>NC_030821.1:18607209-19232209 GCF_001704415.2 Capra hircus | reverse complement strand
TACGCAGTATGTATATTTTTTGAAAGTTAAAAGCTTCAATACATATAATTAAAGAAGGTAATCTGGTGTTTAAAATAATAGGAGATTAGAATAATATCATATACATAATATACAGTATAATGGAGCATCTACCTGGGCACAAACCCACATACATAAAGTGACTTCTTTTTGACTTGGGATTTGAGACAGATCATTTCAACTTCCTGTATCATATTCATCATTAATGAGAAGGGAGGAAACCAAGTCCAGGGAGATTGGGACCTGAAAATGGTGATGCTATAGGGACTGAAGTGACTTAGCAGCAGCAGCAGGGAGCATTGCTCAAATAAACTCAAAACTCTTTGAAATTTTCCAGTTTTAAAAAATTTACCAAGTTAGTTTTTGTTGTTGTTGTTGTTCTTTTTTTGCTGTTCCATATGGTTTGTGGAATCTTAGTTCCCCAACTAGGGGTCAAACCTAGGCCTCCAGCAGTGGAAGTGTGGAGTTCTAATCACTGGACTGCCAGGGAATCCCAAGGGTTTTTGTTTTGTTTCAGACGGCAAAGAATCTGCCTGCAATCCAGGAGACCTGGGTTGGGAAGATCCTCTGGAAAAGGGAATAACAATCCACTATTCTTGCCTGGAGAACTCCATGGACAGAGGAGCCTGGCAGGTTACAGTCTATGGGGTCACAAAGAGTCAGACACAACTGAGCGACTAACACTTTCTGAGCAACTAACACTTTCACACTTTTGTTTTGCTTTGCTTTTACCAAGTTAGTTTTCTAAAAAATAAAATCTCTTTCTCCTCTGCTCTGTTCAGTGCAGAAATTATTCGAGTCCCTCCAAATGAAAGATAGGTGTCTCCCACTGCTCTCTGTGCTCTCAGCGCCCTGACGTCCCGAGGCAGAGCCCAGGATACCATCACCGCGGGCCCGGGAGTGTGGTGAGAGAGGCAGGCAAGACCTGGGCAGCCGGTGATTACCCTGCAAGCACCTAGCCAGTTCAAAGAGTTAATTATAGGGAAGCTGGAGATCTTAAAATTCAATTGCCAGGAACAAACAAGCAAACAAAAGCTTAGGTGTCTCATTGTTGACTCTTGGTGGTGGTAAGACAGCCGCTAATATGGCAATTTAACTCTCTGGGTATTTATGTAAATGTGAAGGTTATTGCGTACAGATCTTTTATCAGAATTAATCAAAGGTAAGTTATAATAATAATGAAAAGTCACAACAACAACAACTTACTGTTACTGAGCTCTTGCTATATGCTCTGTGCTGTACTCGGCTGGCTGCATTTTCTCGTTTCATCTCCACAACCATCCTGAGACAGCAAGTGTCATGCTCTCCTTTTTACAGTCCAGGAGATGAAGTCACAGAGAGGTTCCAGAACTTGCCTCGGGCCATGCTAGGATCTGAACCCAGGTACTTTGCTCATTCATTCCTAGTTCTGAACTCCCACTCCGAGACAGGCACAGTGCCGGGGTTCACTAGACCAAGAGGAACTCTTAGGGTTGGTCCTTCATGGACAAATTGGACTAAACAGAATCTGATTGCAGACGGTCCCTGACTTATGATGGCTCAGTGTTTGATTTTTTTACTCTATGATGGTGCAAAAGCAATACTTACTCAGTAGAAACCACACTTTAAATTTTGAATTTTGATCTTTCCTTGGGCTTGTGGTGTGTGCTGTGGTCCTCCCTGGTGAGGTCAGGCAGTGACCTTGAAACTTGGTTCCAGGTCAGCCACGTGATCCATGAGGATCAACGGCCGATATGCTGACAACCATCTTGTCCCCAGACAATCATTGTCTCTCATTTTTAGCACAATATTAAGTGAATTATATAAGATATTCAATAGTTTATTATGAAATAGACTTTATGTTAGATGGTTTTGCTCAACTGTAGACTCATGTAAGTGTTCTGAGCACATTTTAAGGGAGGCGAGAAGAAGCTGTGATGTCCCTTAGGTTAGTGTGTTAAATACATTTTCGACCTACGTGATTTTCAACTTACAATGGATTTATTGGGATGTAACCCATCATAAGTCAAGGAAGATCTGATTGTTTCTGACTCCAATACCAGTTCTCTTAACTAGCAGACAGCCTGTTCGTGGTGCACATATTTTGAAGTCTGTCATTGTCTCTGATGCCACTGAGTACCATGCCAGAGACCATGACCTTCACCTCTGCCTTGCCCCAGCCAGGCTGAGACACTCTCAGTAGAAGAGTTTTGGTGCTGCAAAGGACGATGGTCATATACTTATGTATATTCCAGGCCTGCATTGTCTCATTTGCCTAATTAACATGGGAGAAGCAAATTCAAGTTCAAAAGCCCTGCGAGCAGAGCTTACCCTGGGTGTAAGAAGCCACTCTGATTACTAAGTATCTTATCAATAACAAATATTTGTGTGTTGGTTTTCACCCCTTGATAACTGCACTGATCTTCACAGATTCAGACATAACGACTGTTTCCTTCAGATCCTGGAGAAAAAAAAGCAAAATTAGCTTGCACTTTACCTACACGAAGGGAAGTCCCTCAAAGCAGTCTCCTTCCCCTGCAGCACTACACTCACCTGCAAGGTCATTCTTATTTCCCAAATGATAATACTTCCTTCTGATGGTGTGTACAAATCCCGAACTCTGTGCTCTTCGACCAGGTCACTCCCTGTGTGCCTTTGAGCAAACTCTAAAGGACAGATACGGTTTCTCTGGCAATGACCCACCTTCAGTGGCCATGGAAAGACTGAATGGCTGCTTACTTGGGGTAGAGGAATAATAGTGGCACATGGCAATGGTGATAACTGTACTGAGGGCCTACGATGGGTCAGGAACCATGCCACACGGTCTACATGTGTTCTCTCCTCTAATAATTACAGTGGCCGTGTGTGTGTGTGTGTGTGTGTGTGTGTGTGTGCGCGCGCGCGCGCGCGCGCACATGCGCAGTTGCTTTAGTCATGTCTGACTCTTTGTGACCCCATGGACCGTGGCCTACCAGGTTCCTCTGTTCATGGGATTCATGGGATTTTCCCAGGCCATTTACTGGTAAGTACATTTTATGATTACAGGTAACAGTGAAGAAGCCTGTTCACAAAGCATCAATGAAGCTGAAAAATGGCAATGCTAAGGTGCAGAACTAGACCCATCAGGTGCTAGAGCCTGACTCAGGCAGGAGGTGGAAGCAAATTTCCACTTAGTCTTTAAGGTTTTCTCATTCCAAAATGCTCTGTAGTCTACCCTGCTTTAAACAAAGCATATCAGGAATGTCACCTTGGGCTCCTCTGATCACTGTGCTTTATGTTGGAAAAGAAACAATCTGAAGCAGGTTTTAAAAAGAAAAACCTGAGGACTTCCCTGGTGGTCCAGTGGCTAAGATTCTGGGTTCCTGTTGCAGAGGGCCTGGGTTTGATCCCTGATGAGGGAACTAGATCCCACATGCTACAACTAAGACCCGGCACGACCAAATAAATATGTATAAATTAAAAAAAAAAAAAAAGAACAAGCAGGGTGGAAAAGACACTCAAGGTATGTCATGTGAAGAAAAGTTTAAGGAACCAGAAACACTTATAGCCAGGAGTGAATAGAACTAGGGGCTGGGGAGGGAGAGTATGCTAATTGCTTTCAAATAATTGGAGGGCTGTCAAAACATGCTAGTGCTGTGTAGCCCCAAGCCGGAAAAGCAGGACCAATAAGAAGAATTTGGAAAGAAACAGATTTTGATCCATATAAAGATGAATTTGTTATCCCTTTAACTGGAAAGCAGTGGAAGGACAGTCGAAATGCCAGTCCCATCACTGCAGTAAGCATTTGCTGTTTTTGCTTTCCAGGGTTCTTTCCTCTTTATTCAGAAAGCAATGGCCTGATTGTCTTTGGGGAAATAACATTTCCCCATTGCAAACTGTCTTCGTGGGATAATCCTTCAAGTTGTTCTATTCACTCCTCTCCCAGGATTGGCCCAGTCAGATTCTTTTTCCCAGGATGCTCTATTTTGAATAGAGTCACATGAGGGTGGTAAGATGACTGGAGGGGACTCTTCCCTGAATAGTGCCCTGACCAATGAAGATACCAAATACAAGATGCATTCTTATACATTAAACATCCCCTACAAGCTCAATTTCCACACCATCTTCATCCAGTCTTTAAACAGAATCTCCAAGGATTATACCTCCAATCTAAATTCCTTACAATGTGGTTTGCCCTTGAAGAATAATTATCCTCCCTGGTCCTAATCTTCAACATCCTCTCAATTTCTTGAGCGTCCTCTGTCTCCCCAGTAAATTCTATTTTTAAGTTAATAGAAACATTTTCCTATTGTGAACAAAATATCCTAACCGATACAGCCATAATCTAGATCCGTGGCTATGGTCTGGGAAACAATTTGACCCCTCTGAGCCCCGGTTCCTTCATTTGAAAATAATCCCAGGAGGTTTTAGTGTATACCATGAGAGAGCATTTGTGAAGAGAAATACACATAGTAGGTGTGCAATCAATGGAAGCTATGGAAATGATTTGATTATAATTTCCTGTCTCAGGAAGTATTCAAGTATGGACTCGAAAATCACAGTCCAGGGATTTACAGGGATGATTCAACTATGGAGAGAGTGGTTGGATATGATACCCTCATTTCTTTCCCATGTTGAGAGGTTATGATTCTATATGAGAGAGGTTTAAGGATGTGCAGATCCTTCAGCTGAGCACCAAAGAATTGATGCTTTTGAACTGTGGTGTTGGAGAAGACTCTTGAGAGTCCCTTGGACTACAAGGAGATCCAACCAGTCCATCCATCCTAAAGGAAATCAGTCCTGAATATTCGCTGGAAGGACTGATGCTAAAGCTGAAACTCCAGTATATTAGACACCTGATGTGAAGAACCAACTCATCAGAAAAGACCCTGATGCTGGGAAAGACTGAAAGCAGGAGGAGAAGGGGATGGACAACAGAGAATGAGATGGTTGGTGGCATTACCGATGTGATGGACATGAGTTTGAGTAGGATCTGGGAGTTGGTGATGGACAGGGAAGCCTGGCATGCTGCAGTCCATGGGGTCACAAGGAGTCAGACACAGCTGAGTGGCTGAACTGAACTGAGATCCTTTAAACCAAAATGGCAGAGGCAAGAGTCTTGGTGTGAGGGCTCAACATGGATGGGTTCCATTCCCTGGGCTGGTGTCCAAGTCAACACTAACCTAGAGTCACTAATCAACCTGCCCTTGAAAAGAGCTCTGGTGGTCACTCAGGTTAGTGTCCATCAAGGCTAATTTACTCAGTGCTTCCACCATGGTTTTGTCATTATCAGAAAAAGAGACTCATTCAAGTTGTTCCAGAAATAATGGGATTTATTGAAAGGACATGTATGCATGGGAGTCTTGGAAGAACCAAAAAAACAAGCCTCAGGAAAGGCAGATATCAAGGCAGCTCTGTGATATGCTTTTTTTACATTGTTAACTCTTGTTCTCACAGCAAAGTCTTGCTGTATATATCACCTCCTTTATCTTCTTCCTTGCCACCTGGCTATTTCTGGTTATTTTTCTATACATGTCCCCAGATGGCCATTGCAGTCTCCAGATATGCACGACCTTCCAGGTTCAACAACCATAACTAAACTTCCTTCTCGACATTTTTACCTAAATCCTCAGAGAAGAATTCGACTGACTTAGCCATTGAGCCAGGCTATGTCACTTGCTACCATTGGCCCATCCCTGAGATTTGGGTCCTAACCAGGTATAAAAAGCTAGCTGAGTCTGGGGACAGACTTACCTGGTTTATTGCCCACTCAGCAGGCGATGGAGACTGCTCAGGAAACTAGCAAAATTTGGTAGGAGACATTTTACCTGTAATGATACAAAAATATAAGATATATCCTTATAGATTAAACATCTCCTTCAAAGTATGTTTTCTCACCATTTTCTTCCAGTCCTTAAAAGAGAATATCCAAGCGTTGTACATCAGGCTTCCCTGGTTGCTTAGATGGTAAAGAATCTGCCTGCAATGCAGGAGACCCAGGTTCAATCCCTGGATCTGGAATATCCCCTGGGGAAGGAAACGGCAACCCATTCCTGCCTGTGAAATCCCATGGACCAAGGAGCATGGTGGGCCACAGTCCGTGGGGTCACAAAGTCAGACATGACTGGACGACTAACACTCACACAAACAAGGGTTGTATTTCCAACCCAAATACTTTAGGTTGTGGATTTCCCTTGAAGATCTCCTATGAGATGATGGAAATTTCCCTTCTGAATGTTGACTTGAAGCAACTGGGTCTTCCGATGTGTTGTATAAAATTCCTGAAAGCATAAAGCATTAGTCACTTCAGTCGTGTCCAACTCCTTGTGACCCCATGGACTGTAGCCTGCCAGGCTCCTCTGTCCATGGAATTCTCCAGGCAAGAATACTGGAGTGGGTAGCCATTCCCTTCTCCAAGGGATCTTCCTGACCCAAGGATCAAACTCAGGTCTCCTGTATTGCAGGCAGACTCTTTACCATCTGAACCACCAGGAAAGCCCTTGTATTCCGTTTGAAAACTTATAAATTCTTAACCACTATATTCTCATGACCTCTGGCTAAAGGAAGGTTCAAGAGAAAGAAAGAGAATGTGTTTCAAAGACCAGGAAAATGTCTTAAGCCATATTTAACACATGGGAGGGTGGAATATTCTAGAAAGGTCTTGGAAATAATGTTTCTGGGAAGTTTTGAAAGCCAACCTGGGGATTCCCCCATGATTTGTTGTAATCTTGCATCCATTCACATGCCAGTGAGACCCAACCCCAGGACTGGACTAGAATCTTCCTAGTTTGAGTAGTGTCTCCAAGAAAACATTAGCACAAATCTCTCTTCCGGAGGAGGAGGTTTAATGGCTTACCCAAGAGCCTCCAGGGACTGCATTAGGAAGAAGATTCTGGGCCCAGATTTTCAGGCCCGCACACTTCACATCTGAGAATTAATGACTGATCCTTCTCCGAAGGAGGGTTAAGCCTCTGCTGGTTGATTACAAATGTTCCAGATACAGATCCCTGAGGTGAGAACTTTGTGAATAACAGAAACAACCACAGAAAAACTCCGCAGAAAGTCTTACCTTAATTCATTACTCAGCTTTGTGAATTTTGAGGATTTAATGAGGCATTTTAAATAAAGAAAGGAATTACTTCAAGGTTAAGGAGATCTGGGGGCCAGCTTAAATTGAGCGATGAGAAACCTAAGTTGCTCTTTCAGGATATTATTCACCCTATAAAAACAAAATGTATTTGTTCATAGTAAACATGTCAGAGCAGCAGCTATACAGGACAAGTGTAGACTGGTTGCTGTCCAATCTGCCAATTTGCAGATGAAAGACGGGGATCTGATAAGTGACAGCTTACCATGAGAACATTTGCACCGAGATCTTTTCTGGTTCATTATTCCATCCCCAACCATATGAGTGTATTAATACAAGTTCAAGACAACTGCTGTTCTCACAGCGTATTTATATTTATCTAAAGCAGGGGAGCTCTGTTTGATGGCAGTCGTCATGACCCATCAAACATAAATGAGCCGTCCTGGTACTTGCTAGTGGACTTCCTTCCTTGCATTGGCTTAGATGGTAAAGAATTTGCCTGCAGTGCAGGAGACAGAGCTTTAATCCCTGGGTTGAGAAGATCCCCTTGCGAAGGAAATGGCCCGCCACTCCAGTGTTCTTGCCTAGAGAATCCCATGGACCGGGGAATCTGGTGGGCTTTAGTCTATGGGGTCGCAAAGAGTCAGACATGACTGAGCAACTAACACTTCACTTCAGGACTTGCTTGTAAGGATAGGGATCTTTCAGTTCAGTTGCTCAGTTGTGTCTGACTCTTTGCGACCCCATGGACTGCAGCACGCCAGGCCTCTCTGTCCATCACCAACTCCCAGAGTTTACTCAAACTCATGTCCATTGAGTCAGTGATGTCATCCAACCATCTCATCCTCTGTCATCCCCTTCTCCTCCCACCTTCAATCTTTCCCAGCATCAGGAGGAGTCAGTTCTTTGCATCAGATGGCCAAAGTTTTGGAGTTTCAGCTTCAGCATCATTCCTTCCAATGAACATTCAGGACTGATTTCCTGTAGGATGGACTGGTTGGATCTCCTTGCAGTCCAGGCGGCTCTCAAGAGTCTTCTCCAACACCACAGTTCAAAAGCATCAATTCTTTGGCGCTAAGCTTTCTTTATAGTTCAACTCTCACATCCACACATGACTACTGGAAAAACCAGAGCCTCGACTAGACAGACCTTTGTTGGCAAAGTAATGTCTCTGCTTTTTAGTATGCTGTCTAGGTTGGTCATAACTTTCCTTCCAAGGAGCAAGAGTCTTTTAATTTCATGGCTACAGTCACCATCTGAAGTGATTTTGGAGCCCAAAAAAGAAAGTCTGCCACTGTTTTCACTATTTCCTCATCTATTTCCCATGAAGTGATGGGACCAGATGCCATGATCTTAGTTTTCTGAATGTTGAGCATTAAGCCAACTTTTTCACTCTCCACTTTTGCTTTCATCAAGAGGTTCTTTAGTTCTTCTTCACTTTCTGCCACACTTTATTCTGTGTGGTGTCATCTGCATATCTGAGGTTATTGATATTTCTTCCAGCAATCTTGATTCCAGCTTGTGCTTCATCCAGCCCAGTGTTTCTCATGATGTACTCTGCATAGAAGTTAAATAAGCAGGGTGACAATATACAGCCTTGACACACTCCTTTTCATATTTGGAACCAGTTTGTTGTTCTGTGTCCAATTTTAATTGTTGCTTCCTGATCTGCATGTAGGTTTCTCAAGATGCAGGTCAGGTGGTCTGGTATTCCCATCTCTTGAAGAATTTTCCGCAGTTTATTGTGATCCACACAGTCAAAGGCTTTGGCATATAGTCAATAAAGCAGAAATAGATGTTTTTCTGGAATGCTCTTGCTTTTTCGATGATCCAGTGGATGTTGGCAATTTGATCTCTGGTTCCTCTGCCTTTTCTAAAACCAGCTTGAACATCTGGAAGTTCACAGTTCACGTACTGTTGAAGCCTGGTTTGGAGAATTTTGAGCATTACTTTACTAGCGTGTGAGATGAGTGCAACTGTGTGGTAGTTTGAGCATTCTTTGGGATTGCCTTTCTTTGAAGGATCTCTCAACTGTAAGTAAAAGTATTTTTGTCCTGTTCATGAGCAGATCCTCTCTCCTCTCCACGTATTAGTTAATACATTGACAGAAAGAGAATTATCTTAGTTCAGTGTGTCCATGACTTGCACACTGCCTCATAATTTTTGCTATATCATCATTCCAGCTGTAGTATTCTTTACTGATTTATTTTCTTTGTCAACTCACTTTTTTTAATCTAAATAGAATATTTTGTATAACATTGTCAATATCTTCAAAATCCGTATGTGAATTTTTAGCTTTTATGGGCCATTTTTTTCTGATATCAGTTGAAACAATACATAGCTAATATAAACAGAAAACAATGTTGGCCCATTAAAAAAAATAACTAAAAACTTCTTGTGTAACCATGATTGGCATGCAGACTGCATTTTGGGAAATCCTACTCAGTGATAAGGAAGAGGTTAGGTGTGAGTGCAGCTTTATGCCCAGTTCATTCCTGGAAGAGGCTGATTGGTTCCAACACTCTCCTTAATTGGCTGATCCATTTTGGGTTAATCACTCACCTCCTACAACTTCATTTCCTCATCAGAAGAAGCTGGACTCAACAGGCTCTGAGTTCCTCCCTAATGATCTGTAAGTTTTCTAAGATTCTATTGCCAGGCTCACACACAGTGTGGCCTTGAGCTCCAGGTGGTTCTCTAGCACCAGTTGATACATGTGCCTAATCTGGGAGATTTGCAGGCCTTTGCTGCTCCTTTCATGAGCAATGCTTAGGGAATATGCCTCCCAGCCAGTATCTGAATGCAAAAACCTCCTTTCTCTAGTTTGGATGAATTGCGGTGAAAAAAAAAGCAACTGGACAAAGGAATTTGGAAGGTGGCTTTGAAATATTGCTGATTTCACTCCTATTTTGCTTCCTCCCAGGTCTGACACCCCAACTATTCTGGAGAGATCCTGAGAAAAGGAAAACCTGATCTGATTCCTCCACACCTTAGAGGGCAGTGATGATAAATAACGGTAATGGTGCATAATTGATCACGTGCATGCATGCATGCTGTCTCTCAGTAGTGTCTGACTCTTGAGTCAGACACGACTGAGCAACGTTATAACAGTAACACACTTTAACGCTAGCACACTTTGGCTGTGCTGGGTCTTCGTTGCTGTGCGGACTTTTCTCAAGTTGTGGCTAGTGGGGGCTACTCTCTAGCTGTGGCGCACGGGCTTCTTATTGCAGCGGCTTCTCCTAGGTGGCACAGTGGTAAAGAATTCACCTGCAATGCAAGAGACACGGCAGATTCTCCACCGCTAATAACATGCCGTCAGTCTAATAAAGTCATGGCAACTCAGCTAATCTCGGGGCTTCCCAGCTGGCGCTAGTGGTAAAGCACCTGCCTGCCAGTGCAGGAGACAGGGACATGGGACACCAGTTCGACCCCTGGGTCAGGAAGATCCCCGTGGAGTAGGAAATGGCACTCCACTTCAGTTTTGGAAAATCCCGTGGACCGAGGAGCTGGTGAGCTGCAGTCCATGGGGTAGCGAAAGAGACAGACACGACTGAGTGACTTAACACAGGATCAGGTCAGCTAATCTCATTGAGCCTTTACTTTCTCATTTGGAAAAGACAGAGTTTGAACTGGATATTTTGTGAAAATTCTGCCACCTCTGAAGTTCGTTGACTGTATGACTTCAGCTTTTATTTTTTTAAACAAAAAAAGTGCTAAATTTAAATTTGATTGAATCCCTTTAAAAATCTGGCATTAGAAGACAAGAATAAAGTTACCTTTGGGATAATCATCTATGTGCAATTTCTGTAAATTTTCTGGAAACTACGATATGGTCTATGGTACACCTGAATTGAAATGTCACTTGCCCATATGAATCAATTTAAAATTATTTATTTATTTATTTAGTGGCTTAGGTGGTAAAAAGAAAAAAAAAAAAAAATCTGCCTGCAGTGTAGGAGACCTGGGTTCAATCCCTGGGTTGGGAAGGTACCCTGGAGAAGGAAATGGCAACCCACTCTGGTATTCTTACATGGAAAATCCCAGGGACAGAGGAGCCTGGCGGGCTACAGTCCATGGGGTCACAAAGAGTCAGACATGACTGAGTGAGCGCACAAGTTTCCCTTGTTGCAGAGCAGAGGCTCTAGGCCCCTGGGCTTCAGCAGCTGCGGCTCCCAGGCTCCGGAGCACAGGCTCAATAGTTGTGGTGCATGGGCTCAGCTACTCCACAGCATGTGGAATCTTTCTGGGCCAGAGTTTGAACCCATGTCTCCTGCATTGGCAGGTGGATTCTTTACCACCAAGCCCCCGAGGAAATCCCGTATTATGCATTTTTTCATTCATTTACCTGGCCATTTTTTTCTTCAGAAATGCACTGTACACCTATTATGTACCAGGTAGTAGAACATGATTGCATGTAATTCTGGAGGCAAAATAATTTGGGGTTGAATCCTGTTTTCATTGTACATTAGCTCTATGACCCTGGCTAAGTGACTTAATCTCTGTATGCTTTGGCTCCTTTATCTATAAACCAGGAATGACAGTATATCATAATTATAGGGCTATTGACAATTGAAAGAGATAACAGGTGGAGGTCAATAACAGAATACATTAAGCATCCAATAAATTGTAGCTGTTATCATCCTCTTTGTAACCATTGTTACAGACTGAATTGTGTCCCCCGCTAAATTTGTATGTTGAGTTGCAACCCTCAGTGGGTCAGAATATGGCTGTATTTGGAACTAATCCCTTTAAACATGTGATTAAGGTAAAGTGAAGCCATACGGGCGGGTGCTGATCCAATATGACCAGTATCCTTATAGGAAGAGGTAATGAGGACACGAAAATACATGGGGGAAGATGTGTGAAGATACAGGGAGAAGACAGCCAAGAAGACAGCCGACTACAAGCCAAGGAGACAAGCCCCTGAATGAAATAAACCCTGCCGGCATCTTCATCGTGGATTTCTAGCCTCTGAATTGCAGGGGAATACATTCCTGTTTTTTAAGTCACCCAGTCTGTGGTGTTTGTTATCGCAGCCCTAACAGACTAATACAATCGTCTTCAACATCATCAGTATCATCATTACCATCTCCATGTGCGGGGATTCAAAAATGATCATGCTGTTAATTCTTTTTCAGTGAATTCACAATCTGAGGGAGACAAGCTTATAGACAAATATATTTTGTAATACAGTCGTGTCTGACTCTTTGCAACCCCATGGTCTGTAGCCCACCAGGCTTCTCTGTCCATGGGGTTTTTCTAGGCAAGAATATTGGAATCGGTTGCCATCCCCTTCTCCAGGGGATCTTCCCAACCCAGGGATCAAACCTAGGTCTCCCGCATTGCAGGAGGATTCTCTACTATCTGAGCCACCAGGGAAGCCCCACTTTATAATCCAAGCTAAGGACAAAAATAAAGGTCTGCACCATATCCATAAAAGCACAAGAGAAGGAACACTTTACCATATGGGAGAGACGTAAAGGAGAAAATGGGGAGGGGTTATAAAGTATACTAGTCCAGAAAAGACCAAGGAAGATCAATTACTTCGTAAGTAAGGAGGGACAGGGCTTCTTGGGCAAGGGGATGGCACTCACGGTGGAATTTGTGGGTGGCAAGGACATTCTTCAGGGTTTGTTTTCTAGGAGCCGTTTGTTCTGCGACACAGGACCTGACCTGGGTCGTGATGGAGAGAAAGTAAGTTCCTAACCAAACAAAGCGAGATGCCATTAATCAGCTCAATAAGCTAGTGCCGGGACATGCATTCCTACTGTCTGGAGAACGGAAGGATAAAACACAAAAAGAGAAATTCCCATTTTGGCCCACCAGAAGCATTTAGCAGGCCCAGTGTTTTGTGTTTGGGAGCTAAGGTAACATGACTCCTCAGCCTAAGCTCCGAACGGATAAGAGCACAAAGAGAGTCGGGGAGACATAACCTAGTTCCAAAGTGGTGGTTAAAATGTAATCCGTTCTTTCTGGTGCGTACATCTGCGGGGATTTATAACATGTAAAAATATGATTATAGCTTGCCTCGCATAAAGCCCTCATTATAAATTCAAAACAATTATACCTTTAAATGAGCCAGAATAAGCAAGGTGGGGGAGGTAATATTATTCCCTGGCTACCTGGTGGATTGTTGAGGATTAATGAGCTAATGTCTGTAAAGCTCTCTAGCAAAGCAGAAGTAAAGAAGTGGAAAGCTAGCAGGTGTTAGAATCTCCCCCACTACCCCCTGCCACCACATGCAAAGCTAAAAGACCAAACACAGAACAGTCTGTCTTAGGTGTTCATCTGTTTTACTATAACAACAACAACAACAACAAGATTAAAGAACATTTTGTTAAAAAGACAAAAAAAAGAAAATTCTCTATTTTGCTAATATGTCGCCTTAAGGGCTCCACAGTTTCTTCATCTTTATTCTCATCCATCCATGGTTATGATCATTTACCTACTTTGTATTTTAAATATTGATACTCATGTATTTTGCATTAGCTTGTTTGTGTTTCCTTAAGATATCTATCATATAGTGTGTTCATGTTGGTACACAATCTTCATAACAGTTTTTAAAGTATTGTTGTTGTTTCGTCTCTAAGTCGGGTCTGACTCTTTGTGACCCCGTGTACTGCAGCATGCCAGGCTTCCCTGTCCTTCACCATCTCCTAGAGTTTGCTCAAACTCATGTTTAAAGTATTATATTCATGTAAATTTGTATAGCATAAAATTAACCCATTTTAGTGTTAATTTAGTGACCCAAAGACTTTTAGTAAATTTATAGAACTGCTGGAAAGCCAGTTTTAGAATATTTCCATCACCTCTCGGCCATATTTTCTTGTGCCTATTTGCAGTTCGTGGGTTTTCATCCCCCATCCTAGGAAACTGCTTTCTGCCATAGCTTTGTATTTCCTAGAAATTTTATGTAAATTTGTGTATGGTCTGGCTTACTGCACTTAGCAAAGTGTTTTTGAGGATCATCCCTGTTGTAGTATGTATCAATTGTTTGCTCCTTTTTTGTTGCTGAATAATATCCTATTGAATGGTTATACCACACACGACTCACCAAGTGATCGACACTTGGATTGTTTCCAATTTGGGGCAGTTATGAGCACTGCAGCTATGAATGGCATGTCTGTGGGAACATATGTTTTCATCTTTTTTGACCAGATGACTGGGAGTGGAATCGCTGAGTCATATGGTAACTCTGCGTTTTACTTTCTAAAGAAACAATTAAACTGTTCCAAAGAGGCTGCACTACTTTACATTCCTGCCAGTAATGTATAAAGTTTCCAATTTCTCCACATCCTTGCCAATACTTGTTATTGTCTCTCATTTTGATTATTGCCTTCAAGTGGGTGGGAAATGGTATTTCATTGATTTCAACTTGTATTTTCCTAACTAATGTAGAACATCTTTTCATGTGGCAATGGCACCCCACTCTAGTACTCTTGCCTGGAAAATCCCATGGAAGGAGGAGCCTGGTGGGCTGCAGTCCCTGGGGTCGCAGAGTCGGACATGACTGAGTGACTTCACTTTCACTTTTCACTTTCCTGCATTGGAGAAGGAAATGGCAACCCACTCCAGTGTTCT
Organism: Capra hircus; assembly: GCF_001704415.2. Taxonomy (NCBI): domain Eukaryota; kingdom Metazoa; phylum Chordata; class Mammalia; order Artiodactyla; family Bovidae; genus Capra; species Capra hircus. Next base: position 19,217,562 of record NC_030821.1, on the reverse strand, counting down.
TGCCTGGAGAATCCCAGGGACAGGGGAGCCTGGTGGGCTGCTGTCTATGGGGTCGCACAGAGTTGGACACGGCTGAAGCGACTTAGCAGCAGCAGCAGCCTTTTTTATATCTTCTTTGCTGAAAAGTGAAGTCGCTCAGTCGTATCCGACTCTACGGCCCCATGGACTGTAGCCCACCAGGCTCCTCCACTCATGGGATTTTCCAGGCAAGAGTACTAGAGTGGGTTCCATTTCCTTCTCCAGGGGATCTTCCCAGGGATCGAACCCAGGTCTCCCGCATTGAAGGCAGACTCTTTACCATCTGAATCACCAGGGAAGCCTTTGCTGAAATAATTATTCAAATCTTTTGCTCATTTTAAAATTAGGTTGTTTGTCTTGTTAGTGAGTTGTAAGAGTTTTTGATATAGCCTGAACTTATGTTCTTTGTTAGAGATGATTTGCAAGTACTTTCTCCCAACCTGTGACTTTTATTTTCATTGTTGTTGTTGAGTCACTCCGTCGTGTCCGACTCTTTTAACCCCATGGACTGCAGCACGCCAGGCTTCCCTATCCTTCACCATCTCCCAGAGCTTGCTCAAACTCATGTCCATTGAGTCAGTGACGCCATCCAACCATCTCATCCTCTGTCATCCCCTTCTCCTCCTGCCTTCAATCTTTTCCAGCATCAGGGTCTTTTCTAATGAGCTGGCTCTTTGCATCAGGTGGTCAAAGTATTGGAGCTTTAGTTTCAGCATGGGTCCTTCCAATGAATACTCAAGGTCGATATCTTTTAGGATTGACTGATGTGATCTCCTTGCAGTCCAAGGGACTCTCAAGAGTCTTCTTCAGCACCGAAGTTCAAAAGCATCAGTACTTCGATGCTCAGCCTTCTTTATGCTCCAAATCTCACATGTTTTTTGAAGAGGAAAAGTTTTTCATTTTGATGAAGTCAAATTTATCAAAATTTATCTTTTATAGATCATACTTTTAGCATCATACTTAAGAAATCTTTGCCTAACTCAAAGTCGCAAAGATTTTTCTCCTCTGTGATATCCTACAGTTTTGTTCTTATTTTGAGTCCTGTGGTCCATTTTAAGTGAATTTTTGTGTCTAGTATACTATGAGGTCTATGTTCTTGTTCTGTTCTTTTATTTTTTTTGCATGTGGATAGCCAATGTCTCACCACCATTTGTTGAAAAGACTTTTCCCTCATCGAATCGCCTTCACACTTTCATAAGTCGAAAGAGAAAAACAAATACCATATATTAATGCATACATGTGGAATCTAGAAAAAAATGGTGCAGATGGTACCTATTTGCAGGACAAGAGCAGAGACTCAGATGAAGAGAGTGGATGTGTGGACTAGTCGGGGAGAGGGTAGAATGAAGCGGAGACTGGAGAGTAGGAGTGAGGTGTGTGTAAAATAGCCAGTGGGAACCCGCTGTCCAACACGGGGAGCTTAGCTCAGTGCTCTGTGATGGCCTAGAGGGGTAGGATGGGTGGTGCAGGGGAAGGCCCAAAAGGAAAGGAGATATATATACACACACATACGGCTGATTCATTTTGTTGTACAACACTGTAAGGCAGTTATACGCCAATTTAAAAAAAAATCAACTGATAAATATAACAGTTTACTTTCGGACTCCCAGTTTTGATTCATTCACGTCTGTCCTTATGCCAATACCGTACTGTCTTGATTTCTGTAATCTTGAAGTAAGTCTTAAAATCAGGCTGTGCAAATCCTCCAATGTTTTTCTTTTTAAAGATTATTTTGGCTATTCTTTGTTATATATATATATATATATATATATTTTGGCCATGCCTCATGGCTTGTAGGATTTTAGTTCCCCAACCAGGGATTTAAACCCCCATGGCTGGGCAGTGAAAGTGTCAAGTCCTAACCACTGGACCGCCAGAGAATCCCCTCTTTGTGACAGTTTTTAACGGTTGCAGGATAGCTCATAAAATGGATGTTTTACAATAAATGCACTTTATCACTTAACTGTTCCAGTCTATTTTGTGTTGTTATTAAGTTTGTAAAGAATAAAATTATGTCTGTATCTCATTTCCTCTTGGGCATAGCGTCACTTAAGGTGAATTCCTGAGAGAGGAATTACCGGATCGAGGTCTGTGAATGCGTGTTCCCATCTGTTTTGTGTAAAGAGACAGCTCTGATGTGGAGGGGAGGGACTGTCACGCTGAGTGACTAATGGCTCTCAAGCACTTCTCAGATGCTAGGCTTCATACCCTTTATTTCACCGACTCTTCACAACTACTCTTAAAGTAGATGTGATTATGGCCATTTAAATAAAGAAGATACTGAGTTAAGTACCGATGCTTTGACCTAGCTTGACCAGCAGGTAGATGGCAGGCCAAGGCTGCAGCCCAGAGAGTCTCCCTGATTTCCTGCTGAAGTAACCTGCTGCTTATCTCTAGCAAGCAGCTGTGATTCACTCCCTGGGAGGATCAAGTAGGATGGAGGAATTAGCTCATCTGTTTCAGTCTGCACCAGACATCGTCACCCTCTCAGTGTCTTTATCGACACTTTCCTTATTTGTCACAATAGCTGCACGAGGACTTGTGGGCCGAGGTGACCCATTTTATAGGCAGGAAAAACTGTTAGGAGCTTAATAGGACTACCAAGGAATTAAAGGTCAGCACCAGAGGAAGTTGGAAAATGATTCTGACTCTTTAATTAAGGCCTCCAATTGCACCTGAAAATCCCATGGACGGAGGAGCCTGGTGGGCTGCAGTCCACGGGGTTGCTAAGAGTTGGACACGACTGAGCGACTTCACTTTCACTTTTCACTTTCATGTATTGGAGAAGGAAATGCAACCCACTCCAGTGTTCTTGCCTGGAGAATCCCAGGGACGTGGGAGCCTGGTGGGCTGCCGTCTCTGGGGTCGCACAGAGTCGGACACGACTGAAGCGACTTAGCAGCAGCAGCAGCCGCCTTCTTCAGTCTCTCATAAAGTGACTGTTGAACTTTCCATTTTTTGTTGTTGTTTTCTATTTTTGTTTTGTGTTATGAATGTGAGGCTTCAGTGGAAGTCTTTCCAGAAGGCTCAGGGCTGGGCTTTTGCCCGATATATCAATGTTCTCACTCTGTACTTTTTTCTGCAGTCTCTTCCCACCCAAGAGTTCACAGGCCCTTTAAACTGAGGACACAGCGCCTCCTGCTCCCTTGGCCTGGAGCGTGGACCAGGAGGGAGGCTTGAGAACGTGACAGAGCGCACAGCGGCGGGGCTGTCCGGCTGAACAAAGCGAGAGTCTGGGAGGAGATACAGCATCGCCGTCGCCATCCTCACTCAGAGGAGCAGCGTGAACAAAGCGGCTGGGACCCTGCCTGGGAGCCTACAACGTGGAGTAATGGGGACTCTGAGCTCGACTGAGCATGCCCCACGCAGGTGGCAGGCCAGGAGAGTCCGGGTGCCCTCTTTGTCCAGGCGGGAATTTGGGCTGCCTGGCCCAGGTCTCGGCCGCTCTCAGTCAAAAGCCAGCATTGATGAGGGAGCTGGGTCTGGTTTCATTCCAGAGCTTGTGCCCTGAAACAGCATGAGGCTGAAAGTAGCTCTCCCTTCCCTGGGGAGCTGCTGAGACCGTGCAGAGCTAACGCTTACCCTTTCTCCCCCTTTCCAACCACGTGGAGCAGAGCTAACCTCAGATCAGGCTGTTGATTGTTCAGGTATTGTCTTCTGACCAGAGTGACTTTCCCACCTCTGTAGCTGCCATTCTTCCAAGTGCAGCTGAAATCCGCCTTACATTATTGGTTCTGCAGGAACGCATTCTGCTTGCTCGGCGCCCCTCCCAATCTGGGGGTTGTCCTGGGGTCCCTGGTATGAATCATCTCTCTTTCCCCAGGGCTTGCTCAGCACTCTATTGCTGGTAGTTGTGTGTGTGGTTTTTTTTTTTTTTTTGGCCATGTGGCATGTGGGACCTTAGTTCTCTGACCAGGGATTGAACTCACACTTCCTTGCAGTGGGAGGCACAGCCTGAAACACTGGACCACCAGAGACGTCTCGATCACTCTTACAATTTCTACCCGGCAGGGCTGTCTTGCTGCCCCACTGGCCGACCCCCAGCTCTGGAGCTTCTTCTCTCTCTCTTGATTCTGAGCTTCTCCCTCCCAGTCTCTGGCTCAGCAAGCTCATTCTCACCTCCTGGTTCTTAATATTTAACCAAGATTTTGTTGTTATTTTTCTCATCATCTTCCTATAACAAGGGAGGCCAGTCTTGGCATTGACTTTGGGAAACATTGCTCTATTTGTTAACACCAGCCTGGAGGACTGACTCAGATTCTGATTGCTCCCTTGACTCATAGTTTGATTTTTGACCTTGTTATCCCAGGACAGACCCAAGCTATACCTATCCAGGCAGAAACCCTCTATAGCAAGAGCTGCCTTAAATATATATATTAGTGGTAAGTGGCTTTTGCTATAGATGAAATTACTTTATAGCAAAGGAGGTTTAGTTGTGATGGTAGAGGGAGCTGGGTGCTGAGAATAGATTCCTCTGATGTTCTGGAAAATGGCCCTTTTGCAGAGAGGATTGAGAGTGAGAATGGGGTTCAGTTCTGTGGGTCCCCTATAATTCTAGAGACTTGTCAAGAGAGGACCACACAGGCTTTTGACCTCCTGGCATCTCTAAAGTGCTGACCATGTTTTCCTTCGGAAGCTCTCCCCTGCCTCAGTTCTCTTCCTAATTTTGCATTTCTGCTCAGTCTCCCTTGCTGGGGCCTCTTTTTTCCCACTTCTTAACTGTGGATGTTCCCTAGAGCCCCCTTTTCTTCTTCTCTCCACTGACCCACTCTGATCTCAATCGATCCATCACGTCAGTTGAATTTCCACATGTTTGTTGAGGATTCTCAAATGCACCTCCAGCTTAGCTGGCTTCTGGAGCCACAGACCTGTAGATGATCAGCTGTGTCCTGTCCCTCCTCTCCTTTTCCCCTTGGGACACAAACGGGCCCAAACCGTCTACTCCTCAGTCCTTAGAGATGGGCTGTAGGAGCTGAGGATGGAATGAGACATTGGCTCACACATCTGCTCGTCCATTCCCCAAACACCATGCTCCTGCTGGATGCCGAGCACTGGGTTAGGCACCAGGAAACCAAAAAGGAGTAACACACGGGGCCCGCTATCAACAGCCCAGATCTGTCCAGCATACAGAAAGAGAACAAATACGCAATGCGGTAGACACAGTACTCGGCATATATAAACAAAGCGGAATGGGCAGCAGAGGTGGGAATGACTAATTCTGCCGGTGGAAGATGTCAAGGGCAGGGCTCCTGGAGGTCTCTTTTATGCACGTGAGCATTCAAGCACTTAGACACAAGCGTGCTAGTTGCTCAGTTGTGTCCGACTCTTTGGGACCCCGTGGACTGTAGCCCACCAGGCTCCTCTCTCCATGGGATTCTCCAGGCAAGAATACTGGAGTGAGCAGCTATTCCCTTCTCCAGGGGATCTTCCTGACCCAGGCATCAAACCCAGGTTCCCTGCATTGCAGACAGATTCTTTACCATCTGAGCCTCCAGGGAAGCCCCCACTTATAGACAGGTGCTTAGTAAATATTTAGCACCTGTGATGGGATGGGAAGCAATAGCTGGTGCTGGAACGTCCCTGGGGGTCCAATGGCTAAGACTCTAAGCTCCCATTGCAGTGGGTCTGGGTTCTATCCCTGGACAGGGAATTGGTTCCCACATGCCACAACTAATGATCCTACATTCTGCAACAAGGATCAAAGATCTGCATGCCACAGCTGAGACCCATCACAGGCAAATAAATAAATATTTTTTAAAATAGCCAGTGCAAAGAACGGTGGAGCAGGAAGAATGAAGGTCAACACTGACGTTGTGGAGCCACCGTCCTGACCCTGAAATCCATTCATTCTCTTTTCACATGACAGAAAAGTGGACCACCTCCTCTCTCTTTAAAGTCCCTGTAACCATTTACCCTGCTATCAAACAAAATTCTTACCTAATATGGAAAAGAATCTTTGAGGTCAACTAGTTTGTATAGAGCAGAACTCTTCCCTGATGGCTTAGATGGTATGGTAAAGAATCTGCCTGCAATGCAGGACACCTGGGTTCCACCCCTGGGTAGGAGAGATCACTAAGAAGGAAATGGCTACCCACTCCAGTATTCTTGCCTGGAGAATTCCATGGACAAACGAGCCTGGTGGGCTACAGTGCATGGGGTTGCAAAGAGTCGGACATGACTGAGCAACTATATCTTATGCCTCCTGGTAAACCTAAAGTTGGAGTTGAGGCTGGGCCCCTCCATCAGCCTTCCTACCCTGTAGGAAGTGCCCCTGATGCACTTCGGCTGACCCCTAAGACTCCAAGCTGCAGACCACCATGTTCCCTCTTTTTTTTTCTTTTATGGTCGAGGAAATAAAAGCCCTGAGAAATCCAGTAATTTGTCCAAGGTCACACAACTAGATTGTGCTAAAGCCAAAACTAGATTAACATGTTAGTACTCTGCCCACTGTTTTGCTTTATTTATTTATTCATTTATTTATTTTTTTCCTTTATAACTCTGACTTGGGGAGCTTGGAAGAGATAAAGCAAAAATGTTAATGAAAAATGGAAGTAAACTCTGAAACATAGGAAGTAAAAAGAGGGGGGAAAGGAGGAGTAAGAAAGAGAAAGGAGAAAAGCGTGGGTCTGAGTATTGAGACTGTTCCTCTAACTGGCTGTTTGTCCCATTGTACTTGGGGAGGCCGAGCAATCTTGATCCCCTAATACTGCCTTGTCACTGGTGTGGTAGATTTTCTTTCCTAGTGTAAAAACGTTACAGTAATCAATCAATCGGCCTGCAGCTTCCACAGAGCACACGTGTGCTCAGCGCTGTATAACATGCTATGTAGACATGAAGGAATGGCAGAGATGGCCCTGCCCAGGATAGACTGCTCTGCGGAGTTTTGCCCAAGTTCAATGTCCCTTTAACTTTCCCTTAACTTCGCACATTGACAGAAAGCCGGCTCCTTACAGAAATGCTTCATCAAGGGATTTCCCTGGTGGTCCAATGGCTGAGAATCTGCCTTCCAATGCAGGAGACTCTGGTTCGATTCCTGGTAGGGGAACTAAGAGCCCACATGTGGCAGGGCAACTAAGCCTGCATGCGGCAACTACTGGAGCTTGTGTTCTGCAACAAGAGAAGCTCGAGCACCATAGCTAGAGAAGCCTGTGCACTGCAACAAAGACACAGAGCAGCCAAAAGAAAATTAAAAACAATATATATATGTATTCAAATAAATAAATGTTTAGTCAACATGGTTGTGCACGCTGGGCCCCGTTGATTGGACCAGAGATGTCCATTTGATATACATAGAACCAATCAGAGCCCCTTCACAGTGAATGTGGGGGTTGCTCACTCAGTCAGTTGTGTCCCACTCTGCGACCCCATGAACTGCAGCACGCCAGGCTTCCCTGTCCTTCACCATCTCTCAGAGCTTGCTCGAACTCCAGTCTATTGAGTTGGTGATGCCAGTGTGGAGGTAAGGAGGAGTAAAAGAGAGAGGGAGAGAACAGAGAAGGAAGAAGAGGAGGGAAAGAAGAGACGGGGGAAATGAAGAAAGGTAGGAGACAAGAAGCAGCAAGAGAAATGGCCAGGGGACTTCGCTGGTGGTCCAGTAGCTAAGACTCCATGCTCCCAAGTCAGGGAGGTCGGGTTCAATCCTTGATCAGGGAGCTAGATCCTGTATGCCTTAAGACCCAGTGTAGCCAAATAAATAATTTTAAAAGAAAGACAGATGCCCAGATAAAGAGACATGCAGCACAAGCCAGAGGAAACAAATACACTGGATGAGAAGAAGGTAATGGACACTTACAGAGAACCAGAGAAACAGATTATCCGCGATGTTCCAGACAGCAGATTCCAAATCTTGCTCCAGGACAGGACGAGAGAGTTGGCAGCTAGCAGCACTCGGCCAGGAGGTGACAGCTCCTTTGGACTTCAGGGACTGCAGGTGAGACCTGGATGGATTTGACCTGCCTTGGCTTATCCCCCGCAGGGATTCAAACACATCACATCACAGTGGGAATGAAAGCTTCTGCCTTTAATCTGAAAGTCAGAGCCACCATGAGGCCGAGGACTGGCATGAAGAAGAGTCAGCGGTGCCCCTGGAGATAGTCCTGCCCAAGCAGCAGTGCCCACTTTCCGAGGCAGAGGCTGTGGCCAAGACTGGCCGCTCCAGAATTCCCGTGGGAGCTGGAATACGGTAGGAAGGCCATCACTAAGGGACTTTTTAAATGCTGCATTTGCAGGGTACACTCGTTGTTTTCGCTTAGATTGCTTGTTTTGGGGTGACTTGGGCAAGAGGGGACTGATTCTTCCAACCACCCCTTGGCACTGTAACTGGTTATATCACTGGGCTATTGCCACATAACGTTGTGTAACAAACCACTGCAGACCTCAGGGCTTCCTGGGCCAGCACTTGTTCTCATGCTTGCCAGGCTGCGGGGCTCCTGTGGGTCACATGACTGCATGAGCTCCGGCTGGGGTGGGCTGGGCTCCTTGGCGAGGGTTGGATTTGGTCTGTGCATTCACCCTGTGGCCCAGGCTGAAGGGAAGCTGCTATCCAGGCAAAGCTCTGTTCACGGCTATGACAGAGGAGCAGGAGGCCAGTCTCACTGTCTGAGTCTGCATGACATCTGTTCACAACCCACTGACCACAGCGTCTCACAGCTGAGCCCAAAGTCAAAGGACAGGCAAATGTGTGCTTAGCGCGGAGATGGAAGGAGTGAATAGCCTCGAACAATCAGCCATCTCAGTTCAGTTAGTCAGTCATGTAACTTTTTGCAACCCCATGGACTGCAGCACACCAGGCCTCCCTATCTATCACCAGCTCCCAGAGTTTACTCAAAATTGTGTCCATTGAGTCAGTGATGCCATCCAACCATCCCATCTTCTGTTGTCCCATTCTCCTCTTGCCTTCAGTCTTTCCCAGCATCAGGGTCTTTTCCAATGAGTTAGTTCTTCTCATCAGGTGGCCAAAGTATTGGAGTTTCAGCTTCAGTATCAATCCTTCCAATGAATATTTAGGACTTATTTCCTTCAGGATGGACTGGTTGGATCTCCTTGCAGTCCAAGGGACTCTCAAGAGCCTTCTCCAGCACCACAGTTCAAAAGCATCAGTTCTTCCCTCACCACCCGTCACCGCCAGCCATCTAATCTACTGCCTAAAGTTCATGAACATTGTCCTTCCCTGATACCTGCCTAAGAACAGCCTGGGGACTCCAGCTCCATCTATCCTACCTACACTCCCCCAGACCCCAGGGTCCAAACAGTGTCTTCTCAGGCCACCTTCTGTTTCCCCCAAGGCAATCTCTTTTAGCACAAACTGTCACCTACATATGATTGCTCAGGCAGCTGAGCTGGTTCTGACAAAACTGTCTTTTCAAGCAAGCCTTGCAGGGTACCTCACACCCCTCACTACAGGGCCTCCCAGTGATCGTGACCGGAATGGATGACTCCTGACCTCTGGTGCCACTGTCTCTCCAGAGTGATGATTATAATTCACAGTTTTATGATTTGGATTTGTTTATTATCTAGGTCTTCTTTTCCAGACCATAACTTTTTTAAAAAGACTTTTTACTGGTTGTTTTTTTGTTGTTGTTGTTGCATTTTGTCTTAGCTGTGGCACTTGGGATCTTTGATCTTTGTCGCAACATGTGGAATCTTTAGTTGCAGCATGCTTAGAGTCTTAGTCACAGGACTACCAGGGAAGACCCTAGACTATAGTTTAAAAAAATTTTTTTTTCCTAGAATTTGGTTGATTTGCAATCTTATGCCAAGTGGCAGGTGTATAGCAAAGTGAATCGGTTATACACAGACATACGTCCACTCTTTTTTAGATTCTTTTCCCATAGAAGCCATTAAAGAGTACTGAGCAGCATTCCCTCTTCTAACAGTGGGTTCTTATTAGTTACCTATTTTATGTAGACATGTTTGCTCAGTCGTGTCTGACTCTTCTCGAGCGCATGGACTGTAGCCCTTCAGGCTTCCTGACCATGGGATTCTCCAGGCAAGGATACCGGCGTGGGTTGCCATTTCCTCCTCAAGGGGATCTTCCTGACCCAGGGATCGGACCCACATCCCTCATGTCTCCTGTTATTCCTCATTCATCTATTTCTTTCCACTAATATTTTCAGTAAAACTAGGTTAGAGTAAATTTCACACCAGCCTAGAAGAAGAAGCTGGGCTAACTTGCGAGTCTGCATTCTCCCACCACCAGTGCCACACTGGTGCGTACGTGTCAATCCCAATCTGTCAATTATTCCTCCCCCACTGATCCCCTGGGAGCCGTAGGTGTGTTTTCTAACCTGTGACTTTTCTTCTGTTTTGTAAATAAGTGCGTTTGTACCCTTTTTTAAGATTCCATCAAAACGTGATATCATATATACTAATATTTGTCTTTCTGTGTCTAACCGACCTCACTAAGTATGATAATCTCTAGGTCCATGTATGTTGTTGAAGTGGCATTATTCTTTCCTTCATGACTGAGTAATATTCCATTGCACTTATGTACCGATCTTCTATATCCATTCCCAGATTATAAACTTGGCAAAGGCAAAAGCCCATGTCTGTTTTACTCACCACTAGTGGTCTCACTGCCAGCCGTAAATAGACACGCAAAAAATACTTGTTAAAGACAAGGGTGATGGGATTAACAGAGAGATACTGTATATAAAACAGATAAAAAACAAGGTCCTATTGTATAGCACAGGGAATAATGTTCAATAGCTTGCACTAACCTATAATGGAAAAGAATTTGAAAAAGAATATATATGAATACATTGCTGTACACCAGAAACTAACACAACGTTGCAAATCTGCTATCCTTCAATAAATAGACAATAGAAAAAGGAAAGAAAGGAAAGAAATGAGTAAATAGGCTCCATAGTGACAGCTTCTATTGTCCTTGGAGTCCAGGTTTTCAACATTTCTGCAAATGCTGGCCACATGCCTCATTGTAGTTCCTTTGAAAGCCCCTCCTTTCCTTCCCCTACTACTTCATCCAGTGAAGGCAGCTGGGTCTGGATGGTGGTTGCAGAGCCTCCCCGACTGCTCCCTGGGGCCCCGCCCACCTGCTTGGACAGGTCACTTTTGCTCCAGTCTTTGCCCTCTATAGGGCTCCTGGCCTGGCGACAATCACAGTGTCCTGCGAGGCTGGGCACTAAACATGTCGGCTTTCACAGACTTTCTCTCTTTCCCTCTCCTCCTCTTTTTGGAGTTCAGTAAAATAATCTGATGGTGGAGGGGTTGGGGAGAAGATTCCCTTCAGGTGACCTCTCAAATCAAGACTTTGTAAGCCCAGAGCAGAGTTCTCTTTGGATCTGGGACTTACCTATGGGACCTGAGGCCAATGGCAGAGGGGAAATCAGAATGTATGGTGGCCCATCCCAAGGGCTTTACAACTGGACAGACTTGAGTTCAAATCTCATTTCTACTACTTTCCTGACCGCAAGGCTGAGGTCAAGCTGCTCTGCTCCTTGGTCCTTGTTTTGTAAGGCTTGATGTCGCCTCCCAGCAGGGCACTTGCAAAAACTAATGAAAGAGTCTCTTTCAAGTGCCCAGCACAGTGCCTGCCAACCATCAAGCACTTGCAGAAGGCATCTTTCCTCATCCCTGCCATTAGTCACTCATCTGTTTCTTTCTGCTAACATTTTCAATAAAACCAGGTTAGAGTCAATTTCACACAAGCCTGGCAGAAGAAACTGGGGTTAACATGCAAGGTCTGGGTTTGGGAGGAAAGGAAAGAATAACCTCAACTTTTTATTTCCCAACCTTGTTAGACTATGTGTCTGATGAAGCCTATGAAGTATAGATTTAATTATTTAAAATATCTTCTCATCTTTTGTAAAGTTTCCATGAAAATTCAATATTTGAATTTCATAAAAAGCAAAATTAGGGGACACTGACGCTTCTTGCAGGGTGTTGAGTGATGCCAAGGATGCATTGATAGAGATGATCCTAGGGGATGGGGGCAGGGATAGCAGGCACATCTCAAAGTCCCCATATATCAGCAGTGACAGCCACCAGGGTGCACTTCAAAACTGAGTATGACGGGTGTTTCTATATGGATGTGCTCTGGAAGACTCAGTCAGCTGGCAGAGTTAGAGTCATGTCAGAAAGCTCTTTCAACATCCCATAATAGCACTCCCTCTCTCTCCCCATCCAGATGGCTACACCCTCGGGGCGTCAGGGACTGGTCTCAGGTTCAAGTCCAGCCTGGATCTCTCTCCAGAAACTCAAGCCTGTGATGGGCCACCAGCTGTGCTGGAGACCAGAGTTCAATCCCTGGGTGGGGAAGATTCCCCTGAAGAAGAGAATGATTACTCACTTCAATATTCTTGCTTGGAGAATTCCATGGACAGAGGAGCCTGGTGGGAGTCCTTGGGGTGGCAAAGAGTCATACACACTTACCTGCCCAGATGTACCTTAAGCCCCTAACACCCAACACCTTGAAAGCAGTTGTCATCACCCCAGTCTTGCCTTCCTCCCCAGTTTCCTCCATTTCAGTCTTGGGCATCACCATCCACCCAGCCATACAAGCAGGACTACAGCTGGCCCCTCTGTCTCTCACTTCCATGTTTAATCAGTCCATTCATTCATCCATAAGCTGCACTGGTCACCAGCTGCACTAGGCACCTGGATTCCAGAGGTCAATACAACAAGCTCTTCAGCTTCTGGAGCCTTACCACCCATGTGTGTCTTTCTTTTACCCTCTGCACCCTGCTCTTCCTGTCATGCCCTGGCTCAGCCTCTGCCACACCTTGGCTGCAGCTCCAGGCTCCTCATCTCCCAGCCACCGCCCCATCCTCCTGACGTCATCCTCATATCCCGACTAGTTTTCACTCCAAAATGCACATCTGTGTCTCTCCCTGGCTAAAGGCCTTTCCATTTCCCTCTACCCAGGACTCCACAGGGTGACTTAAAAGAAATAAATTAAACCGATGAAATGAAATGAAACAAAATATACGTTAAACAGAATAATATTGGAGCTGCCAACTTTTTCTTTTGCCAAATAAGTCATTCGAAAGCAGTAATCATTTAATGATCGCTATCTTTTCATGAAAGAAAAGTCATTGTAACCAAAGAGTTAAAAAAAAGAAGAGGAAGAAGACTATATTTAAGGGGGATTGAGAAGTCCTAAAGGAAACAGATGTCCGTGTTCTTCTCATTTCAGTAGGACCTGTGAAAACCCCATTCATGGCAGACTGGGAACCGTGGGCCTGTGGATGGACCTGACCTTCCGGCCCTGACCTCTTCTATAGACCACTACTTCCACCTCCCACCCAGCCCACCTGGAACCAGGGGCTCTTACTCTTCTGCAGACCTTGCTCTCCCTGCCCACTGCCTTATTCTCTCTCTTCCATTTTGCCTGGAATGCCCACGCTGCTTTACTCTACCGGGCAGCTCTCACTTGTCCCCAAGGTCCAGCCTAGGCATGATCTCACCCAGGAAATGCTGGGCTGTGAAACCTTCCTGCCCTGTGCCCCAGCCCCCACTTCCACAAAGGCTCTGGGTTCTATGCGTGCGTGCATGCTAAGTCGCTTCAGTCATGTCCAACTCTCTGTGACCCCACTGACTATAGCCCGCCAGACTCCTCTGTCCATGGGATTCTCTAGGCAAGAATGCTGGAGTGTGTTGCCATGCCCTTCTCCAGGGGATCTTCCCAACCCAAGGACTAAACCTGGGTCTCTTATGTCTCCTCCCTGGAAAATCTCTTTTTAGCTCTTATTGTATTGCACTGGCCCAGTGTCCTTAATTTATAGCCCAAATTACCTCCCCTCATCCCCAGGGTAGTAGTGTCTGCAAAGTCACCCCAGTCAACTGGACTTCAGAAGTACTTGAGCCTCAGCAGCTGAGTCCACTCTCCCAGGTCTCCTGACTCTGGATCCTTACCACAGCCTCCTTGTCTATTTTAGACTCACAAGTTCAACTCCTGGCCCAGTGTTTCTGAGCCTATCTGGGTGCTGCCGGTCCCACACTCGGCTGGCATCCAGCCTCCCTGCTTCCTGTGGGGTCCTCAGAGCAGCTCTTTTCTCTCCTTCCCAAAGGTAACAGCAGAATTCTAGACTTTTAGTGAAGGTTTCAGGAAGAGAAGGGCTAGACTGCAGTCAAGCATCATATGAGCTTCCCTTGTGGTTCAAATGGTATAGAATCTGCCTGCGAGGCAGGAGGCCTGGGTTGAGCCCCTGGGTTGGAAAGATCCCCTGGAAGGGTATGGCTCCCCACCCCAGTATCCATGGAGAATCCCATGGACGGAGGAGCCTGGAGGGCTACAGTTCATGGGGTCCCAAAGAGTCAGACACAGCTGAGGGACTAACACTTCCATGCTTTCACTTTGAAGCATCATGTAGGCAGCCACTTAAAAGTATGTATGAAATAGCAGTGTTCCATAATTCTACCAACTATTCCTTGGCTTCAGCTATAGCCCACAGAGAGCTCCCTTAGATATCTGCCCTGAGACAGGGCTTATCTTACCCTGAGGCATATCAGTATTTGCATATATTCTCTTCATCCACCAGGCATCGACCCCCTCCCCCGCATTCCCATCCTGTCCCTGTGTTTGCGTCTGTGTTACCTCCCCTCACTAAGACCTGGGTTTGTCTTTGGATATCCAGGCCTCACGAATGAATAAAAGAGTGCTGCCTCCACAGATCCACCCGCCTTGGCAGCACACATGAGCAGCAGGTGCTCTGAAACCAGCTTCCTGCATCCCCAGGCAGGGGCAAGCGCCTTGTGCAGCCAGACTCTGTGAATGGAGTGGGGGTGGTCCAGAAAGCAAGCCCCTGGAGGTTGGGGGTTGATTTATTTGTTTGGGTAAGTGATTTTTTTTTTGTCAATACAACTTCTCTGCTAAACAGGAGCTTCTGGGGACAGGGACTTATTTATCTTTATCTCTTCAAGATGAAGCATTCAGTAAATGTTTGCTGAACAAATTAAAGAGCTCATGAGTGGAACTAGCTGAGCTTAACAAATAGTGAGCGTGCAAGAAATATTTGTTAAAGAATTGAATGAATCAATGGCTTGATGAATACATTCTAAATTGCTGTAGCCTTGGGCTTCCTAGGAGGCTCCCTGGCATAGAATCCAACTGCCAAAGCAGAGGACACAGGTTCCATCCCGGGGTTGGGAAGACCCCCCCAGAGTAGGAAATGGCAATCCACTGCAGTATTCTTGCCTGGGAAATCCCATGGAAAGAGGAGCCTGGTGAGCAACAGTCCATGGAGTTCCCAAAGAGTCAGACACATCTGAGCATGTAGGCTTACTCCACTTCCTTCTTAGCTGATTCATCTTTCCATTTCTGACTCAGGCAGTTCCCCTGACCCCAACGTTCAGCTTGGCTTGACCTTGGGCTGCATACAGTCTAGTGGTTAAGGATCCAGCCACTGCAATCAGGTAGATGAAGGTTTAAATATCTGTCAGTTAGGAATTCTGCATGACCTTAGGCAGGGCACACAGTTTAAATCTGAGTTTCCTTCTTTTAACATTCAGAATGATAGCAGTACTGACTCAGAAGGGTTGAGGAAGGATCAATGGGGATAATCCATCTACGGAGCTTAGCATAACACCTTAATGCCTAGCACAGAGCAAGCACTCAATAAATGTGGGGGTTGGTTTCTATTAATCATTGCCACCATCTCCTCCTTTTCATTATCATCTATCTAGGAGTCTGGGCTCATTGAGAAAGCTCTAAGCCCCCTTCCTAGGACAAAGGTTCAACCTCTCTGCAGATTACAATTACCCCTTTGCCAGGTACAGCGGCAAGATAGAGATGCTCTGATTACTCTAAGTGGGTGGTCTTTAAGCCCGGTTTGGAGAGTGGGTGGTTTGTTATAACAACCTAATCCATTTTTTCTATTTTAACAAAACTTTCCAAGAAATGCCAACACATGATGGTATCAAAGAAAAGTGTTTATGAATGCATCTTCTAGAGTCATTCTCCTCAGTTGAAATTCTGACTCTTTCAGTTACTAGCAAGTGAGACTGTGCAAATTATCTGACTAAGCTTCAATTTTTGCATCTTCAAAATGGACATAATAATGATATACATATGACAAATAGTTGCATGAGCTAATGAATATAACAGAGGCACCTACTGTGTACTCAGAGGTTGCTGCTGCTGCTAAGTTGCTTCAGTTGTGTCCGACTCTGTGCGACCCCATAGATGGCAGCCCACCAGGCTCCCCCATCCCTGGGATTCTTCAGGCAAGAACACTGGAGTGGGTTGCCATTTCCTTCTCCAATGCATGAAAGTGAAAGTGAAGTCGCTCAGTCGTGTCCGACTCTTTGCGACCCCATGGACTGCAGCCTACCAGGCTCCTCCGTCCATGGGATTTTCCAGGCAAGAGTACTGGAGTGGGGTGCCATTGCCTTCTCTGAAGTTAGCAGTTATTATATGAGGGTCTGATGGTAGAAGAAAGGAGAAATCAACTTTCAACCATGGTTCAGGCATCTCCCCTGGAACCGTGATTCAAAACTCCAGACCTGACTAGTTACACTGTTCTGACTGTATATCTGTCTAGACTGGTGCCACCATGCCCAGGAACATTCCAGAGTGCCTCAACATGTCCTTTTCCCTTGACTTTATAAGCTGTATTTATAGATAGGAAGGGAATCTCAGTTATGCAGGTCCTGCCTGTGTCGTGGTCAGTTTAACTGGACTCACTCTGAGAAGGATGTGTCTGCCTTTTATTAGTTGATCAAAAACAGAAACAATCATGTGGTCCAGGATGGATCCTGAGCCCTTTTCAAGGTCAGTAATTACATGTTCTGAATCAGTTTGAAATTGAACTGCTTTGATCTAAAAAATATTGTAGCTTTCTTTGTGTCATTTTTGCAGACATATTTTTTCCCAGTTATATAAAGACCACAGATGACTCACATGTCATTCCTATATCCGAAAGGAACTAGATTATGGAGTGAGAGATATGTGAAATCAAAACAGCAATTATAAACACCACACCAGGATTCTCTCCAGGACAAAGAGAAGATAATTTTCAAAATCAGGGAAAATAAATAGATATAAGCATTATTTCTTAGACTTTCAGTCCAAATAGTCAAAGTGGTAAGATACAACTCTAATTGAGTCAATGGATCCTTGATTAGCTGAGATTCTTTGGGAATGGCATGTTTTGGTTAGTTGGAGTTTCTCCACCTTGTAAGGAGTTTTTCCTAGAACATAGTTATATCCTTCTCTTCCTCCTTTATTTCTTTCTCCCTCCTATTTTTTCTCTTTCTTTTCTTAAAAATGAATAGAATTTAATCTTTCATATATTCTGGACAATCATTCTAAAC
The DNA here is from genome assembly GCF_001704415.2 of Capra hircus. Classification (NCBI taxonomy): domain Eukaryota; kingdom Metazoa; phylum Chordata; class Mammalia; order Artiodactyla; family Bovidae; genus Capra; species Capra hircus. The sequence continues at coordinate 19,200,273 of NC_030821.1, read as the reverse complement.
ACGAAATTTCACTGTTCAGTCTTGAAATAAGGAAATTGGCTTGATTAATTCTCTGGAAAAATTGAACAGCAAAGAAGACCATGGTTATTTGACAAAGCCCTAGTCTTTCTCTATGACATAGTCTTCATTTATTTTCTTTATGACCTATAATAATATCTGAAAATAAACAAGTCACTTTTATGTGTTTCCTATCAGCCTGGCCCTCTCAAATGTAATCGCCATGGGCATGGATCCCTTCTAGTTCTTAACAGAACCTTCAGCATCTAGAGGTGCCTGGTACGAGACAGCCACTTTGTAAATGTTTGTTCGAATAATGAATATCTCAGTTTCTTATTCTTCACCTATCACCAAATACTGAAGTCTAAACATTTCCTGGTTCAACGATGCCTGGCCAAAATGCCATCACAAGAAGTCTTTGCTTTTTACTGCATAATATTCCATAAAACTGTATCATAAAGTTGATGGATACAAATCTTTTCTGAGAAGGAAGGTAATCTTTTGAGGCAAAGGGATTTGATTGGAGAATATCTTAAAAGAACTCATACGCAGACCCAAAATGATAGTTAAAGGACCAAAAGTTCTCTAAACCATCATCAACACTAAAATGAGCTACAACATTAAAATGAGCTGCTGGATCACTGGCCTTTATTTGTGCTGCTGAGCCGCCTGCAGTTTCAGCCATGGTATGTCAGGGACTTCTTTGAAGAGCAGGAGGAGAGTCCCAAGAATGGGCCCCCCCTTCCTCAATGATCCTTCCCCCTTCAACCCTCTGGTTTCACTTAAAGACTTCTGAAATTAAGGAAGGCTTGAAAACCAGAGTTTTGGCTCTAGATTACCCCACACCTCACTATACTCCACAGTGCCCCAACTCAGTTCTTTCATTTTACTTTTTTGGCTGTGCGATGTGGTTTGTGGGATCCTAGTTTCCTGATCAGGGCTCGAACCCAGGCCCCCGCAGTGAGAGCACTGAATCCTAAGCACTGGATCACTGGGGAATTCCCTCCCAATTATTAATAGTTTCTGTTCCCTCAGCCATTCAAAAGTATTTCCTGAGTACCTCCAGTCCCTGCGTCTGGAAATGCACCAGCAAATCAAAAAGACAAAGCTTTTGACTTCACCGAGCTAGCCTTCCACTGGGTGAGACTGCCAAAACGAAGCCATTAAATACATGAGCCAGAGAGGTGGAAAGCAAACCAGAAAGCTGGGTAAGGGTTGGCAGGGGGTGACGAGGGAAGACTCTCCTGATACGGCAGCCTTATCAGTAGAGGCAGGAAGGAGGTGAGGATGGAGCTGATCAATTTCTGAGGGAAGCGTGTCCTACTGTGAGGGCAGAGCAAGAGGAAAGGTTTTGAGGCAGAAGTGTGTTGATGCCTTTGAGAAGCAGGAAAGAGGCTGGTGAGGCCCTGGGAGCATTTGCATCAAGGGAGTGCTGCTCATGGGTAGCCAAGGACCCCACTGAGTGCTGTGCTGAGACTAGGTCACTGAAGGGCAAGCGTGGAAGCCAGGAGACCTGTTAGGAGCCTTCTGCAAAACTCTCAGTGAGGGATGATGGTGGCTTGGATGAGGTGCAGTGATACAGGGATGGAGAGAAGTGGTTACTTTGAAGCTAGAACAAAAACGCTTTGCTGATGGACTGAAAGTGGGATGTGAGAGGAGAGGAATCATCATGAACACCTCAAGGTTTTAGCCTGAGCAACTGGAAGCGTGGAATTGCCATTTTATGAGATGCTCAGCTTTTGTATAGAACAATCTTGAAGAAATGTCCTGGTGTCTTCGTAGAGGATTCTAGTCCAGTGTTGAGGAGAGGATCAGCTGGGCCCTGGTGTAATCACAGCAGGTCTTAGGGGCAGGAGGTCATAGACATATCAGGTAGTGAAATAGGAGAGCCTACTTTGCAAGTAACCTTCCTGAGAGGATTCTCCCTGCAGAAAAGTGGAGGAGGCCAGCTGTGCCTCAGTGAACCCCACCTTCTCAGCCCATGGAAACACGGTGGCTAAAACCTAGGACTCCCTGAACCAGAATGTCCTTCTGTGTGTGTTTGTCGCTCAGTCTTGTCTGACTCTTTTCAGTCTTATGGACTGTAGCCCGCCAGGCTTCTCTGTCCATGGGATTCTCCAGACAAGAATACTGGAGTGGGTTGTCATGCCCTCTTCCAGGGGATGTTCCTGACCAGGGATCGAACCAGCATCTCTTATGTCTCCTGCATTGGCAGGTGGGTTCTTTACAACTAGGGCCACCAGGGAAGCCCAGGACATCCCTCTAGGAAGTTCAAATAATGGCTGCAGATTAGGGGGAGTTCCAGGGACCTTACTAGTCATGAAAGAACCCTTTGCTTGTTTCCTACACTGAGGCTGCTGAGAGAGCTCTGTGGAGGAGATCCTGTTCTAGGCACTGGTTCCAATGACCACCGGAAGCCTTTGTCCCTGATGAATGAGGGTGGATCACAGGGGACTGAGAGGACTCGAATAGACAGGCCCTATTGACCGACATTTAAACCAGGCTAATGGCTTTCTTGGTCCCTGATCTTAGCCTTCTGGATCTTATCACTGTTAGGTTGAAAAGTCAGGAATGGTTAATCCAAAGAAAAGTCCATACAGAAAGATGACTTCTCCTTAAAGCTCAGAGCAGAGCTGGCCTGAGCAATGCACCACCACCTTGGAGATGGAGAGTAACGGCAGCCCCAGAAGCATCCACTCTGCTGGCCTCGTGGGGACTTCTGGGAGGAGAAAGAACACGGGAATATGATGACGCAAAGTCAGGCCAAGACCACAAAGTGCTGGAGCCTCCAGACTCTTCACTCCTCAACTCATAAGTTTCATCCTGGTTGCTTGGGCTTAAGAAGGTCGTTGACTGGGCCCGTCTTGTGCTCAGAGACAGAACAGAGCGGAGCCTCAAAGTGCTGCAACTGGCAGGGTGATCGGAGAAGCAGGATCCAATCTCAGTCAGATGTGCATCCATTACCTCCCAGAGCCCCTTGTATCCACCGAGGGCCAGGCTTTTGCTGTTTCATAGAGTCTCATACAGAATCGTCACGGCAACCTTTGCAGGATACCTATCAGTGTTCTTATTTGATAGGCAGAGAAACCAAGACTCAGAAAGATGAAGGAACAGTGTGGGATGTGGACCCCAAAGCTCATATTCTTCTGCCTCCACTGCATTTCCTCCTGGGAAGGAAGGTATGCAGACGGAGAGGAGCAGGAATTCTAAGAAGTCTTTCCTACCTAAGCCAAAAATAAATTCAGCCTTTATTTGTCACCCCAAAACATCACCACGAATGCCCTCCATTGAAATGCATTATAACCCCATCACACTCCGTGACACGCCCGGCTCTGTTTGCCTCTCCATCGTGTCCCCAGCCAGCTGTGTATGTATTATTAGTTTTCCTTCTAGCACTACTTGCCACAGTCTGGATGGCTTGGCAGCTTCTAGTCTTGTCAATATCTTCATGCACAACTGCTCTGAGCAGGCCTGCCTTTCCTAAGAGTTCCTGAGAACTTTGAGGGGTTCAAAGGCCTTTTGTCTGACTTCAGTGTTCAGAGCTATACTCTGAATGACTGGCATCATCAAATACCCAGTTTCAGCATACAGAGGTTCTTCTCAATTGCTTGCTAATCAAATTGGGCTGACATATTAAACTGCGTTCTATTTAAGCTTTTGATTTGAGATTTACAGAAAAGTTGCAGAGCCAGGGCAGGGAGCTCCCCTGTCCTCTCCTAATACTGAAGTCTTACATAACCAGAGTTCAGGTGCCAGAACTAAGAGGTCAACGTTGGTTGTAGAGATGCTTTTAATATATGAGCACTGTGTTAGGTAATGAACATTTTCTGGTTTTCTAGATGATCTCATTTGTACGTAGTAGTCTGGATTATGTACAACAACCAGCTCTGTGGCTTGACCCAGTGTGTATGTGCTGAGTCGTGTCTGACTCTCTGCGACCCCATGGACTATAGCCCACAAGGCTCCTCTCTGTCCATCGGATTTTCCAGGCGAGAATACTGGAGTGGGTGGCCATTTCCTTCTCCAGAGGATCTTCCTGACCCAGGATCGAACCGGCGTCTCCTGTGCCTCTTGCACTGGTGGGCGGATTCTTTACCACTGCACCTAGGAATTCAATTGCCTCTCAGTTCCTCACCTTGTGAAACTCTTGTGAAAAAGCGTTCAGTCCCCTTTTGCTCTGCTGGGAAGTTTACAGCTGTTGCAAACCCAAACTTTTGGTCATTTTCTTTGTTATTTTAGAACTGAATTAAGAGAAATAATCAAATATACTTACAACAAAATAGCACCTAAGTACCTAATTCCACCTCACTGGTTTGATCTGATTTGCTTCTTAGCTAACCAATTACGAGAGAACAGATAATGCTGCATTTATTTTATCTAACCCAGTGGATAAAATCCATCCTGTAATCTCTCTCTTCCGTAGATGTCAGAAAAGTTGTATACAGTCATTGGGTAGTGTGGTTATTTCTAAGGAAAACTGTTAAGAGTGGGATGATTTTCTTATCAGTTTACCAAAGCCCCTGTAACAACCAGACAATACAAACAAACAAAAAAGGCTAAAGAGAGAATAGAAGGAGCGAAAGAGAGAGAGAAAGGGGTATTTTGAAATTGCTATGGCAGAAATCAGGAAGGAGCTTCTCATAAGTCAGGTGCCAGAATGAGGTGAGGAAAACCGGAAGACTTTATTGTCCTAGGTCAGGTCCCCTGGATGCGAATTCCGAGGTATAGATTTGGGAGATCTCAGGAACAGCACCTTGAAGGGAGGAAATGAGGGAAGCAGGATTGGGCAGAGGGAGAAATTCTAATGTGATATGGTTGCAGCAGAAGCCTCCGCGTGTCCAGGCCAACTGGGAGTCCTTCAGCGTTGTCTCACATTGATGCTTTGTATCCTCACATCAACCAGTCCTTGGCTATGGGCTATCCCTGGGAAGGACAAAGCAAATCTGCCCTTCTGAGGACAATTCCAAGATGGACCAACATGCCTAACAACTAGGGGAAGCAGTTCCTTAGTTCTGCTAGGGAATCTGGGTAGCATGGCTGAGCATCAGTTATAGAAGGTATCCTCAAGGATGGATGCTGAAGCTGAAGCTCCAATACTTTGGCCACCCGATGCAAAGAGCTGACTCATTGGAAAAGACCCTGATGCTGGGAAAGATTGAGGGCAGGAGAAGAGGGGACGACAGAGGAGGAGATGGTTGGATGACACCATAGACTCAATGGACATGAGTTTGAGCAAACTCAGGGAGGTGTGAAGGGCAGGGAAGCCTGGCGTGCTGCAGTCCATGGGGTTGCAAAGAGTCGGATACGACTGAGCAACTGAACTGATCCAAAGACCTGTTCTGCCAGTTTTCCAGAGTATAGAGTGCCTCATTCCTGATGGTGAACTCCCTTCAGGGGCTATTGAAGATCGGCAGCTGCAGCAGCACTTGCTCTAACCCTCGGAGAGGAAGATGGCAAGTGCCCATGCCAAGTGCCCGTCTGTGGTTGACTGGAGACAGGGTAGAGACTATTCGCTTGAGAATCTTATCAGTCAACAGAAGCAGAGCGATTGGGTGTTAAATGGAGATTATCAGTCAACAGAAGCAGAGCGATTGTGTGTTAAACGGAGAAAGACACGGGGTCAGGGGAGGTTTTTTATTTGCCTTAAATTGAAAGATACCTGAACATGTTTGCAGACAAACAAAAGGGTATAAAAGATGGGAGAAATTGAGACCCAGAAGAGAAACAGATTAGTTGCAGGAGTCCTGTTCTTGAGCAGGTGAGAGGGAGTGGGAGGCAGGGCACAGTTAGAAGGGGTAGCCTTCGATCGGGGCAAGGATATATCATGTGTAACAGTGACAGAGTGGGTTTCCAGTGGGTACTAGACGACCCTACCTCCCTGACTGTGTTTGACAGAAGAGAGGAGAGCTAGACCAAGGCTAATAGGGCCTTCAGATTCCCTCTGCGTGGAATTTAGAATGAGGATTAAGAGACAGAGTTTCTTGAAAGGTGACTTGAACCCAGGAGCTCAGGAATAGCCATGTTTCATCTATCATGTGTTCATGGAAGTGGAGAGAGCGTTGAACTGGGTGTTTGTAGAGATAGAAATGAGACAGGTTACAAATCCAGGATCTGAGACAGAGTCTCATCTACCATATGGAGCACTGCCTGACTGATATACAGTTAGCCTCGGTCCAGATATCCCAGATGGCCTCCTTCACTTAAGCCAGCCTTCAGCAGAGAGAGTTACTTTGCCATGTGACATGAGCTGTTTCCTAGGACTGTACCGTGGATACTGTATAAAAACATGGCTTCCAGAGCCATTCCGCCAGTGGGAACACTGGATGCAAGAAAATCTAAAGCTGTAAGGGACAATTAGGATAACTATGAGCTAGTCTTTCAATACATAGTATCTAGCCAATCAAAGGCATTATTATGAAGACTGGATAGAAAAAAAAGCAAAACAGGACATTGACTTTAACATACATTATTAAAGCATTGTAAAAAAGTGCATTTGCAAAAGATGAAGGAAAATTCATCAAAATGGCAACAGGAGTAAAATGTCAGTTAACAAGATTATGTGTGTTTTCCCTTAGTTTTTTCTATTTTATTGTGAAAATGTGGTTATATTATATATATGATTTTAAACAATTCTCCTTAAGCTCTAGGCTGAGCAGTTTCTTGGAGCTCCTCGAGTCATCACAGATCATATACCTTAAAGGAAGGAAAGAGTCAACCTGAGGATTAATTGGAAAGTGGTTGTTGGCATCAAGGTGACACCCGCCCGCCAGCTGGGGCCATGGATGACAGTGCCTGCATTACGCCCAAGAGGAGAACTAGGTGACCACTTGAACAGGGTTAGATCTGGCAGCCTGTTACCACTGCAGAAATAACACCATGAAACAGCTTCAAAACAGACAGTGAGGCTAGGCCGTGTCCTCCCAGTGATGGCAAATGGCCAGCTGCCCAGCACTGCCCTCCCTTAGCCCCTCCACGGTAGGGCCCTGAAGCTCTCGCCCTTCCTCAGCAGCTCTTCTCCTAAAAGCTCCAAGACGTTTATTAGGAGCCACGCTGAGCACTGACCCTGAACTTCAACTCTGCTAAGTGTCTGCAAAGTGTCTTAATGAGGATTCCATTCCGGGGTTGGTTGGCTCTTCTTGTAGCCAAGGTGCAATGGTTGCCAAGCAGTTGCTCAGATGCTCCCTGGGAGGAGGCCTGCAATCAGAACTTTGTGTTCCTGGGCTCTGAACGCTTCTTAGTTCACCAGGCCCCGCTGATGCTTCAGGTGAGTGAAGACAGAAGAATAAGTAGTGAAAGGAGATGAGAACTGGGGAGCCAAGTTCTACCCCAGAGAGCAGTCACGCTTCTGAGCCTCCTATTGTTGCAAATCCTTGAAGCCATGCCTATTCCTCCTGCTTAATCTTCCAGCTGTGCAAACAGAGGCCAGGAAGTCTAGGGGCTGCTGAAGCAAGTGTGACAGAGGCCAGGAAGGAAGGACTGCTACGGATTTCAGTTCATCAAAGTAATGAGACACCCAACCCAGAGGCTGAAATGTAAATTAGCAATTGGCCTTGTGTTGGCAGATAGTAAAAAAAAAAACAAAAACCCTGATGCTGGGAAAGATTGAGGGCAGGAGAAGAAGGGGATGACAGAGGATGAGATGATTGGATGGCATCACCAGCTCAATGGACATGAGTTTGAGCAAGCTCTGGGAGATGGTGAAGGACAGGGAGGCCTGGCGTGCTGCAGTCCATGGGGTCACAAAGAGTCAGACACGGCTGAGTGACTGAACAACTATAACAACATGATGATTACAGAAGGCAGAAGTCAGCGAGCCCTAGTTGTCCCCAGAGGGCGAAGGAATGTGAGAATAAGGTGAGAGGAGACCTCCAACCACAGAGGGGTAGAGCTAGTTACTAAAGAAATGGAAATTCTTTACTTTATATGAAATATTAATATTCAGTGAATGGTTACTACGGGCAGGCCCTGTGCTAGGTGGTGAGCAAGCTGAAGCAATTGGATGGTCCACGTGTCAGACACCCACTGTCAGGGACCTTGGGATGGTCCCAGGGGAAGGCTTGGATTAGTCCGAGTGGTTCCCTGGCAAGAAGACCAGGTACAGCAAAAGGCCGGGGCATCACACCCACTCCTGGGTAGATGGCAGAGAAGCCAAGCAAGTTAGCTGGGCTTCAGGTCTCTGCTTGGACACCACTGCCTCCCAGCAGCCATCCCTGACTACCCTATTATATCCTGAGATTGTAACTGTAGCACTTATGAGTGCGATTGTGAGCTTGATGGTCTATTTCCATGAAAACAGGCAGGGGGTGTCTCTTGATGATCAGCACTGTGCCCTCAGCCTGGCATGAGTAGCTCCTTACAAATATTTAGTGAGCAAATATCCTTCACAGCGCTCACCACCCAGTAAGGCTATGAATACTTAGGTAATTATTTCTCGACTACCCTGTTCATTGTCGCATCTCAAGTCGCAGGCACACAGAGACCTTTATCTTGTCTCCACCAGCTCTGGCACGGTGCCTGCACATGGCCGCACCCAATACTGGTGGCAGAAATAAATTAATTAATTAACAAACGTGTATAAAAGATCTAGAGATAGGTAGGGAAAGGGGGATAAAACTGAGAGGTCAGGAATCAAACATGCCCAAGAATGGACCAGGTGAGCAGAAAATGAGAATGTCTAGGACTTCTACCTGAGTGGACATGGGATACCCAAATCCACCTTCCAGGTGATGACCTTCCAGGTGTTGTGTGTGGTTAAGGAAACAGAAGGAGATGATAAACCAAGGTCAAGGTTTCTTTACCCGCAGAGGAAAAGTCAAGCCACTCACTTCCTCCTCTGCAAAGTAAAAAGCCCAGCTCCTTTTCTTTTGTGAGATGGAGACTTGAACTCCTGCAAGCTCCAGGGAGAGGAAGAAATGGTTTGGCACCTGCGAGAGCAGGTTCACACATGGGGGTACCCCGCGTGCTGACTGGAAGCGGCCGTGTATCTGGCTGACTAGGATCGAGGTCAGCTCTGAGTCTAGTAGGTAGAGACCCGAGCTTGCATCACTGGCGCTGCCGCTGCCAGAGGCAGTTCCGTTTCTTTCCAGGCGAGCCTGCAAACAGGCTCAGGGAAGAGTTCGGGAAGGTGCAGGAGCCAGCCGTCAGCAGCAGGGGGATGAGGGGAACAGTGAGCCCTCCGGAAGGCTCCTCGCGGTCTCTCTCCCCCCTCTCTTTGCTGTAGTGTCTCTCCCTAGACCACTTGCCAGAGTTGGCTGCCAAGGCAGGGACTCTCCTGCAAGTTGAGAAACTGCAGAAATAGTGTGAAGATTCAGGAAGCATAAACCGACTTCCAGATGGGAATCCTGGAACAGTCTTTTCTTTCTGGGCCACCTTCTTCTCTTTCTACTATCTTTCTAAAACTCGTCCTCATGGGCTACTTTAAATGAAATTCCTTCTTATCCTGGCTGGACACCAAAACGGGAAGGAGAAGCACAGATTTTTTTTTTTTTTTTTTCACTGTTGAAGGGATTAATGTCTCTGTCTTCCTCTTTTGTTTTTTTAATTTTAAATTTATGTATTTCTTTAATTGAAGGATACTTGTTTTACAGAACTATGTTGTTTTCTGCCAAACAGCAACATGAATCAGCCAGAGATTTACACATGTCCCCTCCCTCTTGAACTCCCCCCGCCCCGACCTGCCTACCCATCCCACCCCTCTAGGTTGTTACAGAGCCCCAGTTTGAGTTCCCTGAGTCATACAGCAAATTCCCATGGGCTATCTATTTTACGGATGGTAATGGAAGCACTGAATTTTTAAAGCAGTTGCCCAGTCCCCATCTGAATACACACACACACACACACACACACACACACACGCACACACATACACACACACCCTTCTAAAACCCTAAACCCATTGTTAGCAGATAAACAGGGAAAGGAAAGGACAGGGGTTTCGATAACCTATCTTTTTTTTTTTTTAACAATTTTATTCATTTATTGGTCTTCAGTATGGTTTGAGAGCCCCTCTAGTTGTGGCATGTGGGCTTGGTTGCCCAGTGGCAAGTGGGATCTTAGTTCCTTGACCAGGGCTCAAACCCATGTCCCCCGCATTGAAGGGCAGATTCTTTACCACTGGACCAGCGGGGAATTCCCTCTTTATTGCCTGGTCAATCCATTTGGATGAAGACTGTTACATTTTGAAATAGGGCTTCATATTTTAAGCTGGCTGCTCTGTGATTGAATCAATCTTGCTTCAGAATCAGACTCTTGTCACAAATACTCTGTAGGACTTCTTGGAGGATGGAAGAGGCATACTCTGTACACAGCTCATCTAGGGGCAGCTTTTAACCTATCTGTGCTAATTTTACCTGTCTTTTAGGAGACGTACCAATTTTTTTCCTTTTGTGCGATTGTATATACGTGAGATTATTCTTTATTTAGTACTTCCATCCAATTCATCCAAGAAAAATTTCTAGGTACATTGACTTTACTTTTTTTTTTTTTCCATTCAAGTGTCACAAATTGAGAGTATCTGTAAATTGCTCTGAGTCAATTTAAGCCGTTGTCTAAATTGACCTTAATCATAACAACCACAAAAAAGCAGACTCTTTAGTGTTTTATAGATGCAAGTAGTTTATATGTTCATTCAAATAACGTGTTCACAATCACGTTTTTATTTAAATGTTGGGGTATAAAATTTCCAGGCAAGAGCAAGGAGTGTTTCCCAAACTTGTAACTCTTTGAAATTATCTCATTCTGGGACTTCCCTGGTGGTCCAGTGACTAAGACTACATGCTCCCAATGTAGGGGGCTCGGGTTCGATCACCGGTCTGGGAACAAGATCCCATATGCCACAACTAAAGATTCTGAGTGCCACAACAAAGATCTGGTGCAGCCAAATATAATTTTTTTTCCACCCCATTGGTGGACTTGAAAAAAAAAAATAAATGAAATGATCTCATTCTGCCAATAAATGGAACCCAGTATCTGTTTCAGTCCTGGGGGGCAGTGCACAGGGATGGCAGTGACCCAGACTGTGAGCCAAGAGACTCACACTGTGGTCCTGAGCTGTGTGAACAGGGGTCAGTCACTTTGTCTTTCTGGGCCACTCTTTCCTTCTGTGGTACCCAGGGCATTTGGATTTGATAGCTTCTAAACCCTCCCCATGGTGATTGCAGCCATGAAATTAAAAGACACTTACTCCTTGGAAGAAAAGTTATGACCAACCTAGATAGCATATTCAAAAGCAGAGACATCACTTTGCCAACTAAGGTCCGTCTAGTCAAGGCTATGGTTTTTCCAGTAGTCATGTATGGATTCGAGAGTTGGACTGTGAAGAAGGCTGAGCACCGAAGAATTGATGCTTTTGAACTGTGGTGTTGGAGAAGACTCTTGAGAGTCCCTTGGACTGCAAGGAGATCCAACCAATCCATTCTGAAGGAGATCAGCCCTGGGATTTCTTTGGAAGGAATGATGCTAAAGCTGAAACTCCAATACTTTGGCCACCTCATGCGAAGAGCTGACTCATTGGAAAATACTCTGATGCTGGGAGGGATTGAGGGCAGGAGGAGAAGGGGACGACAGAGGATGAGATGGCTGGATGGCATCACTGACTCGATGGACGTGAGTCTGAGTGAACTCCGGGAGCTGGTGATGGACAGGGAGGCCTGGCCTGCTGCGATTCATGGGGTCGCAAAGAGTCAGACACGACTGAGCGACTGAACTGAAGTGAACTGAACTGAACTGAAGCCCTCCCTCTTTGAGTCTGGGTAGGCTCCAGGAATTGGTGATGGATAGGGAGGCCTGGCGTGCTGCAGTTCATGGGGTCACAAAGATTCGGGTACGACTGAGCGATTGAACTGAGCTGAACTAAAGCCCTCCCCCCACCCACCAATTCTGAAATATCATAGTGCTAAGATTAAGGAGGAAACAGAATCATCTAGTCTGAAGACAAACTTGGCCCACTGCTTGATTTTATACATCTCACGCTAGGAATGGCTTCTACATTTTACTTGGTTGGCAAAAGAGGATCTCATAAAAGGTGAAACTTACATGCAATTCTAATCTCAGTGACACACATAAAGTTTTATTGTCACACTGCCACACTCACTTGCTTCTGTATTGTCTCTGGCTGCTTTCCTACTACAATGGCGGACTTGAGCAGTTGCTATAGAGAGCTCAACTGTGAATATTCATTGAAAGGACTGATGCTAAAGCTGAAGCGCCAATACTTTGGCCCCCTGATGCGAAGAGCTGACTTATTGGAAAAGACCCTGATGATGAAAAAGACTAAAGGCAGGAAGAGAAGGGGATGACAGAGGATGAGATGGTTGGATGGCATCACCAACTCAATGGACATGAGTTTGAGCACACTCTGGGAGATGGTGAAGGTCGGGAAAGCCTGGCACACTGCAGTTCATGGGGTCGCAAAGAGTTAGACATGACTGAGCGACTGAAAAACAGCACCAGAGACCTCATGGCCCACAAGCCAACAATACTATTTGGCCCTTTGCATGAAAAGGTTTCTGGCCCTGACTTAGTCCAACTCCTTAACAGATGAGAAAATTAAAGCTTAGCCAAGTCCTGGTTCAAAAAGGAAAACCATTGTTATAGAAAGAAAGTAAATGGCCATTTGGAAGCATCCAAAGGGACAAAAACAATGAAAAATAAACAAAAGATTAAGGATGAAAAAGGAATTTCTTCCTCAAATGGCAGAGGATAATGCATTATACGAAAGACAAGGACAAAGAAATTGTGACACCCTTGGGGTACACTGCCTTCATTTGTATGGCAAAATTGCTATTTTCTTAATCTGGAGTCAAATTATGAGGGCTTGATGAGGATTGGGGAGGTAGGCAGAGAACACCAGAAAAGACTTCAGATTCTTCATGCTGATAAGACTCCAGGAAACTCACATTCAAACATGCTGCAGGAAATGGAGGCGGACATTAGAAACGCTTTAGTGGCCTTTTCAAGAGTAGGAGGTCTGGGAGGGGTGAGGCAATGCTGTGACTGGGGAAAGGGAACCTGGGAGAGATGGGAACTTTCAGACAAATGGAGGCCAGGTGTCAGAAAATCCCAAAGCCTTTTAGAACAGTCTTGACTTAGATTTCCCTGGTGGTCCAGTGGTTAAGAATCTGTCTTCCAGTGCAGGGGACATGGGTCTGATCCCCAGCCAGGGAATTGACTACATGCACAAATATGAGAATGGACCATAAAGAAGGTTGAGCACCCAAGACTTGATGCTTTTGAATTGTGGTGAATACCCCTGATTATTCATGGGAAGGGTTGATGCTGAAGCTGAAGCTCTAATGATATAGCCACCTAATGCAAAGAGCTGCCTCACTGGAAAAGAATCTTTCCCTTATGTTGGGAAAGACTGAGGGCAGGAGGAGAAGGGGTGACAGAGGATGAGCTGGTTGGAGGGCATCACCAACTCAACGGACATGAGTCTGAGCAAACTTCGGGAGACAGGGAAGGACAAGGAAGCCTGGCATGCTATAGTCCATGGGGTGGCAAAGAGTTGGACACGACTGAGCAACTGAAAAGCAACAACAGGGAGCTGAGACCCCACGTGCCGTGGGAAAGCTAGGCCAACTTCTGCATCTAAGACCGGCCACAGTCAAAAATTAAAAAAAAAAACAAAACTAGCATTGTTCTGAGAACGTGGCCCTTACCAGTGACAGGTTCACATCCTGACAGGGTAGTAAATAGGAGCAAGGTATGCAGCTGGCCACAGAGTGATTTCAGGAAGGTTTACACAAAGTTTCATGGGGGCAGGAGTGGGAGGGTGTCAAGCTCATTATCCTTTAATTCACACAGGGCTGTCACTTGGGGAGTTCCTGGGGATGGGCAGAAAATACTTCAAGCCCAAGAGAGGAGAAACCGCAAGATCTATACTGCTGGTGATCAACAGGTGCCGAGCATTACTCATGTGGGAAAGGCTCTAGGCAGCTAACACATAAAATTGAACTTGCCAAACAGATAGAATTTACCCTGGAAATTCCACTTATTGGCAACACAGTGTGTGTTCCACTGGGTCCGTGAGTCAGGGCACATCCTAAATGTGACTCAGTGTCACGGTGTGAGCCTGGGAGTCAGGCTGCCCCGAGGTTGCATCCAAAATCTACTATTTGAATTTCCCAGGCAAGTTACTGAACTTCTCAAGACTCACTGCTTTCTTCTGTAATAACAACAATAATTTTTAAAATAATGACAAATATAGTACAGCTATGGGTTGCTGTGGACATTTAATAGTTTGGGGAGCCTTGCTGACAGGCCTATAGGATATTAATTCCTGAACCAAGGATCCACCTTATGGCCCCCTACACTGGAAGAACAGAGTCTAGACCACTAGACCACCAGGAAAGTCCCTAATATGAGCATTTAGAACCAGAGATCACATTGCCAACATTCCCTGGATCATAGAGAAAGCAAGAGAATTCCAGAAAAACATCTACATCTGTTTCACTGACTGCACTAAAGCCTTTGTGTGGATCAGAATAAACTGGAAAATTCTTAAAGAGATGGGAATACCAGATCACCTTACCTGTCTCCTGAGAAACCTGTATGCAGGTCAAGAAGCAACAGCTAGAACCAGACATGGAACAACTGACTGGTTCAAAATTGGGAAAGGAGTACAACAAGGCTGTATATTGTCACCCCGCTTATTTAACTTATATGCAGAGTACCTCATGTGAAACACCAGGCTGGATGAAGCACAAGCTGGAATCAAGATTGCCAAAAGAAATATCAACAACCTCAGATACACAGATGATACCATTCTAATGGCATAAAGAGAAGAGGAAGTAAAAATCTCCTTGATGAGGGTCAAAGAGAAGATTGAAAAATCTGGCTTAAAACTCAACATTCAAAAAACGAAGATCATGGCATCCAGTCCCATCACATCAAGGCAAACAGAAGGGGGAAAAGTGGAAGCAGCGACAGATTTAATTTTCTTGGGCTCCAAAATCACTGTGGATGGTGACTGCCGCCATGAAATTAGAAGGCTCTTGCTCCTTGGAAGGAAAGTTATGACCAGCTTAGAGAGTATATTAAAAAGCAGAGACATCAGCAGATGAATGGATAAGAAAGCTGTGGTACATATACACAATGGAGTATTACTCAGCCATTGAAAAGAATACATTTGAATCAGTTCTGATGAGGTGGATGAAACTGGAGCCTATTATACAGAGTGAAGTAAGCCAGAAATAAAAACACCAATACAGTACACTAATGCATATATATGGAATTTAGAAAGATGGTAATGATAACCCTGTATGCAAGACAGCAAAAGAGACACAGATGTATAGAACAGTTTTTTGGACTCTGTGGGAGGGGGAGAGGGAGAGGGTGGGATGATTTGGGAGAATGGCATTGAAATATGTATAATATCATATAAGAAACAAATCACCAGTCTAGGTTCTATGCAGGATACAGGATGCTTGGGGCTGGTGCCCTGGGATGACCCAGAGGGATGGTATGGGGAGGGAGGTGGGAGGGGGGTTCAGGATTGGGAACACGTGTATACCCGTGGTGGATTCATATTGATGTATGGCAAAACCAATACAGTATTGTAAAGTAAAATAAAGTAAAAAAAAAAAAAAAGCAGAGACATCACTTTACTGACAAAAGTTCGTCTAGTCAACGCTATGGTTTTTCCAACAGTCATGTACAGATGTGAGAATTAGACCACAAAGAAGGTTGCGTGCCAATGAACTGATGTTTTTGAATTGTGATACTGGAGAAGACTCTTGAGAGTCCCTTGGACTGCAAGGAGATCAAACCAGTCAATCCTAAAGGAAATCAACCTTGAATACTCATTGGAAGGACTGATGCTGAAGCTGAAGCTACAATACTTTGGCCACCCAATGCGAAGAGCCGCCTCACTGGAAAGCAACCGTGATGCTGGGTAAGACTGAAGTCAAAAGGAGAAGGGGACAACAGAGGGTGAGATGGTTGGATGGCATCACTGACTCAACGGACATGAGTTTGGGCAACCTCTGGGGGATAGTGAAGGACAGGGAAACCTGGTGTGTTACAGTTCATGGTGTTACAAAGAGTCAGACATGACTGTGCGACTAAACAGCAACACCAAATTGAGACACAGTGCTGGAGAGAGCTGAGCATTCATGGTGGTGTTGGTGTTGTTCAGTGGCTAAGTTGTGTCTAACTCTGCAACACCATGGCCTGCAACACCAGCTGCTAAGTCGCTTCAGTCGTGCCCGACTCTGTGCGACCCCATAGATGGCAGCCCATCAGGCTCCCCTGTCCCTGGGATCCTCCAGGCAAGAACACTGGAGTGGGTTGCCAGTACTGCACACCAGCGTTTATTAAATGCTCCTGCCAGCCATTGGCTACATCGTCAAGCATATTAACTGAGTGTGGATTTGAGTGCCAGCAGTTCTAGATTTGACTTCTAGCTTCACCACTAAGTAGCCTTGAAACCTTGAGCAAATTTCCTTCAACTCTAAGCTTCTGTTTTCTTACTTGTAAAATAGTGAGAACAATACCTCTTATACTAAGGGGGCAGTTGTGAGGATTTGGTGAGGAAATGTATTTAAAGTGCTTGGGAGAGTTTTCAGTATTCAGCTGTTATCATCATCATGTTGGAAGGACTGATGCTGAAGCTGAAACTCCAATACTTTGGCCACCTGATGCGAAGAGCTGACTCATTGGATAAGACCCTGATGCTGGGAAAGATTGAAGGGGAAGGAGAAGGGGATGACAGAGGATGAGATGGTTGGATGGCATCACCGACTCAATGGACATGAGTTTGAGTAAACTCCGGGAGCTGGTGTGAACAGGGAGGCCTGGCGTGCTGCAGTCCATGGGGGCGCAAGGAGTCGGCCACAACTGAGTGACTGAACTAAACTGATCATCATCTTCTTCATTATTATTATTCATTGGTTCCCTAATATCCAAAAATATTCTGAAGACAGGCCTGAAACAGTAAGCCTGATAACATGCATACTTGGCATGCTGCTATTTCTACGTCGCTTCAGTCGTGTCTGATTCTGTGCAACCCCAGAGATGGCAGCCCACCAGGCTCCCCCATCCCTGGGATTCTCCAGGCAAGAATACTGGAGTAGGTTGCCATTTCCTTCTCCAATGTATGAAAGTGAAAAGTGAAAGTGAAGTCCCTCAGTCGTGTCCGACTCTTAGCGACCCCATGGACTGCAGCCTACCATGCTCCTCCGTCCATGGGATTTTCCAGGCAAGAGTACTGGAGTAGGGTGCCATTGCCTTCTCCAGTACTTGGCATAGACATATGTAAAGAATTCTCACATAAGCAATTTGATCAAATGATGGTGAAATGGGCTTGGATTGTCATGAAATTCCTCCACTGAGGAGAGACCAGGTGCAGGCTGGAGGGAGACTGTGGAGATGCTCCCCATGGGCCCTTCCCACCAGCTGGGACCCTGTCCTGCCACAAAGCCCACCACGCTAAGCCCAGAGGCAGCGTATGTTTGGCTGCTTTGATTCTCTCCCTGAATCCCTGGGATTCTTGCTTCTTGTCTTCCCACCTCCTTTCTGCCAAATTCCGTGATTCTGGTTTCCTGTCAGGCTTCTCCACATTTGAAACATGTGGTTGAAATACTGTGTCCTCTTCCAGATAGAATTAAATGCCTGATTCTTCCTCTTTATCAGCAAGAAGATAGAAACGATGGCCTCTGGAAAGGAAAGGGCTCTTTAATAGCTGCGCATTCTCCTTTCTTGGTTTCTGAGCCCAGACTTTGTTTCCTCCCATTAAGAGATTTGTTTGCTTATCTGATATTCTGAAGATTAAATTACCAGGCGTCCATGGTGATGGTGCTTGATAAACCTGCTTTTCCGAAGGCTGGCTACCCACACCCTTTCACGCCTGCTAACACCTTCACAGTAAGCAGAAGGTGTCCTATCCACTGAGGTCAGGTATTACAAGCACATGTGTTATAGAGTTCAACGAGGTACTGGTTAGCATCAGGTGTGATAAGGCATCAAGTGTGATAAGTGTTGCTTCCAGTTGAGTTCTTAGGAACTGAGGGTCTCTTCTCCATATAAGCCAAATTGGAAGCCTTATCTTTCCTGTGCCCATAAGGGGGCTGCTGGGCAGTAAATAACACATGTGACTCAAGCTCTTGTACACATATGTTCTTTCCTATGAACATATTGGATCTTTTTATCAAAGGTGTTCTTTTTGCTGATGAGGAAACCATGAAGTATGGTGACAACTGAATTCCATCCAAGCTGAGATCAGAGCCCGGGTCTCTTGTTTCTCAGGCCACTACCCCTCTCCTCTTACAGCTCTTGTTGCTCTTCCTGATGGTGGCTGTAGTGGATTCTCCGCAGTGCCATTTCTGATTGTCCTGGGCAGCCAGGACTCATCTGAGGAGCCCGACCTGTCTGCTCACCCTTGTGTCCTGGCCATTGTTTGGCCTCCAGCATGCTTGCTGTCCTCCGCAGACCTAAAGACAGCCCACAGTGGCCTGTGGTCAGGACAGGAGCTTCCTTGGCTGAAGAACTGGGCTGCCCAAGTCTGACTGGCAAAAGGCTTTATGGTACAGCGTGAGGAGTCACTGCAGGCTCTTTCAGCTTGAGTTGGGCCCAGAATCCAAGTCCCAGGAAAACGGGTGACTCTGGGCCAGATCAGAAGCCAAGCAGGCCTTAGGGCCTCGAGCCTACCTGCCATTATACCCCCGTCCCCCCACTACCCCCAGTAGCCAGAGTCCTGATAGGCCAGTCTGAGGAGTGACGTGATATCTTGGACCCATGGTTGTATAGGCTGAGTCAAGGGGTGACTATCAGCATTGGGTCCCAGGAAACACTGACACTGGGGCTCAATGTGTATTCCAAGTCGGTTACCAAAGCTGGAGGCCTGGGGGCAATGCTGGGAATCAAAGCACAAAGGGCCATCAGAAAACCAGATAAGAGCTCCTGAAGAAGGTTTGTGTGAGCAGGACTGACCTTTCTAGGCCAAGACAACCCAGCTGGTCCTTCCTTTTCCATACAGTTCTTTGGGGGGTGGGGGGTGGGGTGGGGTGGGGATTCTTATTTTCCCCATTGTAAAGACCAGAAAACTGAGACTTGGAGCCACAGAAGTCACAAAGCTAGTAAGTCAAGACTAGAACCCGGGTCTTCTGACTCCAAAGCTCTTGCTCTGTACAGGTCACCTTGTTGAGGAGTCTGTCTGCCATCACCAGAGAATTCTGACTGCCATGTGTGGTGTGGTATTCATAATCACACAGTCAAACATGTAGTCCTGGATGGGTGTCCCTGATCACCCAGTCCAACTCAAAATACACTGATTTCCTTTGTCACAGTGGCACCAAACCAGATGTCTGGTGCCTGGAGAAGGTCCACTCACAGGGACTTCAGTGAGGACAGAAAAGGAGGATGGGCACAGGCCACCTGCTGTCTGCACTCAGCCCCCAGTCCTCTCCCCACCATCACTTCAATCAGAGCTGCTCCCTTTCCACAGGTTAGAACCCCCTGCTTGAAAAAGGCTGCAACAACTTCGGTTCTGCTAGATGGTCCAGCCTCTTGTTTAACATCTTGCGTGAGAGGAAACTCACAAACAAGGTGGCCTTCAGGGTCCTCTGCTGCTGTTGCTAAGTCACTTCAGTCTTGTCGAACTCTGTGCAACCCCATGGACTGCAGCCTACCAGTCTCCTCCGTCCATGGGATTTTCCAGGCAAGAGTACTGGAATGGGTTGCCATTGCTCTAGAGCTGAGCAAATGAAGATGCCTGGGAGGTGCCCATGACATTTGTCTTTTGGATTGAAGAGTCTGTTCCGCTAACAGAACTGTGATGCTCCATGGAATTCTGATCAGGGTTATACGGCAGCCCGGATGGGAGGGGAGTTTGGGGGAGAATGGATACATGTATTTGTATGGCTGAGTCCCTTTGCTGCCCACCTGAAACTATCCCAGCATTGTTAATTGGCTATACCCCAATACAAAATAAAAAGCTTAAAAAAAAAAACAAAAAAAGAAGTGCTCTGAAGGGAGCACAACCACAGGAGTAAACAGCTGCCTTAGAATTCCCTCACAGTCTTTCATTCATTCACTTGAAAATATTGAAGTCAGAACCATCATACATCTGATCCAGCAATCTGGCTTTTGCAGAGGCCTCTGTTTGAGAGACAAACAGGACAATCTGTTCAATGTCACCCTCAAAGGATCAGAGCATGGCACCCTCAACTCCCAGCTAGTGATCTGTCAGGCATGAACTTAGCTAAACTTTTTAATAGAGATGCTATTCGTGTTTTTGTTGTCAAGCGGTTGTCATCACCGCTTGACAGAACAAGTTCAGTAAGTCACTCCCACTTCCTTTCTCTGTCCTGTATTTACATCTCGCACTTTCCGGGGTCACATAGATGTTGCCAGCTGGGGGACAAGCTCAACCTGATGTGCCTGAAGCACCAGTTGAACAAATAATTCTTGAACTGACGGTCCCTGACCTGTGATGTCACCCCAGATGCACACTGGTTCAGGTTTTCAGTCCCTTAAAGCCCTTCCTCTCACCATTGTTCTGAAATCTCTGGCATGCGAGTAGTTTTTCTAATTCCTTTGATGGCCAAGCAGCTGGAGTAGGGGGTCTTGGCTGTGCCCCCTCTGTTACTTGGGTTCCTTCACATAGTCTCTCCTTTATCATTCTAGTTAACTCCATACCCATTTAAAGAAATGCAAACAATCTGTTATCTTTCCATATTCTGAGGCTAAAAACAAAAAAATCTCATTTTGACCAGCGTTGCATAGGTTGTTGACAATTCCAGGACCTCTATAGGACCTTCTCTATAGTGCCCTCCATTATAGAGGTGCCTCAGTTTTGGATAAAGGAGCCCAGAAAACTAAGTATAACTCTTGAACCCCCAGAAGAGTTTTGCAATTTATAACCATTGCAACCCAAATTTCTCCATGTAGATAAATCAGCCTGGGGTTAAAATGTGGGGTTAAGATTATGATCTCACAGACTGTAACAAATGATATTTCTCTATGCTGGCCTCATCAGCTGGTATAGAGCCGTGGTAACCACGAAGATGAACTGCTTAGACCTCTCTCCATGGAAGGATGATTGTCTGAAGACTCCAGCGTTGTCCCTATGTGTCTACTGTCACGTATGTATCCAGGCTGTTTCCCATGGGTACTCCCAGCCAGGGAATGGACATGGCGGGCTTCTTAGCAGGGCATGACATGGGACTCCCCAACCAGCAGATGTTGGCCCCAGGACTCCCCATCAGCCTGGCTGAAGCCACCTGAGACCTGGCCTGAAGTCTGAGACTTTTCTTACTTCACAGGGGTCAGGCATGTCCATGTGAAGGATTTTACCTTCATTGGAGGGCATTGCCCTCAATCAATTCCTTACAGGTTTAACTTTGACAGGATGTCTGCTTCTTGAAGGGACTCCCCAGGTGGCGCTAGTGGTAAAGAACCTTCCTGCTGATGCAGGAGATTTAAGAGATGTGGGTTTAATCCCTGGGTCAGGAAGATTCTCCTGGAGGAGGGCATGGCAACCCACTCTAGTATTCTTGCCTGGAGAATCCCCTGGAACGAGAAGCTGGGCAGGCTATGGTCCATAGCGCCTCAAAGAGTCCAGAGACACAACTGAAGCGACTTAGCACGCACACACTGCTTCTGGAATACCTGATCTAACACAGGAACCCACTCTCAGATGTTTCCAGGAGGTATCTCACAGGTAGGGTTGCATACAGCACCACTGTGAGAGCCTTGTGGAGCTAAAGGAGCAAATATTGGAGTATAAGCATAATTAAGAAGGAAAGCCTCTAGTTACGTGCTAATATTGGGTTGGCCAAAAAGTCCATTCTGCTTTTCCACAAGATGGCTCTAGTAGCACTTAGCTGTCTTTAACTTCAAAACATTTTTTTTAGATTGTACTCTGACAGCTGTCGTATCAGCATGCACTTTTAAAAACTTATCAAAATTGGTGAATTTTTGTGTAGCTATTTTAATATTAAAGGTGGAATAAAAAAAAGCAACATTTTCAGCATATGATGCCTTGTTATTTCAAGAAAGGTAGAAAAGCAATCAAAGTGCAAAGAAAGATTTGTGAAGTGAATACAGAAGGTGCTGTGACTGATCAAATGTGTAAAAAGTGGTTTGCAAAGTTTCATCCTGGAGATTTATCATTGGATAGTGCTACATGGTTGGGTAGACCTGTTGAAATTTATAGAGTTCAAACGGAAACATTAGCTGAGAACAATCAACATTATGCCACATGGGAGAGAGCCAATACATTCAAAATACCTAAATCAAGTGTTGAAAGTCATCTGCACCAGCTTGGTTATATTCATCACTTTGATGTTTGGGTTCCTTAAAAGTTAAGCTAAAAAATCTTCTTGACTATATTTCCGAAGGTGCTTCTCTACTTAGACATAAGGAAAACATTCGATTTTAAAAGCAAATTGTGATGGGCGATGAAAAGTGAGTACTGTATGATAATGTGGAATGGAAGAGATTGTGGGCAAGAGAAATGAACCACCTCCAACTGCACCAAAGGCCTGTCTCCATCCAAATAAGGTGATGTTGAGTGTCCGGTGGGATTAGAAGGGAGTCCTCTATTATGAGTTCCTTCTGGAAAACCAAACAATTCCAACAAAAATTGCTCCTAATTAGACCAACTGAAAGCAGGATTTAACAAAAAGTGTCAGGGATTAGTCAACAGAAAACACATAATATTCCATCAAGATAATGCAAGACCGTGTATTTCTTTGATGACCAGGCAAAAACTGTTACGGCTTGGCTGGGAAGTTCTGATTCATCCACTGTGTTCACCAGACATTGCACTTTCCATTTATTTTAATCTTTACGAAATTCTCTTAATGGAAAAAAAAAAAAATCAGTTTCCTGGAAGACTGTAAAAGGCACCTGGAAAAGTTCTTTGCTCAAAAAGATAAAAAGTTTGGGAAAGGTGGAACTATGAAGTTGCCTGAAAAATGGCAGAAGGTAGTGGAACAAAGGAAATGGCAAACCACTCCAGTATTCTTGCCTGGGAAATCCCATGGACAGAGGCACCTCATGGGCTGCAGTCCCTGCAGTCATAAAGAGCTGGGCATTACTGAACAACTAATTCAACTCAGTGGAACAAAACAGTGAATACACTATTCAGCAAAGTTCTTGATGAAAAAGAAAAATGTGTCTTTTATTTTTACTTTTAAAAGGAAGGAACTTTTTGGCCAACCCAATACATTAGTTTCAGATCCTGAAGGGCTGAACTTGCACAGTAAGTGTGGAGATGGATGAGTCCTCACACAGAGCACAGCTTCCAATCATCTCCAACCCTAAAACCAGATTAGGTTATCCTTGATTGGTACAACTTTAAACTCCCTCTGAGAAACAAATATAAATTCTCTCTGAGAAAAGATGGCCTCCTTATAGTCCTTAAATTATTTTATCATCATCGTGTATATACAATGTCTGAAACTTAACAGAAAATGACCAATCACACAGTGAGACCGGATTATATTACTAAAATCCATGAGACACGTGAGACGATAGAAACAGAATCAGAGGAGATACAGAAAATGAAGTTATTGCAGATTTTATGATAAGTGTGCTGACTGTATTCAAAGAGATCAGACATATGACTCAGAACTTTGTAGATCGCTAGAAGCAGGATGGCGTCCATAACACTCGCACCGGGAAAGAGGTAGACCAGGTCACCTGCCTTTGTAGATTCTTCCCTGATAACCCAGGTAATCAGGACACTCCTTTCTCCCTCTGGCTCACATATGGGAATGTTTTTTGTTTGCTTTGTTGTCCTGTATTGTATTGTTAGTCGCTCAGTTGTGTCTGACTCATTGTGATCCCAAGGACTGTAGCCACCAGGCTCCCCTGTCCATGGGATTCTCCAGGCAAGAATACTGGAGTGGGTTGCCATTCCCTTCTTCAGGGGATCTTCCCTATCTAGGGATCAAACCCATGTCTCCCACATTGCAGGCAGATTCTTTGCTGTCTGAGCTACAGGGAAGTGCTCCCCTTAATCCACTTCCTATTTTTGGTTGTTGCTGTTTAGTCACTAAGTCATGTCTGACTGTTTTGCGACCACATGGACTGTAGCCAGCCAGACTCCTCTGTCCAGGAGATTTCCCAGGCAAGAATATTGGAGCAGATTGCCACTTCCTTCTCAGCCCTTCAGGATCTGAAACTAATGTATTGGGTTGGCCAAAAAGTTCCTTCCATTTTAAAGTAAAAAGAAAAGACATATTTTTCATTTTCACCAAGAACTTTCCATTTCACCCAGGGATTGAATCTGCATCCCCTGCATTGGCAGGCAGATTCTTTACCACAAAGCCAACAGGGAAGCCCTCATATCTTTCATTCAGTTCAGTCGCTCAGTCGTGTCTGACTCTTTGCGACCCCATGAACCACAGCACGCCAGGCCTCCTTGTCATCACCAACTCCCAGAGTCCACCCAAACCCATGTCCACTGAGTCAGTGATGCCATCCAACCACCTCATTCTCTGTTGTCCCCTTCTTCTCCTGCCCTCAATCTTTCCCAGCATCAGGGTCTTTTCAAATGAGTCAGCTCTTTGCATTAGGTGACAAAAGTATTGGAGTTTCAGTTTCAACATCAGTCCTACCAAGGAACACCCAGGACAAATCTCCTTTAGGATGGACTAGTTGGATCTCCTTGCAGTCCAAGAGACTCTCAAGAGTCTTCTCCAACACCACAGTTCAAAAGCACCAATTCTTTGGCACTCAGGTTTCTTTATAGTCCAACTCTCACATCCATACATGACCACAGGAAAAACCACAGCCTTGACTAGACAGACCTTTGTTGGCAAAGTAACGTCTCTGCTTTTTAATATGCTGTCTAGGTTGGTCATAACTTTCCTTCCAAGGGAGTAAGTATCTTTTAATTTCAATGGCTGCAGTCACAATCGGCAGTGATTTTGCAGACCAGAAAAATAAAGTCAGCCACTGTTTCCTCATCTATTTGCCATGAAGTGATGGGACCAGATGCCATGATCTTTGTTTTCTGAATGTTGAGCTTTAAGCTAACTTTTTCGCTCTCCTCTTTCACTTTCATCAAGAGGCTCTTTAGTTCTTCACTTTCTGCCATAAGGGTGGTGTCATCTGCATATCTGAGGTTATTGATATTTCTCCCGGCAATCTTGATTCCAGCTTGTGCTTCATCCAGCCCAGCGTTTCTCATGATGTACTCTGCATAGAAGTTAAATAAGCAGGGTGACAATATACAGCTTGGACGTACTCCTTTTCCTATTTGGAACCAGTCTGTTGTTCCATGTCCAGTTCTAACTGTTGCTTCCTGACCTGCATACAAGTTTCTCAAGAGGGAGGTCAGGTGGTCTGGTATTCCCATCTCTTTCAGAATTTTCTACAGTTTACTGTGATCCACACAGTTAAAGGCTTTGACATAGTCAATAAAACAGAAATATCTTTAGTCTCCTCCAATTTTCTTTTGGATATAGTTTCGCGGGAGTTTTGTCAGTTGTCCCCTCCCAGCCAGGGGAACAGCATATGAGCCAGATTGAACCAAGTAGACCCTTACTTTCCCAGTGGAAATTGACTCTTGAACTGAATAGCAAAAATCACAAATGGTTGCTTTGTCCAGCAGCTCCCGCCTCATGACCACTCCTTCCCACTCTCTCCGTAATCCCTCACTCTCAGAACTGATGGTGTTCCCTAAACCCCTGCTCTCTATGTGGGGCTCCCCACTTTCTTTCCATAGTCCCTTTGTTTGTTTTTTGCTTAATTGTGCCAGTGTCAGTTTCTGTTGCTTGCAAACAAAGAAACCTGATGTGTTCCCTCTTTTGTTTTGATTAAAACAGTTTAAACGTGTTTACTGAGCATCTACTATGTGTCAGGCACCCCCACTAGATATAGGGGATTACATAGTGGAAAAAAAAAAAGGCTATCTGCCTTTATGAGGCTTTCAGTAAAATAGGAAAGGAAATATTGAATAAATGGTTCCCCAACAGGCCATAGAGTGAGGTGGCCATAGGTCAAGTTCAGAATAGCGTGACAAAGGTCAAGTTCAGGATATTAAGCAAGTGCATCTCCAGGATCTTTATTTAGGTTGGGCCCAAGGAGACAGCACAAAGGATGACACATGTATCAGAGACACTGAGTGAAGAACATTCCAGGCCAAAGGGACAGCCCCTGTAAAGGAAGACCTGAGGCAGGAAGTAGAGTTGCCTGTCTTGACATGACCTTGGCCTTTGTTCAATGGTCTGGTGGGACTTGACCAGGTTTATTCCACCCTCTTTCTGCTCTGCTACAACCTGGGGCGAAGGTCCTGGCTGCAGGAACTCGGCTTTTTCTCCATGAGCTCTGATCCCTTTATTCTAAGGCTCAAGCCAGCAAATCAAGTCGGTCACCTCCAGTGAACATTAGCAATGAGAGGTGTGGTGAACGCTGGAATGCCCCCACCCTGACCCTTGCTTCATGACTGCAGAATTCACCGATTCCCCCTCTCCCCACCCTGATATGAATGCTACAGTCAGACAACCTTTAGTTATCAGTCTTACTTCAAAAGCAGGCAGTTCTGGAATGCCATCCCATGTTCAGAACTCTTAAGATTTCTGTTGAAACAGCAATGTCATTCAACTTCTTCCTCTGCCCAATCCTGCTTCCTTCCCTCCTCTTCTATAGGCTCTGGTCCCAAGAGTGTTCCTGTACACTAAGTGGCATCTCGGGGTCTGCCTCCTAGGAACCCACCTTGCAAGAGCTGGAAGGAACCAGAGTCAAGGATGAGAAGACTGTGTTTGAGCCTGCCCCATCCTGGTTGTGTTATCTTGGACCAGCCTCAGTACGTACAGCTGGGGTTGGTACTACACACCATGCCTATCACACAGAAGGAAGGTACGCGTTTAAGTGTTTGTTGATTCAGACAATGGATGGAACTTTCTATGTATATGTTTCTAAAACCCATATTATTGTTAATCATTATTGTTTAGAGTTGGAAAGGAAAAAAAAACACATAAGTTGAGTGAAAAAGTGAAAGATGAACTTAGATGTAGAATCTAAAAAATATTACAAATTAGTCTACACACCAGGTTTCCCTAGTGACTCAGATGGTAAAGAATCTGCCTGCAATGCAAGAGACCCGAGTTCAATCCCTGGGTTGGGAAGATCCCCTGGATGAGGAAATGGCAACCCACTCCAGTACTCTTGCCTGGAGAATTCCATGGACAGAGGAGCCTGGCAGGCTACAGTCCATGGGATCACAAAAAGTCGGACACACCTAACACTTTCATTTTCACTTTAATCTACACACAAAAGAGAAATAGACTCACTGCTGCTGCTAAGTCGCTTCAGTCATGTCCGACTCTGTGCGACCCCATAGACGGCAGCCCACCAGGCTCCCCCGTCCCTGGGATTCTCCAGGCAAGAACACTGGAGTGGGTTGCCATTTCCTTCTCCAATGCATGAAAGTGAAAAGTGAAAGTGAAGTTGTGCAGTCGTGCCCGACTCTTAGCAACCCCATGGACTGCAGCCTACCAGGCTCCTCCATCCATGGGATTTTCCAGGCAAGAGTACTGGAGTGGGTTGCCATTGACTTCTCCAAATAGACTCACAGACACAGAAAATTCAGACACACAGATTCAGACACTGTCTGAATCAACAAACACTTAAATGCGTACCTTCCTTCTGTGTGATAGGCATGGTGCCTAGTACCAACCCCAGCTGTATGTACTGAGGCTGGTCCAATGGTTACCAAAGGAGAAAGACAGGTAGGTGGGAGGGTTAAATTAGGAGTATGAGATTAACAGATACAAAGCACTATACATAAAATAGGTAAGCAACAAGGGTACACTATATTGCACAAGGAGCTATATTCAGTATCTTATATTAACCTATAATGGAAGGTAATCTGAAAAAATATATGTATATATTGCTGAATTACTTTTCTGTGCACCTGAAACTGATACAATATTATAAATCAAGTATTTGTTATTGTCGTTGTTCAGTTGCTAAGTCATGCCCTCGTGACTGTGACACCAGGGACTGCAGCATGCCAGGCCTCCCTGTCCGTCACTATCTCCCATAGTTCGTGCAAGTTCATGTCCATTGAATCAGTGATGCCATCCAACCATCTCATCCTCTGCTGCCCACTTCTTTTGCCTTCAACCTTTCCCAGCATCAAGTCTTTTCCAGTGAGTCGGCTCTTTGTATCAAGTGGCCAAAGTATTGGTGCTTCAGCTTCAGCATCAGTCCTTCCAACAAATATTCAGGATTGATTTCCTTTAGGATTGACTGGTTTGATCTCCTCGCAGTCCAAGGGACTCTCAAGAGTCTTCTCCAGCACCACAATTTGAAAGCATTGGTTCTTTGACCTTCAGCCTTCTTTATGGCCCAACTCTCACATCTGTACATGTTTACCAGAAAGACCATAACTTTGACAATATAGACTATTTCAATTAAAAAAAAAAAGTGAAAGAGAGTACTAAATTATAAGTTGGAGATCCTGGAGCAGGGAGAGAGGGGAAGAGGAAGCCACAGCTGTCCAGAGGAGACATAATGAAGACAAGAAGGAGACCAAGCATTCAGAAAAATGAGAACTGGCACAGAACCAAAGGGTGAACACGCGCACAAAATGTGCACTGCTTCAGAAACGCTGAGCGGATTAAATGATGATATAAAGCATCAGATTCCAGAGCAACGCTCACATCCACTCTTCCAGAAATGATCCGCACGTCATGAGCAGTCTACTCAGAAATCAGGGAGCAGGGGCAGGAATGTATCTGCCTCCTTTGTCACCATGGACCCTGGGCTTAAGAAGCTTTCAGTACTCACTGGGCATCTGACACTCATTTATTATTGCTTTTTTTTAAGTGAATTAAAAAATAATTTATTTTTATTTATTCTTAATTTTTATTTTTGGCTGTGCTGGGTCTTCATTGCTGCATGCGGGCTTCTCAGGGGGGTGACTTCTCTTGTTGCAGCACAAGGTCTAGGGGGCATGGCCTTCAGTAATTGCGGCTCCTGGGCTCTAGGGCAAGCAGCTCAGGAGTTGTGGTAAATGGGCTTAGTCGCCCCGTGGCATGTGGGATCCTCCCGGACCAGGGATCGAACTGGTCCCCTGCATTTCAAAACGGACTCCCAACCACTGGATCATCAGGGAAGCCCTATTATTGTTGAATAAGTCTTGTGTTATGTGCTGTGCTCAGTTGCTTCAGTCGTGTCTGATTCTTTACGACTCTACAGACTATAGCCCACCAGGCTCCTCTGTCTGTGGGACTTTCCAGGCAAGAATGCTGGAGTGGGTCGCCATGTCCTTCTCCAGGGACTCTTCCAGACCCAGGGATCGAACCCATGTCTCCTGCTCTCCTGCACTGCAGGTGGAGTCTTTACCCACTGAACCACCTGGGAAGCCCGTTGAATAAGTCTTAGGTGTTTGAAAATAAAGTCAGTAATTTATTATCACTAAGTACATCATGAGAAACGCTGGGCTGGAAGAAGAACAAGCTGGAATCAAGATTGCCAGGAGAAATATCAGTAACCTCAGATATGCAGATGATACCACCCTTACGGCAGAAAGTGAAGAGGAACTAAAAAGCCTCTTGATGAAAGTGAAAGAGGAGAGTGAAAAAGTTGGCTTAAAGCTCAACATTCAGAAAATGAAGATCATGGCATCTGGTCCCATCACTTCACAGGAAATAGATGGAGAAACAGTGGAAACAGTGTCAGACTTTATTTTTGGGGGCTCCAAAATCACTGCAGATGGTGATTGCAGCCATGAAATTAAAAGATGCTTACTCCTTGGAAGAAAAGTTATGACCAACCTAGATAGCATATTCAAAAGCAGAGACATTACTTTGCCAGCAAAGGTCAGTCTAGTCAAGGCTATGGTTTTTCCAGTGGTCATGTATAGATGTGAAAGCTGGACTGTGATGAAAGCTGAGAGCCGAAGAATTGATGCTTTTGATCTGTGGCATTGGAGAAGACTCTTGAGAGTCCCTTGGACTGCAAGGAGATCCAACCAATCCATTCTAAAGGAAATCAGCCCTGGGTGTTCATTGGAAGGACTGATGTTAAAGCTGAAACTCCAGTACTTTGGCCACTTCATGCGAAGAGTTGACTCATTGGAAAAGACTCTGATGCTGGGAGGGATTGGGGGCAGGAGGAGAAGGGGATGACAGAGGATGAGATGGCTGGATGGTATCACTGACTTGATGGATATGAGTTTGAGTGAAGTCTAGGAGTTGGTGATGGACAGGGAGGCCTGGCGTGCTGCTATTCATGGGGTCGCGAGGAGTTGGACATGACTGAGTGACTGAACTGAACTGAACTGAATGAAATAGTGTGTTAAAGAAATCCATCTGCCACCAACCTTGGCCACACACATGTGAATACATATACCCTACCTACCCCATTCTATCTAACCCAGTTGCTGAATATAAACAAAGCTGTTTCCTGGTATATCAAGAGCTGTTTTCCCTATGCACCAACCCAGGAAGGGAATCCCCTGGGTCCCTCCCTAAACTTATTTAAGGCCTCTGTACCTCTTTTGATGATTCTTTGAAGACTATATAAATGAACCACTAGTTAGACAGCTTCTCAGTTTAGCCAGGAAAAGGTAAACACGTGATAGAATCTAGACGAGAGATCTGAAGACACATTTTGAAGAGGGTGCTAACAAATATTGGAGGCTGTGGGGCTTGTTTCAAAACAAAAGAGTCCCCCTTTGAAGTGAGAATACATCAGAGAAGCTATTGCCTTTAAGGATTTGGACCTTCTGTCTGAGTGGAGACTCTGAACCCACATCCCAGTTGGATCTCCTCTCCCCACCTCTGTCGTTTGACTGCATATGACTGTGACATTCAGTGCATCATCGCGCAGTGATTGGTCCAATCTCTCCACTGGAATGTGAACTTTTTGAGGGTAAAGACTTTTCTTTCTATCTCTGATTCCCTAGTATACTGCAGATTACCTGTAGCATGGGAGACATTAAAAGCATAAAGGACGGGACTTCCCTGGTGGTCCAGTAGCTAAAACTCTGCACTTCCAGTGCTGGGGGCCCAGGTTCCATCCTTGGTCAGGGAAGTAGATCTCATCAGCTACAAGGAAGATTGAAGATTCCACATATGGCAACTAAGACCCAGCAAAGCCAAATAAGTAAATAAGTAAACAAACAATTTTTTAAGCACAATGAAGGAAAGGAGAATAGGAAAGGGAGGAGGAAAGGGGTCCAAAAAGACTCCTGAACCTCATTCAGAATTGTTGAAACACTTAATTCCTGTTGACCTTCAGGTAGCTTCTTGTCTCCTGGAGTCCTGGGGCATAATGAGAAATATGATTGGAAATACGACTGGAAGCAGGAAGCTTGGGTTTGCCAACTAACTCCCATTTAATTGGGGTTTATTATTTCTACCTTAAAGAAATCCTGAGTAAGTGAAATGATAAATGTGATACCATTCAACAAATAAGTACCACACAATCGTTACTTTAGGTATTATCACCGGGGAATCAGCCATGTTCATCAGAACACTCTTATCTGTTTCATTTGGCAAGACATTGTACTTTGAGAGAATATTCTGGAGTAGGGGGAAAAGCCTGATCTTTTGCTCATGTTTCCTTCTTATTTTCAGGATTTTGCTGTTGTATTTGCATTTGTATGGCTGTCATTTTTTAAACTGATCTAGGGACAACAGTGATTCCAGAGACTAACCAGTGATCTCCAGTTGAATCAGAATCACTTAAGAACTTTAAAATATACAGAATTCCAAGTCCCAACACCGAACAAATCAATCCAATTATTCTAGAGTGGGGATATGTGCATGCCTGCTAAGTCACCTCAGCCGCGTCTGACTCTTTGCGACCCTATGGACTGCAGCCTGCCAGGTTCCTCTGTTCATGGGACTCTCCGGGAATGAATACTGAGTGGGTTGCCACGCCTTCCTCCATGGGATCCTCCTGAACCACGGACCGAATCCGTGTCTCATATGTCTCCTGCACTGGCAGGCGGGTTCTTTACCACTAGCACCACCTGGGAAGCCCAGAGTGGGGGTGGGAATTCTGTATTTTGAAAAGCTGCCCAGGTGAATCTGAGGAGCAGCCAAGCCAGGATATCTGGACAGGCTTCTCTTTCCCATTATAAAACGGTCAAAAGACCTTCAAGGTCAGGCCTGAGAGCTTATGAACATCCCCCTTTTTGCTGGATGACTGCCTGGAAAATTCTATGAAGGTTCATGGCATTAGGCTTTGTTATTTGAAACTAATAATGCAAAAGCGCTAGCATGAGCGTGACATTTCCGTAACAAATTCACGAGTAGGCATTTGAATCTAAAAGCTAAGCTCTAAGGCTAGAGTAGATGATATGGAGCTTAGCAGGGTTTAGAAAAAGCATTTCAGTTGTTTCTGTATATTTCCTTAGCTTCAGGAGGAAATGGCATAACACATATCTATTTCCCAGGGATGACTTGCTCTGAAAACTAATGTGAAAAATAAATGGCGCCTTGGACTTCTTAGAAAGACTCATGTGCATTAGCATCTGTTTGTTCAAGCAAATATTTATCTCCAGGGTTATCATCCATCACAAATCTTGCAAGAAAAAAAAAAACTGTTTAAATTTTCATACGTCTTGTTGGGAATACAAACTGGTATAACCATTTTGGAAAACTACTTAGTAGTACCTAGTAAAGCTGAATATTTCCACATCCTATTTCCTATACACAAACCAAACTGAAAAGCAAACATATGTTTATCAAAAGACATGTACTAGAATCATGAAAGTCTCATGGATCATCTCATGGATCATAACAGCTCAACACAGGCAACTACCCAAATGACCATCCACAGTAGAACAGATAAGTGAATCATCGTATGGTCACACTAAAGAATCCTAGTAGCACAGAAAGTGAGTGATCTACAAGTACACCCAAAAATCAATGGATTTCAGATTCATGAGTTTAAATGAAAGAAACTAGATTTCAATGAAAAGTTAAAATCAGCTCCAAGGATGTATATACCAAATATATATGATACTGTTCACTAAGGGAGACAGACATTTCCCAAAGGACTCCGTGGCTTAGCTGGTAAAGAATCTGCCTGCAATGTGGGAGGCCTGGCTTCGATCCCTGGGTTGGGAAGATCCCCTGGAGAAGGGAAAGGTTACCTACTCCAGGTTTCTGGCCTGAAGAATTCCATGGATTATTTAGTCCATGGGATCGCAAAGAGTTGGACCGACGGAGCGAGTTTCACTTCACTTCACTTCCCTTTCTTATCAGAGATGCCCACACACTGGAAAGAGCCCATACACTGCAACCTCTGAACACTCTTTTCCCAACTGACCATTTTGGTTGTCTTTAAACACATGTGATCAATAAAATGTGATCAATAAAAAAGATAAGCCCATAAGACACATTTTACAAAAGATTTATGAGCTGATAATTCAACAATGCCGTCAAATGAAGGAAAGTGTTGGCTCCATGTTCAGAGTAACTTTTTTTGCAACTCAAAACTCCCCTTCAACAGAGCTCAGAAAGGTGCTGTTTAACTGGGCAGCTGAGCAGCGTGTTCAGAAACTACCATGGGAAAAAAACCCACCACATTTCAAAGCATTTGAAAAATAGCATTGTCATAATTGTTCTGTATGTTTATAAAACCTCTCAAAATGCCTTTTCTTTTTACAAAAATGATGTGTGTTCAATTTTAAGTCAATTGATACAGATCAGTACAGAGTGAAAATCAATATATTAAATAAAAATCACCCCCATCTCACTTCCCCCAAGTAACTGTTATGAGCATGTGTGCATGCTAAATTGCTTCAGTCGTATCCAACTCTTTTTCAACCCCATGGACTGTAGCCCACCAGGCTCCTCTGTCCATAGGATTCTCCAGACAAGAATACTGGAGTGGGTTGCCGTGCCTTCCTCCAGGGGATCTTCCCTACCCAGGGATCCAACTCGAGTTTCCTGCAGCTCCTGCATTGGCAGGCAGATTCTTTTCAGCTGAGCCACCTGGGAAGCCCGTTATGAGCATTAAGTAACTTTCATTCCAACACATCTCTAGGCAGGGGCAGGAATTATTTTGTAAACACGAGTGCAAACTTGAAAGACAAATGACAAAGGAACGTGCTCGGGAGATCTCTGCTCATCTCTGTGGTGCAGGAGAGAGAGGAACTTGTGCTCAGAGATTGTAAAAGAGCCTCTTGTCCTTCCCCTGATGAGATGAGTGCTCTGATAACAAAATAGTTGGAATTCTAGGCAAATAGTGCCTTTTGGATCAAACAGTAGGCCTAACTCAGAGGTGGGAGGTGGGAGGTGGGATGGGAAGGAGGGGAACAGCTTCTAGTTCCCCTTGGGGATTTTCTCAAGGAAAGAAAGGGCCAAGATGTAGAGCATCACAGAGCAGAGAAGGGAAGAGGAATTATGCCTCTGCATTACTGCCAAAGCAATAAACTGCTAGGGGGCCTGAGGGAAAAGCAAGATGACTGGGAGAATGAATTCTTGAAGGTTTTGAAAAATGATCGTGGATGTGACCAAAGAAAAGAAATAGAATAAAATAGTGTGTCGTTGGTCTAACTGCTTTTACTTAACACGATTTCAACTTCTATCATGTTAAAGAAATATCTTGGAACCACAGATTAAAAGTGCTAATTCTTAGACTCTCCTTGTTTACAAGGAAACTGAGCATAAAAACAAAATTCTGATTTGTTGCATGGCTTCTTCTCCAGCTGGGTTGAGCAAAATTTTCACAAGATGAGGATCAGTTTAACTGAGGGGACCGGGGACAGTAAGGTGCAGACCTGGCCTTTGTAGAAACCTGAGATGCTGCCCATTTAACCCAGGGGACTGAATTTATCACCTGCTGACCTAATGAGTCAAGGATATTCTGAGCCTGGGAAGGAAAAAGGATAGCTGTCCCCTGCCTGGAAGGGTTTTTAAGTGTAAAGGCTTATAAATTGCAGCCATTTTGGCAAAAAAAAAAGAACTTAAAACTTAGTAAATCTCTTCTTGGATCCCATTTTGATATCAAAATCCCAAACTGATGTCCACCTTTGGTCACCTTCTCACTTGTTAATGATGAGCCAACCCAAGCCACTAAGGACCCGCTGTCCCTGAACACATACGTGCCCTAACTGGTTTATGAGCTTCATATGTTTTAGTCCAGATAGTGCATAACTCCCTAAGACAGGCACTATTTTACAGATGAGGAAATGGAGGCAAGGAGAAGTTAAGCTACTCACCCAAGGTCACAGAGCTCGTGTGTGAGGCTCCAAAGTAGATGTTCTGAACAAAGGGCCTGATGCCAAAAATCTGACTCATGAACACTGAGGGCAATCAAAGACAGGCTAGAGCCTCCAGTTCCTTAGGGCAGATCCGGTGTCCCTGCTGTAAGCCCTCTACTTATTTCAAGTGGCTTTGCAGTCATCAAATCCCACAGCATAATTCTCGCCCATCCCCGGGGTTTATTGTCTTGGGTGTTGGCCTTCTGACCTCACACCACCATGTGTCCTCAGCTCCTCCACAGGAAGTGAGAGGAGTACATGTGTGTGAGTGTGGGAGTGTGCATTGTGTGAGTGTGCATGTAAGTCATATGCATGCGTGTGTGAGTGCATGTGAGCATGTGGTATGAATTTACCTAAGTGGAGGTGTTTTGACCCCATGAATGCATGTGTGAGCGTGTGTGGGTGATGGATGTGAAGGTGTGTATATGCATGTGTGTGTGTGTGTAGGTGAGTGTGAATGAATGTATGAGTGAAAGTATTGAGAGTAAACGTGTGTGGATGTGTGTCTGCACGAATGTGGATGTGTGTGCACATAAATGTGTGTGTGTGGGGGGGAGGGGTGAGTGCACCTATGTGTGTCTTACTGAACATGTGCCCACGAGTGAATGTGTGAGTTTGTGTGCTGCTCCCAACTTGCTTTCCTGGCAGCCAGATCAAGTGACACCTGAGCTCTGCCCTCTGATGAGAAAGCTTAAGGAAACTGTCCAAGGACAGCGCTGGCCACGGAGAGGGAGGAGGTCAGCTCTGTGCCAAGAGGACTCTGAAGGGAGGGAGCAGAGCAAACCCACTGGGGCCACCACCCACCTGGCTTCCTGGACCACTCCCATGAGTGCTGCCCCTCCCTGGGGTCGTGTGGGGTTTCCTTCTCTTCTAGTCCAAGGGAGGTGAAGAGGGAAGTGGTCAGGCAGAGAGAGGGAGTAGCCTTGGAGTCAAACAGACTGGGGCTGAAATTCCTGCTCTGCCTCCAGACACTAAGAGCTGTGGGTGAGCTGTTTAATGGATCCATCCTCGGCTTCCCCATCTGACAAAGGAATGTGCTATGGTACCTAGCACAAAAGCTTATGGGGACTATCAAAAGTATAAATGCATCTTAAAAAAAAAAAAACCTATGTATAGCACTCTGCACAAAGTGTATGCTCAATAGATGATATTGTTCCACTGAAAGAATAGGATCACCATTTCTTTCTTCCGGGTTGCCACTTTGGGTCAGATTCACAGCTCTCACAGTGGAGACAAGGCACTACTGGAGATCTGTAGAAGCGCTTCGGTTCAACTTGATTAGACATTAGGGCACTTGGGAAGCCGTTAGCCAGAGGCCCCAGGGTTGGGAAGAGTTAATGTACTAGAACAATGGCAAGTGTTGTCACCAGGAAATCAGCTCTTTGCTTTCCAAGAGGAAATTAGAAAAGTCCCTCTTACCCAACAACCCAACTCAACACTGAAAATTCTGACTGCAGTCAAATATGCCTCTTTTAAAATGAAACACTACACCTGCAATCATGAACTGATTGCCTGGCTTTTCAAGGGGCAGAAAGTGAAATAAAGAAAGGAACTCTCAATAGGGAGGCCACCTGCCTTGGAGGCGGGAATTAAGTCAACACAGGCCCTAAGCAAACAGTCGGGCTTTAGTGTTCTAAATCAGTTTGAACAGTGGTTAAAGCCTGTGGGCCGAGGAGCCCTGAAAGCCTGCACACATCCTCTATTAAGTCCGAGCCAATCTCCCCAGGCCGACGCTGTGTTTACTCAGCGTCTTTCATTGCAAAATGGCCGCCCCTCTAGCTGGGTGGGGCGGGGACGGAGAAAGCGGAGGAGAGGGGCGGTGCCTGCGTCCGCAGGGGTGCTGGCCGCGCTGCCTGCTGAGAACGCGTGGACTGCAGGTCCCTCGCAGAGAGGGGCTGGGGTTCTATAACCCCAACAAAGTGGAGACCTGAGGTGAAGAGAACACAATGGAAAGACAAAAGGCATAAAACACGCCCTGTCAGCGAGAGGCCTTGTAAATAGCTTTTAAGATTCTTGTTCCAAGGTGGGGAAAGGACCTGAGAAAAAGAGAGTGGTGTGCTCAGGGTCCTGGTCGCTCTGGAAAGCAGGTCTCACCCTGGGCCAGCAATGCCTCTCTGTCTGCCGCTTCCTCACCACAGAGGCCTTCAGAGTTTGGGCAGATGAGAACTAAAGAACCTTGGGAATGCGTCCTGAGGTCTCACACGTGAAAAAGGACACGATGTCGTGTCCATGCATGAACCATATTTGTGGCATCCACAAGAGGTAGCTTTGTCGTCGTGACAAGCTGGAAATATTTTCTTCAGGGTGAGGGGGCAGGGAAGGGTGGATCCCTTTATAAACCCCAGTTGCACAACATTTCATGTTTTGCAGCAGGAAGGAAGTGAGGAGGAGACACAGGCCACCAGAGGAGGCAGAGAGCCCACTCAGGCGCAAGGTGCTAGTCCACGCAGAGGGTCTTGGTCTTCAGTGCACACCTGTGTCTCCTGGCGACCTGACTCCCACCCAGTGAGGAGGGTTTTCTGGGGCTGAGATATAAGTGGACCATGAGAAGTAAGAGGGTATTAACACCTACCCCCAAACTTCCCCAGGCCTGGCCTCCTCTAAACCTTCCTGTGTTGCAAAATATCTTCTTCCTCCCTTCTTCCATCAAAATCCCATTCCTTCAGTATAGCGGTTCTCAGGTAGAAGGGATTTTGCACCCAAAGGACATTTGTCAGTATCTGGAGACATTCGTAGTGATTCTAACCGGGGACTGGAATGCTACCAGCATCCTCTGTAAGTAGAGGTCAGAGATGTTGCTAAACACCTGACAAGGCACAGGACAGCTCCCCGAATCAAAGAATTATCCAGCCCAAAATGTCACCAGGACTGAAACTGAAAACCTTGCTGGCATGTACTGACATCATAGCTGTGTGATTGAAAAGCATCTATTTGAACTAATTCACAATATGGTTTGAATGGCTGATAATCTACATATAACCTTCCAGGGTCAGTT
The DNA here is from genome assembly GCF_001704415.2 of Capra hircus. NCBI lineage: Eukaryota > Metazoa > Chordata > Mammalia > Artiodactyla > Bovidae > Capra > Capra hircus. The sequence continues at coordinate 19,162,102 of NC_030821.1, read as the reverse complement.
GGTTTTTAAAAGAGGTTTTCACTTTTTGGCAAATTCATATGGTTTAAATACAAATGCAAAAGGAAGAGAAGACTTTCGAGAAGCTACGGGGAGCAATGTTTTCTATGTATGTGTCGGGGAGGCCCTCCTGGCTATTCCTTCATTCTTATCATGAAGGCGTCTACCTACTTGTTCCAGGGGTAGAAAGACCAGTCTTGTGCACTCGTCCTGGCAAGAGCTGAAATAAAGACCATGTCACAAAAATACAAAGACAAGTGTTAACAATTCCACTCAGGTACCTAGGGTAGTCAAATTCGTACATATAGAAAGTTGAGCGGTGGTTGCCAGGGACTGAGGGGAGGGGCAGATGAGGAGTTATTGTTTAATGGGTATAGAATTTCAGTTTTGTAAGATGAAAAGAGTTCTGGAAATTGGTTGCACAACAATGTGAAAGTACTTAATCCTAATGAAGTATATAGTTAAATATCATTAAGACAGTGAATTTTATGTTATGTGTATTGTCCCACAATTTTTAAAGAGTATACATATGTATATATATATACACAACTTGATGAATTTTTACAAAGTGAACACACTTGTATAACTAGTACCCATGTGAAGAAATGAAATATTACCAGCCCCCATAAGCCCCCTTTATTCCTCCTATATATCACCTCCTGGTTCTATCCCTAACTCAAGGGTAATGGTATCCTGACTTCCAAATGGTAATATAAGTATAATCCTTAATGGAGCTGCAATAGTTTGTGAATGTATAATATTTAATGTAATCAACCCTCTCCGTCCTTTAACTGAACTTGGAAGATTCTTTTAAAAAACACGCACATGAGATGATTTGGTCATATATTTTTGTCCACATCTTTACTCTCTGAAAATAGATGGATTCTTAGAGGTGGAATTTCCAAGTCACATGCTGTGAAAAATTTAAAGAGTCTTGATTCGTACAGGCATCAGTATTTCTAGAAGCTTCTGGTGGATCATGATGTGTGGCCGTGGTGGAGAATCACTTCATTAATTTATGGATTGCCCATGATGAGTTCTCTAAGGAATATACTCAAACCACCGCTGACACTCTGCTATTAAAAAGAACAAAATAGACCACACCCCACAACTCTGGAGTCTGTAAGCTCTTCAACAACAGAAACCACCGCAGTGAGAAGCCCACGCAACCAGAGAGTAGTCCTGAGTCCCTGCAACTAGAGGAACCCTGAATGCAGCAATGAAGACCCAGTGTAGGGAAAAAAAAAAGAATGGAAGAGGGATTCTCCTGGGGGTCCACCTTGTAATGCAAGGGATACTGGTTTGATCCCTGGTCCCCTGGTCAGGGAACTAAGACCCTGCATGGTGTGGAGCAGCTAAGCCTGTACACCGCAGCTGCGAAAGCCCACGTGCCTTGGCGCCTGATAGCCACGACCGTAGAGTCCGGGCACCTCAAAGAACGATCCCGCATGATGCAACGATAATCCTGCATGCCACACCCAAGACCTCACATGGCCAAATAAGTATTTTTAGAAAAGAAAAATAGACAGAATGGAATAAAGCCATTTGCAACATGATGGACCAAGAGATTGTCATACTGAGTGAAGTAAGTCAGAGAAGGCGAAATATGTGATAATGCTTATATGTGAAATCTAAAAAAAAAAAAAAAGATACAGATGAACTTATTTACAAAACAGAAACAGACTCAGAGATTTAGAGAACAAACTTATGCTTCTGATGAGGTGGGAGAAAGGGACAGACTGAGAGTTAGGGATGGACGTATATACACTGCTCTATTTAAAATGGGTAGCCAACAAGGATCTACTATACAGCACAGGGAACTCTGCTCAGTGTTTTGTGGAAGCCTGGATGGGCGGGGAGTTTGGGGGAAAATGAATGGATGTGTATGTATGGCTGAGTCCCTTTGCTGCCCATCTGAAACTATCACAACGTTGTTCATCTATCACAACATTGTTAATCGGCTATACTCCAATACAAAATAAAAAGTTTAAAAAATGGGAAGAGAATTTGAATAAATAAATGTATATGTATAACCGAGTCACTCTGCTATACATCTGAAACACTACATTGCCGTTTTTAAAATTTGATCTATTTTTGGCTGTGCTGGCTCTTCATTCCTGTGTGCAGGCTTTCTCTGCTTGCGGGGAGTGGGGCTTACCGTTTGTTGTGGTGAGCGGGCTTCCCATGGCATTGGCTTCCGCTTGAAAGCTTCAGTGGTTGAGGCTCATGGGCTCTAGAGCAAGGGCTCAGCAGTTGTGGCACACAGGCTTAGATGCCAGTGGCGTGTGGGATCTTCCCAGCCCAGGGACTGAACCCGTGTCCTCTGCATTGGCAGGCAGACTCTTAACCAGTGGCCCACCAGGGAGGTCCACTAACACAGCATTGTTCATGAACTGCACTCCTTACAAAGTTAAATACAAGCGAACCACCAACCCACCACTGGTAATTGCTTGGATCTGATCCCAGTAGAAATGCTTTATGGATTCAAAGGATGCAGAAGTAGCAGTTCGGATGTCTTTAGGTGTAAGGAATGCTGGCCAGTCAAACATAATTTTAACAACATTTTGTTGTTGTTGTTGTTCTTTCCAAACAAGAAACCCTAGGTTGGCAGATAAACAAAGAATTTGAAGATAGGAAGAGAAAGAAGCAAAAACAATGTATAAAGCATTCCCTTTAAAATCCTTTTAGAACAAACAGCATGTGTATCTAGCCAGGCAGAAGAGGGCATGGGGTAGGAATGGGAGGAAGTCTGAGGGAATAAATCATAATGTTTTAGGCCAGATACCTGATTAAGTATTTATAATTCATTATTTCATTGTATTTCATACACACAAACACATATATGGAATAGGTATCATTGTCTGTATTTCACATGAGATCCAAGTTAGAGATTTCAAGGATGGGTCCAGAACCATACAGTTAACCAGCAAGGCCTGGGGAACCAACAAAGCCCCGGTCCCGGTGACTTGGGCATTTAACCTGCCCAGGTCGATTTTGAGATGCTTGCATCAACTTGTCTCAAAGGTTTCTTTCATTCTATCATTTTATGTATTTGTCTTGGCTCTTCTGGGTCTCTGCTGCAATTCACAGGTTCCTCTAGTTGTGGCACACAGGCGTAGCTGCTGTGAAGCAGGTGGGATCTTAGGTCCCCAACCTGGGATTGAACCTGCGTTGCCTGCATTGAAAGGAAAATTCGTTGTTTTTTGTTTGTTTGTTTGTTTTTTTAGTATTTATTTATTTATTTGGTTACACTGGGTCTTAGTTGCAGCATGTTAACTCTTAGTTGAGGCATGTGGGATCTAGTTCCCTGTCCAGGGATCGAACCTGGGCTTCCTTCATTGGAAGCACAGAGTCTTAGCCACTGGATCAGTAGGGAAGTCCCTGGAAGGTTTATTTTAGATTTAGCCATTGACTTGAGTGCCATTTTTAGCAGTTTTATATTAATGATCAACTGGAAGCAGGACAGAGGAATAGATCTGAAACCAATGGCATTAGCCATCATTTAGGAGTGAGTCAGGGATTAAGGCCCATTGAACAAAACTTTGCATCTAAATCCACACTAACGCAGACTCTGGGCTGTAGGATTCCAAGCCCCCCAGAGTGCCAAGGACACTTACTTCCTGCGGGCGGTGCAGGCGTGAAATTCGGTTGCCATTGACTTGCTTCACAATACATGACTGCCATGGGTGGTCATGGCCCTTGTGAGCTCAGAGCCTTTCCAGGAGCATTTCTGTCTTCTGGATGCTTCTATAGGTGTCCACCCAGTTCAACTTCTTGTTCTGTCACGCCAGTGAACTCTTTTCTGAGTTGAGCCAGTTAATGGAAGAAGCTGGTTCAATTAAGGTGAGCGTACCCAGAAAGTTGTGGTACATATACACAATAGAATATTACTCAGCTATTAAAAAGAATGCATTTGAATCAGTTCTAATGAGGTGATGAAACTGGAGCCTATTATACAGAGTGAAGTAAGTCAGAAAGAAAAACACCAATACAGTATATTAATGCACATATATGGAATTTAGAAAGATGGTAATGACGACCCTATATTTGAGACAGCAAAAGAGACACAGATATAAAGAACAGATTTTCGGACTCTGTGGGAGAAGGTGAGGGTGGGATGATTTGAGAGAATAGCATTGGAACACGTATATTACCATATGTGAACTAGATCGCCCGTCCAAGTTCAACGCATGAAGCAGGGCACTCAAAGCCGGTGCCCGGGGACGACCCAGAGGGATGGATGGAGAGGGAGGTGCGAGGGGGGTTCAGGATGGGGGAAACGTACACCCATGGCTGATTCATGTCAGTGTATGGCAAAAACCACAATATTGTAAAGTAATTAGCCTCCAATTAAAATACATAAATAATTTTTTTTTAAGATGAGCTTATCCAACACCACTCAGATGGAGCTTCCTCATCCCAGTCTGTTAGCAGTAACTTTCACTAATGTTAAAATGCTAATGCAAGAGCAAATTGACATTACCATGAGGACTCCAGAACTTTATGATTTTGGAATTGACATTCTAAGCCTCTATCTTTCCTCAGCAAGGTATTTAGCATTTAATATGTTCTGAGATTAGGGGCTTTCTTCTCCAGAGAGCAACATTTGCTGTGGGCTGCAAAGATGGCCACTGTGGAAATACTGAATAAATCCAGAATGTTTTCTCCAAACACCCAGAAAACACTTAATTAAATGCTATCTACTTCTCACACTCCTACAGCTATTTAGTCCAAACACTTCTCCATACATATTTAGACTGAAATTTAAAAAAAAATCTCCAGACATTTCTGAAGGGGGAGTTCTATGTGACTTTTTTTCAACATTCACAATTTTAAGTGTGAATAAAATTGATGTGACTGGTGATCTCAGTTTTGGATTAAAAAATGATAGTTTAATGCATCTGGAAACCAGATATTAGTTTTGAAAGAAAAAAAAGAATTCTTTCATTTTTTTCAGACAAAGCTATTTAAAACTACACATTTCTGGGTATCACTTTGTCTATGTCATTTGGCTAAGTGGCTTCAATCCATCATCTTCTCTGTTTGGTTCTGATAATGTCAGCCGGAATGGGAGCAGCACATTTAGATTTCAAATCAGCGGAGGTAATAACGGCAAGGACAGAGTATCCAATAAATATTTAACTCAGGACTTTTCAACATTTATTTAACCAGCACATATTCATCCATCCAAATCCACCAAGAGTGACAGTGCTTGTAACATTCATAGCCGTTTTCATTTATGCCTTCTGCTGGGATACACAAACACATGCACAGGCAAGGGGAAAATTAAGGTCACAGCTTCATAGCATGATAAAGACATAATAAATGTTTGATTCAGGCTTTTTCCTACTCTTTTCAAGGAAAATTTCGTTCCTCACTTAATCTTTTTTTCATTGTTTAGACATGGAAGAATCACAAATGATAGCTAATATCAAAAGGGATCATATGATTTTTGTAAAAAAAAAACAGGGATCTATTTTCACTATAGGACACACTGACATCTTTTTAGCCCTCGTGAGGGCCAGGTCTGCTTCAAGTGCTTCTGTTCTCCCCCAAACAGCTGGGTGGGAAATGAAATCATACGTAACAAATCTAGTTTGACCTTAGCCTGTAAGTATCAGCCAAGCTGCTGATTTGGGCTCTCTGGAACAGTCCTGCCAGCTCGATCCTTACATTGGATTCTTTCCTGCAGTGGAACCAGGTAAGCCATGGCTGAAGGGGTCAGCCCAGCCTTTTCAAGGTCCCCCCTCCTTTCCTAACAGGCTGTGGTCTCAGCTCCGAAGACTTCAGCCAGTGCTGTGCTGGTTAATGTTTAACATCAGTCTCTTCAAAAAGAAAATTCCCTCGGTGTAAGTAAACCCACCATGGCCAATTTTCAAGCTATCAACGTGAGATCACCAAACACGGAATTGGGAAGAGATGTGTGTAATTGGGTTTAACAAGCCATCATAATCTGGCTTCAGCGCACTTCTGGCTGTAGCCCTGGAGACAGTACCAGAATTTCACACCTGCTCTTCCTACTGAGCTGGGAGGTGGAGGGCCCAGGCCCGCTGCTGACTTAGCCAAGCACAAAAGTACTTGAGACAGAAGGTGAACCTCATGGACATGGGGCCTTATAACCCCAGAGAAAATAAGAAACCAGTATCATGGAAAATGTAGCCCATGAATATTATGAGCATGTAATTATGTCCACTGTGTTACCATTACTGGAAGTCATTACCCAGAGCATGGTTTGTGGGTTGAATGTGGTAGAAATCACATTCAAATTCAAACATAATGGGAACTGGCTTGTCCATATTTTTAAAAAGTAACTCAGTTATGCTATATATTCCTTTTCAGATTCCTTCCCGTTATAGATTAGTACAAGATACTGAATATATTTCCCTGTGGTATACTGGCTTGTCCCTTTTGATCTACATTCATAAGCAAAAATGATTAAACTGTCACCGAAAAGAAAGAAAAAAATCTACAGTTCTACCAAGAGTCAAGCAGAGCAGAGGTAAGGTTTTGAACAGTTAAAAGTAGAAAATTTTATCTTCAAACCTTATCTCAAATCTATAGGTGAACCATGGTGTAGATTTGATACCCTGTATATCATGTATTCATGTTTTCTGTATGCATTATGACCAAATAATAAATATACTTTTTTTCATCAGTGAAAGATACATATATGCTGCCTAGCACTGTCAGTTTTCTCTGAATTGTTTGGAAAAACAGATTGTAAAATAAATCTTTCACCGTGTTGGAAGACTGGGTGGGGAAATGACTTAAAAGTAGTTTGCCTAATTTCTTTTTTTTAAATTGAAGTATAGCTGATTTACAATATCATATTAGTTTCAGGTATACAACATAGTGATTCAGTACTTTTGCATATTATAATAATTACAAGATAATGTCTATAATTCCCTATGCTCAACAATCTATCCTTGCTGCTTCTCTATTTTATACACCGTAGTTTTTATTTCTTAACCTCATAACCCATCTTGCCCCTCCCCCTCTCTCTCTTCTTTGATAACCATACTTTGTTTTCTATATCTGTGAGTCTGCTTCTGTTTTGCATATACATTTGTTTGTATCACTTTTAAAATTGCACATATAAGTGATATCATCAGTATTTATCTTTCCAGGTCTGACTTATTTCACTAAGCATAATAATTTCTAGGTCCATCCATGGTGCTGCAAATGGCATTATTTCACTTTTTATTAATTCATTCACCTCATTTCTTTTTTCTGCATTTTTTTTTCATTTAAGTGTGCTTGATTTATAATATATGTTAGTTTCAGGGGTACAGCACAGTGGTTTGGTTATATACATAGATATATATATATATATATATACACACATATATAGATTCTTTTTCAGATTCTTTTCCCTTATAGGTTGCTATAAAATGTTGACTATAGTTCCCTGTGCTATACAGTAGGCCTTTGTTGGTTATCTGTTTTATATATATCAGTGTGTATATGTTAATCTCAAACTCCTTATTTATCCCTCCCCCGACCCTTTCCTCTTTGGTAATCATATGTTTATTTTCTATGTCTCTGATTCTCTGTTTCATAAATAAGTTCATTTGTGTCATTTTTTTTTCAGATTCTACAAATAAGTGACATATGATATTTATCTTCGTCTGGCTTACTTCATTTAGTCTGACAATCTCTTGGTGTATCCATATTGCTGAAAATGGCATTGTTTCATTCTTTTTTAAGGCTGAGTACTAGTCCATTACATATATATACATCACATCTTCTTTATCCATTCATCTGTTGATGGACATTTCGGTTACTTCCACGTCTTGGCTACTGTAAACAGTGCTGCAATGAACATTAGGGTGCGTGTATCTTTTCGAATTATGGTTTTCTCTTTATATATGCACAGAGTAGGATTGCAGGGGCTCATACAGTAGCTTTGCTTTTTAGTTATTTAAGGAACTTCCAGGCTCTTCTCCACAGTGACTGTACCAGTTTACATTCCCACCAATAGTGTAGGAGGGTTCCTTTTTCTTCACACTCTCTCCAGCATTTATTATTTACAGACTTTTTGATGATGGCCCTTCTGACCAGAATGAGATGATACCTCATTGTAATTTTGATTTGCATTTCTCTAATAACTGGTGTTGAGCATTTCTTCAAGTGTCTACTAGCTATCTGTGTGCCTTCTTTGGAAAAATATCTTTAGATCTTCTACCCATTTTTGGATTGGATTGTCTGGTTTTTTTTTAATATCAAGCTATATGAGCCATTTGTTTATTTTGGAAATTAATCTCTTGTTAGTCACATCATTTGCAAATATTTTCCCCCATTCCGTAGGCTATCTTCTCATTTGTTTATGGTTTCCTTTGCCGCGCAAAAGCGTTTAAGTTTAATTAGGTCCCATTTGTTTACTTATGTATTTATTTTTTATCTCCATTACTCTAAGAGAGGATACAAAAAGATATTGTTGAGATATATGCTTGTAGTTTCCTCTAGGAGTTTTATCATAGCCAGTCTTATATTTAGGTCTTTAATCCACTCTGAGTTTATTTTTGTATGTGGTGTTAAAGAATGCTATTTTTAAAATTTGTATTTATTTTTGTTTTAATTTTGGATGTGCTGGGTCTTCTCTGCTGCATTCAGGCTTCCTCTGTTTACAGAGAGTAGGGGCTACTCTCCAGTTGCTTGTAGGTTCTAGAGCACAGGCTTATTTGCCCCACAGCATGTGGAATCTTTCTGGATCCGAGATTGAACCCATGTCCCCTTCCTTGGCAGGCAGATTCTTAACAACTCGACCACTAGGTAAGTCTTAAAGAATGCTCTAATTTCATTTACAGGTAGCTGTTCAGGTTTCCCAGCACCACTTACTGACGGGACCACCTTTTCCGATTGTCTATTCTTGCCTCCTTTGTAATAGATTAATTGACTATAGGTACATGGGTTTGTTTCTGGGCTTTCTCTCCTGTTCCATTGACCTATATGTCTGTTTTTGTGCCAGTATGATACTGTTTTGATTAATGTTGCTTTGTAGTATAGTCTGAAGTCAGGGAGTCCGATTCCTCCAACTGTTTTTCTTTCTCAAGATTACTTTGCCTTTTCAGGGCTCCCCTGGTGGCTCAGTGATAAAGAATCTGCCTGTCAATGCCAGAGACAAAGGTTCCAGCCTTGATCCAGGAAGACCCCACATACCACTGGGCAACTAAGCCCATGGCCACAACTATTAAGCTTGTGCTCTAGAGCCCAGGAGCAGCAACTATTCCATTCTTATGCCCTAGAGCTCGTGCTCTGCAGCAAGAGAAGCCACTACAATGAGAATCCTGCACATTGCAACTAGCGAGTAGCCCCACTAGCCACAATTAGAGGGTAGCAATGAAGCCCCAACACAGCCAAAATAAATAAATAAATAAATGAGTGAAATTATATATAAAAAGATTGCTTTGGCTATTCAGGGTCTTTTGTGTTCCCACATAAATTTTTAATATAAACCAATTGAAATTAAAATGACCAACAATATCAAATGTTGGTGAAGATATAACCCAATGGTTATATCTTCATGGCAAATAGATGGGGAAACAGTGGAAATAGTGGCAGATTTTATTTTGGGGGGCTCCAAAAATCACTGCAGATGGTAATTGCAGCCATGAAATTAAAAGACACTTACTCCTTGGAAGAAAAGTTATGACCAACCTAGACAGCATATTGAAAAGCAGAGACATTACTTGTCAACAAAGGTCTGTCTAGTCAAGGCTATGGTTTTTCCAGTAGTCATGTATGGATGTGATAGTTGGACTATAAAGAAAGCTGAGTGGAGAAGAATTGATGCTTTTGAACTGTGGGACTCTTGAAAGTTCCTTGGACGGCAAGGAGATCCACCCAGTCCATCCTAAAGGAAATCAGTCCTGGGTGTTCATTGGAAGGACTGATGTTGAAGCTGAAACTCCAATATTTTGGCCACGTCATGCGAAGAGTTGACTCACTTGAAAAGACCCTGATGTTGGGAAAGATTGAAGGCAGGAGGAGAAGGGGACGACAGAGGATGAGATAGTTGGATGGCATCACCGACTCAATGGACATGGGTTTGGGTGGACTCTGGGAGTTGGTGATGGACAGGGAGGCCTGGCGCGCTGCGGTTCATGGAGCTGCAAAGAGTCGGACACGACTGAGTGACTGAACTGAACTGGATTTGTCACAACTTTCCTTCCAAGAAGCAAAGATCTTTCCATGTCATGGCTTCAGTCGCCATCCACAGTGATTTGGGAGAAAACAAGAAAAGAAAATCTGTCACTGCTTCCACTTTCTCCCCATCTGTTTGTCATGAAGTGATGGGACCAGATGCCAAGATCTTTGTTTTATGAACGTTGGGTTTGAAGTCAGCTTTTTCACTCTCTTTCACCCTCAAGAGACTCTATTGTTCCTCTTCACTTTCTGCCATTAGAGTGGTATCATCTGCATATTGAAGTTGCTGATATTTCTCCTGGCAATCTTGATTCCATCTTGTGATTCATCCAGCCCAGCATTTCACATGACGTACTCTGCATATAAGTTAAATAAGCACGGTGACAATATACAGCCTTGATGTACTCCTTTCCCAATTTTGAACCAGTCAGTCATTCCATGTAAGGTTCTAACTGTTGCTTCTTGACCTGCATACAGGTTTCTCAGGAGACAGGAAAAGAAAGAAAGAAAGTGAAGTCACTCAGTCTTGTCCAACTCTGCGACCCCATGGACTGTAATCCACCAGGCTCCTCCATCCATGGAATTTTCCAGGCAAGAGTACTGGAGTGGGTTGTCATTTCCTTCTCCAGGGGATCTTCCCGACCCAGGGATCGAACCCAGGTCTCCCACGCTGCAGGCGGATGCTTTACCATCTGAGCCACCAGGGAAGCCCCAGGAGACAGGTAAGATGATCTGGTATTCCCATCTCTTTAGGAATCTTCCACAATTTGTTGTGATCTACAGTCAAAGGCTTTCCCATAGTCAGTAAAACAGGAGATGTTTTTCTGGAATTCCCTTGCTTCCTCCAAAATCCAACAAATGCTGGCAATTTGATCTCTAGTTCCTCTGTCTCTCTGAAACTCAGCTTGTATATCTGAAAGTTCTCAGTTCACATACTGCTGTAGCTGAGCTTGAAGGATTTTGAGTATAACCTTGCTAGCATGTGAAATGAATGCAGTTGTGCAGTAGTTTGAACATTCTTTGGCATTGCCCTTCTTTGGGGTTGGAATGAAAACTCACCTTTTCCAGTCCTGTTGCCACTGCTGAGTTTTCTAAATTTTCTGACATATTAGCAACATCATCTTTTAGTATTTTCAATAGCTCAGCTGGAATTCCATCACTTCCACTAGCTTTCTTTGTAGTAATGCTTCCTCAGGCCCACTTGACTTCACACTACAGCTCTAGGTGAGTGACCACACCATTGTGGTTATCTCGGTCATTAAAACCTTTTTTGTATAGTTCTTCTGTGTATTCTTGCCACCTCTTCTTAATCTCTTCTGTTAGGTCCTTACTGTTTCTGTCCTTTATTGTGCCCATCCTTGCATGAAATAGGCCCGTGATATCTCAAATTTTCTTGAAGAGATTTCTGGTCTTTCCCATTCTATTGTTTTCCTCTATTTCTTTGCATTGTTTGTTTAAGAAGGCCTTCTTATCTCTCCTTGCTATTCTCTGGAACTCTGCATTCACTTGAGTATATCTTTCCTTTTCTCCCTTGCTTCTTGCTTCTTTTCTTTCCTCGGCTATTTATAAAGCCTCCTCAGGCAACCACTTTGCCTTCTTGCATTTCTTTTCCCTTGAAATGGTTTTGGTCACTATCTCCTGTGCTGTGCTCAGCTGCTCAATTGTGTCCAACTCTTTGAGATGCTATGGACTGTATCCACCAGGATATTCTGTCCTTGGAACTCTTCAGGCAAGAATACTGGAGTGGGTTGCCATTTCCTACTCCAGCAGATCTTTCCAACCCAGGGATCGAAGCTGGGTCTCTTAGGTCTCCTGCCCTGGCAGGTTCTTCACCACTGTGCCACGTGGAAGCCCCACACCATGTCCTCTACAGTGTTACAAACCTCCATCATAGTTCTTCAGGCACTCTGTCTACAGATCTATTCCCTTGAATCTATTTTTCATCTCTGCTGTATAATCATAAGGGATTTGATTTAGCTCATACTTGAATGGCCTAGTGGTTTTCCCTACTTTCTTCAATTTAAGCTTTTCCCTACTTTCTTCAATTTAATTGAATTTTGCATTAAGGAGCTCCTGGTCTGAGCCACAGTCAGCTCCAGGTTTTGTTTTTACTGATTGTATAGAGCTTCTTCATCTCTGGCTGAAAAGAAGACAATCAATCTGATTTTGGTATTGACCATCTGGTGATGTCCATGTGTAGAATCACCTCTTGTGCTGTTGGAAAAGGATGTTTGCTATGACCAGTATGTTCTCAAAACTCTGCTAGTCTTTGCCCTGCTTCATTTCGTACTCCAAAGCCAAACTTGCCTGTTATTCTGGGTATCTCTTGACTTCCTACTTTTGCATGCTAACCTGCTATGATGAAAAGACACCCTTTTTTGGTGTTAGTTCTGGAGGATGTTGTAGGTCTTCATTTGTGTGTGTCCAGTCGCTCAGTTGTGTCTGACTCTGCAATCCCATGGACCATAGCCCATCAGGCTCCCTCGTCCATTTCCCAGGCAAATATACTGGAATGACTTGCCATTTCTTACTCCATAGATCTTCATAGAACTGGTCAACTTTAACTTCTTCACCATCAGTGGTTGGGGCATAGACTTGGATTACTGTGATGAATGGTTTGCACTGGAAACGAACCGAGATCGTTCTATTGTTTATGGATTGCACCCAAGTACTGCATTTCAGACTCTTTTGTTGGCTATGAGGTCTACTCCATTTCTTCAAAGGGATTCTTGCCCGCGGCAGTAGATAAAATAGTCATCTGAATTAAAGTTGCCCATTCCCATCAATTTTAGTTTACTGATTCTTAAGATGTTGACGTTCAATCTTGCCATCTCCTGCTTGACCATGTCCAATTTACCTTGATTCATGGACCTCACATTCCATGTTTCTATGCAATGTTATTCTTTCCAGCACTGGACTTTACTTTCACCACCAGACATGTCCACAATTGGGCATCATTTTCACTTTGGTCCAGCAGCTCCATTCTTTCTGCAGCTATTAGGAATTGCCCTCTACACTTCCCCAGAAGCATATTGGACACCTTCTGACCTGGGGGGGGGGGTGGGTCCTCATCTTTCAGTGACATATCTTTTTGCCTTTTCATACTGCCCTTGAGGCTCTCTAGGCAAGAATACTGTAGTGGGTTACCATTTCCTTCCCCAGGGGACCACATTTTGTCAGAACTCTTCACTATGATCCGTCCATCTTGGGTGGCCCTGCACAGCTTGACTCATAGCTTCACTGAGTTATGAAGGCCACTTCACCACAACAAAGCTTTGATCCATTAAAGGTATTATTCCATTTACATAAAGATAAAAAGCTGGCCAAACAAACCTACAGTTAAGTTGGGAAACTGGTTACTTTTAGAGTGGAGGGGATAGGCAATAGTTGAGATAGAATATAAAGAAGGCTTTTGAGTCCTGGCCTCATTTTATTTCTTGACATGAGTGGTAGTTAAATAAGTGTTCACTTTGTTAGAATTTTGTGTTGTATACTTATAACCGGTGCATTTTTCTGTATATGTGTGTATTTAACATTGAAGAAGTTAAGTAATAAAATTATGTCATTCATTCATCCATTGGTCTATTCACTGAGTCATCAGTAAACCTTTGTTGAGGGTTACCTGCAATACAATCAGTGGACCTAGCTCTAATGGGTTGCAGTGTAAGTTTCTTATGGAAAAAAAATTTTTTATTGTTTTTCTTTTGATCTCATGATGCTGTGAAGAGGGCTTAACAAAAAGCAAGTGTCCTAGAACCATTTACTCATTGCACTTGGTTTAGCCTTCACTCTGCCAATGGTTGATAGTAAGGATAATCGAGCCACTTTGTCGCTCTGGACCTGTGATCATCTGGAGGAGCTGATGTTTCCTTCAGCTTTGAAATTCTAATCAGCTTGAGTGGAGCTCATATTCTCTGTGCTAGCCGCTTTGCTAAGAATTGGGGTCACAAGAGCAAGCAATCAAACAAAAACATGATCCTGCCCTGTAGAAGTGCATAACCTTGCCAATAGCAAAGGGATCGTTGCGACACAGTGAGTCAGATGGTGCTTTGATGGTTTGTCTGTCCAGGTTGCTAAGGCAGCACATATGAGGAGCAGCTCACCCAGGCTCCCAAAGGAAGGCTGCCCAAAGCTGGGAAGGCTGGTCCTGCTTAGACTGTGCAGGAAGTGATGCTGTGTGGGGCAGAGTCTTAGCCAGGCTGGGCCAGCAAGGCTTCCCTGAGGCCTGGAAGTGGGAGGAAGCTTCTGCCAGGCTGAAAAGCAGAGGAAAGAGAATCCAGAAGACTCAAAGGAACAATATAGAGTTTTTTTTAATCCTTAATTTTCAGCTTACTATGGAAAATGTAAAGGTCTGTGAAATAGAATGGCGGGGGGCAGTGTGTAGAAGGGGGTCCCGCCTGTGGCAGGCCAGGACAAGAGAGGCCTTGATGGCCAGGATACCAAACCACAAATCAATATTTACCCAGCGGAAAGAGCTCTGTTTTCCCCCGTTTACAGCTTCTGGGTGTCTGGCTGGCTGAGCAAGGCTTGGTGAAAGCAGGCTCCTGGGGGCAAGTCTGGGATCACCTGGTTGCTGGTAGCTTGATAATCTTGCTCCAAAGAGTGAAAATTCTAAGAGCTCTTCCAAACCCTAAGGGTACACAGCCCCACTGAGAATTTGGGTCATTAGCGATGCACTTTGAAAAACAAAGCTATGGGCCTCGTTGAAAGGTCCCCCCCAGACATCTTGATCTGTGGAGTTAGAAATCTGACAGCACCCAGCAGTTCTCCCTGAGGCAAAGATCTGTGGATTTTGCTTATCCAACTCTTTCAGAGGCTCCCCCAAGCCTTTGCAAGATCCAAACAGTTGTTTTGCATTTGGGCTCAGCAGATGTGGCCATTTGCATACAGGTAAATTTCCATATATATAAACATAAAGACCTAGCACACCTTCAGATTATTGTCAGATTGAAACCTAAAGACTATCTGGGGCTTCCCAGGTGGTGCAGTAGTAAAGAACCCTCCTGCCAATGCAGGAGATACAAGAGAGGGTTCGATCTCTAAGTCGGGAAGATCCCCTTGATTAGGAAATGGCAACCCACTCCAGTATTGTTGTCTGGGAAATCCCACAGACAGAGGAGCCTGGTGGGCTACAGTTCATGGGGTTGCAAAGAGTCGAGCATGACTGAACACAAACACCAAAGACTATTCAGCACCCATCAGCACAGCCAACAAACAGACATCAAGATCAGCATCGGAGAACCACGGTCCGCAGTTATCTAAACAGTGTGGAGTCCTCTTAGAAATGGTTCTTAGGAAAAAAACTCAGAGAAACCAATACAAGCCCTGGGGAGATCTGGGAACTTGGTCCCGACAGCTGCACACAGGATGTCTCACCTGCTCCCTCGGAGGGAAGGGGCTCATTCCTGGGCCCACTGCCTGTCTCACTGTGCTCACAGAGGTGCCCTTGGCTGTCACTCATCGCTGATGGGGAGGGGCTGCTGGCATGTGAGTGGGGGAGGGCGGAGACATTCTACAGTGTGTGCGTCAGTCCAAAGAACTGTCTCTTCTCCTGCAAGACTTTTTAAATATATATATATTTATTTCTTTATTTGGCTGTGCCGGGTCTTCTCTGTGGCATGCAGGACCTTTAGTAATGGCATGTGGGATCTAGTTCCCTGACCAGGGATTGAACCCAGGCCCCCTGCATTGGGAGTTTGGGGTCATAGCCACTGGGCCACCAGGGAAGTCCCTCCTCCTGAAAGACTTTTGACTGTTCACTTTAATATGTACAGTCACATCTTGAGTTGCACAGAAACTTCTAAATTATGAGAAAAGTAATGAGACAGGATCATCGCTAAAATATTGAAAATCCACAGGAAAATAGAAAAATCAGTCTCTGATTTGGATATAATCTTTCAGAATCCGTTCAGTTCAGTTGCTCAGTCATGCCCGACTCTTTGCAACCCCATGGACTGCAGCATGCCAGGCCTCCCTGTCCATCACCAACTTCTGGAGCTTGCTCAAACTCATGTCCATCGAGTTGGTGATGCCATCCAACCATCTCATCCTCTGTCATCCCTTTCTCTTCCTGCCTTCAGTCTTTCCCAACAAAATACCTGTGGGCATTAATGGTGCTACATTCCAGTTTGAGTCATTGAGGGGTGTGTGTGTGTGTGTGTGTGTGTGTGTGTGTGTGTGCAACCAGTACACTTTAGGTGCTAAAGGACTTTTGATAGAACTGAAACGGGTGGGGCTGGTTTGATACACAGAGGCTGAGGAGCTGCAGCTGGATGTTCACAGTGTGAAGTCAACGTCCAAGGAAGGGCACTGGGGCCTCAGCCCAGCCTCACAGGTTCAGGGTAAAGGTGTTACAGGGTGAGGCGGGGGCTTTCCTAGTGGAATTCACAGGGCCCTGGTTTGGGGAAATTGTGTGGGATGAGGGTGGCTGCAGAGTGTCTCCCATGGGCAGATCTTTCCTTTTCTTTTCTACATGTGGTAGTGTATGTTTCCAGGCCGCTGTCTCCATGCATCCCACGCTCTCCTTCCTCCCCGCTCCATGTCCACACGTCTGTTCTCTGTATTTGTCCACATACCGCGGCTCTGCAACAACCTAGAGGGGTGGGACGGGCAGGGAGGTGGGAGGGAGGTTTAAGAGGGAGGGGACATAGGTACGCCTACGGCTGATTCATGTTGATGTTTGGCAGAAACCAACACAATTCTGTAAAGCAATTATCCTTCCATTAAAACTATTTTTTTTTTTAAAGAATTTTCCTTTTTCTGTTTTGGCCACACTCTGTGGCCTGTGGGATCTTAGTTCCCCAGTCATGGATGGAATTCATGCCCCTGGATTGGAAGTACATGTCTTAACCACTGGACCACCAGGGAAGCCCCTAAAGATCTTTCCAATCAGTTTTCAGCATGTGTGAAGATACTCTGGATTGGTGGGGGACACTACCACTGAGGAGAAAGAGGGAGGTGGGGTGGTGCAAGGGTGAGAAGGTACCTCCAGGGGATTCATGTGAAAGCCCGGGGAAGTCATCCAAAACCAGAAACTTCAGAGCCACCCTACAGGGCTCTCTGCCGGCTCTCCGCCACCTTCAGAGGTCATCAAGGCTCTGTGTGTGTAGTGGGCTGAACGGTGGCATCAAGGCATTGCGTGTACAGTGGGTTGAATGACGGCCATGACACGGTGCATCCATGTGTCCTACAATCTACGGATGTGACCTTATTTGGAAAATGGGTTTTGCAGATGTAATTAAGTTCAGGTTCTAGAGTTGAGGTCACCCTGGATTGCCCTGGAGGGCCCTAAATCCAGTTGCCAGTGTTCGTATAAGAGACAGAGGAGAGGATGTGCACACACAGGAGGAGAAGGTCATATGCAGACGGGGGCAAGAATGAGCCACAAGACAAAGGCTGCATGGAGTCCCCAGAAATCCAGGAAGAGGAAAAAAAAAAAGGGATTCTCCCCTGGAGACTTCAGAGGCAGCATGGCCCTGCCGACACCTTGACTCCAGAGCTGAGAGAATAAAATTCTGTTGTTTTAAGCCACCAAACTTGTGGGAATCTGTTATACCACAGATTTGGGAGGAACCAGGCACCTCCAGGGTTGGACTGTACTGTGTGGGGACCCCGAGCTGTCATCAAAGCCAGCAGGTAAATACTTTCCTGGGGAAGCAGGGAAGGGTGATGTGGGGGATGAAGGATCACAGAAAGAAGGGGGCAAGCCCAGCCTGGGCGGGGAGCACTCATCCTGGGGTCAGTGTGGTCCGTGAGTCTCGGCTCCATCTTGTGATACTGCTCTGCTGAGCCGCTGCTGGACGCTGGAAGCACGGGCTCTGTGACGTGGGGTCTCCGTGAGGACCCTGCTGGCGGGCTGGAATGGCAAGATCCAGGCACAAGGTGGAGAAAGCACTCAGAGAGAACGCGGTGGGGGCAGAATGACCAGGGCTGTGGGTGGTGGGGAGATCGGCTGTGTGGCCAGAGGTGGGGCGGCACCCCTGGTCAGGCTTTGAGGCAAGCACAGTGTGCTGTGGGTTACAGCCAGAACCCTGCACCCAGAGGTGGGACCCAGAGAGAAACCCAAGATGTGTCTGTGGTCCTGGCATCCCAACACGGGTAGAAGTCATGACCACACATTTACCCTTTGGCTTCTCTGGTGGCTCAGATGGTGAAGAATCTGCCTGTAATGCAGGAGACCCAGGTTTTATCTCTGGGTTGGAAAGATCCCCTGGAGAAGGAAATGGCAGCCCACTTCAGTATTCTTGCCTGGAGAATCCCACGGACAGAGGGTCACAAAGAGTCGAACACGACTGAGTGACATGCTCACTTTTCACTTTTTGTTGCTCTTCAGTTACTCAGTTGTGTTCGACTCTTGCTGATTCCATGGTCCGCAGCACGCCAGGCTTCCCTGTCCTTCACTGTCTCCCAGAGTTTGCTCAACCTCATGTCCGCTGAGTCGGTGATCACATCCAACCATCTCATCTTCTGTCATCCCCTTCTCCTTTTGCCTTCAATCTTTTCCAGCATTGGGATCTTTTCTAATGAGTCAGCTCTTCGCATCAGGTAGCCAAAGTACTGGAGCTTCAACTTCAGCATCAGTCCTTCCAGTGAAAATTCAGGACTGATTTCCTTTAGGATGGGCTGGTTGGATCTCCTTGCAGTCCAACGGACTCTCAAGAGTCTTCTCCAATACCACAGTTCAAAAGCATCAATTCTTCAGCGGTCAGCTTTCTTTATAGTCCAACTCTCGCATCCACACATGACTACTGGAAAAACCATTCAATTTTCACTTTACCTGGAATAAAAAAATGTTACCAGGGATTGACATGTGTCTGGCCTGGGCTCAGTGCTGTGCATCCTCACCCAAGTGAAAGTGAAGTAGCTCAGTCCTGTCCGACTCTTTGCGACCAGTGGACTGTAGCCCACCAGGCTCCTCCATCCATGGGATTCTCCAGGCAAGAATACTGGAGTGGTTGCCATTTCCTTCTCCGTATCCTCACCCAAACCCTCACTTAATCCCCTTTTTACAGATGAGGAAGCTGAGCCTCAGGGAGCTTGAGTAACCTGCTGATGCTCCTGTAAGACATGTCAGCTGGTATCTGCGTTCAGGTCTGTCTGCCTCCAGAGCCCAAGAGCTTGTAGCTGCTCTTCAGCGGGCCAGTTCATTTTCCCAGTCACTGGAACTGTGCTCTGCAGCAAACCATCTTTTTGTACTCCCTCCACCGGGAGAAACCTCTTCATCTCCATCTCGTTACACACCTGCTTGCTTTATGGACGATGCGCTATTAACTCAGATCAAGGCTCGGGGTCTCCTTAAAAGCAGGCCGAGCGTTGCCACAGTGACGCCCCCGGGGCGCTCTCTGTCCCTGCACCGCAGTCCCAGGCCTTCAAGTCCTTATTTTCCGTTCTTCTCATGTTTCCGTGCTCCGTCTTACTACCCTGAGTTTTGAACTCAAGTTCATCTTTGTATTATACTTTAGCTTTCCCCCCTCTTCCAAACAGCTGATTTTCAATCCATATAAAGCAGAAAACTAACTAGCCTGATTAGCATTATGTCCAAGATGATAACAGCCCCTAATTAAAAAAAAAAAAAAAAAGCTTTGTGTCTCTTTCAAGCATAAGTTACACGAATTTGCCTCTGCAGCTCAGAGGCTAAAAAATCTGCCCACAATGTGAGAAACCCAGGGTCGATCCCTGGGTGGGGAAGATCCCCTGGAGAAGGGAATGACTACCCACTCCACTATTCGTGCCTGGAGAATTCCATGGGCAGGGGTGCCTGGGGGCTACGCACTACAGGGTCCCAGAGATTTGGACACGACTGAACGACTAACAGTTTCCATCAGTTCTGCAACCAATTTTTTTGCTGTAAATGCTCCCCCACCCCCCGACCTTATTCCACTTTTTGAATGGGGTCTTGAGAGCTGAAATAATTGCATTGGGGATCTCCAAAGTGAGAAGTGGCTATAATATCCATCGTCGTTAGAAGAACCTACCCTTCTGCTAGCTGACTCAGAACGCTGTGTCTAGCACCTGCTTTCAGGAGGCAGGAAGTCGCCCTCAGAGCACGGAGGATCTGAGGCTGAGAAGGCAGGTCCCATTCCTCACCGCCGGCGGCTGCTGAAGTCTGAACACCGCTCCCAAAGAACTCCTTGAAATATCTGTGTTGCTTTGTTCCTGTGAAGAGACAGGATTCCAGCTATCAGACCGTAGCCCATTGTCTTATTTTAAAATAGAGCTATTGATACGGAAATAAAATCACCATTTACCTCATCAGCAAAGAACGTTGGCTGTCCCTTGTGACGCAACATCGCCACCTGCTGACTAAAACATCACAGTGCAACTGGGTGCATAAGAGATTGTGAACAGAATATGTATTAGCTACCACCTTTAAACTAAACACAGATTATTGCAACGTGTCTTCCAATCCAAAATAAACCCGGCAGTTCGCAACATCACCCAGGAAAGCATCGACTTCTGATTACATTTCCTTTATCGAATTCTTCAGAAAGATACATCTGTTTAAAATAAGAAACCACGAACTTGTCCTGTATTGTTTAATTTGCTTTGACTTCTACAGTTGATAAATAAGAACTGTAGAAAGAAAATAACAGATTTGTTATCTAGTGATAAACCCAGTTAGAGAAATCATGAGAGATACCTGGCGTCACAATCCCCCCTTCCCATTAGCTGTGTAAATCTGAGCCTCAGTTTCCTCATCTGTTCAGTGGAAACAAGAATACTGATGGTGAAGTCCTGCAAAATAAATAGATTACAGATGGTGCATAGCACAAGTAATTTACTACATCCCTTGGTTTAGTCTCCTTTCATTAAGAGACCAACCATTCCGTTAACTAAATATACACTCGTTCACCAAATTTCCTCCATACCTATCATTATCTCTTGGTCAGCAATCATTAGAACTCTTCACCTATTTTCTCTCCAGTCTCTCTCTCCATATACATATTTTTCCTGGCCACGTCACCCAGCATACAGGATCCTAGTTCCCTGACTGAGGATTGAACCCAAGGCCCTCTGCAGTGGAAGCACTAAGTCTTCACCAGTGGACCACCAGGGAAGTCCTTCTCAGTCTATTTTTATGGATTTTTTTTTCTTGAGTTCTTTAGGTATGGTTTCTGAGGCTCAGTGCCCGGGTGCTTGCAATTCCATACCTTTTTATCCCCAAGGTATTCTCATTACCAAATATGTTGATAGCTTATTTTTTTTTTAATTGAAGGAGATTTACAGAATGATATTCATTTCCTGCGTGCTACATGGTTATTATTTTTACAGAATAGACTCCATTATAGATTATTACAAGCTAATGACTATAACTACCTATACACTTATATAATGTATATATAATACTATACAATGTATCTTTGTGCTTATCTATTATATACATAGTAGCTTGTATCTCTTAATCCCATACCCCTAATTTAACCCTCCCCCCTTCCCTCCCTCTTTTGGTAATCACAAGTTTGTTTTCTGTATCTGTGAGGGTTTATTTTTACATATACATTGATAGTTTATTCTGAAACTCAGCTGGCTTTTTTTTCTTTTCTCCAAATTTCTGCTGGGTCTTCTCTTCCCTGAGGTAAACTTCCACTTGATGCCCTGTATCTCCCAGCACCTTGCAGTTAGATGGTGTCACGACTTGTTCTGGCTATGAAATGTGAGTACAAGTATTGAGTGTCAGTTCCCTGCCCATGTGCAACCCCCCAGGTGTTCTCTTCTGCTGTGGTTGCCTAGGAACACATGCACCCCAATGGTGCAGCTACCAGACAACAGCATCTCTGAATCCCTGAGTGACTGTGTGGAGCAGAGATCTTCACTAATGCTCCCTGGATATGTAGCATGAGTTAGAAATAAACTGTAGTTGTGTTAAACCACTGAAGTTTTTGAAGCTGTTTGTTCCTATAGCATAGTCTAACCTGTACTGTCTCATAAAACAGGATGATACTCTTGTAAACTGATTAAGGAAGTACCAAGAGCACAGTGAGATTCCCGAGGGGAAAAGAAAAGAAAAAACATGCAAACTTTTGTTGCTGTTACAAACCACTACCCTATTACCAGAGATCAAATTGCCAGCATCCGGTGGATCATGGAAAAAGCAAGCGAGTTCCAGGAAAACATCCATTTCTGCTTTATTGACTATGCCAAAGCCTTTGACTGTGTGGATCACAATAAACTCTGGGAAATTCTGAAAGAGATGGGAATACCAGACCACCTGACCTGCCTCCTGAGAAATCTGTATGCAGGTCAGAAAGCAACAGTTAGAACTGGACATGCAACAACAGACTGGTTCCAAATAAGAAAAGGAGTATGTCAAGGCTGTACATTTTCACCCTGCTTATTTAACTTCTATGCAGAGTACATCACGAGAAACGCTGGGCTGGATGAAGCACAAGCTGGAATCAAGATTGCCTGGAGCAATATCAATAACCTCAGATATGCAGATGACACCACCTTTATGGCAGAAAGTGAAGAGGAACTAAAAAGCCTCTTGATGAAAGTGAAAGAAGAGAGTGAAAAAGTTGGCTTAAAGCTCAACATTCAGAAAACAAAAATCATGGCATCTGGTCCCATCATGGCATCACTTCATGGCAAATAGATGGGAAAACAGTGGAAACAGTGGCAGACTTTTTTTTTTTTTTTTTTTTTTTTTAGGCTCCAAAATCACTGCAGATGGTGACTTCAGCCATGAAATTAAAAGACACTTACTCCTTGGAAGAAAAGTTATGACCAACCTAGGTAGCATATTAAAAAGCAGAGACATTACTTTGCCAACAAAGGTCCATTTAGTCAAAGCTATGGTTTTTCCAGTAGTCATGTATGGATGTGAGAGTTGGACTATAAAGAAAGCTGAGCACCAAAGAACTGATGCTTTTGAACTGTGGTGTTGGAGAAGATGCTTGAGAGTCCCTTGGACTGCAAGGAGATACAACCAGTCCATCCTAAAGGAAACCAGTCCTGAATATTCATTGGAAGGACTGATGTTGAAGCTGAAACTCCAATACTTTGGCCACCTGATATGAAGAGCTGACTCATTTGTAAAGACTCTGATGCTGGGAAAGATTGAGGGCAGGGGGAGAAGGGTACAACAGAGGATGAGATGGTTGGATGACATCACCGACTCAATGGACATGGGTTTGAGTAAACTCCGGGAGTTGGTGATGGACAGGGAGGCCTGGCGTGCTGCAGGCTATGGGGTCACAGAGTCAGACACGACTGAGAGACTGAACTGAACTGAACTGATCCTATTACAATTTTATAAGGCAAGGATGTTACTCAAAATATTTAACAACTTGTATGTCATGAACCCAGCTAATCAAAAAATATATCCCATAAATGAGAAAGGCTATTAGCTGATTGGCCATGCAGGGATGTCAGCTGAAGATTCCAGACATAGTATCAGAACAATTTTAGCACTAAACATTCTTAGAAGACGGAATATATAAATGAGTAGCCAGGATAATTATAAGCTGACCTCATAGTGTCTGTACTTAAAATTTTCAGAAAACAGTGAAGGTGGACTCCAGAGTTTAGATGGCTAACTGGTTTCACTTCTTACTGCCTTCCATCCTAAAAAGGAAATATAAAGGAATTCGATCTAATCATCTGTAACTCTTTTTCTCTATTATAATGACAAATCATTCCTTATCTGTTAACATTTACCCTGTTTAAAATGTGGTTATTTAAACATCAACACATTTACTGATATGTTTTAGAATAAACTTTTAGTCATCCAGAATGCTAACTTCTAAGAAGCTCAACTAATTGAGATACTGCTTCCAGTGTGGATAATCAGCAGAACATACCCTGAGTACATTGCAAAACTGAGAATTTCTGAATCATCAAAGAAAGATCCAAGAATATTCTGGGTGGTTCTAGGGTTATGTATTATCCATTTTGCTATGGGCTTGTTTGGACATTGATCATCATTGATACCGTTTTGGTAACTTTCACGTAACTCAGAGAAACAACTCATTAGGAACTCTATTTGTCAGTCGTTGAAAGAAATGAGAGTTTCCATAGTATAATGAATGAAAGTTAAAGCAGAATAAGAAACCACGAACCTGTAAATAGTTGGATGGTGGAAATTACACGCGAAAGTTCCGTGGTTCTGTATTTACTAGCTGAGCATATCATGCATGTATTTATAGCTTTTTATGTGTCCCAAGAATATTTTTAGGAGATGACTAGCCCCCAAGTTATAAAGATAATTTCCTTAGAAGGAAAGAGCTTTGTCTGACTAATCCAAATGGTAAAACAAAAACAGGAGACAGGAAGATTAGCCTTTGAATCCTGAATAGCCTTGAAGTACAGTTAAATCAAAGCCTCAGATGGTGAAACTGTAATGCATTTAAATGAAAATTAAAATGAGGAAGAAAGCACTTTTTTAAAACTAAAAAGAAAGCACGAAATATCTCTTCTCTGGATTTGCTTCCTGCAGCTTGAGTGGGGGTCAGAGGAGGGAGTAGATGGCCTCTTGGAGATGCTTCTCCACTTCTGAATCCCTGGACTTGAAGAGGAGTGAGGCAGGAATATGACCCTGACAGGTAGCTTAGAAATGGGTTTCAACTAGGAAAATCACAGGGGGCAAGGAACGCGAGGTCCCTGAGATGGAGATGCCTTAACTTGGAGGAGAGGTACCTCCATTCAAAGATCCAACTGCTCTTTTATTCGTTTTAGAAGAAATTAGAAGAAATAAAGGAAGATACTGAAGCCTGAAGAGTTTGAGGACTGACTGGGAAACCCAGACTGAAATCACAGAATAGAGACCATGAAATAGCTACTAGCAATTTATTTCAGAGGAAGGCTTTGGTATTGGAAACAAATTCTTTTTTTTTTTTTTCCAGCACAGGGCAGATTGAAGGAAGAAAGTCTAGGTGGAGGTTTTAGGAGAACCCTGAGAATTCATATTCCTTTGAAGTGCCAATGTCTCTATTTATTTGAAAGCTACTAACAAATCTGCCATAAACACGAGGCCTGGATGGTTCAGCTGGGCTGCACTGTGTTATGGAACAAACTCAAATCTGTGGGTCATTCTCATGACCAAGCAAACTTGCCCCATTACCTTTCATAAGCATAAAATTTAGGACTGTAAAATAAACTTGAACCAGCACTTATGGAATGGGTCTGAAGACCTGCAGTTAGGTCACGCATTATGGCTGCAAAGGTTCCTTCCTCTCTGCTCTTGGAAACTACCCCTGTTTCCACCACCCACCACACCCTTCCTCCTTCCTCCTGGCTTCTCAGAGCTCCAGCTCCAGACTCCCTCTCTGCCCCGGGGACACAGAGAAGCTGAGAAACTCTTCCTGTGAAGAAGGGGAGAAGGGAGCTTGGGGAACAAATGGCCACCTGCCAGTCACCCCACTTTCCCTTCTGTGTCTCAGTGTCTGTGTGTATGACTCCTTCATCCCTTTTGTATTCTCAGAATCAAGCCCAGTGCCCAGAACATAGTAGGTGCTCAGTGAGTGAAGGTCAAGTCCCTCAGTTGTGTCCGACTCTTTGAGACCCTAAGGACTATACATTCCATGGAATTCTTCAGGCCAGAATACAGGAGTGGGTAGCCTTTCCTTTCTCCAGGGGATCTTCCCAGCCCATGGATAGAACCCAGGTCTCCCGTATTACAGGCAGATTCTTTACCAGCTGAGCCACAAGGGAAGCCCAAAGATACTGGAGTAGGTAGCTTATCCCTTCTCCAGCAGATCTTCCTGATCCAGGAATCAAACCAAGGTCTCCTGCATTACAGGCGGATTCTTTACCAACTGAGCTATCAGGGAAGCCCAGGTGCTCAGTAAATGCCTGCAAAGTAAATGATCATTGTGTCAGAGAGTCATAGGAGACAAACTTTTCAGTGTAACTCTGAGAGTATAAAAATAAAATGCCTTTAAAAAAATTTATTAACTTGTTTTACTCTATTAATATCATAACTCACTTAATGAATTCCCTATTAAAAGGTTTTTCAGTCTTGACTATAACATGACTATGAATATGCTTATGTATCTTTATATCTGTCCAATTTCTTCCCTATACATGGAGTGTCTGAGTCAGAATATTTTCTGACTCAAGTGCCTTTTATATGAGTAGAACATTGAGGACACTGATCACCTACATTCTAAACCAGAGACTTCTAAGTCCAGAAAACTTCTCATTTCTTTAAGGATGAGACCTTTACATTAAAACAGTAGACAAGAGGAAGAAAGTAGAAGATGAGTGGGCTACAGTTGAGCTTAATCTCACCTTCTGATTGCAACCCTTTTGCTCATCCAAGAAGGCAGCTGTAATCCCAAGGCTGTAGAAGGAAGTCTGTCTTTCCTTTGCCACCAGAGAGCAGTGGGCATGATTGTCGACCTGTCCCAAGCAAAGGCTGGCACCACTACGGGGAAGGAGAGGGGCCTGGGGATGAGATGGATTCTAGACTTGTGATGTTTAGCAAGGTTATGTCAAAGAAAACACCTCTGGACTTCCCTGGTGGCCCAGTGGGTAAGAAGCCGTCTGCCAATGCAGGGAACATGGGTTCCATCCCTGGTCCAGAAGATCCCACGTGCTTCAGAGCAACTGAGCCTGTGTTCCACAACTGCTGAGCCCGAAAGCTACAACTACCAAAGACTGAGTCCGAGGGCCTGTGCTCTGCAGCAAGAAAACCACCACAGTGAGAAGCCTGCGTACCACAACTAGAGTAGCCTCTGCTTGCCACAACTAGAGAAAAGCCGGCACAGCCACGAAGACCCAGCACAACCAAAAATAAATTTAAAAATGAAATTATTTTTAAAAAAGAGAAAAAGAAAACACCTCTGGTGCGATAACAAAGAGCTTGGTTTACCTTTCAAGCAAATTTGTGACACTCTCACGGAATTCAGGCTTCTCCCAGGAGCTTTTCAAGCCAACACCAAAAGCAGGTCTTGGAAAGGTTTCCTCCAGGCTCCACCCAGCCCCCTCGCCCTGATTCAGCATTTTCTCCTCTGCTCCTCACAGAGCTCACCATCCGGTGGGCAGAGAAATACAGCCTGGAGTGATGGGCTGCATCCTGGAGCACAGCCAAGGCATCCACGCACAGGAGTTGGGTGTGGAGTGTGGGAGGTTCCATGGAGCGGGTTGAGCTGCTGGAGAGATCTGGAGGGCCACTGGGAGTTAGGGAGCCAGGGGGTGAAAGGGGAGAGCTCCTAGACTTGAGAACAAGTGTAGAGCAGGAGGCAGGCAGGGGAGAGCAGAGCTACGGCCTGGGAAAGTGCTGGTGGTTCAGGGAGGCCCATGAGGAAGGCACCGTGTGGGGCAGGGAACGGGTTTGTGCTGCCATGGAGCTTGGATCTCATCTCCGGGGCATAGGGAGCCATTGATGAGTTTTCAGAGGGAGAGTCTCATGGTTGGATTGTGTCATGGAAAAATTCTTGAGGGGGGCAGAAGAGAGAAGGCTGGAGAGAGAAGATGAATGTAATGATCCAAGAGACACAACTAAGGCCGAGTCTTCATCCCCACTGCCAGCAACTTGGAAAGGAGTCGGGAGCCTGGACTTGGAGGCTAAGGGGAAGCCGACAGACTTTGAACAATGACAGGCGTCAGTGGAGGGAGAGAGGAGAGGGGGCAAGGGGAGTTGTTGGATTTCCGACATGAGCCATGTGAAGCTTAAAGGTGCCATTACACCTTCAAGGAGCGAGGTTGCAGAACGTGGAGACTTTAAAAGTGATGAGTCTGGCTTTTCCACCTTGAATTTAAAATATTTAAGAGCTAGGGCTTCCCTGGCCATCCAGTGGTTAAGATTTCGCCTTCCAATTCAGGGTGTGTGGGCTGGATCGAGGAGGTCGAGGTGGTCGAGGAGCTGGGATCCCATATGCCTCGTGGCCAAAAAACCAGAACACAAACCAGAAGCAGTGTTGTGACAAATTGACTAAAGACTTTAAAAGTGGTCCACATTAAGAAAACAAAAACGACCTTAGGACTTCCTGGTGGTCCAGTGGTTAAGAATCTGGTTGCCAATGCAGGGGACATGGGTTCAATTCCTGGTCCAGGAAGACTCCACATGGGCAACTAGGCTGCTGCACCACAACTATGAGCCCGAGCTCTAGAGTGTGCGATCCACAACTGCTGAAGCCTGTGCAGCACCCTAGACTTGGTGCTCTGCAACAAGAAAGCCATCGAAATGAGAAGCCCACAGACCCCGCCTAGACAGTAGCCCCTGCTCACCTCAATTAGAAAAAGCCCACAGGCAGCAACAAAGACAAAGCATGGCCAAAAATAATCAATACTTTTAAAAACCTTTAAAAAAATGTAAAGAGGATGAGATGGTTGGATGGCATCATCAACACAATGGACATGAGTCTGAGCAAACTCCAAGAGACAGTGAAGGACAGGGAAGCCTGGTGGTCTGCTGTCCACGGGGTCACAAAGAGTCGGACACCCCTGAATGACCGAACAACGAACAACAACAAAAAACTTCAAAATAAAACATCTGAGGCCTGTCCAGGTGGAGGGGCTCAGTGGGCAGCTAGCCCTGCAGTCTGCAGAGAGATCCGGCCTGGCGAGGGATGTATGACTTCTGTCTCACATCTGTCTAAGGTTCCCAGGAAGTAGGCGCTGAGAGAAGGACCCACATGTGAATGGTTCACCATGGCAACACTCCCAGGGGGAGACCAGAAGGGAGTGGGAAGTGGAACAGGGAGGGATGAGAAGCAAGTAGATTTGTTTCCCAGGACTGCCGTAACAAAGCACTGCCGTCTTTGTTGCGGGTGGCTTAAGCAACAGAAATGTATTGCCTCACAAGTCTGGAGGCTAGGAGTCCAAGGTTCAGGCAGGTTAGGTTCCATGCCTCTTTCTTATCTTCTGCTGGTTTGCTGGCAGTCTTTGGTATTCCTTCGCTTATAGGTGCATCGCTCCAATCTCTGACTTAACATTCACATGGCATTCTCTGTGTGTGTGTGTGTTCAGTTCAGTTCAGTCGCTCAGTCATGTCTGACTCTTTGCCACCCCATGAACTGTAGCACACTGGGTTCCCCTGTTCTTCACTATCTCCTGGAGTTTGCTGAAACTCATGCCCTTTGAGTTGGTGATGCCATCCAACCATCTCATCCTCTGTCGTCCCCTTCACCTCCTGCCCTCAATCTTTCCCAGCATCAGGGTCTTTTCCAACGAGTCCGTTCTTTGCATCAGGTGGCCAAAGTGTTGGAGTTTCAGCTTCACCATCAGTCCTTCCAGTGAATATTCAGGACTGATTTCCTTTAGGATGGACTGGCTTGATCTCCTTGCAGTCCCAGGGACTCTTAAGAGTTCTCTACAGCACCACAGTTCAAAAGCATCAATTCTTTGGCACTCAGTCTTCTTTATGGTCCAACTCTCTCATCCATACATGACTACTGTTACAGTTTCGACTATGTGAGCCTTTGTCAGTAAAGCAATGTCTCTGCTTTTTAATATGCTGTCTAGATTTGTCATGGCTTTCCTTCCAAGGAGCAAGCGTCTTTTAATTTCATGGCTACAGTCACCATCTGCAGTGATTTTGGAGCCCAAGAAAATAAAGTCTCACTGTTTCCATTATTTTCCCATCTATTTGCTGTAAAATGATGTGACCGGATGCCATGATCTTGGTCTTTTGAATGTTGAGTTTTAAACCAGCTTTTTCACTCTCCTCTTTCACTTTCATCAGGAGGCTCTTTAGTTCCTCCTCATTTTCTGCCATAAGGGTGGTGTTGTCTGCATATCTTAGGTTATTGATATTTCTCCCGGGCAATCTTGATTCCAGCTTGTGCTTCATCCAGCTCGGCATTCCACATGATGTACTCCACATATAAGTTAAATAATCAAGGTGACAATATACAGCCTTGATGCACTTCTTTCTCAATTTGGAACCAGTCCATTGTTCTATGTCTGGTTCTAAGTGTTGCTTCTTGACCTGCATACAGATTTCTCAGGAGACAGGTCAGGTGGTCTGGTATTCTATCTCTGAAAGAGTTTTCCACAGTTTGTTGTGATCTACACAGTCAAAGGCTTTGGCATAATCAATAAGCAGAAGTAGATGTTTTTCTGGAATTCTCTTGCTTTTTCGATGGTCCAGTGGATGTTGACAATTTGATCTCTGGTTCCTCTGCCTTTTCTAAATCTAGCTTGAATGTCTGGAAGTTCTCGGTTCACGTACTGTGTGTGTGTGTATGTAGTTCTGTCCAAATTTCCAAATTTGTGTTCAAACTTTTTATAAAGGCACCAATCATATTGGATCAGGGCTCACCTGACTCCAGTAAAACCTCATCTTTGTTAATTATTTCTGTAATGAGCCTATTTCCAAATAAACATTCTGAGATACCAGAGATTAGTATTTCAACAAGTGAATTTTGCTGGGACAAAATTCAACCCACTACACCAAGCAAAGGCTCCTGCAGCCTCACCCCTTGGGGCAGCTGTGGGAATAAGCATCATCTCAGAGCTGTCCCAGGCTGAGCTGGGCTCTTGCGTTCCCACACTGACAGTCTAATGACCTTGGGGGTGTGGAGGAGGGGACAGATACTCCGTAGCACTTCCAGTGTTGTGTATAACACTGTGTGATTAAGAGCACACCAAAATAACTTTTTAAAGAGACCCAAGGTGAGACAGAAAAAGCATGGCATTGCCTATTACAATGATTGTCAAGATAGAAGGTCATTGGTTTCCCAAAAGAAGGGCCCAAAGTAAAAAACCCACACTCCAGAAGCAGGAAGAGCAAGAGGGACGCAAGAAGGAGGAGAGGTGGGAAGGGGGAGCCAGGAATCCAGGTGATGAAACCAAGTGTCTCTTACAATGAAACCTTTAGATCCCAATCCCAAACATCAAGGCAGCTGGTTGACCAGATACGGTTGGTAACAAAGGGCATTTTTTAAAATCAGGACTGAAACATCTGAAATTTCTATGGTCATCATTTCTGGGCTTCACATGTGCTGAGAACCAAGATGAAGAAGATGAAGGCTCTGGGTCCAGTCAGCTGGGGTCACCCCACGGTGGTGGGCAGTGTGGGTACGCTCATACTTTCCGAGGGCTGGATTCTAGCTGCTGCGGAGTTTGAACGGTAAACACTCCGGTGGTGACTGCAGGCTGAGTCATGTTAAAGGAAACATCAAATAAAAGCAAAAAAAAGCTCTGATTGGAAAAACATCATCTAAGACAAGAAGTCTGATGTCTGAACACACTCATCCAGTTCCCAGACCTGGCCAGAAGACTTCCAAACAAACCTCAATGGGTAGCAAAATATTTTCTCTGTAGGTTTTTTTTTTTTTTTTTTGGAAGACTCTTCAAAGGTAGGACCATCTAGGAGATCAAAGTCGAAAGAACAACATTATTGTTGCATATTTCTTTTAGAAGGGGATGCGCTTCTCAGAACAGTTCTCTAAGGGGTACCATCCTCACCCAAACTATGTGGTCTGAGATTGGAAAGGGACCCAAGGAAAGTCAGGGAGTTGCTGCCTAAGGAAGGGGTACTGGGTGCTCGACCGGCAGAAACAAAGGATGTGTGAGCATTGGCTCATCAGTCTAGATCTCCCTTTAGAGACAAAACAGGAGGGCATGTGGGTCCAGAGGAGCAGACAACTCCGAGAGTGGTACAGGTCCTTCATAGCTCTTGCACCTAGGAAGAAGTTTTAAAAGCTGAAATATTGCTGGCAGTTACTATTAAAGGATTTACTTGCTAAGTTGCTAAGGAAGTTACAGAAACAGATGGACCATACTACTTAGGAGATGAAATCTCAAGAGTTCCTGGGGGTTATGGGGCCCCATTTCCATCCCTCCCTCACTCCATCTGGACTTTGATGTGGGCTGTGGCAAAAATACCACCATTTGCCAGCAGAACTGCAGAGTTTAAAATATGATAACTTCACGTTGCTACACGGATGACATAACTCAGTTACCATCTTAGACGTCAGCTCTGTCTGAGACTCTTGCCTTTTGATTCCTTTTATGGTGCCGGGCAAGTGGACACTTACTAAATGAATAGAAAAAACCATGAACTTGTAAACAAGCAATGGACATCTGTTATGCATCTGTAGACACCAAACTCAGGGCTGGTTAGTTTCACATGTAATTTAATTTAATCTGCATAATATTCCCGAACTTGATTATCAGAGTGTATCTTTAAGGAACTTAGGCTCTAGCTTGGAATATAAATCATAATGGAAAAAAGTTACATGTAAAAATAATAGTGGTATTGGTATAAAGATAGGTATATAGATCAATGGAACAGACTAGAGAGTTCAGAAATTGTTCTACACATATACAACCCCTTGCTTTTTGAAAAGAAGCCAAGGAAATATAATGGGAAAAGAACAATCTTTTCCACAAATTCTACTGGAACAGTTGGTTATCCTACATAAGAAAAGGAATCTTAACACTTACTGCACACTGTATATGAAGCGTAAACCCAAGTGGATCAGAGGCCTAAGTGTAGGAGCTGCTGCTGCTAAGTCGCTTCAGTTTCTTAAATAGGGCACAAGAAACATGAGCAACAAAAGAAAAAAAATAATTAATTGGAGAATTCATCAAAATTTACGAAGACTGACTAGGCCTTTCCAGGTGGTGCTAGTGGTAAAGAACTCACCTGCCAAAGCAGGAGGCATAAGAGATGTCGGTTGGATCCCTGGATGGGAAGATCCTCTGAAGAAGTGCATGACAACTCACTCCAGAATTCTTGCCTAGAAAATCCAGTGGACAGGGGAGCCTGGCGGGCCATAGTCCGTAGGGTCTCAAAGAGTTAGACATGACTGAAGTGACTTGGCACACACCCACACACACACACACCCACACACCCACACACCCACACACACATGACTACAGGCCACAAAGAATTTGGGAGGAAGATTAAAACATTCAATACCTTTCTTGTGGTGGTGTTTACACAATTACAAACACAGTATAAAACTCTCCTAATTGAATACTTAAAATTGGTGGATGTTTATTGTATGCAAGTGAAAGCTCAATAAAACTGACCTGACCCCAAAATGAAGCCTGTATCATCCTCAATTGACAAATGAGAAAACTGGGGCTTCATGAAAGGTGAGCAACACGGCTGAAAAGCTAGCAAGCAGTGGAGGTGGGCTCTGAACCCGGGTGTTTGAGTGCACAATCCATCTTCTTTCTTTAGCATCTTGTTCCTTTCCTTGCTGTTCACTCTACAATCAATTACTAAAGGCTCATGTTAAAGGAACCCGACAGCTAGCAGAAGAAGGCATGTCTCAGACGGTCCCATGCCAAAGAACGTACGGGTTAGTCCTCCCCATCTAATTCTTACTTCGAAGCCCTGGCTTCCCCTGGCTCCTCTCATGGGTTACTGACCTGCCTCTGAGATGCATGGTACTCCAAGGCCTTCCTTAACCCAGAATCCTACTGGCCCTGCCTTTACCGCCTAAGTCTTTGCTTCCCTCATCTCCACACTCAGATTGACCCCATCTCACCTTCAGTTACTTTTGCCTGGTTTTGCTCGGCCCTACTCGATTTTGTGCTTATTTACCTTGTCCTTTCACTTCTTGTGACCCTTGTCATCTACAGACCTAAGAAGTCCCTAATGCATCCATCGGCTTCACAGAATGCTATTATTGAGCTTGTGTGCCCCTCAAAGCACCCGAGACAGCCCCTGTTACACACTAGGGGCCACAGGTTGCGTGTGAATCTTCTCAGCACGACCTAGTTCGGGTGAACAGCATTTGTAAGGCGACTGCTCTGTCTCCCGTTTGGCTGGGGCTTACGAACACAGAATGAAGAAGACGTGGTCCTTGCCTTCAGGGGGCTGACAGCACACTGGGGAGATGGGTGTGTAAAGATGTACTTCCCCACCAGTGCAATGGATGCAGTGATAGTGATAGGAGTGAAGCCCAGGCTGTTACCGCAAATGACACACCCACCCTGCCTGAGGTTTGGGGCAGCGTGGTGCAGTGTGCCATGATGGAGGGTGATGTGGGCAGCCCTGCCCGTGGGGAAGATGGCCTCTGCTGTATTGGAAGGACAGAGAGGAGACTTAAAAGTCGTAGGAAGACATGTGCAAACACATGGCAGTATGGAAGAGCGCGCGTGTCTAGGGAAGCAGAGTTTGGTAACACCAAGTGAGGACCATAAAGGGAGAGGTGGAACCTGAGGTCTAGGGGGTTCAGGAGGCTGGCAAGAGAGGGCTTTGTGACAAGAACCAGAGCCCCAAGCCAGCTCAGAGCGAGGAACAACGTTAACAGAGACAGGCTGACCCAAGGACAGGAAGTAAAATCATGGAAAAAGCATTTATGGGGCTTTGACTCTGTGTGAGGCAATGTTATAATCACTTTATGTGTGTTTATCACTTTTCAGGTAGTTAAACCATTATTATGGAGAAGGCAATGGCACCCCACTCCAGTCCTCTTGCCTGGAAAATCCCATGGGCGGAGGAGCCTGGTAGGCTGCAGTCCATGGGGTCTCAAAGAGTCGGACACGACTGAGTGACTTCATTTCCACTTTTCACTTTCATGCATTGGAGAAGGAAATGGCAACCCACTCCAGTGTTCTTGCCTGGAGAATCCCAGGGATGGCGGAGCCTGGTGGGCTGCCGTCTATGGGGTCGCACAGAGTCGGACATGACTGAAGCGACTTAGCAGCAGCAGCAGCAACCATTATTATGCCCATTTTGCAGATGAGATAACCTAGACCTAGAGAGCATAAGCAATATGCCCACAATATGGTTTTTTTAAGATGTGAACACAGGAAGTGTTAGTCACTCAGTCGTGTCCAACTCTTTGCAACACCATGGACTGTAGCCCACCAGGCTCCTCTGTCCATGAGATTCTCCAGGCCAGAATACTGGAGTGGGTAGCCATTCCCTTCTTCAGGGGATCTTTCTGACCCAGAGATCAAACTTGGATCTCCTGCATTCCAGACAAATTCTTTACCACTGAGCCACCAAGGAAGTCCTGTGAACACAGGAAATCTGACTCCAAAGCCCAGCTTTAACCACTTTGTTACTCTTATCCCAGAAACACTGAAATGACTTGAGTTTTTTAAATGTCTCCAAAAAGCACCAGGTCTATCAGAGGGAGCCGATACAATAGGTAGAAATCTCAAATAAGGAAGATAATTTTGAATGTTGAATGTGAAAGTCGCTCAGTCGTGTCCAACTCTGCTACCCCATGGACTTATAGTCCATGGAATTCTCCAGGCCAGAATACTGGAGTGGGTAGCCTTTCCCAAAATACCAAAGGAAGGTATTCCACCTAGAAAAATAGTCAGAGGTTTGTAGATCTCTCAGTCTCTAGGATAGCAGATCTATTATCTGGGTAAGATTATAATTTACAAACATAATAAAGTAGAAATCAGTTTATGATGCTTTCATGCAGTGCTGATTAGGTTATGCCTTCTGAGCTGGTTTTAGGCGTGCTTGGCGGACCATGCCTCTTCCTGTGTCCCAGCGGCCGAGTCTACTGAAGAAGGTCCCGGTCAGCTCCCCTGCGCCTGTTGTCAGATGTACCAGGACACAGAGGGGACCCTGGGGAGACCCAACACGCAGCAGAATAAGACACAGACTCAGAACATGTGGGTCATACCATCCCTTGGTAACTTGAAGGGCAGAACAAACATCTCGTTGCTCACAGAACAAAGTTCAAATTCCTTAGTTTGACCTTCGAGGCCACCCACAACGACCTTTCCCAACTAATGTATCACCGCCTCCTGCCACACAGCTCTTCTCCAGCCCAAATGACCCACCAACCATCCTTTCAAGCTGACTTGTGTATTCCTAGGCCTGGGTCTTCAATCTCAGCATTGCCTTGGCCTGTCTGCACCTGCCCCGCCTTGCTCCCAGCTGTCCTTCCAGGCTCAAGTCAAGGACAAGCTGGTCACTCTCCTGAGGCGTTTGTTTAACACTTATTTGCATCATTCCTCACTACCCTGCCCACCCTCACCCCCAAGGGGGCAAGATTAGTCCAGGACAAGCTTGCATGCCCCCAAAGACCAGGACTGGGCCTGACAGACACCAGGTAACTCCTTAAATATTTGCTAAATGACTGCTGCTGCTGCTGCCAAGTCGCTTCAGTCGTGTCTGACTCTGTGCGACCCCATAGACGGCAGCCCACCAGGCTCCCCCATCCCTGGGATTCTCCAGGCAAGAACACTGAAGTGGGTTGCCATTTCCTTCTCTGGCTAAATGACTGCAGAGTTTACTTAATTTTTTATCGCCTCCAACTCCTAAGAACCACAGAAAATTGTATTTCACAGCTCCGCTCCACGACTTGATCTAGAATCTATACCTCACTGGTTAGGGAGTGATGCTAGTAAGATGTTTTCCTGATGTCTAACTTAGCTCCTCCTGCCACTTCATCAGCTTACTTTGGTACTGGTGGCGCCACCTCCGTACTTTGGAGAACAGTGGGCACCCACATTCGGGGCAACGACTCTTGGTAGAACTCAGAACTCTGTCACAGGACAATTTGCTAACACACGTAGCCGATGTCTCCTAAACAGAACCCGGCAAAGCGTGCGCCCCCATGGTGTAACTAGCCCCGCGCCTTTCAGCCCTATTTCTACCTAATCGAGGCCTGCTCTTCATCTGAAGTTTCTGTTAAATCTGTTTTCTCCCCTCTGGGTTGAATCTCCCTCAGTTGTCCCAGGGATTATTTCTGGCCTCGTCCAGTGTTTTCCATTTGAAAGAGGATGCTCGTATAAGGGTCTAGGACTTCCCTGGCGGCACAGTGGAGGAGAATCCGCCTGCCAGTGCTGGGGACATGCGTTCACTCCCTGG
This sequence comes from Capra hircus, assembly GCF_001704415.2. Classification (NCBI taxonomy): domain Eukaryota; kingdom Metazoa; phylum Chordata; class Mammalia; order Artiodactyla; family Bovidae; genus Capra; species Capra hircus. The sequence continues at coordinate 19,125,273 of NC_030821.1, read as the reverse complement.
TCTGAGATTCCGCATGCCTCGGAGCCACTAAGCCCGTGGGCCTCAACTACTGAGCCCACGTGCTGCAGCTACTGGAGCCTGTGTGCCTAGAGCCTGTGCTTGGCAACAAGAGACGCCGCTGCTATCAGAAACCTGGGCACCACAAGGAAGAGTAGCCCCCGCTCGCCGCAGCCAGAGAAAGCCTGACTGAAGCAACCACGACCCAGTGCCACCAAAAAAAAAAGTTATTGTAAGGATCTAAGAGAAACGTCTCCATATATTAAACCCTGCGTGTGTGTATAAGAGAGAGAGTGAGATACAGAGATTGTGGAGTTTCCATTTTTATGGAGGTTCCATTCTAAAGATCAGGTTACAGTATAAAAAAAAAAAAACCAAAGCAGTCTAAAATGTAATGAACATAAGGTAAGCATTTGGAAACCCACTTAAATGCTTGGAATAGCTCTTCTCACAGCTGAGTCCTGTGTCATTTGAGCTCTAGGAAACTGATCAAAGACCGCAAATAAGCCTTTATGTGGTCACCTCAGTCTGGTCTCAGAGCAATAAATGTTGAGAGAGACAGAGAGAGTGCAGTGCCTCCCACAGAGTTCAAGGCTTGGCATTTTTTAGTTTTTAGAATTATTTGATGATTTTTTAAGTCTGTATTTTTCTGGCACAGCCGGAGATTCTTCATTGCCTGGATCAATCCTAAAGAATAGTGGGGTTTGTGGCTTTGCTTTTGGGCATTAGGTAAAAAATCTCAATCATTGTCTCCATCTACATAAACACACACACACACACATACACAGTATACTCACACACATTGATACACACTCACACAGTATACACACACACATACACAGTATACTCACACACTCATACACACTCACTCACACAGTATACTCACACACACACACACACACACTCACATCCACAATGGCTTGCAATCAAACTAGCGAACCTGTCCAGGATGAGGATTGCCTGCGGCTCTTTCCCGAGAAGAGCTGCTTGGAAGTAACCCTCCCGACTTAGAAAAATAAGCCGTTTTACACTTTATCCAGCAGATGGCGCTGTGCACCACGCTCTGTAGAGCAACTTGCTCGCTGCCCGCTAAATCGCTTCGGTCTTGGCCGGCTCTTTGCGACTCTACGGACTGGACTGTAGATCACCAGGCTCCTCTGTCCATGGGATTCTCCAGGCAAGAACACTGGAGTGGGTTGCCATGCCCGCCTCCACGGGATCTTCCCGACCCAGAGATCGAACCCGTGTCTCTAACGTCTCCTACGTTGGCAGGCGGGTTCTTGACACCAGCGCCACTTGGGAGCCCATCCCTGGGGTCTCAGGCGGTGAAGAATCTGCCAGCAATGCGGGAGACCTGGGTTCCATCCCTGGGTCAAGAAGATGCCCTGGAGAAGGGAATGGCTACCCACTCTAGTATTCTTGCCTGGAGAATCCCATGGACAGAGGAGCCTGGTGGGCTACAGTCCATGGGATCGCAAAAGTGGGACACTACTTAGAGACTAATCAGCAACTCAACACCAACCCCCAAACAGAAGAGTGTGACCCCCCAGAGCCTGGAGTTAGGACCAGTCTCCACTCTGATTCATTCTCCCCTGCAATCTACAAGACATTATGCATTGACCACAAGCCTGGGCATAGATCATAAATGCATAAAACTGCCTCCCACTGAGGAATTCATTCTCAGCAACAGCTCAGTGGTGCTTCCCATGTGCCTGGCACAATTCTCAGAGCTGTGGAGAGAGAGCTGAGCGAAACAGATGATTAGATGAAGTCCAGTAAAAACAAAGATAACTGTCATGTAATGGCTGTTTCTAACATGTGCTCAGAAGGAAAACGAAGCCGGCTCTTTCAGCAGGCAGGTCTGAGAGCCTTTCTGGGGAGGCGACCCGTGAGCAGAGGCCTGAATGATTCTAAGTAGGTGGCTCCAGCCTCAGGCACACCTTGAAATCATCTGGGACACCTTAACCACACTGGAGCCTGGGCCCACCCAGAGCCTGATGACTTAACTGGTCAGGGTGGGGTCCGGGCACTGGGGGTTTTAAGTCTCTCATATAATCCCGGTGCATAGCCAGCATTGATAACCCTTAATTCCAAATAGCTAAGCAAAAAAGCATGCCCCTTGGTAGGGAATTGTCCCAAAGCTAAATGAAAAGGGACTCTTTCTGGTGCTGATGGAGGCCCTGTCCCAGGCTGCTACCCGGAACCCAGGCAAGTTGGGCAGCAGAACCCACTGAGCCAGCTAGGAGACACTTGGTGGAGGGCTGGTGAACCACCCCGCTTCTCTGAGGATCAGGGGAAGCATGACCACTGCCCCATCCTGCCCCTGCATGGGGTCACTGGAGCGGCCTGCCCAGAAGAAGGGGCTGTCCTCCCATTTCTCTGTCTTAGTGTAATGAGTACCCTTTTTCTCCCCAGGGTGACCCCCTGGAGCTGCTTCTCTTCTGACCTTGAGCCTCAGCTGCCTGCCTCTCCCCTTCTCCTCCGGAACTCATCAAAGAATCTTTAAGGGGGTGGGGTCTTCAGATTAGATCTGGGACATGATGAGTGGTCACAGGGGAGCCTGAGGGATTCCAGCCCTCAGCTGCTAACCCAACCTCTGCCTTCGTGGGGACACGGATGGGCCATGGGCGCCTGACAGGGAGTGGGGGACAGAGAATGCTTGGCTGCCCATGAGCATCTCCTTGTTTCTCTTTCAGACAAGCTGGACATTGTCCTCCCCCTTCTTTGAAATGCCGACTGGGAGTGACTCTCCCCCTCCACCTCCCTCAGGCTCCTGGTCCAGGTAAGGTCTTTGCTCTCAGGCACCGAGATGTTGAAGGAGGCCAGTCTGAGGATCCCAGCTGGGACAGACATGCTAGGAGGAGAGACTGTGTAACGGGGTGGCCATCGTATTCGTCTTGGCACCCAAGGCCACCGCTCTCTCTTTCTCTTTACTTTTAATCATGGAAAATTCAACTCATATACAAAAATAGAAAGAATAGTAAAGTGAAGCCCCATGGGCCCTCTCACCCAGTTGTGACAAGTTGCCAACCTTATGTCATCTCTTGTCATTAATTCCAGAGGGCAAGGGTGGCGAATTTAAAGCACATTTCAGACAGCTTATCATTTTATACATAAATGTGTCAGAGGGATATCAAACTTTTAGAACTTTTAAATATAGCCAGCATTAAAGTCCTTTTCTTTTCTTTTTTTTTTCGGCCGTACTGCATAGCTTGCCAGATCTTAGTTCCCCGACCAGGGATTGATCCCGGGCCCTGACAGTGAAAGCATCGAGTCCTAACCACTAGACCACCAGGGGATTCCCAACCACCAATTCTTTATCCTCTAATACACATTTCCAGTAGTCATGTACAGATGTAAGAGTTGGACCATAAAGAAGGCTGAGCGCTGAAGAATTGATACTTTCAAACTGTGGTGCTGGAGAAGACTCTTTGACAGTCCCTTGGATAGCATAGAGATCAAACCAGTCAATCCTAAAGGAAATTAACCTTGAATATTCATTGGAAGGACTGATGCTGAAGTTGAAACAGCTCCAATACTTTGGCCACCTGATGCGAACAAGTGACTCATTGGAAAAGACCCTGATGCTGGGAAAGATTGAAGGCAGGAGGAGAAGGGGATGACAGAGGATGAGATGGTTGGATGGCATCACCGACTCAATGGATATGAGTTTGATCAAGCTCTGGGTGTTGGTGTCCATGGGGTCAAAAGAGTTGGATATGACTGAGCGACTCAACAACAACAAATACCTCATTAGCTCATACTCATATTTCTGTATCTTAGACGTCAGTTCTCTTAAACTGAGATCAGATTGTTACTTGATATACACTTTATTGATTTTCCGTTTAACCCACTTCAACTCCCCAACCTTTCTTGTTGGAAGCAGGGCAGGGAAGCAGGTGAGAAGGTTTCCCTCTGACATTGACCTGAGAGGTTTAGTGGAAGGCGTGTGAGTCTCAGGCTCAGATTCAACCCAGATCTGCTCCTTGTGACTGTCTGGGGTCTGGACGAACGTCTCCTCAGGAAAGGCAAGCTTGCTGGTTAGGAGCCTCAAAATTCACAGAGAGAGGTCTGTGAAAATACTTGCCAAAAGTAAATAAACATTATTACATAAACCTCCAGTATTTCCCCTGTAAAAAAAAGTTATTCGTTGAGTTTGGTTCTCTGATGTGAAGTCAACTGAACCACCCAGATCTTTCTGAAGAAATGCGTTTCATGTTTCATAGCCTTGTTCTTAAAAGAAAACAGTGTCTGCCACCTCCTCCGCCCCCCAAAAAGCATTAAACTGCTCTTTCGAGTTTAGAAGTCATTAGAGGATGGCCTTTAGCTGTTGTTCAGTTTTTTTGTTTGTGTGTGTGTTTGCTGGGTCTTCACTGCAATGTGTGGACTTCTCTAGTTGCTTTGCGTAGGCTCCAAAGTACATGGGCTCAGTAGTTGTGGCAAGGGGATTCAGTAGCTCCCTGGCGTGTGGGATTTTAGTTCCCTGACCAGGGCTTGAACGCACGTCCCCTGCCCTGGAAGGTGAATTCTTTACCGCTGGACCACCAGCGAAGTCCCCAGCTCTTGGTTAGTTTTGATTCTTTTTCTATGGAAGCTGTTCACTTAGAAAAGAGGAGAGAAAAAGGAGAACAAAAAACCAAAGTGTGTTCACAGGGATGTAGTCAGAGGCAGGATGCTGTATTGTAATTTATCTCTGAGCAGAAAGAGGTTTCATTGCACTGTATTATTTACCAGGTCAAGCCCTTTGTTGATGTAAAACCCACAGGGTGTCGGAGGCAATTTCTTAGCGATGCTTTAGGGCAGTGTATTAGTTTCTATCTCTACTGTAACAAAGAACCGCACACGTGGAAAGCAACACAGCTTTACTTACAGGTCTAGAGATCAGAAGTCCAAAATGAGTCTTACAGAATTAAAATTGAGTTGTTGGCTGGCATGGTTCCTTCCGGAGGCTCCGGCTGAGAACTTCAACCCCACCTTCTCCAGCTTCTAGAGGCTGCCCTCATTCCTTGGCTCGTGGCCCCTCCTCACGTCACTCAGACCTCTTGCCCTGTCATTACAGCTTTACTCTCCACTCTGATCTCCTGTATCCCTGATAGGAAGACGCTTGTGATTATATCGAACTCCAGAATAATCTCCTCATCTCAACATCTTTACCCTAAACACATCTACAAGTTTCTCCTGCCGTGAGTGCTGACATGCACAGTTTCAGGGAACTAGGACTCAGACATTTCTCAGAGGTTGAAAAATTCTGAATTCCTTCCCTGGGAAGGAAGGAATGAACTACTGGAAATCAGGGCTTCACAAACCACCTCAGAACTGTCTCCTCTCTTAAAGTCTTCCTGTTGTTGTTGTTTAGACAGTAAGCCATGTCTGACTCTTTGCAACCCCATAGACTGTAGCCAGCCAGGCTCCTCTCTCCATGGGATTTCCCAGGCAAGAATACTGGAGTGGGTTGCCATTCCCTTCTCCAGGGGATCTTCCTGACCCAGGGATCGAACCCACATCTCCTGCCTTGGTAGGTGGGTTCTTTACCACTGAGCCACCAGGGAAGCCCCTCTAATGTCCGTCTGGGGATGATCAATGGACATTTACATACACTGTGCCCCAGCAAAACCCAGAGCTGATCATTTGTCAAAGGGCAGGAATTTGTGGGCCCCAAAGCAGATAACATGTATTCTTCCCTTCCCTAAGAGTAGAAATGCTTCAAAACTGTGAGCATCCATTTCTAGACAGGTATTCCATCTGCTGTAATCATCAGATGGTATCTGTTCAGGCCCTGCCTGGCTTCACAGGGCCATGCAGACATTGGATACATTTGCCATCCCTCAGGCCCAGGCCTCAAGAGTCAGGCAGTGTTCGCTTCCCATCTCTCAGAACACTGGCCTTGGGGCCCCTGATCTTCCACACAAGAAGTGTCTCTCTCTGCCTTGCTGGAGAGACCCATGGAGAGGCCCAGAGGAAACCGAGAGGAGAGAAGCCGAACTGAGTGCAGCCTGACCGAGGCGCTAGGTGTGTGAGCAAGCTGCCTTGGACCTTCTAGACCAGCCCAGTGGCCAACCAAATACCACCAATGGCCCAGCCCACTCCACCGGCAGCACCAGCATCACCCGGTCAAGTCCTCCCTGAATTCCTCCTCCACAAGTTGTGGCAGAGACTGTGTCCCACGTCCTCTGTGCACCAGCCGCTTTCCGGTGGGTCCGAGGGTGGAAATGGGCACCATCCTTAAATCCCAGTCCAGAGCGTCATCCGAGGGCGTGGACGGGGACCGCCCCACTCCCCATAGCGATAAAGCGGTGACTCATCCCCGAAGCGGGGACAATGGGAATGAGGCCTTCCAGAGCTGTTGGTGGTGACAGGTGGAATAAGAAAGCTTTGTAATCTGAGAACGCCTATTCCCATGTAACAGTTTCTAGTGGTAGTTATAGCAACGGTACTACGGGAGGAATCAAACGGAGGACACTCACTCATTCCCTGCTTGTTTGGACACTGTCTCCAAGTGTGGGTGTTGATTACCAGTTTTAAAGTAATTTGATTTTTTCATCATAACTTGTTTTCAGATTTAAGAGGGGAAAAAATGACAAGGGAGAAGAAAAACAAATTACTTTTTTCCTCCACAAGAGTTTGGGATCTCATGTGGTCCTTCTAATACATTATGTAATTGTGGATTATGTAATCTGTGGACCAGTGTATTATTCTCTTCCTGTCCTGAGCTGACCCTCCACTCTCTTGCCTTCTCTGAGCCACTCACAGTTTTATGTGTGCTCACCCACAGCAGTGGAGTAAGTGTGTGTTTCATAGACTTCACTTGAGCCTATGGCTAATTTAAAATCAATTGCCCTTCAGAAAGTTTGATCAAGCCTAATCCAAAGAGTGATGAAATAGCTGGAGTGGGATAAGTCTGCTTCTCTAGGGAGGACAGTTCACGCAATCAAGCAGTTAATTTGAGTCTAGAAAACAGCCAGCCCGTGCAATGCTACAACGCTGCCTTTGAAGACATTTTGAGTGTAGTCTGTCCACCGTGAGGCCTGTAACAGATCAGCAGCTGAAATCCAAGGGTTGTCAGGAGCCAGACCAGTGCAGCCTCTGGGATCCGAGGCCTTTGGCTCTAAGATCTACTGAGACAAGTACACAGCTGCACATGTTCTTCTCTAGTAGAGTGAGATTTCTGGGCCAACTGTCCAATTTTGAATTTTAAAAACTGGCTGGGCATTTGCATACCTTTTTAGCCAGGTGAGGCTTTGCTTGTGGTTGACTAGGCTACTCTGACTGAAAACAGATGAAACCCAGGCATTTGAAAGCAACACACATCGGGCCTGTCGTGGCTCCACCTCTGTGGGGCCACCACCATGCTGGAGGAAGGTGAGGTCAGCGGTGCTCAGGCTTTAGCTTTTCCATGTCTGAGGTTTTTTCACTTGTGGTAGTCGCTGTAAGTGGGGGTAACAGGCTCTTCCAAGGTCAGGGTGCCAGCTTCCCTAGAAGGGGCCCTGGTTATGCAAGGAATCGGCTGTGCCCGGGGCCCAATGTTGAAGGCCTGGGCTAGGAGTTGAAACCACAGCTCGAGCTCCAAGTGAGTCCCATGGCCTGGAGAGAAAGGGAAACGACCAATACTGTGAACCCTGGCCATGATCTTTGTTTGTTTTGGCTGAGGAAAGGATGGAAGGATTCCTTCCTCTGACAAAGGTGAAATATCTCAAGGCCAAATTGACTGGCACCCTGCGATTACGCCCCCAAAATGTCTAAGCCACAGGACACAGGAGGCATCAGTGAAGCGCCCTGGAGGGTGTGAACCTCAAACCAGCCCTGAGCCCGGGTGGGCAGGGCGTGGTGGGGCTGAGACGCGCATGTGGTTGGGTGGGGGGTCATCAGAAGCCTAGGGGAGGAGGACAGCAACATCTCAAGGGAGGGACTGGGGACGAGCCTGATTGCTTCAACCACTTGGGTGGGCTTTTGGCAAGTCCTCGGACCTCTTTCGAAGTTAGAGTTCCTTCATTCAGAGAATGGGGCTGTTGTTATTTCCCTCGGGGGACGCTGACGCGTCTATGTCGAGGATGCTTGTGGAAGGTCATGGGAAGGGCGGGGGCAGGCTGGCCGGAGCTGGGGTTAAGGGTGGGAACGGTGGGGTGAACCTCATGAGAAACAGTGGGGGGACTTCCCTGATGGCCCGTGGTTAAGCATCCACCTTCCAATGCAGGGGACATGTGATCCCTGGTCAGTAACTAAGTTTCCATGTGCCTTGGGGCAACTAAGCTGGCATGCCCGCCCGCTACTACTGAACCCCTGCCCTCTATAGCCCGAGTGCTGCGATTAGAGAAAAGCCTACTTGCCAGAACAAAGACCAGTGCGGCCAAAAGAACAAAAAAGACCCTGGGGCTGAAGTCAGTCATTGTCCTCCCATCCCATCCTGGGGATGGGAGTGGATTCCACAGGGGGCTTAGGGCCTCCATGAGGACTGCTCTGGGAGCCAAGGAGGGGGTGGGGAGAGTGGCCCTGGTTTCCGCAGCATCGTTCCTGTCCCGAGCTGTGCCACAGGCAAGGGGGGGCTTGGGGCCCCCCACTCCAGGCTGGGCCGACCCTCAGCTCCTAACCAGTGCTTGTACATATCCAGCAGCTCTGGATTCCAGGTTCTCTGCTTTCCCTGTCTCCTTGGCCCCATCTGGCAAGATTTTGCCCATTAAGACCAATCAAATTTGATCAAAGATGGACTTTGAATGACTATTTAGAAAGAAGATTAAGTAGCAGCTCTTTATCCCCCCCCCTTTTTTTGCAGCTCTTATTCTAAGCCATCTGCCCCCAAAATAAACTTGCTTTCTTGGTTTGAACCAAAAATTTCCCTTGCCAGACAGATGCATACACAGCGACCGCTCTGGATTTGCAGAATTCTTCAGATACATTATTTATTAGCTCACAGGTGCCACGTCTAGTTCTGAGATAGATGTCAGGAAGGCTGGAGAAGAAAATGCTAAAGGAAATTTCTGTTCATGAGTGTGGTGTGTCTTTGAAACCCTCTCTCCATTAACCACGTATCACATCTAATGTGTGTGTGTGTTTGTTCGTGACATCAGGAGCAGGATTTCAAAACATGTTGTGAATCCTACATTCCAGCCTTAGATTTTGCTGCATAATGGCCTTGCCTGTTAGAGTAAACAAGTAAGCAACTTGGTCTCACTTTTATTGTTTTGATGAAGTCAAGGTTTTTTTTTTTTTGGAAAGCAAAGGCAATGATGCCTTTTTCCATTCTCCTAGTTCCAGGGCAGGAAAAGAAATGCAGATGTAAAGAACAGATGTGTGAATACAGAGCAGGAAGGGAAGGGGAGGATGAACTGGGAGATTAGGTTTGACATATGTACACTACGATGTGTAAAATAGCTCGTGGGAAGCTGCTGTGTAGCACCGGGAGCTCAGCTCAGTGCCCTGTGATGACCTAGAGGGGTGGGATGGGGTGGGGTGGAAGGGAGGCCCAAGAGGGAGGGGATAAATATATACATATAGCTGATTCACTTTGTGTACAGCAGAAACTAGCAATGTTGGAAAGCAATTTTTAAAGCCTTTTCCCAAATGCTTTGCATCCGCTCACTCACGAGATAATCACAGCAGTCTTGTGAGGCAGCTCCAATGTTGGCATTTGTTGGAGATGAAGCCACAGAGCCACCGAGGGTCCTGGCAGATGTCACCCATGGATGGTGACACAGGAAGGTTGGAGCCCAGGTTCACCATTTTCCGGTCTCTTACTGATGAAAATTTAAAAAATAACAATTTAAATTTTTTACTATAAAAATAATGCAAACACATGGGGAAAAAAAAGGAAGTGGAGAAAATTAGGGAACAAAAATGACCCTTAGTTCCACCACCCAAACACAATCATTTTTTTCATCATGATACTGTTTTCCAGATCCAAAGGGAGATTTTTGACCCAGAAAATAAACCACTCCTCCAAGTTCATGTTGTGGGGTACTTGCACTTAGTTGCTTTGCTTGCTTTAGGTACTTGCTTTAGTTCGAATGTCACACAGATCCGCCTTTGCGTCTGGGGAGACAGGTGGCAGCCCACACAGTGTGAACTGACGGGCACCAGAAGAGAGCCGCTGGTGCCCACTCTCGTCCTCTGGGGCCGTGGTGAAGTCACTTTCCAGGCAAAGTGGTCACGTCTCTCCCTGCTAACTGCCAACGTGTCTCCTGGGATGAGGAACCCATTCCCAGGCAGGAGTTCCTCAGATCAACCGGCTCAGAACAAGGCTGTGATGGAAAGAGATAGGATGAGCCGCTGTTAAAACTAGCCTTGGGGATCTTTCCCAGACTGTAACAGGGGTGGGTAGTCTCTGGTAGATGTGCGAAGGACGGTCAAGGTGCCATTACTTCCACGGCGGCCACTGCCTGCACCCTGCGCAGACCTTACTTTCCAAGGATGGAGCTATCTATCTCATGCATGGGCTCCCTCACCATGTGCCTGGTGCCCCCGCCCACTGAGAGGTGGGCCCGTTTTTCCTCCCCTTGAGTCTAGGCGCTAGCCTAGAGAGCCACTGGAGAAATGTTGAGAGTGATGCTATGGGCCTTCAGAGGCTACAGCAGAGGAAGGTCATGGTTTCCACCTAATGTTCACATTTCTCCCCACCACCTTCTAAGCTCACCTTGGGAAACCAGCCTCCGTGTACTGAGGAAGCCCAAACTAGTTCAGGCAGAAAGACAGAAGGAGAAAAGCCAAGAGAGGCCTTCAGCCAAGAGCCAGCATCCATCTCCAGTCGTGTGAAAGAACAAGCCTTCAGAAGGTGCCAGTCCTGTCTTCAAGGCTTCAAGGCCTCCAGCTGAGGCTCAGTCTCTGTAAAGCGGACACAAGCCAGCCATCCTCACTCTGCCCTGACCAGACTCCTGATCCACAGAACCCATGAGTATGACACATGGCTGTTTGATGCCACTAAATTTAGGGGCAAATGGTCACACAGCCCGAGTTGCTGGAACATGTGCGCCCAATGTCATCTAATGAAGAAAGACATCTAACCCAGAAAGTCGCATGTTCATTTTGTAAAAATATCACCAGCCCCAAGTCTCGTATTATAAGTCCTGCAATCTAGGAGCCACGATAAACCCCCTGCCTGAACTCTCCTCCCTGTCTTTACTTGACTGATTTCTCTCTCCTTTCCTCCAAGTCAGAGGTATTGTAGCTAAGGTTACCCAGGGACCACAGGAGGGCCCCAAACTCTTCCTGTAGAATCCGCCCTTCATGTTTCCCAGCCTCTGGTGAGTGGGGAGAGGGGTGGAGGTTTGTAGGCATGAGACACAGAGGCTTTCATGAGGGATGGCACGTTGGAGGTTTGGTGAATAGTCTTCAGACACAAACTCCCAAGAGTGTGTGTTGGCTGTCACATCTAATACTTTTAACTCGGCAAAAAGTAGTACAGATTCAAGATTTAAAACTCTAAATCATGCAGGCTGAGAGGCAGACACCCCCTCACCCACTCCTTCCATGCCTAGCAGTGAGCACTGTTAACACACAGGGAGGCCCCTTGCTGCACAAACCCTGGAAACACACTGTCTGGCACTGAGTCCCAGCTTTGCTGGGGGACCCGCTATGAGATTCTGGCCTCTGTTCCCTCATCTGTAAAATAAGGATAACTCGCCTCATGTTTGTTGTGAGAGTTAGTTAATAAATGCAAAGCATTTAGAACAGCATCTAGGGGCTTCCCTGGTGGTCCAATGGTTAAGAATCCATCTTCCCACCCAGGGGACACAGGTTCAAGCCCTGGGCTGGGAACTAAGATCCTGCATGCCTTGGGGCAACTAAGCCCACACGTCAAAACTACTGACCTCTGAGCTCTGGATCTGGAGCCCATACCACAGCCAGAGAAAGTCCATGTACTGCAGCAAAGACCAAGTGCAGCCGAAAAAAAGAGAACAGCGTCTGACACAAGGTCAGTGTGGGTTGGCTACTGCCATCATCATCATTATTATGAATCATGTTTGCAGCCTTGATGGGCTCAAGAAATAGAATGTGCTGGAAGGAACCCAGAACTAGAGAAGAAGCTCCCAGACCAGAGGACACGCCTCTGGGCACAGTGGCCACTGGGAACGTAGTGAACACCCTCCACTTCATCTCACTGTACAGCCTTCAAGGGTGTCCGAGTCCCTGGGGCCTCTGCTGGTGTCACAAATCATGTTTCCTAGCATCTTGTCCCTGGTGGCTCAGACGGTTGAAAGTCTGCCTGCAATGCCAGAGACCCGAGTTCGATCCCTGGGTTAGGAAGATCCCCTGGAGAAGGAAATGGCAACCCACTCCAGTATTCTTGCCTGGAAAATCCCATGGATGGAGGAGCCTGGTGGGCTACAGTCCATGGGGTCACAAAGAGTCAGACATGACTGAGTGACTTCACTTTCTTTCTTTCTTTGTGGATAAGAGGGTCAAATAGAGTTGAAATGTCGATGAAAGAAAGAAAACAAGTGAAAAAAAAAAAAAAAAGGACAAGTCCTGACAGCTCAGGAATCCTGCCTGACGGGTTATGAGATGGAAATGTGACCTTTCCCACCATCCCTTCAGCTTTTGTCTCTGGAGTTCTGCGAGGCTGTCACTAAACACAGTGTCGTTCCTCTTGCTTGCAGCCAGGAGGCAGTTGGAGACGAAGGTTACCCTTGTGGGTACTGAGTAGACGTTATGGACTAAAGACGCCTGTCACCTGTTTCCACCGCTGGCAGTAACAGGAGAGGACAAGAGACTTCAGTTTGGTCTTATATACAGGTATGCATACATATATACATACATATACATATATACACATATACATACATATATACACACATATACATATATACATATACACATACATATACATATATACACATATACATATATATACACACATATCCATATATACATATATATACATATACACATACACACATATATACACACATATACATATATACATATATATACATATACACATACATATATACATACATATACATATACATACATATACACATATACACATATACACATATACATATATATACATATACACATACACATATACATACATATACATATACATACATATACACACATATACACATATACACATATACATACATATACATATACACACATATACATATACACATACATATACACATACACATATATACACATATACATACACATGCATACATATACACATACATGCACACACATACATATACATACACATAACACACATATATGCATATACATACACACATATACACATACACACACACATATATATATACATGCATATACATATATACATACATATACATGCATATACATATATACATACATATACATATATATAGGTATGCATCAGTTCAGCTCAGTCGCTCAGTCATGTCCGACTCTTTGCAACCCCGTGAATCGCAGCACGCCAGGCCTCCCTGTCCATCACCAGCTCCCGGACTTCACTCAGACTCATGTCCATTGAGTCATTGATGCCATTCAGCCATCTCATCCTCGGTTGTCCCCTTCTTCTCCTGCCCCCAATCCCTCCCAGCATCAAAGTCTTTTCCAATGAGTCAACTCTTCGCATGAGGTGGCCAAAGTACTGGAGATTCAGCTTTAGCATCATTCCTTCGAAAGAAATCCCAGGGCTGATCTCCTTCAGAATGGACTGGTTGGATCTCCTTGCAGTCCAAGGGACTCTCAAGAGTCTTCTCCAACACTACAGTTCAAAAGCATCAATTCTTCGGCGCTCGGCCTTCTTCACAGTCCGACTCTCACATCCATACATGACCACAGGAAAAACCATAGCCTTGACTAGACAGACCTTAGTCGGCACCATGTCTCTGCTTTTGAATATGCTATCTAGGTTGGTCATAACTTTTCTTCCAAGGAGTAAGCGTCTTTTAATTTCATGGCTGCAATCACAATCTGCAGTGATTTTGGAGCCCCCCAAAATAAAGTCTGACACTGTTCCACTGTTTTCCCATCTATTTCCCATGAAGTGATGAGACTGGATGCCATGATCTTCATTTTCTGAATGTTGAGCTTTAAGCCAACTTTTTCACTCTCCTCTTTCACTTTCATCAAGAGGCTTTTGAGTTCCTCTTCACTTTCTGCCATAAGGGTGGTGTCATCTGCATATCTGAGGTTATTGATATTTCTCCCGGCAATCTTGATTCCAGCTTGTGTTTCTTCCAGTCCAGCATTTCTCATGATGTACTCTGCATAGAAGTTAAATAAGCAGGGTGACAATATACAGCCTTGATGTACTCCTTTTCCTATTTGGAACCAGTCTGTTGTTCCATGTCCAGTTCTAACTGTTGCTTCCTGGCCTGCATACAGATTTCTCAAGAGGCAGGTCAGGTGGTCTGGTATTCCCATCTCTTTCAGAATTTTCCACAGTTTATTGTGATCCACACAGTCAAAGGCTTTGGCATAGTCAATAAAGCAGAAATAGATGTTTTTCTGGAACTCTCTTGCTTTTTCCATGATCCAAAGGATGTTGGCAATTTGATCTCTGGTTCCTCTGCCTTTTCTAAAACCAGCTTGAACATCAGGAAGTTCACGGTTCACGTATTGCTGAAGCCTGCCTTGGAGAATTTTGAGCATTACTTTAGTAGCGTGTGAGATGAGTGCAATTGTGCGGTACTTTGAGCATTCTTTATATAATATATGTGTACATATACACACACGTATATATGTACATGTAAGCACACATATATGTATGTATACACATATATTTATATATGTATATATGTGTATGTGTATATACATATATATGTATATATGTATGTATACATATATAATTATTAAGCAAATGAGGGTTTTTTTAAAAAAGATTTATTTTGATTTATTTTTTGGCTGTGACGTGTCTTCGTTACTGTGTGTGAGCTCTCTAGCTGCAGCGAGCAAGGACTTCTCCCCATGGCGGTGCTCAGGCTTCTCACCGCGGTGGCTTCTCTTGTCGCAGAGAACCAGCTCCAGGCGCATGCGCTTCAGTAGCTGTGGCGCACAGGCTCAGTTGCTCCGCAGCCTGTGGGATCCTCCCCGACCAGGGATTGAACCCGTATACCCAGAACCAGCAGGCAAACTCTTAACCACTGGACCACCAGGGAAGCCCTTCAAGTTGGTCTTGATAAAATGGCCCTCAAGAGGGGCAGCCAGCCATACCTGCTGATAGGTGAATAGCCTGATCTCATGAGTGGAGCATAGAGACCGAGAAGTGTTCTCTTTTCTATCAGTTCAAGCATTTTCGACTATAAACAACAGAAACACCAGACTAAAATTAGCTTGAATAAGAAGGAAAATTAATTATCTCAGCTAGCCAGGGGCAGAGGCAGGGGGTCCAGGAGTCTAGCTATGAGACTCAAGATGGCATCAAGACTCGGTACCTTTTTCATCAAGGAAAACTTTTCCAGAGTGCACTCCCTTGCCCCAGACTTTATCTTACATCTCATTGGCCAGAGTTATGTCACACGACCAGGCAAGGGGCACGGACTGTCTTAGACTAATCAGTGTTCACCTGAAGACCGGTTTAAACAGATGGGCCTGGAAGTGCAGGAAAGAAAGGCCTGCTGCAGACAAGCAATTGATGACTCCCCTTTCTTATTCCAAAAGGCTCCCTTTTGGAGGGCTTCCCTGGCAGTCTGGTGGTGAAGACCCCTGGCAGGGGCAGGAGTTTAGTCCCTGGTCAGGGAACTAAGACCCTGCATGCTGAGTAACACAGCCAAAAAAAAAAAAAAAAAAAAAGACAAAAAGCCCCCTTCAGTGATTGGTGCAATTTAATAAGATTATATTTAACAGGATTAAGTGATGAGGATGGAGCAAAACAAAAACAAAAACCAAGGACACACGAAAGGAAGCGCAAAATATGATCAAGTATAAAAAAATGCACAGCATGACCTCCTCTAGGCTTGCAAAGGAGTCAGCAACATGGTCTTAGCAGTCAGGGCGGTGGGGGGAAGGGGGGGTCTGGGATTCCCAGGTGGCACTAGTGGTAAAGAACCTGACTGCCAATGTAGGAGACGTAAGAGACCGGGGTTCGATCCCTGGGTCAGGAAGATCCCCTGGAGAAGGAAATGGCAATCCACTTCAGCATTCTTGCCTAGAGAATCCTATGGACAGAGGAGCCTGGCGGGCTACAGTCCATAGGGTTGCAAAGAGTCAGACATGACTGAATCGACTTAGCACGGGCATGGAAGTCTTGTCAGAAGTTGCAAGTGGTGGCTCGTGGGCCAAATGCAGCCCATGAATAAATTCTACTTGGGCCTTTCCAGGATTGTTTATTTTTTAGTTGGTTGCTTGCCAATCTTAAAAAAGGAGGGGGGGTGGCTATTTTAAGGTTGTTCAAAAGTATTTCTGGCTTCCCACTAAAACATTCAGAAGATGGAGGAGCACTGGGCCTGCCCTCCCACCTGGCGACGGCCAGCTGGAGCTGACATACTCACTTCTCAGCCCACGTTCCGCACCTGTTTAATATAATTAAAAATCTCCTTTAATTATATTTTCATGCATTCCAAGAAGAACATCATTGCAGTTAATGTTACAAAAAAGCAGAGAGGGACATCTGAACGTGCAATAAAAAATGGATTCCCAATGAAAATAATGTATGTTTGGTGCTAACATAGAGTTACTTGGCTCCATGAAGGGAAAAGGTTTCTTCTCATAGACGTTTGAGTCTGTGACCCTGGAGTGAGTTGACAGGGTCCTGAGGAAAGAAGCCAATGAATTCCTCAGGAGAGCACGGGTGTCACAAGACATCCTAAAGCTGGACCTCACAAAGCGACCACTGTGGGGTGTGACGGACACCCCCACTCTGATGCATCTCATCCTCTCTGCCCACCTGGAAAATCCTCACAGGCTTATTTCGTATTCAGGCTTTCTACACAAACCAGCGGGGCGTGGATGAAGGGAGCGGTCACGGAGGCAGCTGGGAGAGGAGCCAGTGACATCTTCTGTCACTCCGGGATAACCTCTGAGAGTAAGTTTCCTACTGGAAGAGGGCTGGAGCGGGTACCGAAGGGGAATCTCCCAACAGTTGTGAGGTCAAAGAGAAAGAATGGGTTTGGAATGAAGACTAGATTCGGAGAATGAGTCTCTCTCCGAGAATAATTTTACAGCCAGTGACTAGTTTAACCTCTGATGTTTCACTCCAGTTAAAGAGGTTTTGGATTGAAGCTTTCTGCCTTTAGATTGATTCAGCCTTTCGCGGCAGCCCTGTGTCTTCCAGTCCAGAAACATCCACTGACTCCAGCAAGGGATTTAGAAATTCAGGCAAGAATTTTTCGGTCATATTGCTTGCAATGCAAAGCTCTTTCCCCAGAATCAGGTAAAGAGGTCCCCGAGCAGATGTGCACACAGATGGGCCTTATCTGATTTCCTGTCCATCTACGCCCACACGCTGTTGGCTCCCTGGGAAGGTTAGATAATGACAGTGACTCAGGAAGCTAAAATGCAAATTATGTGACCTGCATGCAGGCAGGACCCAGTCCATGGGTGGTTCTTGTTCAACCCACTGTAGCAAGCCTGGAAATAGCAGCCATCTTGCTTTTTTAAAAAAAGGGATATTGCAACACCTGTGTTCATGAAATAACACGTGTTTGTTAGGGGAAGCACACCGACTGAGACTGCCATGCCGGCCAGGGACCATGGTAACCTTGTGAGTTATTTCACGACAGGAGATCCTGGTAAGGAACACAGAACTTATAAGCCACCACCCACCAGAAGAATTCAGGAAAGGTCAAAAGGAGACACCACATATCCTACCACCTCCCAGAATCCTCAGTGGCATCCATCTTGGCTGAGCAATGCGTGCACCACCAGGAGGGACCCTGAGTCAGAATGATTGGCCAGAGACAATCTGGAAACTCATTCTGTCTCCATAAAACCTGAGCCACACGGTCAAGCAGTTCTCCTGGGTTCCCTTACCCTCCTGTTCTACGCCCAGGCACCCCTTCCCAAGAAAGTCTCTTGGTTTGTCAGCTCGTGTGTCTCCTTGGACAATTCATTTCTGAGTGTTAGACAAGAGCCCACTCTCAGGCCCTGGAAGGGGTCCCACTTCCTGCAACATGTTCAGTGTGCTGGAGAGAGAAACCAAGAAAAAGAGAGACAGACAGAGACTAGACCCACCTGCAACCTTGCTTTCGACCCCCTGCCTCACACACAGCAATCACCCTGCCTTCCCACTTATCCACCCATCTTCACCCACCTGGTCTTCATCACAATGGCAAAGGCCTGTGGTGGAACCCGAACCAGGAAATCAATTTACCAAGATGTTACTAAAGCAACTGAAAATCCATTATCACATTATACGCTTTACTGAGCTCTGAACTGCAGAAAAGCAAGCACGGGGGCTGTCCCCATGGGGTGGCAAGTAGGGACAGCTGCCATCCGCCTAGACCTTGACAGGAGGGAGGCCTGGGGCCTGAACTGCTGCTGGGACCCTGTGGTTCAAGGGGAAGAGAGAGCAAAGGAACTCAAAGGAGGGCTGAGTCTGGCCTGGCCAAGGGGAGGCCTCACTCAGACCCTGGATTGACCCTGGGCAGGGACGTCTGCCCACCTCCACTCACCCTCCTCAGCCTGGCCAGGGCTGTTTGATGTATGTTTTTGAGACTTATTTTGATAAAGTTTCGTCAGTGTAGAGATTCTTGAGGAAGAGAGAAAAGTGCAGGAAGTTAGCAGACTGATGAAGTAACTGCTGGGAGTCTGAAGGGAGACAGCCTGGCTCTGCAACTTGGCTTTGCCTTGTGTGACCTCCAACTCTGCCTCAGTTTCTCCGTCTGTGAAATGGGTGTGATAATAGCCTCTTAGAAGAATAACAAAGGATTGCTGTGAAGACAACATAAGATTGTACAGGTAAATCTGGACCCAGTGCTGGACACAAAATGCTCAAATAGTGTTTGTTTATTCCTCATCCAGACTCCTCATCCCTGAAATGGAAATGCTGCTACTGCTGCTAAGTCGCTTCAGTCGTGTCCAACTCTGTTCGACCCCATAGACGGCAGCCCACCAGGCTCCCCCGTCCCTGGGGTTCTCCAGGCAAGAACACTGGAGTGGGTTGCCATTTCCTTCTCCAATGCATGAAAGTGAAAAGTGAAAGTGGAGTCGCTCAGTCATGTCTGACTCTTAGCAACCCCATGGACTGCAGCCCACCAGGCTCCTCCATCCATGGGATTTTCCAGGCAAGAGTACTGGAGTGGGGTGCCATTGCCTTCTCCAAAATGGAAATGAGTATGCACCAAATATGAGTGAAATTAACAAACACAATTTATCCCTGACACTACAGTCTGTAAAAACAAGAAGTCAGGACTTCCCTGGTGGTCCAGTGGTTAAGACTCCACCTTGCAGTGCAGGAGACACGGGTTCAATCCCCAGTCAGGGAAGATCCCATATGCTGAGGAGCAACTAAGCCCGTGTGCCACAGCTACTGAGCCTGAGAGCTGCAACTACTGAGCCCACATGCCTGAGGAAGCCCATGCTCTACAACAAAAGAAGGCACCTCAGCGAGAAACCCACGCACCTCTAGGAAGAGTAGCCCCTGCTCTCTGCAAATCGAGAAAGACCAAGCACAGCAAAGACCCAGCACAGCCAAAAGTAAATAAGTAAATAAATATTGTTTTAAAGTCAAATTAGAGCATATCCCTGACATATCTTCATAGAACACTGCACACCTTTCAGAGTCCACTAAAGTGATTTCAAAGAGACCTGGTATTTTTCAACAGAGAGAAAGAAAAATTAAGTCTTGAAGTATTTGTTACATTCTTCAAACGTGACTATCACTAGATGGAAAAATAGCTATAATAATCATTGACGTACATAATTAGTACTTTTTGCATACCAAGGACTGCCTGCAGATTATTTTTCTTACAGTCTTTCCAGGTCGATAATATTTTCAGTGTAAAAGTGAGGAAATTCTGACAGGTTAAGCAACTTGGCCAAGGTGGCTCAATTAGTAAATGGCCAAGCTGGAAATGGAACTTGGATCTGTCGATGACAATGTGAAGACAACAATATCTGCTAAGTGCCAGGCATATGCTGGCCTGTCCCTCCACTGCTTCATCTACTCTTGACACCACTGCTATAGGGCAGGTGGGCTGTGGGGCTCAGTTGCTGTCGTGTCTGACCCTGTGACCCCATGGACTGTAGCCCACCAGACTCCTCTGTCCATGGGATTCTCCAGGCAAGAACACTGGAACGGGTGTTACTTTTTTAACCTTTTTTAAAATTTATTTTTTAAATATTAATTTATTTATGCCGGCATGGAAAACTCTTAAAGAGATGGGAATACCAGACCACCTGACCTGCCTCCTGAGAAATCCGTAGGCAGATCAAGAAGCAACAGTTAGAACCAGACATGGAACAACAGACTGGTTTCAAATTAGGAAAGGAGTATGTCAAGGCTGCATACTGTCACCCTGCTTATTTAACTTATATGCAGAGTACATCATGAGAAATGCCAGGCTGGATGAAGCACAAGGTGGAATCAAGATTGCTGGGAGAAATATCAATAACCTCAGGTATGCAGATGACACCACCCTTATGGCAGAAAGTGAAGAAGAATTAAAGAGCCTCTTAATGAAAGTGAAAGAGGAGAATAAAAAAGTTGGCTTAAAACTAAACATTCAGAAGACTAAGACCATGGCATCTGGTCCAATCATTTCACGGCAAATACATGGGGAAACAATAGAAACAGCGAGAGACTTTATCTTGCTGCTGCTGCTGCTGCTAAGTCGCTTCAGTCGTGTCCGACTCTGTGCGACCCCATAGACGGCAGCCCACCAGGTTCCCCTGTCCCTGGGATTCTCCAGGCAAGAACACTGGAATGGGTTGCCATTTCCTTCTCCAATGCATGAAAGTGAAAAGTGAAAGCATCTTGGGGGGCTGCAAAATCACTGCAGATGGTGACTGCAACCATGAAATTAAAAGACGCTTGCTTCTTGGAAGGAAAGCTATGATCAACCTAGACAGCATATTAAAAAGCAGAGACATTACTTTTCCAACAAAGGTCTGTCTAGTCAAACCTATGGTTTTTCCAGTAGTAATGTATAGATGTTAGAGTTGGACCATAAAGAAAGCTCAGTGCCGAAGAATTGATGCTTTTGAACTGTGGTGTTGGAGAAGACTCTTGAGAGTCCCTTGGCCTGCAAGGAGATGCAACAAGTCTATTCTAAAGGAAATCAGTTCTGAATATTCATTGGAAGGACTTATGCTAAAGCTGAAACTCCAATACTTTGGCCACCTGATGTGAAGAACTGACTCACTAGAAAAGACCCTGATCCTGGGAAAGATTGAAGGCGGAAGGAGGAGGGGACGATAGAGGATGAGATGGTTGGATGGCATCCCTGACTCAATGGACATGAGTTTGGGTAAGCTCTGGAAGTTAGTTGGTGATGGACAGGGAAGCCTAGTATGCTGCAGTGCATGAGGTCACGGAGTCAGACACGACTGAGTGACTGAACTGAACTGATGCCAGCCCTGGGTCTTCGTTGCTGCCCTCAGGCTTTCTCTAGTTGCAGAGAGCAGGGATGGCTTCTCTCCAGCTGCAGTGCAGGGGTTTCTCATCGCAGTGGTTTCTCTTTGGGGAGCACAGGCTTGCAGACTCAGCATCTCTGTCTCTAGGGCTTAGTTTCTCCATAGCATGTGGGATCTTCCCGGACCAGGGATGAACCCATGTCCCCTGCACTGCCAGGCAGATTCTTAACTGCTGAACACCAGGGAAGTCCTTAGATATTATTATTATTATGCCTATTTTATACATGGGAAAAGATCAACTCATGAACCCAAAGTCTCACAGCCGCATAGAGGAAGACACAGGCATCCAGTCCAGGTCAAGGCAGCCTCAAAGCCCAAGCTCTAGTCTGTCACCAACCTGCACCCTTTGTCTCAGCAACAGCAGAAAAACTGCATAATAACAAGAGCCCTCCGTCAGTGTGGACAGCCTGACTTAATCTTTTATGCAGAAGAGATCGTGATTTCTTTCCCCACACCACAAATAGTTCTTAACCAACATTCTCTCCTAGGAGAGTGTATTTAATGACCCCTCCAAAGGATATGGCTCTCAACCTCTCATGACCACCTCATAAACTCAAAGTCGAGGGAAATAGCATCTCTAAGAACATGTGGCTAAAAGAAGAGCAAGGGGTATTAAAGTAGCTTGGATTTAGAAGGACTTTACCAAAAAAAAAAGGAATAATTTTATCTGGACTTATTACAAGATCTCTGAGCATCCTGAGTGGCACAAGTCTTATACGTCTGTGATTTGTGAGTCCTGCAGGTGGGACTCTCTTATGAATGGCATCTGCTTTGAGGCATGATCCTCCAACCTCACGATTTTCTTCCAGAGAAACAGGTGAAAGGGGATTGTCAGAAGTCCGGGTTTTCACCCTACTCTGTTTCCTTATTAGGCCTCAACCTTTGGTTTATGGGTTCCCCTGGCTCAACAGTAAGGAATCCGCCTGCAATGCAGGAGATGCAGGATTCAGGAGATGTCTCGATCCCTGGGTCGGGAAGATCCCTGGAGGAGGGCGTGGCACCCCACTCCAGTATTCTTGCCTGGAGAATCCCATGGACAGAGGAGCCTGGCAGGCTACAGTCCATGGGGTCGCAAAGAGTCGGACACGATTGAAAGGACTTGGCGTGCATGCACGCTTTGGTTTATGACAAGTCAGAATACGTTTTAAGTCTGTGAAGAGGAGACAAAAAGATCAGATTGTCCTCTAGACCACGGGTCCCCAACCTCCAGGCCACAGACCAGTACCTCCTGTCAGATCAGTGACAGTGTTAGATTGTTAATAGAAACAAAGTGCCCAATATATGTAATGGGCTTGAATCAGCCCCAAACCATCCCCTGCCCCCACTCACGGTCCCTGGGAAAACTGTCTTCCACAAAATCAGTCCCTGGTGCTAAAAAGGCTGCCCTAGACACATGCTGATACAATAGTCACAGACCAGATGTGGCTATTCAAACAAATTATAATTAAGCAAAAATTTAAAAGTCAGCTTGGCAATCACACGAGCCACATTTCAAGCGCTTTCAAGAGCTTCATAGCCACCTATGGCTAAGTGATATCGCTAGGCATAGCACAGATCTGGAACACTTCCATCATCGCAGGAAGTTCTGTTAAGCCTTGACCAGCACGCCTGCACCCCCCTTGCCAGCCCCTAATCCTGCAGAGCAGCCCCCGCTCACACACACAGCAGGCTTCCTCCGTCCGAGCACCCGTCCTGCTCTTCTGCCTCTAGCTGGCACCCAGGCTCTCCGCCTTCTTCAGCTTCTTTTCAAGAATGTCCTTGGCTCCTCCTTCGTCCCATATTTTAATCTAATCAGTGAGCAGATCAATGTCCTTTACCCCCCTCCCCCCGCCTTCAGAAAGCAGAGTTCTTTATTTTAGAGGGTTAGGTGCTGTGCTACATCCTGACTTGGGCTGGGAGTTAGGACACATGGGCGTGATTGACACACAGCATTGTCTGTAACTGCGTATTTCTGGCTTTTTCCTTTTTCTTTTCGGCCAAACCATATGGCATGGGAGGTCTTAGGTCTCAGACCAGGGATGGAACCCGGGCTCCCTGCAGTGGAGGTGCACAGCCCTACCCACTGGACCACCAGGGAAGTCTCCCTCCTACTTCACGTCTTTGGGTCTCCCTGGCTTCCCACACCTCAAAAACAAGATATTTGAATATATTTATATGTGCAGCTGATTCACTTTGCTGTACACCTGAAACTAACACAACATTATAAATCAGCTATACTCCAATAAAAATTTTTTTTTTTAAAAAGAGATGTTGGCTTGATCAGTGATTTTCAACATAGACAGAAAAGGGTATCAGAATCATGGGATGTAGGGAATTCAGGATTCTTTCCAACTGTGTGGTCCAGACTATTCTTGATCACCTTTATTAAAAGATATCTGTCCTATGTCAGGAGAAGGCAATGGCATCCCACTCCAGTACTCTTGCCTGGAAAATCCCATGGACGGAGGAGCCTGGTGGGCTGCAGTCCATAGGGTTGCGAAGAGTCGGACATGACTGAGTGACTTCCCTTTCACTTTTCACTTTCATGCATTGGAGAAGGAAATGGCAACCCACTCCCGTGTTCTTGCCTGGAGAATCCCAGCGACGGGGGAGCCTGGTGGGCTGTCTATGGGGTCACACAGAGTCGGACATGACTGAAGGGACTTAGCAGCAGCAGCAGCAGTCCTATGTCACCTCTACCTTCTAGATGACAGAAAACAAAATTGACAGGCCCCCCTCCCCACCCCCTGAGATCCCAGGTATGACCTCCTGGTCCCATCCGGGCTTGAATCACTGCTACAGAAGATCTCCTGTGGACAGAAGTGCGTCTCATCCCTGTAGAGTGTTGGGTGGAAAGAAGACTGTCAATGACCCAGGTAACCTCCCAGATCCGTGGCAATGCTTACGTTCCGTGAGACTATGATTTCTACAAAATGCTGGTGTGAACAGCTCAGCCTCTTCCCTGTGATTCATGCTGCCAAGCAAAGGAAAAGATAATTAGCCTTAAAAATGGGGGAAGGTGGGGGACTGGGGGTGGAGGAGATATGTTGGGTGGTTCTGTCATGAGTCACAGAAATGTTTTGCGTAACAGAGTCATTGCGAGATGCCCTGGGTTGCTTGGGGGAGGAGGGGGTGGTCACTTTCCCAGCCCCTCTAGAGCAATGTCTGCAGACTCACAAGATGTCCCAAAGCTCCTCTCGTCCCGGGAGCTCTGTGCACGTGTTCCCTGGAGAGGAGGCTGTCTGTGTGCCTGACTCCCTTCACAGCTCTGCTGAGACCTTCTTCCCTCGTCTCCAGGGCGGTGGGGAGAGTCAACAGAAGTATTAATATTTATCAAACATCCACTAAGCCTAGAATGAGGGCTGGATGAGGAATAGGGAAAGAGGCAGGGAAAGCCAAGTAACCTTCAGGCCCTGGTCTCCAGAAGCTCTGTATCCAGCCTCCTCCCCCCATATCACTCTTCAGGGGAGAAAGAGAGAGTGTGGAGATGAACAGAAAGTAAAGCCCTGTGTTTAATTATTCTTTTTTTTTTTTTCTTAGCCACATCTAGTGGCATGCAGTATCTTTGTTCCCCGATCAGGAATCAAACCCATACCCCTGCAGTGGAAACACTGAGTCTTAACCACTGGACAACTAGGGAAGTGCCTCACTTAACCCTGTGGCCCGCCCCCCAATCTCAGTTCTCATTCATTCACTTGTAAAGATTTCTCAGGTGCAGGGATGATGAGCACACCCGGAGGCTGACAGTTTACTGAGAGGAGGGAGGCTCAGGGCTGCTGGCCCCTGCCCCACTCTAAGCTGTTTCCGCTTCACCCTGGTCTGACCGTCCATTCTGGCCCAATGGCCCAAATGATGACCTAGGAGGCTTAGACAGCTCTGTTCAGACCAGATTTCCTCCAACTCCCCTGGAAACTCAGGATCCAGGCTCCAATTCCCATAAAAAGATAAACACACCAGTTTCACGCTTCTTCCTAAATTATATTTCTACAAAATTTCTAACTCAACAGGGATTTTCTATTACCATAGCAACCCCTGCGTGTGAACAGCAGACTCCAGAGAGAAGGGGATGAAAATGCAGAAGTCCCAAAGCTTCAGAGCAGTGCGTGGAGAGAGGGGCTTGGTTGGCCAGGCTGGCTGGCCACAGGGCTGGCCCTGCCAGGAGGGTCTGATGCGGGTCCTCAGGGTTTGGTGGTCTGTGGTTTCTTTTGCGGCTGTATTTGCCTGTGAGTTACACAGCCTGGAGGTCCAAGAACAGTGACATTGCCCTGGTTTTCACTTGACTGACACAAGCACTTTCTAACTCTTTCTTTCTTTTGTTCTTCTGTTTTCAGATGACGTCATTCGGTGGCATCTTTTGAAAGAGACAGGAAGCAAACAAAGCAAAATATGATACAGGGATGAAATCAAAGAGTCGGATATGAATAGCTGCAGCATCCTGAGGCTAAGAGCATCCTGTCCCCTTCACTGGTGCGAACAGTCCTTTGGTCACTGTCCCTTCCAGGTCACAAGGCCATGGCTACAAAAAGCCTCCATTCAAGAGGCTTCAGAAACAATAAGAGCAATAAACAAACAGCAGAATCCCCGGTGGCCAAATCAGGCACGCTCTTCCCCACGAAATGGTCTGTGTCCCCAGGAAAGGAAATGGCCTACAGACAGTGTTAAGGGAAAACGGATGGACAATAGCAGGGCTGGCATCACGCAGGTAAAGTGCCGTCCACAGGGCCTGGATCTTGGGTTTGCTACTTTAAAATGCAGCGGAAGTTTTGTTCCCAAGGGTAGCTGCATAAAAGGGCAGTGGGATTGCTTTCTCTGGGTCCCGGTCTATAAAATAGGTTGATTCCTAAGACTGGACTCGCCACTGAACTTCTGGAGAACGTTCCCTTGATTATGCGTGTTAGTCGCTCAGTTGTGTCCGACTCTTTGTGACCCTGTAGACTGTAGCCCGCCAGGCTCCTCTGTCCATAGAATTCTCCAGGCAAGAATACTGGAGTGGGTAGCCATTCCCTTCTCCACGGGATCTTCATGACCCAGGGGTCGAACATGGGTCTCCTGCATTGCAGGCAGAGTCTTTACTGTCTGAGCCACTGAAGTAATTATATTTGTGTGTATGTGTGTGTCTTGCTCACAAACACATACAATTTTCCAAACACCCAAATCTCTAAGTGATATAGATGGTGACATTTGCACACGTTTTAGACTCCTACACACATTCTTCTGACATCAGGGCAGGTAAACACAGAGACTTAAGTCCTGGCAATAACAAAGCGCGGAGCGTGACGGATGCACCGAGACTCACTGCCGGATCTTCGCTCCTGCTGCGCCTTCTCCCTGGAGCCTCTTTCTGTACTCTGTTCTTTTGCTGACTCCTATGCATCCAGCAGTGTATCTCTGAGCCTCCTCTAACACTAAGTTTCTTTGACACCCCCAGGCTTGGTTAGGAGCTTCACTTAAAAGAAGGTTTCTTAGGCAATGTGACATTCCCTGCTTGCAATCTGACTAAGCTGCCACTGGGGCATGGAAGCAGCTTTGCTAGAATTTGGCAGACATTGCAGAGCAGGAAAACAGAGCAGAAAAAGCAATATAACAAATATTGTCCCTTATCAAACAACTGTTGTGGGTAGGGACAGTGCAAGAGGGCCAAGGGGTTTAATAGCTCATGTAAATCCCCTCCAAGGCAGGTATTCCTGTGCCCAGCTTACAGAGAAGAAAACTGAGGCTGAAAGAGGGTAAAAAAAAAAAAAAATTCCCTAAATGGGGATGAATGTAAAGCACAGTGACTCTAGTTAATATTGTGTGTGTGTTCTTAATCACTCAGTCGTGTCCGACTCTTTGCAGCTCCATGGACTCTAGCCCACCAGGCCTCTCTGTTCATGGGATTTTTACCAGCAGGAATACTGGAGTGGGTTGCCATGCCCTCCTCCAGGGATCTTCCTGACTCAGGGATCAAACCAGAGTCTCTTCTTCCTCCTGCACTGGCAGGTGGGTCCTTTACCACTGTGCCACCTGGGCAGCCCCATAGTTAATATTACTATATTGGATATTTGACAGTTAGTAAAAAAGTGTGTTTAATATGTTGCAAAGACTTATCATGATAAGTCTTGTTAACATCCATCACATACAAAGTAACAGATTTTTTTAAATTTTGATGAGAACTTTTAAAACTGTGTTTAGCAACTGTCAATATAAATATATATATTTATACTGTATATGTGATAGGTGCTTAAAAAAAAGTCATAAAATTCTTGTCAAAAAAAAAAAATCTGTTTCTCTGTATGTGATGGATGTTAACAGGACTTACCGTGATGATCTACTGTGATGATCACTTTGCAACACATTTAAACACCCAGTCCCTGTGTTGAAACTAATATAATGTTATATGTCAATTATATGTCCATAAAAAAAAAGATCGGTACTCACTTTATATTTATATCATAGCAGTATAACAGTGAATGAAATAAAGTTGTAACATTTAAAAAAAATACTTCCCTAAGTCAAACAATTAGCTTGTATTTAAACACAGAAGCTGGGCCAACATCTTTGGTCTTGATCACTGTGCTAAGTTGCTTCCCATGGTGTTCTCTTGGTCCAGGAGTGTAGACAAAGATTCTAAAACAAAGTGATGTGGCCGTTTTGTGCCAGTAGCTTCCTGCCTCCTTTGTAAGCTTTGGTCAAAATCCCCGCCACCACCAATCACAAGCTAGATTCTAAGGAAGCAATGCCAGGCACTGTTGGCTGGTGCAGAGACCTGGGCAGTCAGCCCCGGGAAGGGGTGCACTTTGCTTGGAGGTCACTCAGCATTCTTGCTTCACGCTCCATTGATTTCTAGCCAGAATGTATACAAGTCCTGAAAGCTGGAAGCTCTGCCTCGGGTTTAATCTATACATAGTCTCTTCTTTTTTATTCTTTTTGTTGTTGTTTAAAATATTTATTTGGCTGCACCAGGTCTTAGTTGCAGAAGATGGGATCTTGGTGCTTTGTGGCATTTGGGATCTAGTTCCCTAACCAGGGATCGAACCACTTGTGTCCCCTACATTGGGAGCTTGTAGTTTTAGCCACTGGACCACCAGGGAAGTCCCTTTGTTCTGATTCTTGAGGTTTAAGATTATTCTTCTCTTATTCAAAGTTGTGCTTCTAATGAAAATGCCTGAAGGCTAATTGGAAAATGTCAGACTCCATCAGCTATGAAAAGAGAGGCCAAAGCGGGCTGTCTGATGCCCCAGACGTGTATGGCTCTGCAAGCGGTGCAGTCTCCTGTTCAGTACGAGGAGCTATGTTGCTCTGAGAGGTGTCTTGCTCCTCACCCCACCCTCTCCGCGCGGCCCCTGGGGAGGTGGCAGCCAGAGGCAACATGAGCAGGCTTGCCTCCTCTTCTTGCTACCCGGGGGGGCCTGAGTCAGTCCATTTTGAGTCTTGGGTTCTTCGTCCGTAAAATGAGGGCACCAATGCCCCCTCATGTTGGCAGCGGGGGGGGGGGTGGTATTCAATAAAATCACGTCTGTATACACAGCATTTGACAGCAATACCTAGAACACAGTGAATACCCTGGTTCAGTAAGTAAATCTGGTAGCAGACTTCAGATCAGCCGACAAGGGAGGTTCAGTTCTATTGGAAATCCTTTGATTCACTTCAAACACCCTTCTGACGATAAAATTCCTATCCTAAACTATGACTCACCTGTTTGTAGAGGCAGAAAGTACATAAAGTTGAAGTCCCGAGAGAGTGTGGAGATCAGGGGGAAGACGAGAGTGGGAGACGACAGCGGGAGAGGAGTCAGAGTTCTATGTGGCCCCCAAGCTTCCACTTCCGGTATGTGTGCCCATCTCATCCCCTCCAAGAGGGAAGCATACTGCTGTGTGCAGGACTGCCTACGGGGCCAGGTGTCTAGGACCTGACGGAAGCCTCCAGGAGCTGAGAAACACTCCAGGCAGCCGCGGGCGAGAAGGCAGAAACCTCAGTCCTGCACGCCCCAGAACTCAATTCTGCCAACAAACTGGATGAGCACAGGACAGGATGCCCAGCTCCGGTGAGACCGTGGCCCCAGCCGATGTGTTGATCTCAGCCTGGTGAACCCCTGAGCAGAGACCTCGGCTACACAGTGCCCTGACCCACAGAAGCTCCATCTGAGATGATAAACGAGTATGGTTTTAAACTGCAATGTCTGTGGTATTTGCTTGGCCAAAAAGTTTGTTTGGGTTTTTCTGTACCATTTTATGGAAAAACCCACGCACACGTTTTTTGGTCAGCCCAATTGTTTGTTATGCAGCCTAGAAGCTACCTCAGTGAGAAAGGGCAGAGGTTAGAATTCTTCTTGTCCCTTTCCTGTTTCCCCTACCTGTAGAGATGGCACTTAGAGAAGGCAAGGAGGAGGCCTGGAGGTTAAGTATCTTCTAGCTTCCTGTGCACCAGCTCTCCACAACTCTGGCTCCACCAGGGGTTAAAGCCTGGGCTGGCTAAGATCCTGCCCTCCCAATGCAGGGGGCCCCAGTTTCATCCCTGGTCAGGGGATTATATCCCACATGCCACAACTAAGACCCAGCATCGCCAAATGATAAATAACAAGCAAAAGGCACTCAGGCTGCAGAGTAGCCTGTGGGAGGTTCCTCAGCACAATAAGGTCAGGGCCTGGGCTGGAATCTGGCCCCCTGGCCTCCTAGCAGGACCTTCTGCTCCAAAGTCCCCAGTGTGGGTGGATGTGGCAGAAGGTGGGAAGGGTCAGTGGCCCAGAGGGGAGAGGAGAGCAGCCCCCGCCTTCTCCCGGGTGGACCGCAGGGGAGCCCAAGGGAGAGCCCCGCACAAGGGGGAGTGCAGAGAGCAGGAGGCTGGAGGGGACAGGCCCGCAGGATGGCGAGAAGCTCCTCTCGAGCCCCCGACCTTGAGCTCAGCTGATCAGGCAAGGCAGCCTCCTCCTGGGCCTCCCTGCCTCCAGCCTCTAATCCAGCTCCATATTGTTGCCAGAGGGATTTCCCTAAAATAAAAAGTCCCTCATTATCCCTTCAGTGGTTCCCCCCACCCACAAGTCAGATCTGCCCAGTGAAATCTGCAAGGGGACGCTGACCCTAGGACTCTGGAATCGTCGGCACACGTCTCGCACATCTGACTCGCACAGGCTGACGGACACTTCCTACCTTACACAGGAGTGGTCTGGGCTTCCCTGCTGGCTCAGATGATAAAGAATCCACCTGCAGTGCGGGAGACCTAGGCTCGATCCCTGGGTTGGGAAGATCCCCTAGAGGAGGGCATGGCAACCCACTCCAGTATTCTTGCCTGGAGAATCCCCATGGTCAGAGGAGCCTGGCGGGCTACAGTCCCTGGGTCACAAAGAGTCGGACACGACTGAGCGACTAAGCACAGGGGTGGTCTGGATGGAGGCGACTGGAGCTGGACCAGCGGCTCGCCCTTGAGACTCCTTCTCCACCCCGCTTCCCACTCCCCTCCCTGCAGGTGAGTTTATTGCCTCAAGGCTGCAAGCTGTTTCCTGCAGTTCCACATCACGACTGTATTCGAGGAACACAGGACAAGAATACAGGAATACGAGTTCCCCATCAGTAGCCATGACTGTCTCCTTCGTTAGGAGAATAACGTGCGTTTCTGTTGCAAACCCCAGCCAGATACAAGCATACGTGTCATTGGCTGGAACTGTGTCACCTGGTCACTCCCACCTGCAATGGACACGGTTAAGATGGGGATCTAGCCTGTGCAGTCATGGTTAAGATGTGAGGGGAGGAGGATCCCAGTCATCCTGGGACCGCTAAGGCCATGGGAGGCCCCCTGCTCGCTGCCCAGCATGGTGGGGTTCACACAGGGCTCCCGGAGCTGCCTGCCCTTCTGTGGGGTTTCGGCTTGGACGTTCCTCCACACCTCGCCAGCCTGGCTCACTCTTGCTCCTGCCTCACAGCTCAGCTCAGCGCCTACTCCGCACCCTCTCCAGCATCCCACACAACGTCTCCCACAGCACACGAGGCCATTGTTAGACTGTAGGCTCTTCTGGGGCAGGTATCATATCCCAGTCTTATTTCTCAGCTTTCAGACTGAGTAGCTGCTCATACCCATTCTCTTTTTTCCCACATCCCATATCGGATCCATAGCAAATCCCACCAAAACCATGGTTGCTAAGTAAAGATCAGTGACCTATCTTTAAGGTATCCTGGTCAAACAAATGGCGACACCCAATGCTTTACCACAGGAAAAAGGTCAGTGGGAGCATCCATCCTCCCGTAAGCAGTAGGGGTGCATCTTTTTCCCGGAGGATTCAAAAGCAACAATAATGCTGACTTAAAGTAAAAAAGAAAAAATCCCACCATGTCTCTCCTCAAATCTACCCAGACTGGGGATGCCTGTATCCCATCAGCTCTCCCTTACTGCTCTGGTCTTGCTTATACCCTTCCCTCCCACCCCAACCAGTCGATTGTCGCCACAGCAAATCTGTCCCTCCTCAGCCCTGAACCCCTAGATGGCCCCCATTTCACTCGGTGGTAAAGTCACAGTTTTTTCTGTATCTTATAAGACCTATGTTACCTACCTCCACCCCTTATTTCTCTGATCTCATCTCCTATGACTGCCCTCCTCACAGTCAAAGCCCCTGCCATGTTAACGACTCCTGAGTGATCGCACCAAGCACATTCTGCCTCAGGGCCTTTGCACGGCTTTCTGTCTAGACAGCTCTGCCCCAGATGTCTACATGGCATGCTCCCTCACCCCCCGCAGGTTTTATTTAAGTCATCATTGCAGTGTGGCCTTCTGGATGCCCCACCAAACACAGCCCGTACGTCTCCCAGTATTTCTCTTTAGGCATTTCTCTAACATAATCTAAATTTATGTGTGTAAGTTGGTCTCGGTCTCCATCACCTTCCCTGTAGGTTATAAACTCCATGAAGGCTGTTTGGTTTTCTGCTGTGTAATTGATACCTAGATCACCTAAGAGTCATTTAACAAATATGGATAAGTGATTGATAAGATGAATGCATTCCCAGCGGAATGCCCGGTCCATAGGAAAACCTAGGGAAAGTACTAAACTCATAAACGACTGACTGAACTGGCAACTGTGGACTGGAGAGAATGGATGTGCTGTGCAGAGGCTCTGGAGAGAAGCTGGCATTAAGATTGTGTGTCTAGAGCCAGGCCTCCCAGCCTTGGGGACAGAGTGTGGGGCAGGAGAGGGCTGGGGTGAGGGAGAAGAGAGCGATGACATTCAAGCCATTCATTCCACCCAGGATTAATTTCAATTAACCTTCCAAAAGACAACTCAATTCTGTTTCCTCTTTCATCCTTCAAGTTCAAGTTCTATTAGCAAAAGCTGCTGCCCACGGCATGCATCTTGATTTAGAGACTAGGAGGAGGGCTGTTTCTGTGCAGATGGAGGAAAAACACAAGAATTGGCAGCCCCACTGACTTTGCTGGGTGGGCAGCCAAACAGAGGCCCAGTTGTGCTGGTGTGGAGACTTTGCTGTGGCCAAGAGATAAAGCAAGGAGCAGAAAAGGGAAAAGGAAGACGCTGGTGCAGTGCCCAAGCCTGGCCGCTGCTGTAACACAAGCTGTGTCTGTGACCCATTTTAACTGCAGCTGGCCGTGTGTGTCAGAGTCAAATCTGGGCAAATGTGGTGGCTGTTTTTAGAATCCAGTTCCACTTGGATGTTTGGTACCAGGTTTCTCTCTGTTGCTGTTGTTCAGTTGCCAAGTCGTGTCCAACTCTTTGCGACCCCATGGACTGCAGCATGCCAGGCTTCCCTGTCCCTCACCATCTCTTGGAGTTTGTCCACGTACATCCGTTGAATCAGTGATGCCATTCAACCATCTCATTCTCTGTCAGTTTCTCTCTGGTGCGTGGTTACTAAAGCTCCATTGCCCCCAACCTGGAAGAGACCATGTGCCTCTCCTGTTTAGAGTGAGAACAGGTAACATCAATCAGATGCAAGGAAGGATTTGACTTTGTAGCCACAGGCGCCTTTCGAGTCCTGAACATGGATGTAAATAAGCTCCACACAAGGCATCTCCAAAGTGGAAGAAAATTAAGCTCCTGGACACGTGGCCATGAGTGCCACTGGACACGGCGGTTGGTAATTTACGATTGTAAAGGTTAAGCAAGAACAGGCGAGTGTGGGAAGGCACTGTGCAGCTTTAGCGACTATAGCACTTGCTGTGGTTCCAAGTTTTCATTGGTTTTTATTTTTAATTTTTTTTATAGTCACCTGCAGAGAGAGAATGCAAATCTTATTTTTAAAACGTATCATGTGACTCTATTTATTTAGATTTCCTTTAAATTGTAAAACACTCACTAAATCTTAAGAGTGGCTTCCTGCAAACTATTCTAGGTTAAGACAAACAGGGAGTTTAATTTTATTGATGTTGTAAAATAGGCAACTTAAAAGTGCTTACTGTTATAGTGGAGGATAAATGGTTCCAAGAGCGGCATAAAATGGGAAGACTCAACTAACGAAGTCTATTCCCATATTTATATCATTATAATTTTATAAGCAAGGTAGAAATGTCAGCAAATTGTACTGCAATTAGGTCTTTATTCATTTTAAAACCTGAAAGAAATATGTGGCTGCTGGTGTTTCTGGAGCTGAGCTTAATCAAATTAACACTAAAATCTCACTATTTCTAATTGCCATAAAATAAAGTTGTTGGCACACTGCCATTGCCAGATTTCCTTTTAAGGAGAGCTCTGGTAGCAAACGATTTACAGTCTCATTCTTAGAAATTCCAGACAGGGGACTTCCCTGGTAGTCCAGGGGCTAAGGCTCTGCGCTCAGAATGCAGGGGACCCATGTTCAGTCCCTCATCAGGAACCTAGCCACCATGTGCCACAGCTAAGAGTTCACTAGCCACAACTAAAGATCCTTCATGCTGCAGATAAGCCCTGAGGCAGCCAAATAAATAAATGTTTAAAAAGAAGAAAGGAAGAAATTCCAGGCATTTACCTGACCTAGATGTTTACTAAATCCTTCAGAAACTTCCTTGGGAGGAAACCAGGGGAGCAGGGGGATGGGGCAGGGACTGAAAAGTGGAATAAAATTTCCTTTAAAACATGTGAAAATGGATCATGACATAAATCAAAGGTCACATTTGTTTTCAAGTTTGAACAGTTGCTAATTTCCTAATCTGAATTAAAAAAAATTTTTTTTAGAAAGTATAATTAACCATCGGAATCCTACAGTTCCTCTTAAATATTATTTCTGACAGATCTCTTTGAAGAAATCTAATAAGCAACCAATTTCTATTGAACTGAATTTCCATATTCACAAAAGAATTACTAGAAGTTGTTTATAAATCACTTTAGCCTTCCACAGAGAACTTTTTATTATTAAAATAGTAAGCATGGCTATATACCACATAGCATAATAAATACAGCCTCAATTGTCTCAGAGTTTTTGGATAATCTTGATTCAAGTCATTTTATTTTTTCCACTGAGGGCAGTTGGTTAAATGCATAGCTCAATGAGATTTAAATTTTATGAGCTTTCTTTTTCATTAAAACCAAATTCAGAGATATTAGCAAGAATACTTGGGGAGACCACATGTGTTAGTTTTGAGTCTGGAAATACTGTCATGGTGGCTACAAACTTTTTATTGAGAACTATACTACTAGAGCTGATGGGATCATTTTAATTTCTTCCAGTTTCTCTGAGAGAGAAGTTCTACCCCAGGTAGAAGGGACATGCCAAGTCTCCTTTGCAACTGGATGGCAAATATGACTTTAGCAGGATCGCATTCCCAGCTCATGGGATAAAGCCCTGGAGACAGGAGATGCCCAGGATAAGGGACCTGAGGCACCAAGGTCCAGGTGAGGCGCCAAGCTAACAAGTGCACTGTTGCCTCACCTGCCAAATGAGCCTGAAAATACCTTCCTCCCCCTTGAATTTTTGCAAGATCGTATGTGATGTCTGTGAAGCTGTTCTGTTGTGAACTGAGCTGGGAGCCAGGTGCCCTGAACCCGAGGGCCCAAGAACCTGGACAGGAGCCTGGCTGAGATGCCTGTGTAGCTGAGCTAGGCTGAGAGGCCAGAGGCACAGAAAGGCCGGGGCGCAGGGCGGCCCCTTCGCTGCAGGAGAATCTGGGAGGGTGGTGCAGGGCTGAGCACCGCAGCTCATGGCTGAGGGCCTGCTGCCTCTGCTCAGATCCCAAGATCTGGAATGAGCTGTGTGTCCCTTGAACTACAAATTTGACCTTGGCTATTGTGGGGGAGATGCTCTGTGGGACCCGTAGGAATAGCACCTGGGGCTATGAACTGTAAGGTACTAAGGTCCTCCCTCCTCTTCTTTCATAAGTCCATGTTAATGAATTTAAAAAGTAATTAATAGCATTCCTCCTCTCTCTCAACCCACCCTCTCCCCACTTCTCATCCCTGCCTTTAAGAACCCACTTCCCATCCTCCTGGGGAGAAAGCTCTCTCTGTTGACTGAGGAAGATCACAAGAAACATTGCAAAATGTTCCCAGTTAACACCCTGAGCTCTCTTTATAAAGGAAAGGAAATTTCGTGATCAGCCCCAGATTCGATGAGTCACCAGCATACACCTGCGTACAATTAAACTTCCTCTCATCCAACCAACTGTGGGTCCATACGTACATGTAGTATGTAGCAGTTGGCTGAACACAGTGTAGCCTTGGATACCAGGAAACCCAACTTTCTCAGTCTTGTTGCTAAGGCAACGGGATGGTGTGGGTGCGGGTTGCCCTGCGTATGTGTCTCCATGCCGTGCTGCCAGCAGGGGGACCCGGGACGGGGGTCGGGGAGAGACGTGCGCATCTCTCCAAGGCTTCCTCCGAAGAGGCTGCAGGAACAACACAGTACCCTGTGTCACCAATGGCCAGGAAGATTCTAAGGGGAACCCTACCACACACTCCTAAAGGGTGCAAGGCAGTCAGGAGGAGGGTTGAGGGGAGGCACAGGTGGGATGAAGGACAGGGATGCTGGTGAACTGGAGAGTCTGGGGTAGCAGGGGACAGGAGCTATCTTGTGAGGTGAAGGCTGGATCCAGAATATCACTGGCACAGAATGAGAACATCCGGAACGTAGTCCCAGCCACAAAATTCACGCCAGCCATTATGCGTGTTAGCCTGGTTAATCCTATAATGAACCCCCAGTGTGTGGTTGAAAGGTAAAACTGAAGGTTTTTAGAATATTCTAAAGATCAGATAGGAGACAAATGTATTAAAAGGAGAAAGCACCCGCCTCTGCTCCACTACTAGTTTGATCAGGGAGCCTGTGTTTACTCTGTTTGCATCAGATTTGACCCGCAGAGCCCAACATCCCCTGCAGGTGCAGGAAGGGGACAGCCCTCACTCTCCTTCAGGGCCTGGCATGTAGAGTCACTCTCGTGTGCCCCTCAAACCAAGCAGTGTCTCCGGTCTTCATGGCCTTGAATCATCTGTCTCCAACCTGTTATTTATGGCTGGTATTATTTTGTTAAGATCTATAGCTTCTTCTAAGATAAAGGAAGTTCACTAGTGGCACAGTGGATAAGAAACCACTTGTCAATGCAGGGGACACAGGTTCGACCCCTGTTCTGGGAAGACTCTGCATGCAGGGGAGAAATTAAGCCCATTCACCACAACAGCCGAGCCCATGCTCCAGAGGCCGAGAGTGGCATCTACTGAGCCTGCGTGCCGCAACTACTGAAGCCTGAGGGCCTCGAGCACGTACCCCGAAATAAGAGAAGCCACTGCAATGAGAAGCCCGTGCACCTCGACAGAGAGAGGCCAGCGCCACCGCTAGCTGCAACTCGAGAAAGCCCGCCAAAAGCAGCAAAGACCTAGCACAGCCAAACGTAAATAAAACAAATTTTAAAAATAGAATCTAAAAATAAATAAAAAAATTTAAAGATATAGGAAGTTCACAAAGACACACAGGCAATGGGTCATTGAAGTAATCATTAACAAAAAATTCATAAAATTTTGGATACAGTGGTAGGTCAACCAAGGAACAGACAGATAGGAAGGCTTGTCTAGGAAAAATCTAAACTGAAGATGTGTGAGCGTGCGTGCTTAGTCGCTAAGTCGTGTCCGACTCTTTGCGATCCCATAGACTGCAGCCCACCAGGCTCTTCTGTTCATGGGATTCTCCAGGCAAGAATACTGGAGTGAGTAGCCATGCCCTCCTCCCGGGGATCTTCCCAACTCAGGGATTGAATCCAGGTCTCCCGCATTGCAGGTGGATTCTTTACCGTCTGAACCACCAGGGAAGCGCAAACTGAAGATAGTTGCTAAAATTAAACCCCAAATCTAGATACCAGCTTTATAGCTACCAAGACTAACCCAGCAAGCCAGTGATGTAATGATCTCACAGACATTAAAGATGTCAGTCACTGCGCCTTATGCCTACTGACTCTGCAGAGGATACTGTCTGTGTCCAGGGCCCTTACTACCCTCTTGAGCCCACTGTCCCTCATGTCCACAGCCGACCAGATGAAGGGAATGCTTCCACAAGCTGGCATCTTTTCAGGTAGCAATTACCTTGTGAGGCCCAACCACGTGCCAAGCTCTGTGTACTGGGGACAGAGTGGTGAATGAGAGCATCAAGTCTCTTTCCTTTCGACGTTTATAATTCACAGGGAAGAAAACTCTGAAAAAGAATTCCCTTTTGACCTAGCAGGATTGGATGAGCTGGACCAATCAGAGTCTTCTCTCAGAACCAGGGGGTTCGACACTGACCAGGTGAGCCAGGCAGCTGAGAGAGCGTGGAGGCCTGGAGCTGAGAAGGTGCCACCGTTCAAAGTCAAAAAATCCCAAGTCAAGCCATCACACATTGGGGACCACCTGTACACTAAACGTCTTAGTCCATTTGGGCAGCTATAACAAAATCCTACAGACCAGGTGGCTTATAAGCAGCAGAAATTTACTCCTCGAAGTTCAAGGTCATGGTACTGCCAGGGTGGTATCTGGTGAAGGAAAGCCCCCTCCTTGGGTTGCAGATTGCCTCCCATCACTGTGCCCTCACATGGTGGGAGATGCTGGGAATCTCGCTGAAGATTTTATAAGCCCTAATCCCCATCAGTAGAGCTCTGCCCTCATGAACTAAGCAGGGCCTACCTTCTAATACCATCATCTTTGGAAGCTAGGGTTGCGCCATAAGAATTTGGGGGTGGGTGGTGGACATAAGCATTCAGACTGTAGCACTATATGACGTCTCAAGCCTAATATGGTGGATGCCCCCTGTTTGGGCCCTCCAGCAGTCATTTGCTCTCTCCTGGTGCTTAAATAGAGCACTGACTTTCCTCTGGGAAATCAGTTCCTTCTCCAGTCTCATCCTCTGCTCTGGGTGGAGTGGTGGAGCATGTGACCCAAGTCTAGACCAATCAGAGCACCCCATTCCCTAAGCCCAGAGACTGGACCCAATCAGAGTCCATGAGATTCAGTGGTGACCATTGCAGGGACTTCTGGGTAAAAGACCACTTTATCTGGTGGACTTGGAGTTGGAGGAGTGTGAGGAGCAACTGCAGCCATCTCGCGGGGCTGTGGAGCTAAAGGATAAAGTCAACACATAGGGCA
Source organism: Capra hircus (assembly GCF_001704415.2). NCBI lineage: Eukaryota > Metazoa > Chordata > Mammalia > Artiodactyla > Bovidae > Capra > Capra hircus. Next base: position 19,086,314 of record NC_030821.1, on the reverse strand, counting down.
GCAGAGTTAAAAGATGGGGAGACTATCTGGGCCCTGATCACAGTGTTTGAGGTCCTCTCAAAGCTGTGCCTGAAACCAAACTCTTCTGAACTTCAGGTGATACAAGAGATTCCCTTTTTGTTCAAGCCAGGCTTTGTTTCTAATTTTTATTCTGTTTGTCTGTTGCCATAGGCAAGTGAAATACCCTAAATAAAATGATATAGCTTATCTGCGTTCAGGATGAGACGCAGAAGTGAAGATAAATATCGGTAAGCAAGTAACAAGGTTGCACATGTTGGGACAGCCTGATTGAAATGTGGAGGGGCCTGGGCAAGAGGTACAAGTTATGCGGATTTAGTAGTGATCAATCAAAATAAGGCATAAGTGACGTGTTCATATCTTTCTTTTTTGTTTTCCACATGGTTAAATATTTTGTGGTTTTTGTATACTATTGCAGAAATATATAATTGGACTTTTTATTTAATACTTTATAGAACTGGCTTAATTTCTTTGCACAGTTCTATCGTATTTCCAAAAATCTAAACAGAGGAATATACCACTCACACACACACACACACACACACACACACACACACACCCCACTTTACCCGCTCCCTCATGCCGCATTTGTGTGGTGTAGATTCTGTTTAGGCACATTTTATTTTCCCTTCCCATGTCAAGCATCCACAGCAGAAAAGTTCTCTACATGTGTGCAGCTTTGTCCCCAGACCTGCCCCCATTTGACTGGTTGGCCCATCACTAACCACTATCCTCTCCTCCCTCTTAAGGATCCTTCTGGCAACAGGACAGATTCTCTGACTGTCCCCAACCATGTCATTTTCAGCTTTACTTTCCCTTTTCATTTTACAGAACCACTGTAAATGTGGTTTCATCTTCCTTGGGTTTATATCTGTTTTTCAAAGTGGATTTAGAAGAACACGAGTCCTAGCAGATGTTTCTCACAAACAGAGCTTGAAAACTAATTTGGAAAATAATGCATGCCACAACCTCCCTTAGAGATTTGCAGTATATACTTTTCATTTCAAAGCTCTGAGAGGTCCTACAGTTTGAATTTTATTAAGCCCACCTTCTCTCCTATTTTGCTAGCAAGGGATTCTTTTTAATGTTGTGTTAACTCCCAACAGTCTTCAGAAAAGGTATTCCACAGAGCATGGTTCGAGAAACGCTGATTTAAAATGGAGTAGAACTTGGTCAATGAATTATAAGCAAATCTTTTGACTCTATTATTGTTATAAGAATAGAACTTCAAATAATTTGAAGCAGATTAGGAATGTTCTTTTACCTTCTGCTTTGATGAAAGCAGATGCTTTATATGTGCAAATGATATGAATTCATCATTTTCATTCTCTTTCTTAAATCACACAGCTCTAAGTCTTCTTCATGCAATAACCATGCTTCTTGCCAAGGAGGATGAAGACTGAGAAATGTCCTTGGATTTGCTCTTCGGGAATATGCATGCTGCAAAGAGGAACAGGGGTAATAACTAAAAATATGCAGCTGAGGTAGGGCACAGCTGGGAAACTGTGGTTAAACCTACAGCAAAGGCAGGGACACTGCTAACGGAGGTGCTGTGGTAGCCTCTGTTGTGCCTCTGTTATTGCTTCCCCTCCCCAGAGGTCAGAGGAATATGAAGCTGAGCGACTGTGGGAGACAGAGGTGGTGGAGTTTTCAAGATGGCGGTCACAATGGACATCTTTTCTTGTTCCCAGTGGGAAACCACAAAACATAGGCATTACATTTTGAGCACTGTGTATGCCAGTGCTAAGAGTTTTTTTAAGGGGCCACGAGTTTAATATGGGTTTCCCAGGTGGCGTTAGTGGTAAAGAACCCATCTGCCAATGCAGGAGACTTTGTCTGTAAAAGAGAAAGCGTACATCACTAAAGAGAACAAACGGTCTTCAAACTCTCCGGGGGTTTAGAAGTACTCTCTACATAAAACTGAGCTACTAGTTGGAAGTGGTTTCATATTTACTTATTGAGGTGAACCACCCGGGGACTCGCCTGTTTCCCATGCTGGGTCTCCATTGGGCGATTGATGGTTCAGAGGTCTTTCTAACCTAGATTGACTGGTTGTCTCCTCAGCTAGTTGGAATAGAGAAGATCTTACTACTGACTCTACTGGGTACTTTCTGCTTTGTCTCTCCATCCTGCTCTGGGCCCTGGCGTGTTGACCCACACAAGCTGTAAAAATGGGTTTGTTTATAGTTGGGTTCAGCCGTAAGGAGGTACTGGCAGGATATTGAGGGAGAGAGAAGGGAAGTGATGGGGGAGCATTTATTCCCCAGGGTCTGATGCTCCTGCCTTTCCGATCTTGTGGACTAGTCCTCTTCCAACCCGGCCACAGCTCCTGTGAGGGCGGCCTCCCCACACAGCCCCCCAACCCACTTTCTGGGTTCTGTAAACCCCTTCCATGGTTATACTGTCAGTAGCCCCATCCCACTGCTATCTCCCTTGTCCTTAAGCCTTCAACCCTGCCAATAGCTTTGTAAACACCTGTCAAGGGACTTCCCTGGCGGTCCAGTAAGACTTCCCCTTCCAAGACAGGGGATGCAGATTCAATCTCTGGTCAGTCAGCTAAGATCCCACGTGCCTCGTGACCAAACACCCAAAACAGAAAATAGACACATTATAATAACAAACTGGAGAAGACTCTTGAGAGTCCCTTGGACTCAAGGAGATCCAACCAGTCCATCCTAAAGGAGATCAGTCCTGAATATTGATTGGAAGGACTGATGCTGAAGCTGAAACTCCAATACTTTGGCCACCTGATGGGAAGAGCTGACTCTTTTGAAAAGACCTTGATGCGGGGAAAGACTGAAGATGGGAGGAGAAGGGGACGACAGAGGATGAGATGGTTGGATGGCATCACCGACTCAATGGACGTGACTCTGAGTAAACTCTGGGAGTTGGTGATGGACAGGAAGGCCTGGTGTGCTGCAGTCCATGGGGTTGCAGAGAGTCGGATACGACTGACTGAACTGAACTGAATAACAAATTCAAAAAAGACTTTAAAAACGGCCCTCTGAATTTAATGCATCAATGGTTCTCCATACATCCTGATGTCCCAGATAGTCTCATGAATATTTATTCCCCTTGTCATCATTCTTGGGCTTCTCAGGTGGCACTAGTGGTAAAGAACCCACCTGTCAATGACGACGCGGACTCCATCCCTGGGTTGGGAAGATCCCCTGGAGGAGGGTGTGGCAACCTACTCCAGTATTCTTGCCTAGAGAATCCCACAGACAGGGAAGCCTGGCGGGCTACAGTCCATAGGGTCTCAGAGTTAGACACAACTGAAGTGACTGAGCACGCACGTCATCATTCTTCACGCAGAGTTTAAGGAATGAGCCATCGGTCTAGTGCTGTCAGAGATTTTATATGCAAGATTTCTTAGTGAGAAGCAATCAGACGGGTTCCCTCTAACCAGGATCCTTAAACTCTTAAAGCATTATTATTAGTTCAGAGGATTTTAAGAATAGTATCGTATTTTCATTTTGTTTGATTCTTCCGTACGTCTTCAAGTTAAGAAATCCCCCTAACCTACCCCTGGTGGCTGCTGGTATAAGCTGCCACGCCTGAGCCCCCAGAGGTTCCTGGCTGTTAAAACTGAATGATTCCGGCTCCACAGCAGAGAAGAAATTCAAAGGTCAAATCCATGCACCATTTTCCGCCCATGGGTCTGTAGGTGAGCAGAATGACAAAAGCTTCTCATGCCCTGGCCCCACCCTTCTTTGTACTGGTTCCCAGGTCAGGGCTAACATCCTGAAATCAAAGCCAAGTGTTCTTTTTGAGACAGGGGTTAGAACAGGCTCTCACGGTCTGAGATCTCGTGGATTGTGGCTTGTACCCTAAACCTTGCTTGTCTAAACAAAAAGAAGCCTTCTTTGTTGCTTTATGTTCTTGCTGTTGAAATGAGTGATCCGTAACACACGATGTTAACCTCACAGGGCAGTGCTGTCTCAGAATAGCTGGTTCTCTCTAACAAACTTAAACTTTCAGAGGAATACAGGTAACACCCGTATGGGAAAATGGCTCAAAGAGCTATGGGTCACTGGGGCTGAGCAGAGCTAAAATTCCTATCTCTTAGGAGACAAGAAGTGAAGTGATTTGCCCCTAAATTATACAGCCTTGTTTCATGGAAAAATGGAAACTAGAACTCTGGATTTCAAGTCCAGAACTCTTTCACAACATTCACCAAACAAATAGTGAGATACATGGGGAACCCATTGAAAACATCACCGGAAGTCCCAGGGTTAGCTCTTTTATTCTTGCAGCTCATTCATAATCTAATCCTGACCATCTGATTAATATGTATGTGTCTCAATAGCATTGAATCATATATATTACCATATGCAAAATAGCCAGTGGGAGTTTGATGTATGATGCAGGGAACGCAAAGCCGGTGCTCTGTGACAACCTGGAGGGATAGGGTGGGAAGGGGGTTCAGGAAGGAGGGGATATGTATACTTGTGGCCGATTCATGTTTATGTTTGGCAAAAGCCATCACAATATTGCAATTATCCTCCAATTAAATTATATATATATACATATCTCTCTATCAAAGAGTTTAGCCAGAAAAGAACTAAGTTTTAGGAGTATGTCAGATGGGGCTCCCCTGGTAGTTTAGCTGGTAAAGAATTCGCCTGCAATGCAGGAGACCTGGGTTTGGGAAGATCCCCTGGAGAAGGGAAAGGCCACCCACTCCAGTATTCTGGCCTGGAGAATTCCATGGACTGTATAGTCCTGGGACCACAAAGAGCTGGACATGACTGAGCAAAATCACTTTCAGATGATTTAACAAAATATACAAATTTCAATAAAGCAAAATAGACAAATAATGCACTATAAACCACACTTTTATGGCCCCAGATATCTTGACCCAGTGCTGTTAATGTTTAGACGGAATCCAATTCAAGAGGGCAGGGATTGTATTGGTCTTTTCCATGTCTTCATGGTGTCAGATAGGATGCCTATAATATAATTAGCACTCAGTAAATATTTGTTGTGTAGAGGAATATTGACACAAAATTTAGAAGTAGTTTTTATTATACAAAAGACATAAGGATATTCTTGGTATTATACAATAATTATCTGATTTTTTCACCTTCAAATGCCTTTATATGCCATTGCTGACCTCAGGAGATATTTCCTTCTGACTTTAACTATTACTGTGTTTACATTCTATTACAAATTCCATAAGGTTAAGGACTTTTTCTGTATTATTCACTTCTGTACCCCCATGAGTGAGCCCAAGGCTTGGTGAAGAGTAAGCACTCCATAAATATTGGCTGTTGTGTTTCTTTTTTACAACCCAATGAGAGCATTTGCCGATGGGCAATTTTGTGATTGTCAAAAAGATTTGCAGCTCTTACCTGCTTTCAAGACTCTGTAGCTAGCTTAACTCTTAAAATGCCAACAAAATGTGACAAGTTGCCTAACTTTGAGCCAGACATGCACTTATAGCTTTTATAAATACAATAATAAAGTGCCAGTGAGAGTACCATAGTCTTTGGCTATGGGGCCTAGGAAACAAGAGTTCCATTAGTACTCAGTGGACATGAACCTGAGCAAACTCCGGGAGACAGTGAAGGACAGGGAAGCCTGGCGTGCTGCAGCCCATGGGGTCGCAAAGAGTCAGGCACAACTTAGTGACTGAACGAAAACAACAAAGCATTTAAAAAGTCAATAAATCTGCTTCTCAATAACAGAAAGAAATAACGTTGGCAGCTCTCTCACCAATTCTACTTTCTCACCTAAGAGAAAGTGTTTTCTAAGTATTTGTTCTTTTGAGGGCCTACAGATGGCAATGCCTTAAAAACCTTTTTAATACTAGTAACACACTGCATGATCCTAATCAAATTCCAAATGCAATCAATTGACTAGACTTGGAAGCTCAGATGCTCAAGAAAGTACATGCCAAGTGCTTGTCAATTACGTTCTGAAATAGGAGGCAAAGATGTGAATGGAAAAGGCTCTCCAAATAAAGTGATCACATGGAGGAAAGTACAGGGACAGGAAGGAACAAGGTTTGCTTGGGTGACATGAAATAGACCAGTATAAATACAACAGTTCTTAAACAAGATAGAAGATGGGATGTGTGGCTTGGGCTCATGAATTCCTATCGAAGACCTTAAACGGCATATAACTTGGCTAGCTATTGTTGTGTAACAAATCACCATAAAACTCAGTGACTTAATAAGCACTTACTTTTGCCCATGATAATAACTGTTCCACGAAGTGCTTTTTGTCTTGGCTGAGCTCAGTTATAGTGGATTGGGTGAGCAGTTCTGCTAATCTTGGCTGGTTTCTCACATCTGTTTGGTAATTGGCTGGCTATTGGCTTGCGCAAGAAAGAGTTAATGTTGCAGGCTTGATATTTCTGTTTAGAAGGACCTGCTCACAGAGCTGCCCCTTGGCTGGGAACTTGGTTTCTGCAGTGCCCCTGGTGTTAACTGCATTAGTTTTCTATTGCAGATGAGTGTTAATGTTAGCAGCTCAGCTGTGCCCGCCTCTTGCGATCCCATGGACTATAGCCCACCAGGTTCCTCTGTCCATGGAATTCTCGTATGGGTTGCCATTCCCTTCTCTAGAGGATCTTCCCAACCCAGGGATTAAACCTGGATCTCCTGAATTGCAGGCAGATTCTTTACATCTGAGTCATCAGGGAAGCCCCGGATGTAACAAATTGCAAAAATACAGTGGCTCAAAACAACATGTTTTTCTTATCTTACAGTTCTGGAGGTCAGAAGTCTAAAATAGGTCAGCAGGACTGTATTCTTTCAGAGGCTCTAGACAGTAATCCACGTCCTTGCCTTTTCAAACTTCAGAAACCATCTGCGTTCCTTGGCTCATGACCGCTTCTCCTCCATCTTCAAAGCAACTCCAAATCTCTTTCTCTCTCTCTAGTTTTGTTTCTGTCATCACATTTCTTTTGACTCTGATCCTAGATAATCTGGGAAAATCTTCCCATCTCAAAGTTCTTAGTCACATATGCAATATCCCTTTTGCCATGTGTGGCACCAGAATAAGAGGCTCTGGGCATTAGGACATGAACATATTCAGGTGCTTCCGGTTCATTTACTGATGATGGAGAATATGATGATTGAATAAGCAAGAAATTCTAGAGATACAGTTAGAAAGCTACGGGCAAGTGTTCAGGGATACGATAATCAGTGACTGGTATATCAGACAGAAAACCAAGGTATCTATTTGTAACTGATGAAACACTGAGTTAACCAAGACTAGTTTGGTAAAGTTTGTGGTATTTCTACTTAGTTACTCAAATATTTATTGAATGTGTGCCACACGGTAGGAGTACAACAGTGAATAAATAGACATGTCTCAATGCCATGGAGATTACCTTCTGGTTGGGTGTTTCTAAGAAGGGAACCTTTAAGCTGAGCCCTAAAGAATTAGGAAGAGGCAGTCTTACACAAGAGAGGAGGGGTTCCATGGAGAGAAAATGGCATGCACAAACCCCTGGGGTTGGGATGAATGTGGTCCTCTGTAAGTGCAGTCAAAGTCCAGTGTGACTGAGATTCCCCTGGTGGTCCAGTGGCTAAGACTCCACACTCCCAGTGCAGGCGGTCTGGGTTCAATCCCCAGTCAGGTAACTAGATCCCACATGCAGCAACCAAGAGCTTGCATGCTGCAACTGAAGATCCTGCATACCACAACTGAGACCCAGCTCGGCCAAATAAAAAAATAAAAAGAAACTTTCTTTTTTAATCCATTGTGGCTGTAGTGTAGAGACTGAGGGGAAGGGTGCATCTAATGTGGAAAGGAAGGTAAACATGCTAGTCCCCAGGGCAGGATTTTTCTGGTCACAATAACAAGTCTAGATTTCATCCTAAGTATAACAAGAAGTCACTGAAAGGTTTTATGTCTTCAAAATGATAACTAGTGTTGAGAGGCAAGGGTGGAAGTGAGAAAATTAGAGACTTGCTACTCATGTGGTCCACAGATCAGCAGCACAAACTGACTGGAGAGCTGGTTGGGAATGCAGAATGTCGGTCCCTCCCCAAGCCTGGAATCGGAATCTGCATTCTAACAAGATTCTCAAGTGATTCATTTGCACATTAAAGTTTGAGAAGTGTTAAGTTGGAAGACCATGGTAGCTTCGCCTAACAACGTGGCTGGGAGATGGATAAGTAGAAGGGATATCTTATACATAGCCACAGGCATGCAGAATTTGCACTAGAATTAAAAGCTGGAATCAGAAGGAGAGGGCTTCCCGGGTGGCGCTAGTGGTAAGGAACCTACCTGCCAAGGCAGGAGACGTAAGAGACGTGGTTCGATCCCTGGGTTGGGAAGATCCCCTGGAGGAGGGCATGGCCACCCAATCCAGGATTCTTGCCTGGAGAATTCCATGGATAGAGAAGCCTGGCGGGCTACAGGCCATAAGGTCACAAAGAGTCAGACACAATTGAGGTGACAGACACACACACGTGCATGCTCGCACACATAAGGAGCACAATGTTCACATCAAAGAGAAATATTAGTTACATGCAGGCACGGAACCTTAAGTCTTCTGTGTCAGAGATGTTTTCAGGCAGAAGTCCAGTACCCTGGAGAGCTCCTATAAACCAACAGTTTTCTAAAGATGAAAGTCTAAGGATCTGTACAGAGAGCCTTTTAAACTCAAAACCTTGAAGTCATCCTTGACTGTATTTTTATGATGAAGCTCTGATGATAACCGGATTAAGTTCTCTGATTCCTGGAACTCAACTTCAATACCCAAAGAACTCTCTGTTCCACACGATAGAACAACCATGTGTCTGCTCTCTCTTGTGTATTCCAGTGAGGTTATAATCCTGAAGGAGGCCAAAAGCCCGAGATGAGGTGGAGGTGAGAGGGAGGCACTTTTTTGAACGTCATTTTCCCTCAAGGATCCCCTCTCTCCTGGACAGGAGCTGGAGTTTGGCCTGGGTTCAGGGATTTAACTCACAAAATAGAAACCATTAAAGCACTAACTGTAGTGATAATTCTGCAAATGGAAAAAGGCCAGATGTAGGGGAGCCTATGAAGGGAAAATTAGTGGAACTTGGTGAAGGGCAGGGATACAGTGAGTGTAAAGTACCAAGACTCTTGATTACTGCCAGGGTCCTCCTATTGCTCTCATCTGTCTTGCCTAGAATTGTGTGTAGCAGTATACAAAATTCCAGTAAAACCTCACTGACCCAAAGAGATACCAATCATGTTACTTCCACTAAAATGATTAAAGTGAAAGACAAGTGTAAGCGAGGATGTGGAACAACTGTAGCTTTATATAGTGCTGGTAGGAATGTGAAAGGGCTTCCCAGGTGGAACTAACGGTAAAGGGCCCGCCTGCCAATGCAGGAGACATAAGAGATGTGGGTTCGATCCCTAGGTCGGGAAGATTCCCCGGAGGAGGGCATGGCCACCCACTCCAGTATCCTTGCCTGAAAAACCCCATGGACAGAGGAGCCTAGAGGGTTACAGTCCATGGGGTCAAAGGGTCGGTCACGACTGAAGTGACTTAGCACAGCACAGCACGCAGGAATGTGAAATGGTACAACTATGACTTACAGAGGTCTGACAGTTTCTTCTGAAGTTGAACAGACACTTACTGTGTGACCCAGCAATTCTACTCTTAGGTAAAAGATACTTCCTCAAAAAGACTTTTACAGGGATCTTTAAAGCAGCTTTGTTCATAGAGCCAAAAACTAGAAACCACTCAAGATGTCCCTCAACGAGGGAAGAGACACACAAATTACAGTACATTTGCACAATGGAACATTACTCAACAATAAAAAATAGCAGAAGGTTGATACACGCAAAAACAAGAATATATCTCAAAAACATTGTGGATAAACAAATTGTGGTACATTTATACAATGAAATATTAGTCAGCAATTAAAGTAAGCTATGGATACATGCAACAACAAGGATAAATCTCAAAAACAAGGATCCAGACACAAAAAAGCAGATCAAAAAAAAGGCACACTGCACGATTCCATTTATATGAAGTTCTAGAAAACAAAAAAACCCTAACTGATGGTTTCAGAAGATAAGAAAATTGCTGCCTAGTGGGTGGGGCAGGAGTTGAAGGGAACAGAAGACAACTTTCGGGGTGACAGAAATGTTCTATATGTTATTTGGGGAGTTGGTTATGTATATGTGTACATGTATTAGTTGCTCAGTCGTGTCCAACTCTTGGCAACCCCATGGACAATAGCCCGCCAGGCTCCTCTGTCCGTGGAACTCTCCAGGCCAGAATACTGGAGTGGGTTGCCATTTCCTTTTCCAGGGGATCTTCCCGATTCAGGGATTGAACCCAGGTCTCCTGCATTGCAGGCAGCTGCTTTACCGTCTGAGATACTTTATTGTCTGGTTGCTGCTGCTGCTGCTGCTGCTAAGTTGCTTCAGTCGTGTCCGACTCTGTGCAACCCCATGGACGGCAGCCCACCAGGTTCCCCCGTCCCTGGGATTCTCCAGGCAAGAACACTGGAGTGGGTTGCCATTTCCTTCTCTAATGCATGAAAGTGAAAGTGAAAGTGAAGCCACTCAATAGTGTCCGACTCTTCGCGACCCCACGGACTGCAGCCCACCAGGCTCCTCCACCCGTGGGATTTTCCAGGCAAGAGTACTGGAGTGGGGTGCCATTGCCTTCTCCGTTACTCTCTGGTTAGGTATACACATTTGAAAGAGCTCATCCTGTTGTACACCGAAGATCTTTGAGTGTTCTTGTATATAAATTTTACCTGGATGAAACTAAAATTTTAATTAGCAACAAGAATTCCATTATCCTCAGTTCAAGGACACATGTACCTCTATCTGCTGGATTGTTTCACTAGAGAAAAATCTGTGAGGGATACTCAACAATCTTTGTGGTCTGGAAAGAATGTGGCAGAGGGGCCGGCAGTTCGCCCAAATGGCTGATGCAAAGCTCAAGACAACTGGACTTAACGAAATCTTTCATGCAGGCTTAGAATGATGTCCGTATAACATGTGACCGTGAAATCGCAACAGCCCCACTGGAGCCTGTGTGTCATTAGAAATCCCATGTAGACTGGACCAGCAGCTCCCTCTTAGCCACAGGAGCCTGAGGAATTGCTCAGCTGTTCTTTCAGGCAGTTTCGATTTCACTGGCAACTGGGTGAGGGGAAAAACCTCAGGTTTTCAGTGTGGCAAAAACTCGGTCCAGTATAAAGGGCCCTGAAAGAGGAGCCCACAAGGAAGACGACAGAACAACAAAGCCCATGCTCCCAGATCTGCTCTTCAATATCTATCGCCGGTTTAGTCCCAAATTCTCGTTGAGCTCTCACACGAAGTGATTAATTCAACCAACACATGGAAAGTGTTTGCTATGAATTAGGTGTCATGCTACATACTTGGAATGCAGGTAAAAGACAGATCTGACCCTTTAAAACTCAGAATGGGTACTTGTATGGCCATGACTGGACTTCCCAGGTGGCAGTAGTGGTAAAGAACAGGCTGCCAATGAAGGAGATGTAAGAGACGTGGGTTCGATCCCTGGGTCGGGAAGATTCCCTGGAGAAGGGCATGACAACCCACTCCAGCATTCATGCTATGGGCATAACTGAATCACTTTGCTGTGCATCTGTAACTAACATATCAGTGTTTTTGTGTGTGTGTGTGTGGTCCTGCTATACATTGACATGAATCCACCGCGGGTGTACATGTGTTCCCATGTCGCAAAGAGCTGGACACGACTGAGCGACCAGCAGGGTCATCAGCATTCTTGGGCTGGGTCCCATGTTCTTTCCAACGCTGAAGATGTTTATAAAACAGGTATGCATCTTTTCTCTACTATAAATATATTGACGTCTTGGGTCTGAATAATGTTGGGACTCATAAGCACAGAACTGGTGGGGAAGGAAAGGAATTGGGGCTGGACTGTACTCAGTTCTCAAGGAGACATTCAGTTTGGTACCTTACACTCTCTGACTGAACACAGGGAGCAGGCTTGGCCCAGAGAGGCAATCCATGTTCACAGTGATGTGATCCGATGGATGGATGCTGGATGTTTCACCAGGCAGGTAGTTGGAAGTTAATTAACTTCCATCCACTGTCCATTGACAATGTCATTCATAAGTCCCTGATCCACAGGTGAGAGCCACAGGAGTCCCAGCAAGACAGGGAGAGCATCAGAGTCCCAGGAAATTAAGAGCGTGTTCAGAGCAGCTCTCCACATCTCTGTCCAAGTTCTTGGTCAAAAGCAACAGATCCCAATTCTAGCTCCCTTAAGCAAAAAATAATTTATTAAAAACACAGGTGGTTCACAAGTCTATGGAAAACGTGAGAACATTCAGCCCTCAGAAGGGAGAGGAATTTGGGCAATTCTGAGAATTCGCGTGGCAAGAACAAAGGGAAAAATCTCTTGCCAGTGTCAACTTCTCAGTTTTCTCTCCTTTTCTGTTCTCAACCAAGATTCAGTTTCCAAGGAGAGAGAGAGAGACTGATGATGTAGCTTGGGCCACTCACCTTCACTTTGGCAGATGATGGACAGACTGCCTTGAATAATAGTCCTCAGAAAAATGCATGCATTGAGTGAAGAGTTGGTTTCTCAAAGGAAAATCAGAATGCTGCTAACCTGTTTATAGAAGCAGCAATATGGATGCTTAGTAGGCAAAATAAGCTTGGGTGACCACTACTGGATTCATAGGAAACTGATGAGTTAGACAGGAAACCAACAAGGAGACAGAGTCAGAGAACGTAACAGCAAGTAGAGCGCTTTAAAGCCCAGAACTCACCGCAATGCACCAACTCCATGTAAACAGCAGCAAATATCTTTCTATTATAGACCCCACTGGATTCTAAGCTAAGTTCATGAGCTATTTTTTGCCTTACTCCAAAAGAGGCTCAGGAATTGGAAGAATTTGAGAGATGCAGATAGAATAATAAAAACATTAGCCATAACATCTTGAAGAAGCTGAGAAAAACAGGAGCTGACCAGAAGGAAGTAAATGTAGTCTTCAGCTCACCTTATTTTGTAGAAGGTAGATAATAAGAATTAAATTACTTAGACTTAAATAATTAGGCTGCTTATGTTACAGAAATACATGATGAAATACCTTTGAAGAACACAGAAAGCAAAAATAGCTGAAAATATTTAATATCAGATACAATGTCATCAGAGAAAAATAATCTATTGATTTAAAATATGTACTATGCTGTATCATTTAGAATGCTTTAGACTGTAAGCAATAGGAAACTTTAAAAGTTAATATGATTCTAAATGAGATAAACAGAACTAGGGCAAGCTCTAGGAATAGTAAAATTACTGATTCAATGATACCATTGTGGCTTAGACCAGCAATTCTTAAAACTTTTGGTCTTAGGATCCCTTTACACTGGTTATATGGGTTATACTTATTAATATTTGTTGTAGTAAAAACTAAAACAGAGGAATATTCAATGTTGTTTTGGAAGAGGTACATGGGAGACATTTGGTCTTAAACAGATACTTTGTTACAAAAGGGAAAAGTATTTTAATAGCCTTTACATAAAATTGTTGATGTTCTTTGATAGTACACTCAAATTTAAGACCAGTTTCCTGAAGATTAGTTATAATGTGGATCTGAAACAATATCAAAAGCTTTTTATATTCTATCATATGGTATTAATACCCATTGGTCTATATCTTACATCTTGAATGGATCTTTGCATGCTAAGTAGCTTGAGCCATCTCCAAGTCTTCACAACCCCATGGACTGTAGTCTGGCAGGCTCCTCTGTCCATGGGATTCTCTAGGCAAGGATACTAGAGTGGGTTTCCATGCCTTCCTCCAGGGGATCTTCCTGACCCAGAGATTGAACCCACATCTCTTATGTCTCCTGAATTGGCAGGTGGGTTGTTTACCACTAGCACCACCTGGGAATCCCAAATGGATCTTTATTCTATGTATGATTTTGTAAAGTCATTGGTCATTTCAAAAATATTAGTTCACTGAGTTATGCACATCTTTGAAACATTTCATTACACCATGTCAAAATCATCAGATTAGTTAATATCACCACTGGTCTTAGAAAAGTCTTTAAATATTGGGAAACTATCAGCAAATATTGGGAAGCTGTCAAGTACATAAGCAAATTTTCCAAAATTCTAATTTTGTTCAAAAGCTTGACCTTATCACTGATAGCAAATACTATCCATTGCTTTCCCTGAAGTGGTTCAGTTTGTTCAAATTCCAGATAATATCCACCAAATACTCAAGTATAAGTAACATTGTTTATTAATCATTTTTTCAAGTAAAAAAGAGCTGAAATAACTCACAATAACCCAACAATCACACAAGTGCTTTCCCTCAAGGTGATCGTCATATGCAGAAAAAGGATTTATGAATACTTGTCGGTTTTTTCTTACAGATATCAAAAAATGTGTATCCAAGGATCAAATTTTTTAAACTTTTTATTTTATGTTGGAGTATAGCTGATTAACAGTCTTGTGATAGTTTCAGGTGAACAGCAAAGGGATTCAGCCATACATATACATGTATCCATTCTCCCCCAAACTCCCCTCCCCTGCAGGCTGCCACATAACATTGAGCAGAGTTCCATGTGCTATATAGTAGGTCCAAGGACCAAATTTTAATAGGATTAAAATTATTTTACTTCATTAAGGACATTAAGGGAATTCCCTGGTGGTCCAAGTGGTTAGTACTTGGCACTTTGCTGATGGCCCAGGGTTCAATCCCTGGTAGATAAACTCAGATCCCATAAGCTGTGCCTCATGGCCCAAAAGAAAGACATTTATGCAACTGGTTGTTTTTCTGTTGTTTTTTCTCCCCGCTGCAACTAAATGGTGGAATGCAAGAATACATCAATACCACTACGGTGTGTATAGTGCAGCCACTGACGCGATTGGCACTAAAGCACCAGCAGTTTCACCCATCAACGTTTACGTGTCATCCCTGCAAATGTCAGCTACAATGAAAAGAGCAGATGATGCCTTGTATAGTTATGAAAATGGTTGATCTCAAGAAACGACTTAAGGGGTCCTAGGGATAATACTATGAGAACATCAGGATCGGAGCACAAGGTAGGGTCCCTTTACCCTGAATCACATGGGAGAGAAATAGATACCTAACCAAAAATAGGATTCCCTTAGAAAGAAAGAAGGAATAATACTAGCAAAAAACCAATCGTGTTCACTACACATGGGCACATGTATGTAAATCACAATTCACTACACATGGGCACATGTATGTAAATCATGATTCACTACACATGGGCACATGTATGTAAATCATAACACTGTTAATATGGTCAGCCTCTGTGGAATTAAACCAATAGTGTAAACATCTTCCATGCGTTGCCAAGGCAACTACATATACACACGGAAAATAAGAAGTTGGACCACTACCTCAGACCATATACAAAAGTTAACTCAAAATAGATCAAAGACATAAATATAAAAACTAAAAGTATAAAACTCTCAGGAGAAAACAAAGAGGTAAATTTTCATGGCTTTGGATTTGGCAATGATTTCTTTGATATGACACCAAAAACACAAACAACAAAGGAAAATAGATAATGTTAATAGATAATAGATAATGTTAATAGATAAAATTAAAAACTTTTGTGCATCAAAAGACACCGTTAGGTAAATGAAAAGACTATCAGCAGAATTGGAGAAATATATGCAAATCATTTATCTAATAAGGGGTTAATATTCAGAATATATAAAGAACTCTTACAACTCAACAACAGAAAGGCAACCAATTCAATGAAAAAAATGGGCAAAAGATCTCAATAGACAGATATACAAATGACTGAAAAGGACATGAAAAGATAATCAATATCATTAGTCACTGGGAAAGTGCAAATCCAAACCAAAATGAGATACTACTTCACGCCCCAAAGGATGGTTATAATCAAAAAACTCAAAAATAATAAGTATTAGTGAGAATATAGAGACGCTAGAACTCTCCCACATTGCTGGTGGGATGGTAGGTTAAATGACTGGTTTCTAGGTGAAGTGGGGTGGGGCGCGTCATCCCAGATAAGCCAGCACTCTAACTTGGCTGTGCCGGAAACCATTCACAGCACAAAGAGGAAAATGGTAGATGTGTAAAATGGTTTGGCTGCTGTGGAAAACAGTTTGGCAGTTCTTCAAAAAGTTAAACACAGAATTACCATGTGACCCAGAAATTCCATTCCCAATTGTATACCCCAAAGAACTGAAGAAAACAGGTGTTCAAACAAAAACTTGTACACAGATGTTCATAACTGCACTACTCACAGTTGCCAAAAGGTGGGCCCCACTCAAATGTCCACCAACCAATGCATGGATAAATGACATATGGCAGGTCCATGCAATGGAATATTATTCAGCCATAAAAAGGAATGAAGTTCTGATACACATTACAAGATAAGTGAACCCTGAAAACATGTTAAAGTGAAAGAGGTGAGGTGAAGTCGCTCCGTTGTGTCCGACTCTTTGTGACCCCATGGACTGTAGCCCACCAGGCTCCTCCGTCCATGGGATTTTCCAGGCAAGAGTACTGGAGTGGGTTGCCATTTCCTTCTCCAGAGGATCCTCCCAACCCAGGGATTGAACCCAGGTCTCCCACGTTGTAGGCAGACGTTTTACTGTCTGAGCCAAAGCCAGACACAAAAGGACACATATTGCACGGATTCCATTCATATAAAATGTCCAGAACAGACAGAAACAGAAGGCAGATGAGTGACAGTCAGGGGCTGGGGGAGGGGGAAATGGAGGCTGACTGCTTAACAAGGCTGGGATTTCCTTCGGGGATGATAAAACCTTCTGAAACTAGATAATGATGATGACTGCACAACACTGTGAATGTACCAGAAGCCACTGAACTGCACACTTTAAAATGGTTAAATGGCGAATTTCATGTTATATGATGTTGTTCTTTTTTTAACCACAATTCAAAGAAAAAGAAAAAGTCCTTCCTAAGGTTGTATAATAACAAATGAGTCCCAGAGACAGTTTAGCAAGTGACCTAGCATAGGGCTCTAGTCCTGTCACTATTTTAGAAAGTAACATGTCAGTTACAAATTGGCACTTACCAAGAGCATTGCCAATTACTGAACCACAAGGGCATTTGCCACCTGCCTCTATGGAGACTGAACCCCACGCTGCAATACCTGCTCCCTCCAACAACCCCTGAGGGGGTTCAGGGTGGAGGGAGGTGCTCTGCGCTCCCGGGAATCTGATGGGACAGGTCTTCAGATAGTTGGACGTTTTTAGGAACAGATTTTATGATCTCAATCCTTGCATCTCCTCATATCTAGAGAACCCCTAAATCCTGTCATGGTGACATCAGATCCTCTTGACTAACAAAAAGCCTTTTGTAAAACAAGTGCTTCATGGTATTGGACTCCCCCCCTTCACCAAAACCTTATATAGTGTCTCTCCCCCACTGCTGCTTTGGAGCCGTCTCTCAGAGGTATCTAAGATGCTGCCTCCCGGGCAGCAGTTCTCATTTTACCCCAAATAAAACTTAACTCACAACTCTCAAGCTGTACATCTTTTTTTTAGTCAACAAAAAAAATCCTAAAGACACTACCAGAAGTCTACTAGAGCTCATCAAGGAATTTGGAAAAGTTGCAGGATACAAAATTAATATACAGAAATCTGTAGCATTTCTCTACACTAGCAACGAAGTACCATAAAGAGAAATTACAAAAATAGAAAGAAACATTATGTGCTAGGTTCGATCCCTACCAGGAAAGCAGCTTACTGACAGAGTCATGGGCTTCCAATGAACTTGACTGAGAAATCCATGAGACAGATCGACACAGCTGTCTTTGTATGCACAAACATATTGACTGAAAAAAATAAGTAACACCATGCTGGAAAAGGAGAAGAAGCAAATCAAAGCACATAGATATCACAATTAAAACGCACTTTGAAAATATTCTCATTTTAGCCACTTTTTAAAAAATGGAAGTTCCAGAAAACTTATGACCTGCTTAAGGGAACATGGCTGGTTAGTGGAAGAACGTGGCCCCAAGAGAACAAACATCCCGTGTCTTTCCACCTCCTGATCTTCACAGTCAGGGCAGTTCCTTAAATATCTTTTAGAACTGCTGTGATCTGAAAGCTTGTTAAGCCAGGGATGACGTATTTTCCCTGCATGTCCCCTCAAACCCACATACAAAGAGAAGCCTGCTATTTGCACTTTTACAGGAGCTCTTATCTTTGTGCTTTAAATGCTGGTTTGTGTCATAGCCAAGTTAGATTGCTGGCTTATCTGGGACAACTCGCCCCACCCCACTTTATTCAGAAACCAGTCACCAAACCTACCAATCCTCACTTTGGAATGTCTAGTGAACCTGAGTGCGCCTCTCTTCCCATCATAATGCCCCAATCTTCCACTTGGACTACTTCGGATAACCTCCTAAGTACCCAGAGTTACCTATGGCTGCATCTGACACTGACTCCAAAGACTTGTGAGACTTAGATGGGAACAGAGATTGTTCCCTTGCAAAGGGCGAAGAATCTGGGCCTGGTTCCAGATTTACAGTGGCCATGAAAATAAGCTGTAAACTAGCTTAAAAGACTCTGACCCCAACAATGGCAACTGTGACAAAGTCTTGATACTTTATTCCTTCAGATGCACAGAGAACAATTTCAACTTCGTGTTACAAACAACACTGAATTCTCTGGTTTCCTTGGCAACCTGCAGTTCTGCCCTCCGTAACAGTCAAAGACTAGAGGCTCCCATTTGCTTCTAGCTCTAAAAATTCTCATTCTATGAATATCTGGAGGTTTAGAGAGCCTACTAAAGGGAGACTGATGCAAAAGTCTTAAACTTAAGCTATTAAGCTTAAACTGCTAAACTTAAACGACTAAAATAGAAGCAGGGACAAAGATGGCTGCTGCTTCGACTGGTGGAGGTAATCTCTCAGAATTCAGGGAAAAAACAGACAGTGTTTCTCCACAGGCAGAACAGGGTATCAACAGCAATCCTACGTTAACTGAACTTCAAATTATGCTTCACTCATTCTGTTAACTAAGGCAGAGTAACAAAAGTGAAAGAGGAGAGTGAAAAAGTTGGCTTAAAGCTCAACATTCAGAAAACGAAGATCATGGCATCTGGTCCCATCACTTCATGGCAAATAGATGGGGAAACAGTGGAAACAGTGGCTGACTTTATTTTTTTGTGCTCCAAAATCACTGCAGGTGGTGACTGCAGCCATGAAATTAAAGCATGCTTACTCCTTGGAAGAAAAGTTATGACCAACCTAGATAGCATATTCAGAAGCAGGGACATTACTTTGCCAACAAAGGTCCGTCTAGTCAAGGCTATGGTTTTTCCAGTAGTCATGTATGGAAGTGAGAGTTGGACTGTGAAGAAGGCTGAGCACCGAAGAATTGATGCTTTTGAACTGTGGTGTTGGAGAAGACTCTTGAGAGTCCCTTGGACTGCAAGGACATCCAACCAGTCCATTCTGAAGGAAATCAGCCCTGGGATTTCTTTGGAAGGAATCATGCTCAAGCTGAAACTCCAGTACTTTGGCCAGCTCATGCGAAGAGTTGACTCATTGGAAAAGACTCTGATGCTGGGAGGGGTTGGGGACAGGAGGAGAAGGGGACGACCGAGGATGAGATGGCTTGATGGCATCACTGACTTGATGGACATGAGTCTGAGTGAACTCCGGGATGTGGTGATGGACAGGGAGGCCTGGCGTGCTGCAATTCATGGGGTCACAAAGAGTCAGAAACGACTGAGTGACTGAACTGAACTGAATGAGTACATATTGTTGAAAGTTTTCTTTCTAGAATGGCTGCAAGCTGTAAATTTCAGGAATTTGTCATGTTTCAGAGAAAAGCTCCCTCTCTAGCACCGTTCTCCACTAATGCTTGATGAGCTGTTACTGTTTGCACCGTTAGGGGCACCAGCTTGAAGCACAGACATTCAGACCACAGAGCAGAGGTTCTCCCTGGATCTGATCTAGCCCCATCTGGAGGGACAAGGGAGAAGCAGCAAAAACGTCAAAGAGCAGCCTGAAGCTCCTAGCACCTACAATGTCACAGACCGTCGTTCTTACAGAAACGAAGTGCACAGTGGACTACGCCCAGCGTTCTTGAGCGAGAAAAACTAAGTGTGCTGTTCTCTCGCCTACTAGATATATGTGGTTTGCACTGAGGGAATACAGATGACATCCACCAAGCCCTTGCTTAGGGCCCCTTTGGTTTTCTATTCCTGCTTTTTTCTCTTTTGATCCCAATGTCTCCCCACAGAGCTCGGGAGAAAGTTATGTGTGCATGTCACAAATAAGAAACTTGTGTGTGCCGCCAAGAAGCCAGTGTCAGTGGATCTCACCACCATCCCTGAGAGAGTAACCAAGTCACTAAGGGAGCCAAGACATCTTCTGCTAGAGGCTAAGTCTTGCCTTCTCCAGTTCCTCCCAGGCCCAAGAAAAGCAAGTACCCAAGTTCTGGACTGGAGAAGGGCAGAGAGCAAACCAAATCCACTTTTGCTGCTGATACAAGCTAGGTTAGGGAGCATAGCTCTGGGCCTGCGAACTCCAATCCAACGTCCACCCCCCGCCACCCCCCCCAGGGGAAGATGGCATCTGCAAATAGATTTCTGGGTGGCAGCTTCCAGCTGATCTGGAAAGAAAATGAAAACCAAGAACAAATTCTATCCATGCACACTCATGAGCTGTGGGAGATCGTTCCTCCCAGTAAATGAACACAGACCAACCACTGTCATCCACTCTCCAAGGACTTGCTCACCTCAGACCAGAGGAACAGCTGGGCTAAGAGGGCAGCTGTATTGAGGGAAATTCTCCCCAGCAGTCTCTGGCTCAAACACAGGATCTGGCTCCCATGTTTGTCAACCCCTCAAACAAATGAAGTGGTGGACGCAAGTCTGAGCAAGCTCCGGGAGTTGGTGGTGGACAGGTAAGCCTGGCATGTTGCATTCCATGGAGTCGAAAAGAGTCTGACACAGAGTGACTGAACTAAACTGAAAATGAATACTCACAAAGGTTCAGTTCAATTCAGTTAGTCACTCAGTCGGGTCTGACTCTTTGCGACCCCATGAATCACCAACTCCCAGAGTTTACTCAGACTCACGTCCATTGAGTCGGTGACGCCATCCAGCCATCTCATCCTCTGTCGTCCCCTTCTCCTCCTGCCCTCAATCCCTCCCAGCATCAGAGTCTTTTCCAATGAGTCAACTCTTCGCATGAGCTGGCCAAAGTACTGGAGTTTCAGCTTTAGCATGATTCCTTCCAAAGAAATCCCAGGGCTGATTTCCTTCAGAATGGACTGGTTGGATGTCCTTGCAGTCCAAGGGACTCTCAAGAGTCTTCTCCAACACCACAGTTCAAAAGCATCAATTCTTCGGCACTCTGCCTTCTTCACAGTCCAACTCTCACATCCATACATGACCACTGGAAAAACCATAGCCTTGACTAGACGGACTTTGTTGGCAAAGTAATGTCTCTGCTTTTGAATATGCTATCTAGGTTGCTCATAACTTTTCTTCCAAGGAGTAAGCGTCTTTTAATTTCATGGCTGCAGTCACCACCTGCAGTGATTTTGGAGCACAAAAAAATAAAGTCAGCCACTGTTTCCACTGTTTCCCCATCTATTTGCCATGAAGTGATGGGACCAGATGCCATGATCTTTGTTTTCTGAATGTTGAGCTTTAAGCCAACTTTTTCACTTTCCTCTTTCACTTTCATCAGGAGGCTTTTTAGTTCCTCTTCACTTTCTGCCATAAGGGTGATGTCATCTGCATATCTGAGGTTATTGATATTTCTTCTGCAATCTTGATTCCAGCTTGTGCTTCTTCCAGCCCAGGCCTTACTAAATCTTGCCAGTTTAGGAAACAGGATACCTCAGACTTCCCTGGTGGTCTAGAGGACTCTGCACTCCCAGTGGAGGGGGTACAGGTTCAAACCCTGGTCGGGGAACTAGATCCCACTTGCCGCACAGCATGACAAAAAAAAAAAGAAAGAAAGAAATGGAAAGAAAATAGGCATATCTCAAATATTGGGTACCAAGCCTGCTAAGCTTTGGGTTTGAAAGGCGGTTCACCTCAAGATCTGCTTCTCCCATGGCCTGAGCCCGAAGGTCTGGCTGGACTCCTGCACTGGGCGTGTGTCCTGGGGGCAGGGTGGCTGCCCCCTCCCCCGCTGCCGCCACTGTTTGCGGTATCCTTGAGCTGCTGCTGCTGCTGCTAAGTCGCTTCAGTCATGTCTGATTCTATGCGACCCCATAGACAGCACCCCACTAGGCTTCTCCGTCCCTGGTATTCTCCGGGCAAGAACATTGGAGTGGGTTGCCATTTCCTTCTCCAATGCATGAAAGTGAAAAGCGAAAGTGAAGTTGCTCAGTCGTGTCCAACTCTAGCAACCCCATGGACTGCAGCCTACCAGGCTCCTCCGTTCATGGGATTTTCCAGGCAAAAGTACTGGAGTGGGGTATCCTTGAGATACTGACATTCTATTAAGCAGCACTTGGACGTGCCCGGGCTTCCCTCGTGGCTCAGACAAGAAAGCATTTGCCTGCAGTGTGGGAGACCTGGGTTTGATCCCTGGGTCGGGAAGATCCCCTGGAGAAGGAAGTGGCATCATGCCACTCCAGTACTCTTGCCTGAAAAATTCTGGTAGCCTGGTATGCTACAGTCCATGGGGTCGCAAAGAGGTGGACATGACTGAGTGACTTCACTTCTTCACTTGGACGTGCCCAGGACGGTCATCTGCCCAGAGCCCCGGTGCTCGGCTCCCATTCCAGCTCCCTTGGGGAGAGGACTTGGCCGGAGACGCTCTCCTCTCAGCCTGCTTTCTGCCCGCTCTTCTCCTGCCTGCATTTCCCTCCCCCCACGTTGCCTGGCTGCTCCTTGGACACCCAGGAGACCCCAAGAACCACCATGCAGCCCTTCTGTCCATCCTCCGCCCCCTCCCTGCTCCCCCCTCCTTGGATCAATTACTGAAGCCAGACTTCTCGCCTTGAGCGATGCTGGCACTTCACCCACAGCAGCAAAGAGAGCTGGCAGGAAATGTGCCCTGCCACTGGCACCAGCCTGGCCTGGCCCAGCGAGGACCCCCATCAGAACCCCTTGCCCCCAGCCACCCTGTGTGCCCCCTCCCTCAGCTCTTCTCTGCATCCTTCCCTTTTATACTGTGCCTTCATCTTTCCCTGACTCGCTTCCTTGTTCTGTCTCACTGTCTACTTTCCTTCCTCTTCCTCTGTTTGGGTTTTTTGAGTTTTTTTTCTGCCTTGTTTTTCCCTACCTTCTTCCAGCTTCTTTTCCTCTCTCCACACATAACTGTAATCTGGTTGCTGGGTTTTGTACAACAGCTTCCTAAAAATTCCTCATGTGGCAACATCCAGCCCGGATTCTCCCTCCACTTTCAGCAAAGTGACCGTATGTCACTCCCCGACTCACGACCCTGTAGGCCTTCCTAGTGCCTGCAGAACTGAGTCCAAACTCATCACCTGCCTGTCCATGCAATTGTAGATTGGTTTAGCCAATGAATCAATTTATTTACTGGGCACCTACCCTGAGCAGATACTGTACCGGGAGCTGGAAAAGAAGCAATACAGAAAAAAAAAAAAAATATATATATATATATACATATATATATATATATATATAAGAACACTTACAAATGAAACAATGTCTGAGATTTGCTTCAAAATAACCCCAGGGGTGAAGGAGGGGGAAGTCGGTAAAGCAGAAGATGTGTTGAGAACGTAACTGACCATGAGCTGATAATTACTGAAGCTGCATGCTGAGTTTAGGGGTTTATGTTATTCTCTCTATTTCAGCATATGTTGGAAATTTTTTCTGTTAAAAATTCTCTAGTAGCTCAGTGGTTAAGGTTCTGCTTTCCAGTGCAAGGGACACAGGTTCAATCCCTGGTCGGGGAACTAAGATCCCACATGTTGAGGAGTAACTAAGTCTAGTGGAGGTAAGTAGAGAATCCAGAGTACCCCCAACGAAAACCCAGTGCAGCAAAAGATGTGTGTGTGTGTGTGTGTGTGTGTGTGTGTGTGTGTGTGTGTGTAAGGGGTGAAGAGAACTGAGAAGTCCCTGGCTTCCCTTGTCTCTCCGCTCTCCACAGCTCCACGCTCCAGCCATAGGAACATTCAGCCCCTCAGAGCCCCATACTGAATACCCAGGCAGTCACGTGCTTGAACTTCCACTCAGAATCCCATTTTCTCCATTCTCTCTTCCTTATCTTAGCGGACTCCCACTCAACCTTTGAGCCCAGCCAGCCTTAAACAAGCAGCATTTGCTCTTGGAGGCCTTCCCTGACACCTCTAGACCAAACCTGGGCCCTGTTTGGGGATCCCCATGGCACCTTATCATAGCACTGTTACAATCTGTTGTAATTGCTGTCCTCCTTAATTGTCTGACTTTCCCGGCTAAGCTACAAGCTCTGTGCACAGGAGTGTTCCTGTCTCTTTCCCTGTTTTATCCCCAGAGCCCAGCACACATTAGACACTCAGTAAACATTCACAAAATGAATGAATGAAAAAAATTCTGCAGTCTCTAACAGAGCGGCTGGCACAAACCTGGCCTCATGTAGGGTCTAACGGGGCTTCCCTGGTGGCTCAGATGGTAAAGAATCTGCCTGAAATGCAGAAGACCTGGGTTCAATCCTTGGGTTGGGAAGATCCCTGGAGGAGGGCATGGCAACGCAATCTAGTATTCTTGCCTGGAGAATTCCCATGGACAGAGGAGCCTGGCAGGCTACAGTCCCTGGGGTCACAGAGTCGACACAACTGAGCAAACTTTAAGCACAGCACAGGGTCTAACGAGGGGAGGGGGAGAGGGAGCAGGAGGTATTAAAATATTTTAATACTGTTAAATGAAATGAGGGAAAGAAAGACCTTTCTTATCCCATGAGCTTACTCTGCAAGCAAAAGAAGTTCTGAGTAATATAGGTAGCTTCAGATATAAAATGTTGGCAGCATAATCTCCTTTGATTTGTTCAGAGGAGTACTAACCTATCTAACCAAGGAATAGTTATTGTATATATAAAAATGGAAATATCTTTACGTACATGCCTTTGCAAATTCTTCCACAACAGCATTTAAATTATTTTCTTTCTTTGTTTTTGGCTGCACTGGTTCTCGTTGCTTTGTGAGGGCTTTCTCTGGGTGCGGCGAGTCAGGGGCTACTATTCATCGTGGTGCTCAGTCTTCTCATTGCGGTGGTTTCTCTTGTGGCGCACACCACTCACACTTCAGTAGCTGCAGCTCCCAGGCTCTAGAGTGAGCACTTACCAGTTGTGGCACCTGGGGGTTAGTTGCTCCAAGGCATGTGGGATCTTCCCGCATCAGGGATCGAACCAGCGTTCCCAGCACTGGCAGGCAGATTCTTATCCACTGTGCCACCAGGGAGGTCCCTAAACAGCATTTGTACAGTTATTTTGCTGGATGGATATCCTTATTTTTGAGCATTTAAGTTACTCATAATTTTTTTATTATTTTAACCACTGTTGTTATAAAAATGTCTGTATTAATAGTTACCATTTTATGCTAAATAGTTACTTTCTTGGAATAAATTGCTTATCAATAATGGACTGCAAGGACATCCAACCTAGGAGATCCATCCTAAAGGAGATCAGTCCTGGGTGTTCTTTGGAAGGACTGATGCTAAAGCTGAAACTCCAATACCTGGGCCACCTGATGCGAAGAGTTGACTCATTGGAAAAGACTCTGATGCTGGGAGGGATTGGAGGCAGGAGGAGAAGGGGATGACCGAGGATGAGATGGCTGGATGGCATCACTGACTCGATGGATGTGGGTTTGGGTGAACTCCAAGAGTTGGTGATGGTCAGGAAGGCCTGGCGTGCTGCGACTCATGGGGTCACAAAGAGTCAGGCATGACTGAGTGACTGAACTGAACTGAACTTAAGTGGCATGTGTTCTAGGATGCCTTGTAGGAAAAACTGCCCGAAACTACTAAAAACCCATTAAAAGACTGCTGCTGTTGAGTGGCTTCAGTCGTATCCGACTCTGTGCGACCCCCCATAGACGGCAGCCCACCATGCTCCGCCATCCCTGGGATTCTCCAGGCAAGAACACTGAAGTGGGTTGCCATTTCCTTCTCTAACTCCTGAAGGTGAAAAGTGAAAGTGAAGCCACTCAGTCATGTCTGACTCTTCATGACCCCATGGACTGCAGCCTACCAGGCTCTCCGTCTTTGCCTTCTCCAATTAAAAAAAAAAAAAAGACTAGCAACTTTAATTATCCTAATCACAAAAAGAATGGTATTTAACCTGCTTTTTTAATGGCTTTTTAATTTTTATTTATTTTTAATTGAAGGATAATTGCTTTACAGAATTTTGTTGTTTTCTGTCAAACCACAACATGAATCAGCCATAGGTATACATAAAACCCCTCCCTTTTGAACCTCCCTCCCATCTCCTTCCCCATCTCACCCCTCTAGGTTGATACAGAGCCCCTGTTCAAGTTTCCTGAGCCATACAACAAATTCCTTTTGGCTATCTATTTTACATACGATAATGGAAGTTTCCATACTCTCAACATACATCTCACCCTCTCCTCCCCTCTTCCTGTGTCCATAGGTCTATTCTCGATGTCTGTTTCTCCATTGCTGCCCTGCAAATAAATTCTTCAGTACCATTTTTCTAGATTCTGTATATATGTGTTAGTATATGATATTTATCTTTCTCTTTCTGACCTAACTTCACTCTGTATAATAGGCTCTAGGTTCATCTACCTCATTAGATCTGACTCAAATGCATTCCTTTTATGGCTGAGTAATATCCCATTGTGTATATATACCACAGCTTCTTTGTCCATTCATCTATCGATGGACATCTAGGTTGCTTCCTTGTTCTAGCTATTGTAAATAATTCTGCAATGAACAATGGGATGCATGTGCCTTTTTCAATTTTGTTAACCTGCTTTTTTTAAACAATTGTTTATTTTTTAATGTTTTGGTTTTTTGGCCCTGAGGCATGTGGGATCATAGCTCCCCAATCGGGGATCAAACCCACACCCCCTGCATTAGAAAGTGAAGTCTTAACCACTGGACCACAGGGAAGTCCCTAAAAAAGTTATATGTGGTAAAATAGATACAACACGAGGTTCACTCTCTTAATCACTTTTAAATGTTTAATTCAGTGGCATTAAGTACATTCACTGGAGAAAGGGATGACAGAGGATGAGATGGCTGGATGGCATCACCGACTCGATGGACATGAGTTTGGGTAAACTGCAGGAGTTGGTGATGGACAGGGAGGCCTGGCATCCTGCCATTCATGGGGTGGCAAAGAGTCGGACACGACTGAGCGACTGAACTGAACTGAACTGAACTGAAGTACATTCACAGTGTTGTATAACCATGACCACTATCTATTTCCAAAACTCATCACTCCAAACAGAAACCCTATAAATATTATACAATAACTACCCATTCCCCTCTCCCAGCCCTGATCACTTCTACTTTCTGTTTCCATGAACTTGTCTATTCTAGATACTCCATATAAGTGGAATCACACAGTACTTGCTTTTTTGGGTCTGACTTCTTTCACTTAGTATATTTTCAAGATTCGCCCGTGTTGTCACATATTCGAATTTCATTTTTATGGCTGAATGATATTCCACCGTATGTGTATGCCACAGTTTATCCGTTTGGCTGTTCATGAGCGCCTAGGCTGTTTTCACATTTTAGCTGTTGTGAATAATGCTGCTTGTATTAAAATGCCTAGCAACTCTGTGCTGTGTGCGCTTAGTCATTCGTTCATGTCTGGCTCTTTTCAACCCCATGGACTATAGCCCGCCAGGCTCCTCTGTCCATGGGGATTCTCGGGGCAAGAATACCGAAGCGGGTTGCCATGCCCTCCTCTAGGGGATCTTCCCAACCCAGGGATCAAACCCAGGTCTCCTGCATTATAGGCGGATTCTTTACTGTCTGAGCCACCAGGGAAGTCCCTAGCAACTCTAATTGTCTTAACTACAAAAGAATGGTATTTAATCTGCTCTTATAATTCACTTTTGTCACAAACATTCCAATTTCTTATAAATATATACATGGAAATTACATTCTTTTTGAATCAGTTCAGTCGCTCAGTCGTGTCCGACTCTTTGCCACCCCATGAATGGCAGCACGCCAGGCCTCCCTGTCCATCACCAACTCCCGGAGTTCACCCAGACTCACGTCCATCGAGTCAGTGATGTCATCCAGCCATCTCATCCTCTGTCGTCCCCTCCTCCTCCTGCCTCCAATCCCTCCCAGCATCAGAGTCTTTTCCAATGAGTCTTTTTGAATAATCAGCTTTAAACAGAATGTCAAGCTAGCCTAATTTTATTTTGGACTTTCCTGGTGGCTCAGACGCAAAGCGTCTGTCTACAATGTGAGAGATCTGGGTTCAATCCCTGGGTTGGGAAGATTCACTGGAGAAGGAAATGGCAACCCACTCCAGTACTCTTGCCTTGAAAATCCCATGGACGGAGGAGCCTGGTGCAGGCTACTATCCATGGGGTCGCAAAGAGTCGGGCACGACTGAGTGACTTTATTAATTTTATATAAACCTCAGTCCAGGATTTATTTGAGGAAGTTTACAAAATACAGAAGGATCAAAATAGGCTTATTAAAAAAAGAGATTTAGAGAAAACAAGGATGGCATTATGAAACAAAGCCAGGAGTAACACACAAAAATATAACATGCCAGAGATTATTGCAAAGTTGATAGGCCACAATTCCTAAGCTTCCCAGTGACCAAAGAATCAGTCATAAGAGTCATAGGGTCTATAAGATAAGCAAGCATTCATTAATGAGGTGCATTTCAGGGCAAGTGTACTGATGTCTACAACTTAGCTTAAAATTCATAACAAAAATAAGGATGGACTAGGACTTCCCTGGTGGTCCGGAGGCTAAGACTCCACTCTCCCAATGCAGGGGCCGTGGGTTCAATCCTGGTCAGGGAATTAGAGCCCACGTGTGGCAACTAAGGGGTCACATGCAGCAATTAAAGACCCTGAATGCCAAAATGAAGATCAGAGATCCCGTGTAGCGAAACTAAGACCCAGTTCCGGCAAAATAAACACATAAATAAGTACTTAAAACATAAGGATGGACAGAGGGTTAGGGGTATGCGTGATATTTGACAAAGCAAGTAAAGCAACACGTGAATGGTGGAATATCCGTGGGCATAGACAGTGATGTACTGTATAAGTCTTTCAGCTTTCCTGGCTGATTGAAAGTTTTTGCCTTTGAAAAACCCCAAAGAAGTCAGAAACTTTAACCAAGACTCTTATCCAAAGTTATGACCACCCTATTTCTGCTTAGAAACAGGCCAAAGCAAAAAACAAAACAAAACCACACACACGTAATAATAATTCTTTTAAAAAGAGTCTTAAAAGAGACCTAGGTATCTTTGGGGGTGGATTTTTATTACTAACCCATGATGGGCTCTAAAAATGTTTATTAACAGTGTTTGTCAGTCATTTGGAAAAATTCAAATGAGATCAATCATGAAACGTATATACTATATACGCATCAGCGGACATGTTCATACACAACTACTGCAATGTTACGGAAAATCCACCAGGGGGCAGAGCAATGGAATCATGGAGAATGTGCACGCTTCTAATTTAAGTGAATAAGGGAAAAAATCTTACTTCTGTTAACAGAAAAGCTCTGCAGGCTTTTAACATGAAACTCATTATACAAGACACAGAACTAAATGTGCAGTCTAAATCCGAACTCCAAACTATGCCTGAGGATGTTTGCTTTTTTAAAAAAAATGGTTCTTATTCTAATTTGCTATGCTCATTGGCACAATTTCCCTCTCTTTCAAAGGTTATCTTTTATTTATGTTCGAGAGAATGACTATGCAGTTATCCTTTCTCACTGCTCACATGAGGAGCCAAGCGCATCCATCACCCTCAATTGGTCTCACAGCGCTTTCAGCCTCCCCGCTATCACCAGAGCCTTGGAGCTTCTAAATTCTTTACCACTGTTAACAGATCTTTAAATACTCGGCCTCCCAAATGCTTAACCTGCTGTGATGATGATTTCAAAGTGCCTATATAAAGAGAAAAAGAAAAAATACTCCCCCTGGGGGAAGGGATAGCCAGGGAGTTTGGGATGACATGTACATTTAAAATGGATAACAAACAAGGACTTACCTTGTAGACCTCTACTCAGTGTTATGTGGCAACCTGGATGGGAGGGGAGTTGGGAAGAGAATGGATACATGTATATGTACGTATATATATATATGTGGCTGAGTCATTCTGTGCACCTGAAACCATCACAACATTGTTAATCAGCTACACTCCAATATAAAATAAAAAGTTTTTTTAAAAAAATACTCTCTACTTGTACTTGCAAAGAGGCTAATATGTAGACTAGACAATTTGAATTATTCATAGAAATTAACATGCATTTTATATATAAGATCAAGCTCCTGATTCCATTTGAGCAGGCCTTGATTTGTCTTCTGTAATTTTCCAGAGGGATTTTTAATTGGCCTGCACACTGAATTAAGACAATCCTTTTCCATTTCCCTTCTCTGATGTATGCTTTAAGATGGCAATGAAGCAATGATGAGTTAAGAAAATATCAACAGTTGCCTAACATTTTTTGTCTGGAAGGAAGAAGAGGATGAATAAGAAAATAGAAATAAGATTGGGGAGCCAAGAATTCTGTTTAGCAAATAGGCTGATCCTCTTTTTGGAGGATGGAAAATGACTCTTAGTAATTCTGCTGATGCATCACGTTACCAGGATGCTCAAGAGATTTTTGACATAAAGGAGTCAGTGACATGGCCTGTGGAGTATTCAGCTATGCATGCATGCTCAGTCACTCAGTCGTGTCCAACTCTTTGTGACCCCATGGACTGTAGCCTGCCAGGCTCCTCTGTCTGTGGAATTTTCCAGGCAAGAATGCTGGAGTGGGTTGCCATTTTCTCCCCCAGGGATTGAATCCGATCCAGGGATTGAACCCACATCTCCTGCATTGCAGGCAGATTCTTTAACACTGAGCCACAGGGAAAGCCCCTGAAGTATTTAGTTTAAAGATGCAAAATATCAACCAATTGCTCTCTAAAACTAACTGCACTGATACTACCAAAACTCTGCTTCAACATTAAAATCCTATAGCCTATTTAATGTTTAGCTGAAAGTACATCACAGGCTTTTTTTTTTTTTTTTTTGTTTAACCTGACAAATGCCGTCCTCTGGGAACAGAAGGTGAGAACATTCTCACCATCTCAGGGCTTTTGAGTCTCCGTTTGACTTGTCTAGCAAGTCGACTCATTCCTTTCCTAACTAGGCGGGAACCAGACATATTGGTGTTATTTAGAATCACACCCTGCTTCAAATGCTTGTTCAGCTGCATTTCCAATATTTGGACCTGCTACTGTCAGTCACATTTCAATACGTGTTTAGGATCTGCAGTTTTTCCTCTGCCACGTCTTGGTCACAGTTCAGGCTGGAAATGCTGCGCCAGCTGGAAAATACACTGTAATTACAATAATAATATAATAGCAAAAGATAGCTTGTCTGACGATGAAAAAACTTAGGATCATCATGTTACAGCAGATTTTATTGAATAGCAAGAAAAATTAGGGATTAGAATATGCAGATTTCCTCCAAACCTTTTGATCTCAAACTATGAAAAATTATCTTCCTATTTCTCTCCATTTCTTTCTCTTTCTTTCCCCGTATCTTTTTCCCCCAAAACTTAAAATAGTCCTTTAAAAAAAAAAGCCAATTTTCAAGTTTATTATAATTAAGTTTTATTCTATACAACTGTTTTTTAACATTGTATTCTGTATTTCCCTCCAGTTAATTTGGTTATTTTGTAAACCAGTCAACTACTTGCAGTGAATATATACCATCAGACAAAATATTGGCTTCTGCTAAGTATCACAGAGATGTTATTATACACACGAAAAAATGTAATAACTGGGACTTCCCTGGTGGTCCAGTGGCTAAGACTCTGAGCTCCAAAGCTGGGGGCCTAGGTTTGATCCCTGTTCAGGGAGCTAGATCCCACATGCCACAACTAAGAGTTCAACTAAAGATCCTGCATGACTCAACGAAGACCTGGCACAGTCAAATAAATTAAAAAAAAATTTTAATCTAATGACAAAACATAATGAGGTAGCATGACTTGCCCAGCTGATGAAAAAAAAATTACATCTCCGAAACAGACTGATAAGTAAGGGTAATTGACTAGAGTCTAAGGCTAAGGGGACAAGGCCTTGCATCTAGTCCCCTGGAGGGCCACATAATCATGCACTATCATGATCACAGTTTCTAGTGAGCCAAACATCTGACACGTGTAAGCCATAAATCAAAAGATGGATGAGGGAAGAGAAGGATCTGTGTATATCCATCCATCCCCACTGACAGCAAGAGAGCTGAAAGCTGAAGTCCTACTGAGGCCAATCGGAGGTAAGAGGCCACACTAAGGAAGGCTGATATGAATACATGTGTACCTTGGAAATTTCAACTATGCCAACTATGATGAAGTGTCCTGATGACTACACTGGATGAACCCACACATCATATTGCATTTGTCCCAAATGACACATCATTTGTTTATTAAAGACATCTTTCTCTTATTTGTACTTAAAATTCCGAGCCACTAAAGATAGCTCTCTTTAAGGTTAACCAATTCATGTTCCTTGTTGCCTTTCTGAAATTATAAGAAGAAAAAAAAAATTAAATGTCAGCTAAATAAAACTAACAGTTAAGTATTTGGGTACTCCAAATCTACTTTGGGAAAAAGAAGTGTATAAAATATAAATTTTCTCATACATCATACTTAAAGTTATAATCATATTTTAAAAATCCAACTGTTATTCCAAGTCCCTCATTTTTTTCAGATTAAGAAACAAGAGCCAGAGATGATAAGCAATTTCCCTGTGCAACCCAGATGAGTAATAGGGTATGGTCATGACAACAGAAAGAACCGTGGTGCCCACGTTAGCCATTGCAAGTCGAGGCCTGGTATCAGCGGTTCTCAGCCAAATGGAAGAGGAATTCTCCACCCTGGAATCCATTCCTGGGTATGGCGTGGGGAGGCAAGGCCAAGTTTGGAAGCATATAGATAGGGATTCTCACTCCTAGCTCTTTTACTTACTAGTTCTCCTTCTGTGTGATAATAAGAAAATTAATTTCTTGGAGTCTCAGGTTCTTCATCAATAAATTGGGACAATCAAGGATTTCCCTGGTGGTCCAATGGTTAAGAATCCACCTTCCAATGTAGGGGACATGGGTTCAGTCCTTGGTCGGGGAAGTAAGATCCCACAGCAGGATCTTACGAGCAACTAAGCCCGTGGGATGCAAACTACAGAGTCCACGCGCTCCGGTCCCATGTGCTGTAATAGAGACAAGCCCGTGCACAACAAAGAGCCCGCATGCCACAATTAAGACCTAAGGCAGCCAACAATAAAATTTTTAAAAATTGGACAATCAGACATACTGTGAAGGTCTGATGTGAGGATTAGAGCCACACAGCATGAGCCCAAATTATAGCTGTTGTTATTTATTATCACTAAGAGGCTTTGAGCAATAACAAATTATATGTGGGAAGATAATCCTGGGGACCCAGCTTCGGTAGGGCTTGTTCTATGGCTATTTGTTCCAGGAGAAACATAGCAGAGCTGCAGTGATTACCTGTCCTTCTCCTCCCTATCACCACATGCCTTTGTAACCCTGTTCTATGAGTCATTTGCTTTGAGCATTTGGTCTAGTCTAGGAGTCTGGTGTGTGATCATGAAGCAAAACTACACGGTCCACATGGGGACTGAGCTAGAAGTCTGGGTGATCCTTCGTAAGGTGTCCTAAGCTAGTGAACCAACCAACCAACCAGTGCTCTATGGAGCATGTGTAATCAGGAAGAACATTTTGTATTCTACTGCAAACATTTTGTATTCTATTACAAGTTAATCACTAAAGGGATGTTGCCTGTAAGCTTAAATCATACGTAATGGCCCATCTCTGGGAACTCTGCTTCCGAGGTAATAAGCATTAAGCTAAAACACCTTCCTTTAGCTCACATGAAACATTCTGACCAGGACCACCTGTGGATGATGGCAGGCAGGAAGAAATTAACACACCTTCTGGAGGCTGATGGAAACCAGGAAGTGTTTGACTTTACTCCCTCCCTTTTTTGTATAAAAGAAGCCTGCTTTCTAATTCAGGTAAGATGGTTCTTTGAGGGTCATGAGCCCACCATCGTCTCAGGTTTCCTGCTTTCTTAATAAAGTCCTTATTCATTGCACCAACTGAACTTTCAATTATTTCCTGGTGGCGCAGTGGAAAAGAATATGCCTGCTAATGCAGGGGACACAGGTTCGATCCCTTGTCAGGGAAGATTCTGCATGCCACCGTGGAGCAACTAAGCCCATGAGCCACCACTATAAAGCCCACACTCTAGGGCCCATGAGCCGCAACTACTGAAGCCCACACGCCCAGAGCCTGTGCTCCACGATGAGAGAAACCCACACGCTTCAAAAAAGAATAGTCCCCTCTGGCTGCAACTGGAGAAAGCCGCCGCAAAGCAATGAAGACCCACCGCAGCCAAAAATAAAAAAGTAAATAATTAAAGCAGGACAAGCTTAGACTCGGTAACACGTGGAGGACGTGGACCACCTTCCTCTTCCCAGTTCACACAGACAACAAAACTGAATGTACATCACTATCTCATTTGTACCTGTGGGAATTTTTTTCGTTTTTTTTTTTTTTAGAATTTATATGTGATGTTTCTTTAAATCACATAACATTAAATTTCTTTGGATTTTTTAAAATGTTTTTTGATGGATTCATTTCCACCTGTGGCCTAAGTGAATTCTATGCTTCTAAATCTATTGACCAACTTAGAACAACTGGAGTTTAATTTTTTTCAACAAAAATACAAGAAAATATGAGCCATTATGAAACTACAGGGAATGTCACACTGAATACATACTTCTATTAGCAATCAACAGTTACTACTTCAAACACTAGTTTTTTCCATGGGATTGTAATTTATAGAGGTGACGGAATGAAGATACAGAGAGGTCAATGCCATTGAAAGAACTGATTACTTACGTCTCCAGGGAGCACAGGGCATGCCATAGCGCATGGGGCTACTTGAGGATCACTTGATTTTTGGTCAGGAGGCTGAGCAGGAGCAAGGGGTGGGCGTGGGGGGTGGTGGTAGCGGAAAGTCTAGGCCAGAGTCCTCAGTGGGGTTTGCGTGGGAATAGCAAGGCAGGGCAGAGGGGACATGTTAGAATTAGCCGGTATGAACAATTCTAGCAGACTTTGGGTGAGAGGCGTGGTCTCTAGTTGCCTGGTTCCTGGCCCTGGGATGACTTAGGTTGGGGAAACATTGGTTTGGTGTGTAATTTAGGTAAGAGAGTGGTTGAGGCTGTTGCGTACAACAGGCATACTCCTAGGCAAGTTGTTACTATCTTTGGGAATTAGCCCTGGGAAGTGCAGTCTGTAGCTGGGGCTAGAAGGCCCCCCAAATGTTAAAGCTTCATAGTATACATAAAATAAAACATGATTAATACAGTCATGGAAGTTTCAAGCAAGTATTTTCCCTTTCATGCTACTTTTTACTCATCACTTAGTGCTCTCCTATGGTATTTAGAAATTACATCTTCATTTTGTATGTCAATAGCAAGCAGCCTTGCTTTCAAATTTTCATCTGGATGGAATTTGCAGTGATTTTTATGTTGCCTTTCATAAAGACTTCCTTTAAAAAACCCTGAAGTTCATGTTGAGTCCTTAAGTTCAAAAGCTAGAAGGAGTCTTGGACATCACTCAGACCAGCTCTTTCATTCTATATCTGGGGAATGAGTCATTAAAAATTCTTCTGAGTCTTAATGGCTTTACTACTATAAAGTCAAATTTAGACTATAATTATCATGTAATTAAAAGCATTAGTAACCATTCTCAGCCCAAAAGTGGTTAAATTTCAGAGCGTAAGTAAATTTTTTTTTCTTTTTCTTTTCTTGTCTTCTCCAAAGTGATAGTTCAAAGTGGAGATATTAGAAAAAAGTATCTGCAGATCATTAGAAGTTAGGAAAAAACTACAAAAATTATTCTTAGGACAGATTTCTCTCTATGGGATCATCCCAACATCACTAGGGCACTCAGCAGACTTCAGACAACATCAAGACCATGGACCACACCAGGAGAGCTTTACAGCTGAAACCAAAGCAAAGGCCCTCAATCAATAGGTAATGAATCTGTGTCTTCAGAAGGACTCATTCTATTCTTAACTCTTTGTTTTATTTTGGTTTTTCCCCTGCATAAGAGTAATAATGGAAAGACAGCAGGCCAGGCACATTAAATTTGGATACTCTTTCTCCTTTGCT
This sequence comes from Capra hircus, assembly GCF_001704415.2. Taxonomy (NCBI): domain Eukaryota; kingdom Metazoa; phylum Chordata; class Mammalia; order Artiodactyla; family Bovidae; genus Capra; species Capra hircus. The sequence continues at coordinate 19,050,027 of NC_030821.1, read as the reverse complement.
CATTCAGCTGTTCTGGCTCATTCAGAGTCTCACGATAAGGATGGCATGCAGAGAACTAGAAAAATGAAGTGGGGCAACCTGGGGCATGTCCTCACGGGGAGAGAAAAACAGAGACTAACTGCAGGAGATGCCAAGGGTACTTCTCATTCATTCCTTTTTCTGAAGCACTGTGATGACAAACACACTGCTTGAAAACAAATGTGGATAGAAAAATATTTGAAATAAAAATCATTACAGAGTTTTTGTTTTAGCACAATAATATATGCACACAGTTTAAAAATTTCACTAGTCCTACAAGACTGGTTATGAAAAACAGCATTTTCCTATCTGCAAAATTGTCTTTTCAGCCACAGCTACGTGTAATTCTTTCAGTTGATTCTTTGGGTATTTATCTCTATATCTCTGAATACTTATCTTATACTACTATTTCTTGAAAGTTTTTTTTCCCAGTTTTGGGCATTATCTAGGGACTTGAGAATTTCATTCTCTTTCAGCCCGTCCCCCTACATGGCCTCACTACACAGAGCTTTCTCATTCCCTCATCTTCCCAGGAAAGTTACATATGCATCGATAGTCATAACTGTGATTAGATCCATATTTACATTATTATTGTTTTTACATAAATGCTATTCATAGTTCTCTCTCTGATACTTAAGAGGGCTCCTACCAGAGTTTGGAGGGATCATCCAGGCGTAGATTCATTCAACAAGTATTTATTGGATGCCTACAGCATGCCAGACACTATGCGCAATGCTGGCTACACATGAGGTGAGGGCGGCTGGGGGGGTGGGGGTGAAAATAACTCATGGAAAACCTGCCCTTATGGTGCAGGTCAGTGGCCCACTCTGTGTGAGGAATGGCAGGAGTCACAATCTAGCTTTTCTACTTCCTAGCTATGTAATCTTGGGTCATTTACTCAACTATTTTGAACCTTAATTACCTAAGAGTTGTTGGTAGGATTAAATGAACCCAAATATTTAAAGCCTGTGTAAAAGTGCCTGGTAGATAGTAGGAACTATTGAATATGTAAGTATGATATGTTTTTATTATTTTAGGAGTCACATGGAATGGAGATATTTTACGTATATTTTATTTATATATATATATACACATATACACTTGTGCCTGTATAGATGTATATACGCATATATATTCACAATATATCGCACAGTGTAAGTCCTAAGGATGAAATGTAAAGGGTGTTATGAGAGCACTAAACAAGAGGAATCCTCATCTAGATGGGGGCTCAAGGAAGGAAGACTTCTCTGAGAACATGACATTTCTGCTGGGAATCAAAGAGTGACTAGAAAGTAAACAGAGCACATAGAATCATATTACAAATATCACAAGAGCGTAGAGCAGATCTCGAGTCCCCAAGATCGGAAAGAACTTGGTCGGGTTGAGGAACTGAAAGACCACTGAGGCAGGGGCACAGCAAGAGAGAAGAGTAGCAAGAGGCCAGACACGGTTTTGTGAGCCATGATGAGAGTTTGAATTCATTCTTTGTGCCATGGACAACCAGTGAAGAGTTTTAAGCCCAGAAGTATCCTGAGCACTTCATGGCAAATAGACGGGAAAACAATGGAAACAGTGACAGACTTTATTTTCCTGGGCTCCAAAATCACTTCAGATGGTAACTGCAGCCACGAAATTAAAAGACACTTGCTCCTTGGAAGAAAAGCTATGACAGCCTCAGTTCAGTTCAGTTCGGTTGCTCAGTCGTGTCCGACTCTTTGCGACCCCATGAATTGCAGCACGCCAGCCTCCCCGTCTATCACCAGCTCCCGGAATACACTCAGACTCATGTCCATCGAGTCACTGATGCCATCCAGCCATCTCATCCTCGGTCGTCTCCTTCTTCTCCTGCCCCCAATCCCTCCCAGCATCAGAGTCTTTTCCAATGAGTCAACTCTTCGCATCAGGTGGCCAAAGTACTGGAGTTTCAGCTTCAGCATCATTCCTTCCAAAGAAATCCCAGGGCTGATCTCCTTCAGAATGGACTGGTTGGATCTCCTTGCAGTCCAAGGGACTCTCAAGAGTCTTCTCCAATACCACAGTTCAAAAGCATCAATTCTTCGGCACTCAGCCTTCTTCACAGTCCAACTCTCACATCCATATGACCATTGGAAAAACCATAGCTTTGACTAGCCGAACCTTTGTTGGCAAGGTAATATCTCTGCTTTTCAATATGCTATCTAGGTTGGCCGTAACTTTCCTTCCAAGGAGTAATCATGTTTTAATTTCATGGCTGCAATCACCATCTGCAGTGATTTTGGAGCCCAAAAAGATAAAGTCAGCCACTGTTTCCAGTGTTCCACCATCTATTTGCCATGAAGTGATGGGACCAGATGCCATGATCTTTGTTTTCTGAATGTTGAGCTTTAAGCCAACTTTTTCACTCTCCTCTTTCACTTTCATCAAGAGGCTTTTGAGTTCCTCTTCACTTTCTGCCATAAGGGCGGTGTCATCTGCATATCTGATGTTATTGATATTTTTCCCGGCAATCTTGATTCCAGCTTGTGTTTCTTCCAGTCCAGCGTTTCTCATGATGTACTCTGCATAGAAGTTAAATAAGCAGGGTGACAATATACAGCCTTGACGCACTCCTTTTCCTATTTGGAACCAGTCTGTTGTTCCATGTCCAGTTCTAACTGTTGCTTCCTGGCCTGCATACAGATTTCTCAAGAGGCAGGTCAGGTGGTCTGGTATTCCCATCTCTTTCAGAATTTTCCACAGTTTATTGTGATCCACACAGTCAAAGGCTTTGGCATAGTCAATAAAGCAGAAATAGATGTTTTTCTGGAACTCTCTTGCCTTTTCGATGATCCAGCCAATGTTGGCAATTTGATCTCTGGTTCCTCTGCCTTTTCTAAAACCAGCTTGAACATCAGGAAGTTCATGGTTCACATATTGTTGAAGCCTGCCTTGGAGAATTTTGAGCATTACTTTACTAGCATGTGAGATGAGTGCAATTGTGTGGTAGTTTGAGCATTCTTTGGCATTGCCTTTCTTTGGGATTGGAATGAAAACTGATCTTTTCAAGTCCTGTGGCCACTGCTGAGTTTTCCAAATTTGCTGGCATATTGAGTGCAGCACTTTCACAGCATCATCTTTCAGGATTTGAAATAGCTCCCCTGGAATTCCATCACCTCCACTAGCTTTGTTCGTAGTGATGCTTTCTAAGGCCCACTTGACTTCACATTCCAGGATGTCTGGCTCTAGATGAGTGATCACACCATTGTGATTATCCGGGTCATGAAGATCCTTTTTGTACAGTTCTTCTGTGTATTCTTGCCACCTCTTCTTAATATCTTTTGCTTCTGTTAGGTCCATACCATTTCTGTCCTTTATCGAGCCCATCTTTGCATGAAATGTTCCCTTGGTATCTCTAATTTTCTTGAAGAGATCTCTAGTCTTTCCCATTCTGTTCTTTTCCTCTATTTCTTTGCATTGATCGCTGAAGAAGGCTTTCTTATCTCTCCTTGCTATTCTTTGGAACTCTGCATTCAGATGCTTATATCTTTCCTCTTCTCCTTGGCTTTTCGCTTCTCTTCTTTTCACAGCTATTTGTAAGGCCTCCCCAGACAGCCATTTTGCTTTTTTGCATTTCTTTTCCATGGGGATGGTCTTGATCCCTGTCTCCTGTACAATGTCACGAACCTCATTCCATAGTTCATCAGGGACTCTATCTATCAGATCTAGACCCTTAAATCTATTTCTCAATTTCACTGTATAATCATAAGGGATTTGATTTAGGTCATACCTGAATGGTCTAGCGGTTTTCCCTACTTTCTTCAATTTAAGTCTGAATTTGGCAATAAGGAGTTAATGATCTGAGCCACAGTCAGCTCCCGGTCTTGTTTATCCTGACTGTATAGAGCTTCTCCATCTTCGGCTGCAAAGAATATAGTCAATCTGATTCCGGGGTTGACCATCTGGTGATGTCCATGTGTAGAGTCTTCTCTTGTGTTGTTGGAAGAGGGTGTTTGCTATGACCAGTGCATTTTCTTGGCAAAACTGTATTAGTCTTTGCCCTGCTTCATTCCGCGTTCCAAGGCCAAATTTGCCTGTTACTCCAGGTGTTTCTTGACTTCCTACTTTTGCATTCCAGTCCCCTATAATGAAAAGGACATCTTTTTGGGGTGTTAGTTCTAAAAGGTCTTGTAGGTCTTCATAGAACCGTTCAACTTCAGCTTCTTCAGCATTACTGGTTGGGGCATAGACTTGGATTACAGTGATATTGAATGGTTTGCCTTGGAAATGAACAGAGATCATTCTGTCGTTTTTGAGATTGCATCCAAGTACTGCATTTCAGACTCTTTTGTTGACCATGATGGCTACTCCATTTCTTCTGAGGGATTCCTGCCCACAGTAGTAGATATAATGGTCATCTGAGTTAAATTCACCCATTCCAGTCCATTTTAGTTCGCTGATTCCTAGAATGTTGACGTTCACTCTTGCCATCTCTTGTTTGACCACTTCCAATTCGCCTTGATTCATGGACCTGACATTCCAGGTTCCTATGCAACATTGCTCTTTACAGCATCGGACTTTGTTTCTATCACCAGTCACATCCACAGCTGGATATTGTTTTCGCTTTGGCTCCATCCCTTCTTTTTTTCTGGAGTTATTTCTCCACTGATCTCCAGTAGCATATTGGACACCTACTGACCTGGGGAGTTCCTCATTCAGTATCCTATTATTTTGCCTTTTCAACCTAGATAGCATATTAAAAAGCAGAGACATTGCTTTACCAACAAAGGTCCATCTAGTCAAATCTATGGTTTTTCCAGTAGTCATGTATGGATATGAGAGCTGGACTATAAAGACATCTGAGCACTGAAGAATTGATGCTTTTGAACTGTGATGTTGGAGAAGACGCTTGAGAGTCCCTTGGACTGCAAGGAGATCCAACCAGTCAATCCTGAAGGAAATCAACCCTGAACACTCATTGGAAGGACTGATGCTGAAGCTGAATTCCAATACTTGGGCCACCTGATGCAAAGAGCCAACTCATTGGAAAATACCTTGATGCTAGGAAAGATTGAAGGTAAGAGAAGGGGTGACAGAAGACGAGATGGTTGGATGGCATCACTGACTCAATGGACATGAGTTTGAGCAAGCTCCAGGAGAAGGTGAAGGACAGGAAAGCCTGCTGTGCTGCAGTCCATCGGGTAGCAAAGAATTGGACACGACTGAACAACAAATCCTGAGCAGATCATTATTTTAGAAAGATCATTCTGATTCCATAGAACTGATTGTATTAAAGGGGAGCTGGACAGGATTTCTTGGCAGTCCAGTGGTTAGGACTCAGTGCTTTCACTACTGTGGACCTGGGTTCAATCCCTGGTCAGGGAAGTAAGATTCCACAAGCCACCTAACATGGCCTTTAAACAAAAAAAAAAAAAGGGGGGGGGTGTAGCTGGAGAAGTTCTCAATTTCCTGGTAGATTCATGCTCCAGACAAACCAGATGAATAATGGTGATTTCAGATGTTCAAACTGGTTTTAGAAAAGGCAAAGGAACCAGAGATCAAATTGCCAACATCCGCTGGATCATGGAAAAAGCAAGAGAGTTCCAGAAAAACATCTATTTCTGCTTTATTGACAACAACAAAGCCTTTGACTGTGTGGATCACAATAAACTGTGGAAAATTCTAAAAGAGATGGGAATACCAGACCACCTGACCTGCCTCTTGAGAAACCTATATGCAGGTTAGGAAGCAACAGTTAGAACTGGACATGGAACAACAGACTGGTTCCAAATAGGAAAAGGAGTGCGTCAAGGCTGTATATTGTCACCCTGCTTATTTAACTTCTATGCAGAGTACATCATGAGAAACGCTGGACTGGAAGAAACACAAGCTGGAATCAAGATTGCCGGGAAAAATATCAATAACATCAGATATGCAGATGACACCACCCGTATGGCAGAAAGTGAAGAGGAACTCAAAAGCCTCTTGATGAAAGTGAAAGAGGAGAGTGAAAAAGTTGGCTTAAAGCTCAACATTCAGAAAACAAAGATCATGGCATATGGTCCCATCACTTCATGGCAAATAGATGGTGAAACACTGGAAACAGTGGCTGACTTTATCTTTTTGGGCTCCAAAATCACTGCAGATGGTGATTGCAGCCATGAAATTAAAACATGATTACTCCTTGGAAGGAAAGTTACGACCAACCTAGATAGCATATTGAAAAGCAGAGATATTACCTTGCCAACAAAGGTCCGTCTAGTCAAAGCTATGGTTTTTCCAATGGTCATGTATGGATGTGAGAGTTGGACTGTGAAGAAGGCTGAGTGCCAAAGAATTGATGCTTTTGAACTGTGGTGTTGGAGAAGACTCTTGAGAGTCCCTTGGACTGCAAGGAGATCCAACCAGTCCATTCTAACGGAGATCAGTCCTGGGTGTTCACTGGAAGGAATGATGCTAAAGCTGAAACTCCAATACTTTGGCCACCTGATGCGAAGAGTTGACTCATTGGAAAAGACTCTGATGCTGGGAGGAGTTGGGGGCAGGAGGAGAAGGGGACGACCAAGGATGAGATGGCTGGATGGCATCACTGACTTGATGGACATGAGTCTGAGTGAACTCTGGGACTTGGTGATGGACAGGGAGGCCTGGCATGCTGCAATTCATGGGGTCGCAAAGAGTGGGACACGACTGAACTGAACTGAACTGAACTGAATTAGAATAGTGGCAGTGGAGGCAGTGAACAGTGGACAGAGTCAGTGTTTATTCTGGAGTAAGAGCAACATGATGTGGTGACAGATTGGAAGTGAGGACTTAGGAACTGAGAAGTATCAACACACAAAATAAGGATTTTGAAATGTTTATCCCAGTGGATGGCAGTGCCTTTATTGAGGTAGGATAGATAGATGAGAAGGAGATTTAGGCATGGCAATGGAAAGAATATTGGACTTTATGCTCTTTATTATTCTAAAACAAGTGGATTTTCAATATGTAACAGCTTTGCTGCTGCTGCTAAGTCACTTCGGTCGTGTGCGACTCTGTGCGACCCAATAGATGGCAGCCCACCAGGCTCCCCCATCCCTGGGATTCTCTAGGCAAGAACACTGGAGTGGGTTGCCATTTCCTTCTCCAATGCATGAAGGTGAAAAGTGAAAGTGAAGTCGCTCAGTTGTGTCCAACTCTTAGCGACTCCATGGACTACAGCCTACCAGGCTCCTCTGTCCATGGGATTTTCCAGGCAAGAGTACTGGAGTGAGGTGCCATCGCCTTCTCCTATAACAGCTTTACCGAGATATAATTCAGATACAAACCACTCAAAGTGTACAATCCAACGGTTTTCAGTATATTCACAGGGGTGTGCAGTCATCATCATCTGATGGTCCAAGGACTCAGTGCTATTACTGCCATGACCTGACTTCAGTCTCTGGCTGGGGAACTGAGATCCTGCTCCAAACCACTGCAGATTGAGACCACCCAAGATCCCTAACCACTGGACTGCCAGGGTATTTCCAATCACAGCCATTTTAGTCGGTGTGAAGTACTATCTCAATGTTTTGATTTGTCCTTCCCTGATGGCTAACGATGGAGAGCATCTTTTCTTATACATATTGGCCATTTGTTTATCTTCTTTAAGGAAATGCTTAACCTGTTCTGTTGCTCATTTTTTAACTGGGTTATGTCTTCTGTCATCAATGCTTTAAGTGTCATATCTAAGAAGGTTTTGCTTTATCCACGATCATGCAGATTTACTCTTATATATTTCACTAAGGATTTTAGAGTTTTAGCATACACGGTTGGGTTTGTTATCCATTTTTTATTAACTTTTGTATATGGTACAAGGCCGTGAAACCATGCACCTATGACTGGGATTTGAACTCGTGGTCTTTTAAGATCACATACTTGGTTTCAGGACTTAGTGAAGCTCAGGTTCTTGAGGTCTCTTTGCAGAAAGAATTCAGTGACAGATACATGATAGGTAAGAAGGGGATTTATTTAGAGAGAAATGCACTCCAGAGTGTGGACCATCTCAGAAGACAGCAACCTCAAAATATGGTGTGGTTAGTTTTTATGGGCTGAGTTATTTCAAAGGTTAATGAGTGGGAGGATTATCCCAATTATTTTGAGGAAGGGGTGGGGATTTCCAGGAATTGAGCCACTACTCAGTTCTGGCTTTTGACGGCTGGCCTCAGAAGAGCTGAAGTGACTTAGATGCATGCACCCACGCCCCAGATATGCAGGTTTTACAAACATGAAGAAATTTTGCTACACCAGATAGGTATCCTATGCGCTAAGTTTGTTCAGTCATGTCTGACTCTTTGCGACTCTGTGGACTATAACCCACCAGGCTCCTCTGTCCATGGGATTCCCCAGGCAAGAATACTGGAGTGGGTTGCCATGCTCTACTCCAGGGACCTTCCTGACCCAGGGATCAAGCCCACATCTCTTATGTCTCCTGCATTGGCAGGTGGGTTCTTTACCACTAGCACCACCTGGGAAGCCCAGCGTATCCAACAATGTAACTCAAGTCTGACACTATCTACCTGTTTGTTATTGTTCAGCCACTCAGTTGTGTCTGACTCTTTGCGACCACATGGACTGCAGCATGCCAGGCTTCCTTGTCCTTTACTGTCTCCCAGAGTTTGCTAAGATTCATGTCCATTAAGCTGATGATGCCATCCAACCATCTCATCCTCAGCCTATTAAAAAGCAGAGATGTCACTTTGCCAACAAAGGTCCATATAGCCAAAGTATGGTTTTTTTCAAGTCACATACAGACGTGAGAGTTGGACCATAAAGAAGGTTGAGCCCCGGACTGATGCTTTCGAATTTTGGTGCTGGAAAAGGCTCTTGAGTCCCTTGGACTGCAAGGAGATCAAACTAGTCAATCCTAAGGAAATCAACCCTGAATATTCATTGGAAGGACTGATGCTGAAGCTGAAACTCCCAATACTTTGGCCATGCAAAGAGCCAACTCATTGGAAAAGACCCTGATGCTGCGCAAGACTGAGGGCAGAAGGGGATGACAGAAGATGAGATGGTTGGATGGCATCATCAACTCAATGCCATGAATTTGAGCAAACTTCAGGAATTAATGAAGAACATGGAAGCCTGGCAGGCTGCAGTCCATGGGGTTGCAAAGAGTCAGACAGGACTCAGTGAAGGAACAATAAAATTATCTAGGTTAACAGTTATTATGGTTATGGTGACTATTAATAAGCTACATCTTCATGATGTGTCAATAAAAGTCCTTTCAATTCCTACCATGTTTTATATGCTGCTAAGCATTGGGTATATAGTGGCACAAATGAGCTTACAATTGAATACTGGAGAAATATTGGTTTGAACATGTTAACTTAAAACTGCAATATGGAAAGGAGGGCGTGAAAAGGCAAGAGGAACCGAAATGAGGGTGAAAAGGAAGGACTGAACAACCAGATCCTTGTCTTATGCCACCTAAATGCCATCAGCAGTTAACTCCTCCCTAAACAATTTTGTGATTATACATATCCCAATCCAGGTAACTTGCGTTGTATTTATGTTCAACTAACATTTCCCTGCGCAGAGACAAACCTGGGGGAGCGGAGGCTATGGGCAAGGTGGGAACGTCAAATGCAAAGTCTTCTTTGTTGTTTTATCTGTAGTTCTAACTAGAAACCAATGTGTGTTGGGGGAAGCAGAGGGCGAGGGGAAAAAAAAAAAAGCCAACGTCTACATGTCTTTCCCAGATAAACTTTAATCATCGTTACAAACGCCATCGCTCGATTCAGATATTAGAAATTACCTGATGTGGCCCGTAAATCAAGACTCCCCGCCCCCGACCCAAAATCACCTCAACCATTCCCTTAAGGGTTACCAACTCAGTATATTGTTAAGTAGTCAGCCTGAAACAGTCAGGGAGGTCTAGCCGGCAGTTCTCAGTGAGACAGTCAGGCGTGAATCGTGAACTCACTAAACCCCTCAGATTGGTCAAACAACTGGGGTTTCCGTGGGAACGAGGTAAAAGGCAGCTGGTGAGAGAACAAAGGCTGCGCGTCCCAGGCAAGGGCCTCCGGCCCGCTGGCCTCACTGGGGGCGAGGGTGGCGGTGCGCCCTGGTGGCTGCCTCCCGGGTCGGTGACCCACGCCGCCGCGGCGCTGGCGCGCCTCTCTGGGATCCCCACCACCACCACCACCACCACCACGCCTCCGCCAGGCCGAGGCACAGGAGGACGCCGCCGAGACTGGAGTCTCGTGAGAAGGAAGAGGCGCGGGGGCTGAGGCCGGGCCGCCGCCAGGGTGAGTGAGCAAGCGACCTGTGAATCACACTGCAGGCCATCACCCGAAAAGACCGAGATCACGCGGCTCCCGGGGCCGGCTGAAGCCGCCTAGAAGGGAGCACGCCGGAGGGGAGGGGCGCCGGGGACAGAGCGCGACGTCCCCTGCCATTCCCGTCTCTGAGAGGCCGCCGTCCCGGCCAGGCCCCGCCCCTCGCACTTATGTAATAGGGACGCGCTACCATTGGCCCGCGAGACCGGAAGAGGCGCAGGCGCGCGTGCGGGTGGGGCGATGGGGAGGCGGGGCGGGAGGCCGGGGCAGGAAGGCGAGTGGGCGGGGGCTGCGCGGAACAGGCGGCGCTGGGGAGACTGGGAGAAGTGCGCGGCGTGCGCGAGCACGAGGCTTAGTGGCCTCCCTCAAGGCAGAGGCAGCGGGCGCGCGCGGCGGTGGCGGGTGCGAGTCGCGGGCTGTTGTGCTGCCGGCTCTTGCCTTTCCCCTCCTTGGCGGGTGGAGGAGGCCGAAGCGGTGCTGGGCGCGCTCCCCTTCCTCTCCCTCCGGCCACCTCCCCCCGCAAGCCCTCTCGTGCTGCGCGGTCTCTCCGACGCAAGACTGTCCCGGCCCGGGTGAGCGGCTGTGGGGGCGGCGCTGACGCCGCAGGACGCCCGGGAGCCGGGGTGGGGGGCCTGCCGGCTGGGTCGGCGGGGGCCGTGATGGGGCGGGCGGGTCAGCGCGGGTCGCGAGGGGCCGCCGGCCTGCCCCGCCTCCTTGGGGGCCGCCGAGCCTGCCCTGTCCCGGCGCGGGCCGCCGGGAAGGAGGGGAAGCTCGGGCGCCCGCCAGGCCCTGCAGGTGGCCGGCTCGCAGGCCGGCCGCGGCGGCGGCGGAGCGGTAACCTTACCCGCTGGCGGCAGCAGCTGGTCGGTTTCCCTCAGCTTGAGCTCCCGGTGGCCGAAGGGGCCGGGTTTCGGGCAGCGGAGGCCCCCGGGAGGCGTGTCTCGGGCCGGGGTCCGTGAGGAGGGGCCGGTAGGTAGGGGTTTCGGTGGCCGAGAAAGAGGAGGAATTCTCTTCCAGGCGGGAGAGGCCGGTCTGGGAAGGAAGGTGTGCCGGGCTTAACAGCCGGGCTCAGCGAAGTGCTGGCGAAGATAGACCTAACTGCCGGCCCTTTCATCCTCTCTCCTCTCCGAAAGGGACTTAGTTCACTAAAAAAGCCGGAGTCAAGTTGTTGTTCACTGCCCGGGCCTCTTCGTTTTCAGATACTTAATGGAAAATGATCCTACTTCCTGGATCCAAAATTTTTTTCTCTTACTCGTTTGTTTTGGTTTTAGGAGGCTCTTTTGGGGCAAGGCTTATACTTGGTACCTCCTGTAAGAGCCCCTCATATTGTAAGAACTCATTACTCGCTTTACTTACTTCCCTCTTTACAGCCCCCCTTGGAAGACCATACAAAATAAAGAGTTATAAGCCAGCTTTTAGGTATTTGTAAATGACTTCTTGCCCCTCAGTTCGCTGCTTTTAATCAAGGAGAAGTTATGCGTAGTTACGCTTAAGATTTTGTGGAAAACTCAGTTGGCTTGAGAGCAAGCCCTAAGTTGAGCTGTCCAAAAGCAGGTGGTTTGTTCGTTTGCATTTCTGCTTTCAAAAAGGAAATCAATGCAAGCGTGTCGCTAGAACTTAGGGGCCTGCCTTACGCATTTAGACTGATTTCAATTTCCTTTGCCTCGTGTTTTCTGTTTTAAAAATAACAGCAACCACAATCTTTTCTTTATTAAAGCTGTTATGTGTTTTTTGTTACTTTTGTGAGATGACAATGAGAATGGGAAAATGTATTGTTAATGTATTTTATCAGCAGTGGTAACTGCAGAAGTTGCTTTTTTCAGATCACTGCGTGAATATTTTAGCAGAACAGCTAATAACTTCTAGATATCAAAGAAACTTCTAGAATTAGTAGCTTGCCATTTTATACAGTGTAAAACAGTTAAGAGGTTACCTCCATAATCAGTGTATTAACATACATGTCGTACATCATGTGGAAGAGTTCAGATCCATGTGAAGTCTGAAGTATTCTGACTTAAGGTACTGATACTAAGACACTGAGACACTAAGAATGTTATAAACATTGAGATATCATAAAGATTGAATACCTATCATTCAAATAATGCAGAAGTGTCCAAATCTGTTTCCATGGGAATAGGTTTGTAAACTTGGCATAAATATACTTTTTAAAAAAGCATTTCATTTGACTTGGAATTAATAAGGATTTGGTTTTTTAAAAAATAACAAAAATGGAAGTTTAGTCTTGAGTGGCTAACACATCTGATTGTATATACCATTATTTGATGGGAATGGGGTTCCTATATTAGGCTAGCCATACTGAAAAATTCTGTGATTTTTTGAAATGCTGAGCTGGCTTCCTAGAAAAGGATTGATCTTCCTTTGTATTTTGACTTTTAGATTTGATGTTTAATGCTAGTGGGAACTTGGCCTATGGGTGTGCTTTTTTGTTGTTGTTGTTCCCCTTTTTCTTTTTGGGAGAAACTGGGGTGTTTCCGTGACTGTTTTGACCTCTTATCTAGTTAAGGTTCTAGTCAGAACAAGCTAACACTCTTTCCTGGTGAAGTTAATAAGTGTATTGTGTGTTCATGTCCTGAAATGACTTAAAAGTGTAAAATTTAATTGCAGTGCTAGTCAAAACTATCCATAGGGATTCTACTTAAATCCTATTTTAAAGATCCTATTTTAAAGTATTTAAAAACCAGCTCCAACTTATTATAGACCTTTTATGAATAGGTTTAATTTGTTGTCTTAAGTCTTTATTGAAAAAATAAAAATGTTTCCCCTAATTTTTAACCTGTGTTAATTTCAGATTGCCAGTAGTAAAAAGGGGTAGCTTTCATTTTTGTAAAAGTACCCTTATTGTTAACGGATATGAATTTGAGCAAGCTCTGGGAGATGGTGAAGGACAGGGAAGCCTGGCGTGCTGCAGTCCATGGGGTCGCAAAGTTGGACATGACTGAGCAACTGAACAACAACCCCTTTAATCTTAATAATTTGTCCAGCAGTCATATGAAGACCAATTTTTTTATTTTTTAAAGAAAGAATTGCACAGTAATTTTAGGAAACCTAAGTATTCAAGAGGATGGTTCCCACTGCTCCTGTGAATTTCTTTAGAGGCACTGGATGACAGCTTTTATTTCTCTTAAAGTTGTAAGAATCTCGGGTCAAAGGGGAAAGTACTTTTGCAAAATGATCAAGTGATTGGGGAAGGAGCTAAACTGTCTTAGGTAAACTTTTGAAGATTACATACAGGAAAGTGTACAGTTCTTAGGTGTATAGTTAAGTGAATTTTTACAAGTGAACACACTTGTATAACCATTACCTGGATCAAAACACAGAACATTATCGGCACCCCAAAAATCTCCTTCATGTCCTTTTTTTCCCATTGTTACTTCCTGGATTAGTTTTGACTGTGCTAAGCTTTATGCAACACAGGTTCTTTGTATCTGGCTTCTTTTCCTTTGACACTGAGATATAACCGTGTTGTTGCTTGTGATAAGCCTTCCCTTTGAGTGCTGCGTAGTAGTCCAGTGCGGAAGTCTGCCACACGTTATGTGTCTCCTTTACTGTTAATAAGCATTTGGATTCTTTCCAGTTTTGGAAACAGATGCACTGAGCATTCTTGAACTGTACCTTTTGCTGTACAAAAACGTATTTGCATTTCTATTGAATATATACCAAGAGTGGAATTGTGAGATTACAGCGTAGGTGACTAGTTTTCTGCAGTGGTTATATCAGTTTATCCTCTAGTAACCTTGTATGTGAGAATTTGAAAATCCATACATTTTGATTGACTAGTGTTTCTATAAAACAGCTGTCCAGTTCTTGGGGTGTTGCCGTACTAAGATTTTGCTCTAATGTCTCAACTCCTGTTTTCAGATATGGCTCGTGGACAGCAGAAGATTCAGTCTCAGCAGAAAAATGCCAAAAAGCAAGCTGGACAAAAGAAGAAGCAAGGACATGACCAGAAGGCTGCTGCCAAAGCTGCCTTAATATATACCTGCACTGTCTGTAGGGTAAGGGGAACTGAAAGACGTAGCTTCCTACAGCCGTATCACCCTGAATGTGCCCAGTTTTATCTGAAAGGCATAGTTCTCTCATGGACAGTTCTTTCATTAGGGATTGGTTTGTATAGGTTAAAATTTTGCAAACATAGCAAGAAAAATGCTTTACTTGAAATAGATTTGAGAGGTGATTGTGTTAGGAGCCCATCTTCATTCTTCTATTCAATGATTTATATATATGTGTGTATGTGTTTTGTCTGTGCCTTGAGGCACATAAGAATCTTAGTTCCCTGACTAGGTTTTGAATCTGTGTCCCCTGTACTAAAAGCACAGAGTCCTCTAACCACTGAACTGCTGTAAAACTCCCAACAATTATATTTTTGGAATAGCTCCTCTGGCCAGACACAGTTTTCTTGGTGTTATTGAGATGGAATGAACAAAGCAAAAACCCTTTCCTCATAGAGAAAAAAGATATCTTCTTAAGGGCAGATAATACACTTTGAACTTCATAAGAAAAGTCAGATTTACATGCTTAATTTAAAGCTATGTAAGACACCTCTGGTTATATACTTGGCCTTTTTTTTTTTTCCTTTGCTAAATTTGTAGTTATGTCTACAAAACTAGAGTATATTCACGTTGAGGGCTTTGACTAGCATTAATGTGTTTTATTCGATTGAAGAAGAATCATAACAGCTGCTATTGAGTGCTTACGAGGTGCCAGACACTGAGCCACATGTTTTCCATGTATGCGCCCATTAATCACACAGCTCCTCTATGGCATAAAGTACTTTCATTCTTATTTTACAGAAGAGCAATTGAGTCATGGGGAGTTAAATAACTTGTGCTGGGTCACTCAGCTAGTATGTTGGAGAGCTGGGATCTGAACCCTGGAGGTCCACCTCCGGAGCCCATCTTCTGGACCACACTGCTACGAAGAAATTTTCCTTAAATTCCAGGCTAGGGTCTTTTTTTGCCTATTTAAACTCACTACTTTTTCTTCTTAGTATTTTTATTTTTGGCTGCGAGGGGTCTTTGCTGCTGCTAGTGGACTTTCTCTAGTTGCGGTGACAGGGGGATACTCTGCAGGTTTCTCATTGTGGTGGCTTTTTTTGTTGAGGAGCACAGGTTCTGGGGCACAGGGACTTCAGTAGTTGTAGCACTCAGGCTTAGGAGTTGTGGGTTGCAGGCCCTTGTGTGTGTGTGTTCAGTACTTGAGATTCATGGGCTCTAGAGCTTGGGCTTAGTTGTTCCATGGCATGTGGAATCTTCCCAGACCAGGGATTAAACCTGTGTCCCCTGCATTGGCAGGTGGATTCTTATCCACTGTGCCACCAGGGAAGTCCCCTAAGGTCACCACCCTTGAAGTTATTAAATAAAAGTGCCAAAGGAAAAGTGCATGGTGAGGTTGTTTCAGTTACAGCAGGCATTTTTTTTTTCAGTATGTCTGGGTAGAATTGGTGGTATGGATGGGAAGTGGCTCAGTTGCTCAGTTGTATCTGACTCTTCGCTGGGATTCTGCAGGCAAGAATACTGGAGAGGGGGTGCCATTTCCTCCACCAGGGGATTTTTCCCAACCCAGGGATCAAACCCATGTCTCTTACATCTTCTGCGTTGGCAGGCAGATTCTTTACCACTGCACCACCTGGGAAGCCCATGGTTGGGAAGGGATATTGATAAGACTTGACTGATTCCTGGACTAAAGTTAATCTTTTATTGAAGTCATTACCAATGAAAGAATTCCTGACTCCTTAGAAGTTCTCATTAAGAGAAGAAATCTGTTAAATTAAATAACTTGTTTTTATTGAGTTTTGATATACACAAAATAATGAGATTGAGCAAGCTTCAGATTCTGTTTGGAAAGAGACAAGGTAAAAGTAAATTTCACTAAATTACTAATGAAAAAATACTCTGAGTATTTTTCTGAAAATACTAGAGTATCTCATATAGAACTCACAGCAACAAAAAATGTTTATTTAATGTTTTATCTAATGTAATGTGCTTAAATAATAAATAATTGAATGTCTTTGTCTAGTTAAGTCAGTGTAGTATAGTATTTGAGGTCTGAAATATCTAGTACTAAGTTAAACACAGGTACTGGACAAATTAAACTGTAGGTTTTAGTTTCCTTAGCACAGAAAATGCAGATAGTAAAAACTGATTTAAGATTACTGGAAGATTCTGTGAAAAGTTTGGTAACAATGCTTAACATATCCAGTAAATGTTATCTATTGTTTGCTGTTAATCAGGTAATATTCTCTTTGACCCATCCCTTTTTTATATGTGAAATGTGGGATATGCTATGAATTTCTTTGCTACAAAGTCCTTTTCATGTGTCAGCCAGTAAGTTAAAGGAATTTAAAAGTGTTTTGCAGTAGTTGTTGATCATGAGTAGGCTTAGGATTTTAAAAGCACACTTTTGTTTCGTGAATCAGGTCTAACTCTTCTTTTTTGCACACTTTTAAAAATTAGACACAAATGCCAGACCCTAAGACCTTCAAGCAGCACTTTGAGAGCAAGCATCCTAAGACTCCACTTCCTCCAGAATTAGCTGATGTTCAGGCATAAAGTTGTTTACAGGTAATTGACATTTTCTTTTGTTAATGTCAGATTGTATACAAGAGCAGAATTATCTTTTGTAATTGTAAAATTGATTTCTATCTTCTAGCTGAGACTTCATTACTGCCCTCTTTTAAGTTAACATTTAACTTTGCAATTGTTAGAAGTCCATTTCCCCAGACCATATCCTTTCAATGCCTTTGAAACCTCTAAGTTTTTTACCACTGTAGCCAAAAATGGGATGAGGTGATGCTGGCCAACTCTAGTCCAAGAATGGAGGAGTTTTCAGTTTAAAGAAAATGACCATTATAAAAGTGTTTGAGGATCTTGCTCCCAGAAATGATGCAGACCATAGTCTGTGAGTGCCTTTTTGTTGGTATTTGACTTAGAGTGCTTAGCAGAGTACGTTAAAATATAAGATAGGATGTAGGCATTCACTATAAACTGGACAGTCACTTGAAAATAAGCAGTTTGTACTTTCTGTGTGGTTGGATTTTTTTTCCTAAATGGTAATGGTATATGTATGAGAATTATTTCTTTTTATATTCATCAAAGATCTGTTTATAAAACTTAGTTGACAGATCTGTCAGGCTAACTTCATAGCTTAGGCATGTTTCGCTTTTTTTTTAAAGACACCTGAAATACGTGTAAATCATATTTATGTAATGCTCACATTCACTGAACATCTTATGTTTTATAGGTGGATACGTGACACCTTTGATTCTTCTACTGTCTCAGACCTTAGGTAACAAACCTGCAGCTGCTTTTCTAACAAACTGTTGATCAGCAAAATAAAGGGGCTACAGAAACACTCATTTTTATGCTGTTCCCTTTTGGGCTTCATGCAAAGACAATTCTGTGTAAATGTACAGTTGACTCTGATTTGGAAATCTGAAAATCAGTCCATCCTTGTTATAAAAAATTTTTTTACAATTGTAATTATATTGATGTTCATATTGTGTAAAATAACTCATTTAATAAAGTAGTACTTTGATTTTACAACATCACAGGATAAATGGTTTTAGAAATTCTGTTCTTTCTACATTATTTGCCTTATAAAAATCTAATGAATTCATCAGCTGAAATTGCAAGCGCAGTTCTTAGGTCCTTTTCTCAGTTCAGGGGCAGGTTCATAGTTAAACCAGAGCAGACTCATTCACTAATTTGTGCACAGGATTTTATTGGCAGTTGCTGACCTAGGTGAAGAATGACTTACCTGCTGCCTTAGTATATTGCAATCGTGTCATTTTTCCCTCTTCCTGTGATTGAGGTTGGACTATTTGAGCTTGCTATGTGACCTGGCTATACCTGCCAGCCAGGTATAGCCTGTAGATAACTAATATATTCTTCAGATTGGTTGGGTTGTCAGTAAGCCCTTCTAAAAAATTACGTTCTAAAGTATTCGCCACATGAAATAAGCAGTCTGTTGTATAATATAAAATATGGAACATTTGTGAACTGGTAAAGCGCTATCTTTTATAAATTATACTTGATTCTTTGAAAATTGTGTAAGTTCTTTGATTTGAAATTGAAGTTCGTAATTTTGGAAGGGGTTTTTGGAAGTTAATAACAATTTGGCCAATTTATGAATGGATTTTGCAGTAACGGAAGGATTGGAATGACTTGTGGCTGGATTAATTCCCAGAACCGTCTCCTTTCTTTCCTTTTTAAGTTAATAGTTGATTTTAGGAGTTTACTTTGTGCTGGTTCCTAAAATCAAAGACTGTGTATAGTATGACTTCCATGTGAACTAGAAAAGTATTAAAATAGGCCAATATCCACATTTTTCTTTTTTTACTCTTAAGGATGGGGAAGTGGGTTGGTTCCGATAAATGCAGTAAATCCTACCCAATTAAAAAAGACTAATTTTAGATTTCTTCTAATTTGCTTTTGCCAACTGTTAATACTAAGTGAAACCGCTGTAACTCAGTTTAAATTTTAAAGTTGATTTAATAGGAAGAACATGCAAATATTTACTGGTATTGCTTAGAGCCGCAGATCTGATCCTGTGGATTGATTACAAAATGCATTCCCTCTTTCTGCTGTAACTCATCACTGCATTTGTTTTATAGCTGTGCATTTTCTGCCCACCTTGTTTGTCTTTAGTGTAAGTTTAAAATAAGATATTTTCAAGAAAAAGCTTCAGTGGTGATAGTTTCTTAGCAACTCCTCTTCTTATACTCTTACTTTAAAATAGTCATTTTTTCCATGTACTTAATTTCCTCAGTTTCAGAGTTATTATCTGTTAATTCCAAATATGTTGGTTACTAGAATATTAGAATTTACCTAATTGCTTACAGTGGGTATTACAGAAGTTATGGTTCAATTACAATTTTAAAGTTTTTAAAAGTGCTTTGAGCATATGTATGTTTATGTTAGTAACAGATCATTTACAAACCTTTTACAAGTTTTGGGTTTTTTTTTTTTAATTTGCTTTATTGACTGTAATTCAGAATAAAAGCATTATGTTCTTGTGTTTAACCCTTTTTTATAAGCAGCTGAAGACACCATATTTAATTAGATCTCAGTGATAAGGAAATGGCTCCACTGATGTTGATAAAACATTCTTATACTTCATGTGAGGATTATTAGTGCAGTCCCCTTTTGTTTGGCTTAAATCTACGAGAAGGGGAAGATTTTCAGCATCTTCATCATTTAATTTGAAGATTCTTTAACAGATGACAGCTTAGTTCGTTATAAAACTGTTATGGTGTCTTCGAAGACTTGATAAAATACACAGAATTGCTCCTGTTGTATTCTGTATTACCATTAGTTGCCAAAAGGAATGGGGTTAAGATGACACTTGTTTCCGTTCTCTTTCTTATGGATCTACATCCCCATGTTTACCTGACACATTGGGGGCTCAGTTGTGTGCTGTAATGTCTTATTAAAGAAGATATTAAAGAAAACTAAACTAGTCTAATTTCTTCTACATTTTGGGAGGTTTTTATATTGCCTCTTCCCAGTTTAAAAAAATTTCTTTTCAATTCAGAATTGCCTCTTGAGTGTAGAATTGGTAGTTCTAAGGGTGACAGATTTCTTTCATTTTTCAGTGTTTTCCCTTTATCTATTTGGGATCTATAGGATACTTAAGAAGAAAGAAAAAAGCTTTGCTTAGAACCTTGCTATATTGAATTAGTAGAGGAAATAATCGACTATTAATCTAAAAATAATATACAAAAAATGCTTAGATCAGTTAATTAAATTGGATAAGTCCTTAAAGACATAGACTCAGATTTGAGCTACACTTTTTGTGTTATGTTAAGCTACTGTGTAGCTGATTAATCACGTCATAATTAAACCCTGAGATGTATGTATCACGAATAAGGTAGACTTTACCAGCATTACTATTTTGCCCCTCCAAAACCTTTGTTTTTCATTTTTTAAGAATGTGGATTGTACTGTACCTGTTTTAAAATGTGGTTAATATAGAGGGCTTTTTCTATAATACAGTGACCCACCCACCACAGTCCAAACTATAACTGAAATATATTTAAACCTCTGTTTCTGCATTAACTCATTTGTGCTAGAATTTTCATTTGGGGGGCAGTTTTTGGTATGGTTTAATTTTGGTCAGAGAATATACTTTTTAGAGTGTATCACAATGAGGATCAACACTAGGGGGTTGTATTTACTGTGACTTTACATTCTGAGATCTTTCAAGCTAGCTTAATTTTATCTGTTGAAGTTTCAGAAAATTCTTTACTCCCAGTGTAAAGATTTAATAAAACATCTATCTGTTTGGCTGAGAAAATAGATGTTTTATTAATGAAAGTACAAGTTGTCTTTATTAATTGTGGATTACCGTATTAAACTGAAAATTAAATGTCTTCTATTTTAAATGTTCTTTGGCTATACTGTTTACTAAGTTACCATCCTTTGGGAGTTTTTTAACCATTGTTTAGCTCCAATTTTTTGTATATAATACAGCTCCAAATTTAAAATCTACTCATAGACAGACTTCAGTCATTTATTTAGATCCATAAGGGTATATCTGTATTGTGAAGTAATTCTGTTAAAATCATATTCCTTTCTAGTCATTTTTAAATTTATACAGTATCATTGTTTCTTACATGATATTAATAATAACAGCTTAGGGTTTGGTAGACAGAAGTATTTCACTTTATCACCACTTGTGTTGTAAAATTCAGAATGGGACCTGCATTTTAGGATTCTAATTTATTAAAATTTTAATTAAGAAATAGGCCATCATAGTATTTCCTCTAACAGTGTTTCTCAGAATGAGATCTATGGCTAAGGTGACCATCTCTGGTTTGCCAAAGACACCACTTTGGCCTAAATTTTGATTTCATATTAATTTATGTTTAATATCAAAGTAATATTGTATGTAATCTACTTCAAAATCTCAGTATTGCCTCCTTCACTCATATCAGTTTCTAAGGTCACTGGCCACGCCCCCGCAGCCTGCAGCATCTTGGTTACCTGACCAGGCATTGAACCTGGGCCCACAACAGTGGAAGCCCTGAGTCCTAACCACTGGACCACCAGGGAATTCCCTGAAGTGCTTTTTGTAAATGTTAAGTTTATTTTACTTTTTAAATGACAATGATATCCAGAAATTCTTAAATGGAAATGTGGGATACTGGCAAGGTTTGTCTTTCAGAGGCCTTGAATCTGTTTTATTTAATTATTTTAATATATCCTACTGAGACTTAAATATCTGGTAAAATTAACTAGCTTTTAAAACTCCGAAATGCCTCTATTCACAGACAGTCATATAAACTTTATATTGTTTGTACCGTATTATTCAGACTTTTGATTCCTGCTCATCGTTTCATCCAAAGGGCTTAGGGGAAGTGGTCAGATGGGTTCAGAGGTGCTGCCTGTTAGTGTAGAACACTTGTACTGAGGAAGGAAGGGAAGTCTGTAGCGCTGACTGCAAGTCAGACATCCTCTGGGCTAACCACATTGAAAGCTTCTGATTTTGATATGGGATGCTTCTACATGTTATTTGATTTGGATCTCTGAATTTTTGTTTGTTTGTTTTTCTTCGTGGTGAAGAAGGTTTATCCAGGGAAGAAACACTCCATACGCAGATTGTGGGCCATCTCGGAAGGCAGGAGAGGCAAGAACCGCCTCTGAAATTTTTCATGAACTCTTAAATTTGGGGATACTTGAGAAGTTGTAAAGGTAGTACCGGAAAGTTCTTCTGTCCCTACACCCAATTTCACTTTACCCTGATATTATAATCTCACATTATTCTCTCTGTCAGAACTAAGAAACCATCGCTGGTATGTTACCAGCTGCAGTTTATCTGTAATAGCCTTTTTGTGTTCCAGGATCCAGTCCAGAATACCACACTGTATTTAGTTATTTCGTCTCTTTTGGTCTCCTCTGGCCTGTGATTGTTTCTCAGTCTTTGCCGTATTCTTTATGACCTTCACAGCTTGGAGGTGCATGCAGGTATATTGTAGAATGTCTCAGATTGAATTTGTCTTTTTTCTCATGGTTACGTTGGGGTAACAGGTGTTTGGGAAGAAAACCACAAAGGTGAAGTGCCCTTCACCTATCATCTTGGGGATGAATGATCCCCACGTGACATCACTGGTGATGTTAACCTCTGTCCCTTGGTTAAAGTGCTGTGGGTCAGGTTTCTCCACTGGAAAATCACTAGTTTTTTCTTTCCATATGCTGTCTTTTTAAAGTACTGGGATGTCCAGCCCTTACTCAAGGGGAGTGGGGATTTAGCTCCACCTGCTGGAGGGGAAAATATGTACATTATTTGAAATTATAAGGAGGATTTGTTCTCCACATTTGTTTATTCAGTCGTTTGTTTATATCCATATGGATTCAGTACTCTTATTTTGCTATTCAGATTATTCTGGCTTTGGCCATCGGGAGCTCTTTCACTTTGTCTCACATGTCCCTTTGATATGCCCCGTTCGTTTTTGAGCATTTCCTTATTACTGTGGGAAGCTCCGGGCTAATCTTGTGTGTTCCCTGCACCAACCCTGGAAGGAGCTATTTCTCCAAAGAGACCTGATTTCTTTTATTGTAGAATGGTATTTAGAAACCAAGACTGGATATGAGGGGGTTTGTTTCTATTTATGAAATGTTCAACTGTTGTCTACCATTAAAATTATCTGTGGGTTGTGGGGAAGAAAAGTATTGTTCTCCCAGATCTTTAGGCAGTAGACTGTGAATGAGTAGTTTTCAAAACTGCACATCATTACTGAAGCGTGCTCTTTAAAAAATTTTTGTTGTTTTATTTTTTTGCTTTTGTTTCTTAAAGCATTCTGTTACATTTGTTGAGAATAATATATGTGAAGTTGTTCTATAAACTGTAAAGTGTTAGTCACTCAGTCATGTCCAACTCTTTGCAACCCCATGGACTGTAGCCCGCCAGGCTCCTCTGTCATGGGGTTCTCCAGGCAAGAGTACTGTAGTGGGTTGCCATTTCCTTCTCCATACAAATTGTAAAGCATTATATAAAAGCGATGAATTATAGAAAATGTAACAAAGTTCCCTAATCTTTAGAAATTAAAATTGTTTTAAGGGTTATCATATTTATATAATTTTAGGCTATATTAAGTGCTCTGCATGTCTTAGAGACAGTAATGTCGACAGGAATACATAGGAAGGAGATGGTGCGTGGGTTGGAGAGGTTGGCCTGTGCTGGGGAGGAGCAGTGCACGGGGGGAGCAGAGTCAGGGTGGCTGGGTGAGCTCAGGCAAGGACAAAGTTCCTCTGACAGAAAGTGAGCAGGCAGCCAGAGCAGCAGGCTTGTGAATGAGAGCCTTTGAGTCCACGGCTCAGAGTGGGAGCAGGCATTCGAAGGGGAGCAGATTGTGCGACGCGTGTACCCTGCAGTGAATAGCTCATTTTACTCCCAATACCACGGGGGCCCTTTCAGGGTTTGGGGACAGGGAAGTGACATGTTACTAGGATTAATATTCAACAGTGAGATATGGTGTTGGTGCTGTTTTGATAGAGATCTTTTTACAACCTCTTGCACTTTCCCTGTCCATAATTGAACTTGGGATTATTCAGTGTCATTAAGAATGCAAATTTACAGGTAGACTTTTGTTCTGCTATAGTGCGGTGGTACTGTGAGGATCCAAAAACCTGTGTTTAGGGAGGTTTGCCTCTGCTCTAAATGGCCCCCGACAACAGCAAGTCTGTGATATTTGGGTCGGGAAGATCCCTGGAGAAGGCAATGGCAACCCATTCCAGTATCCTTGCCTGGAGAATCCCATGGATGGAGGAGCCTGGTAGGCTATAGTCCACCAGGTCGCAAAGAGTTGGACATGACTGACTGACTTCACTTTCACTATAAAAGTAATACATTTTCATTATCTGTGGAATTCTGGGGAATATAGTAAAGTTGAATATTAAAACATCATAACAGAAACTTTTTGGTGAATATTCTGTCTCACATACACACATATATACCTGTGCATACATGGCAAATATGTTTAAGTTAATAAACACTTGCATGTGATTCTTTGCATATTATGTTTTTGTGCTGTGCCATTTCGCTAACATAACAAGTGGAGTTTTCTTCATATAAAGTTCGTAAGTGAATTTTTGTGGAGTCAGTCCCTAGGTTCAAAAGACCCTCTGGAGGAGGGCATGGCAACCTACTCCAGTATTCTTGCCTGGATAATTCCGTGGGCAGAGGAGCCTGGCAGGCTGCAGCCCATGGGGTCACAAAGAGTCGGACACGACTGAGTGACTGAGCGCGCAGCACAATGATCCAAAGGGTAGATTTGCTATGTTTTTTTGGTCGTATAATAATTGCCCTGTTGATCATTTAGATTTCTTCAAATTTATGCAGAAGGCTTTGTTTCCACATTTAGAATTCAGCATCATAAACTTTAAAGCTCATGCAAGGAGGTAGGTCATGATTCTGAAGAATGTGTTGTACTTTATTAAAATAGAAGATGAGAAAGAGCCTGAGCAGAAGGCTGGTAGCAGAGGGGAGTGGGAGCATGCTATGCTTGACCTTGAATATTATTGCATCCACTTTTTGGATACTAGCACTCTTCCTTGAATTTGGTAGCTTAAGCATGGTGTATTGTATTTCCTTAATTTGTAGTGGAGCTTGAGCGTCTTAATTATATGAAGTACAAAAGTTATAGGATCTATCTATACTACTTGCTGGACATCTTAACAGATAAAGTGTAAAACCACGGTTTGCATATAAGGCATATTTTTTATTCAAGGATGATGAAATTTGCTTGATTTATTGATATTCTGCCTGTTACAAAGAAAAGGACAGTAATTTTTATTATGTGAGTTCAATTTACAGTAACAATAGGCTTTTGTGTTTCTAGATCTTTTTAGATTTCTCATAAAAATAGATAAATAGGTTTCTCAACCAAACAGACTGTATTTAAGCATGGGTTTGAGTAGCCAGTATTTCTGATAGGAACAGAGTTCCTTAAATAGAATAGGAGGTTGTTTAAAGCTATACTTGAATGACCCAGTGAGAAAAAGGACAACATCCAGGTTCAAATTTGGCTCTGCTTCTCCCTAGCTGAGTGAACTCGGACAGGTCACTTCACCTTTCTGAGCTATGGAATCTTCAGTCTCCTTACAAAATGTAGAAACCTAGTAACTGACCTTAGAGGATTGTTCTGACTTAAGGAGTGAATGACAGCCTCAATATGAGTCCCTTCCAGTCCCTGATGCTAAGCACTGGTGCTCAATAACTTAGCTTTCCTCCCCTTCTCTCCCTTTCCCATGCCCTTCTTCTGAAATACAGTGCATAATGTGTCTCATACATACCCTTCTTGTTTTTTTCCTGTTTCTTCTTGTGCTTTTTCTCACTGAAATGCTTTCTCTTCTCTTCATCTAAGCCCAGGCTCGTGTGGATGTAATATCCATTCTTCAGGACTCTACTCAGGTGCTGATTTTTTTTTTCCTTGAAGATCAGCATTGTTTAAAAAATGTGCTAATGTGGAAAAGAGGAATACATAATAAACATGCCTCAGTTCAGTTCAGTCGCTCAGTCGTGTCTGGCTCTTTGTGACCCCATGAATTGCAGCACACCAGGCCTCCCTGCCCATCCATCACCAACTCCTGGAGTTCACTCAAACTCACGTCCATTGAGTCGGTGATGCCATCCAGCCATCTCATCCTCTGTCATCCCTTTCTCCTCCTGCCCCCAGTCCCTCCCAGCATCAGGGTCTTTTCCAATGAGTCAACTCTTCTAATGAGGTGGCCAAAGTATTGGAGTTTCAGCTTTAGCATCATTCCTTCCAAAGAACACTCAGGACTGATCTCCTTTAGGATGGACTGGATCTCCTTGCAGTCCAAGGGACTCTCAAGAGTCTTCTCCAACACCACAGTTCAAAAGCATCAATTCTTTGGCACTCAGCTTTCTTCACAATCCCAACTCTCACATCCATACATGACCACTGGAAAAACCATAGCCTTGACTAGACGGACCTTTGTTAGCAAAGTCATGTGTTTGCTTTTTAATATACTGTCTAGGTTGGTCATAACTTTCCTTCCAAGGAGTAAGCATCTTTTAATTTCATGGTTGCAGTCACCATCTGCAGTGATTTTGGAGCCCCCCAAAGATAAAGTCTGACACTTTTTCCACTGTTTCCCCATCTATTTCCCATGAAGTGATGGGACCAGATGCCATGATGTTCATTTTCTGAATGAGCTTTAATCCAACTTTTTCGCTCTCCTCTTTCACTTTCATCAAGAGGCTTTTGAGTTCCTCTTCCGTTTCTGCCATAAGGGTGGTGCCATTTGCATATCTGAGGTTATTGATATTTCTCCCAGCAACCTTGATTCTAGCTTGGGCTTCATCCAGCCCAGCGTTTCTCATGATGTACTCTGCATAGAAGTTAAATAAGCAGGGTGACAATATGCAGCCTTGACGTACTCCTTTTTCTATTTGGAACCAGTCTGTTGTTCCATGTCCAGTTCTAACTTGCCTTCCTGACCTGCATATAGATTTCTCAAGAGGCAGGTCAGGTGGTCTGGTATTCCCATCTCTTTCAGAATTTTCCAGTTTCTTGGGATCCACACAGTCAAAGGCTTTGTTGTAGTCAAAGCAGAAATAGATGTTTTTCTGGAACTCTCTTGCTTTTTTGATGATCCAGCAGATGTTGGCAATTTGATCTCTGGTTCCTCTCCCTTTTATAAAACCAGCTTGAACATCTGGAAGTTCACGGTTCATGTATTGCTGAAGCCTGGCTTGGAGAGTTTTGAGCATTACTAGTGTGTGAGATGAGTGCAATTGTGTGGTAGTTTGAGCATTCTTTGGCATTGCCTACCAACTATTAAAAATAATGTTAAGGAGACTAAATTTTAGAAGGGTAAAGTTCCTGAAAAGCAGTAAATAAAAATAATTTACTTGTTTCAGTTAAGTCACAATAACAAGGAATGGGTGTTGGGTAGTGCTGCCTTAGCAAATCCTATTGATACGCCATATATTTTGTGAAAGTCTCACTAGAAACGAACCCATGATAATGAAATGCTAGAGGGGCACGTGATCTCATTGAATGTTAAATTTGGCCTTGATTATAATCACAACTCAGCTGTATAAATTTACAAAATTTGATACTCATATCTGAACTGTCATTCTAGGATGAGATGCTACCCAGGTGAGAAGCTGCCCAGAGGCTAGAGAGATAATTGTGTCTTGATTTTCAGAAAACACAAGAGAGAATGTTAAAGAAAGTGCAGGATGGGAAATGTGCTCTTAGTCTCTAGGTAAATGTGTACACCATCTTTTTACTGTGAATCTCCCTTTTCCTCGCTTGGACTAATGTCCTGTGTAGTTGAGTCACATCCCCGTCTCCTGAAGCTGCCAGGTGGGGTCTCCATCGCCCAGCAGGCGCACGCACACACCTGGGCCGTGGCTGAGTCCTGCACCTGAGGCTGCAGCGCATGCTCAGAGCCTGCCCCTTCCACTGCCGTATTTGATGCCATGCTCTTGCTGTGTGAATTACTCACTGTCCTGAGTAACTCGCACTACCCCTTTCTTGCCTCCACATAGTTTTCTGCCTTGTAATGAGGGTGTCAGCTTTCTTCTCCTCTGTTTTTTGAGGCCTATCTCTGACATCCTGATGCGTTCCAGTTCTCTCCTAGCCACCTGGAGTAGTCTTACTGTTGCAGCATGATGTATATGGTCTTTTAGGGTTCTTAAGGAATTGGCTTATTTCTGTGTCTACCTGAATGTTAATGGCAGAGCATGCAGCTGTTTTCCAATGGAGCATTCCCTAAATTGCCAGAAGCCATTCGCAATGCTTTTGTAGATTATTTTTTAAAAAACTTCTTTGGATTTACTTTTTTTTAGGGGGGGGGATTTACATTTTTTTGGTGACTTAGCCCATAAAGAGTACTTGTTACAGGCAATGCTGTACATGTAGAATACTTTATAGTTTACAAAATATTTGTCCTTTGATGACATGTGTGTAAAAATATACTTCAGATCAAGGGGCAGCTTGTTAATGTCTTAATTTCAACAAGGCAGTGTAATTTATTGTAATCAGGATAGCAGGATTTCATACAGGTTGTAGTACATTTGAGTGGACTTTAATTGTGGACTTCTGTATTGATGGGATTAATAGATATGTGTCAACATGTCAAATTCCATAAAGCCCTGTACTGTCCAGTGTAACCTGTGTGTGTGTGTTACACGCATATGTATGTGCATGTGGTCAATTTACAGAGGACACACAGTTTGGAGGGAAACTAAAAGAGAGGTCTTACAGGCTGAAACACAAGTCTAACCAAGAAGAGGCAGTTTAAGTGGGAGACGTACATCTAGTTAGGATTTATAGAAATTGCCTTTGCAAGCCCAAAATTGGCACAGGAGTCTGTCTCAGCATTTTTTTTTTTTTTTCATGTGAGAACCAGTGTGTCAGTTTATTGTAGGTTTTTAGGAGTCAAGCATGATTTATCTGCTTTAAAAGATAGGAATGCAACTTTTCTTGTTGTTGAGTCGCTCAGTCATGTTAGACTCTTTGTGACCCCATGCACCGTAGCCAGCCAGGCTCCCCTCTGTTCATGGGGATTTCCTAGAGGAGCCTGTCGAATGCTGTCCATGGGGTTTCCTAGGCAAGAATGCTGGAGTGGGTTGCCATTCCCTTCTCCAGGGGATCTTCCGACCCAGGGATCGAACCCGCATCTCCTACATTGCAGGTGGATTCTTTACTGCTGAGCCATCAGGGAAGTCTGAACACATTAATCACGCAAAGCCATCTTCGTTCATTGACAGCTGGTTGTCATTTTTAAGCTATTTTTGGCTGTGCTGGGTCTCCATTGCTGCATATGGGCTTTCTCTAGTGGCAGCGATCTGGGGCTACTCTCATTTGAGGTATACAGGCTCCTCAGTGCCATGGCGTCTCTCATCGCAGAGCGTGGGCTCGGTGGTTGTGGCTTGCGGGCTCTGTAGCTGGTGGGCTTCAGTACTTTTGCCACACGGGCTCAGTAATTGTGGCCCATTGGGTGTATTTGCACTGTGGCATGTGTAGTCTTCCCAGACCAGGGATCGAACCCACGTCTCCTGCATTAGCAGGCAGATTCTTCATCCGCTGCACCACCAGAGAAGTCCAGGAACATTATCTTCTAAGGAGTTGTGACCCTGGTCTCAGGATTTAATGAAGGTCAGGTTCTCGATGTCTCATTGCAAAAAGAATTGAATGAGAGACAAAGTGATTGGTAAGAAGTGGATTTATTTAGAGAGAAACGCTCTCCACAGAGAGAGAATGGCCCATCTCAGAAGGCAAGAGGCTTTGTTGTTTTTAAATGAAGCATTCCATTCAGTGAAAGAAGAGGTCTGAGATGGAGAGTAGACAGTTGACTGTGTTAGCGACTTTCCAGGGGTCTCCCTTCCAGTGAGGGGGTAGATCTGAAGCCATGAGTGAGATGACCTCATTGTAAGAATAATCATTGCAGTGCCTGGATCTATACAGTAGATTATGGCTTAGATAATGGATAAGATAATGGCTTGCTTTCTGGAATGCCATGGAATAAGCGTCTCTTCCCCAAAGTTCTTAGCAAAGAGGTTGCCCAGTCATGTCTGGGCAGTGCAACAAGATTTTCCAGCACTTGGAAAATCTATGTACTTTCCCTCCTGCTCTTGTATTTTGATCAAGTTTCATCACCAGGAAAATAGAAAACGTAGTGGAAAGAATTGCTCTTATTATTTTAACATAAGTGCTTGATCTTTAGTTGTCCTCATCTTTCTCAGATACAAGTTTTAAATAGAGGGGAGTACTGAGTCAGGATAGGAGACAGAATACCTTGATCACATTTGGATTTGAGAATACCTTGATCACATCTGACAACAGGGTGTATTTATGGTCAGTATTCTAATAGATTCCTAGATATCGCACTTAGTGTTTCTTTTTATCACAAATAGTATTGTAATACTGTAAATATTGTTTGTCAAGAACATTCTTCTTGTCAGTGGACTCCACATTGAAATTATAAGTTCTCTTTAAAAAAATCTATATGCTACTAATGTATTTATTGATCACATGCGTGTACTTAGTAAATTATCTTACATTAGCACCTGAAATATACATGCCTAACTTTGGAAACCATTGCTCTTTGGCATAGAAGTTGGGCTCTTCATTTCCCATTTGTTATTAAGCTGAAGAGTTTCTGGCAACTTTCAGGTGCCTAGATCTATGTAAATTTGTAAAAGGATATGAAATGTAAAAAGGGGCCAAGCCATGTATAAAATGTTTTGCAAACCATGTGAAAGAGTGTTAGATACTTGCCCTTGAAAAGTGGACTGGTAAGGGGTGGATTGCACCTTCTTTTGAGTATTTAGTACATATAGTTTGGAACATGATGCTGGACTTAAAGAAGTCAGACTAAAGAGAGAGGTTTGTATTAATATGTATAAAGATGATCTTTGAAACCTTAGAAATAGATCATATCTTTGAGGCAGTATATAGTCAAAAGAGCAAGCAACTGAGTATAAGACTTAGGAGAGTTTAGAGGATAGATAGAGAAGGAGCTGGAAATCGTAACTGAAAGAGTAGTCTAAGGGGTCCTCGGAGATACAGGCTTGAGGAAGAGAAGAAGAGCGAAGGCTGGGTGGTCAGGGCTGTGTACTACCGTTAATTTCATGAGTGCCACTTTGTGCCAGTATGGAGTCAGCACCTTCTTAACCTTGGAATTCATCTTCCAGATGCTGCCCTGGGGTTGAGGGAGTGCCGTTTCAGGACCTGGAAGGGACGGAAGCTGAGTGGCAAAGAAGGGGCAGGTGTAGACCACCGACCGGGAAAGCGAGGCAGGCCCCATCAGGGCCTTTATCTGAGCAGCCTAAAGCACTGACAGCTTGGGAAACCTGTTTGTAGCTGCCAGAGAAAAGTGCCAACCATTTAAAAGGAACTGTGAGGACATTCAGTTTTTAGGCCTAATCAGCTTAATTTGTAATTAAAATGTAAAATATTTAGAAATAGCCTCTGAACACATGCTCTTGGATGTTTCTGCCTTTAGGGATGTGTACACTGTACTAGCCTTCATTGGTGGCGAGAAAATAGAGTAACCTCGACGCGGCTACCCGTTGTTGGTTGAACAAGGTAATGCAGACCTTGTGATACCCTCTCTGGCCGCAGTTTAACCCCTGAGATCCATTTTACTCTTATTTGCTTTTGGCTGCACTGGCTCTTCGTTGCTACACGCGGGCTTTCTGTAGCTGCAGTGCACGGGCTTCTTATTGCAGAGGCTTTTCTTGCTGGGGAGCATGGGCTCTAGGCACACAGACTTCAGTAGTTGTGACTTGCTGGCTCTCGGGCACTCGGGCTTCAGTAGTTGTGACTTGGTGGCTCTCGAGCACTCAGGCTTCAGTAGTTGTGACTTGCTGGCTCTCGGGCACTCGGGCTTCAGTAGTTGTGACTTGCTGGCTCTCGGGCACTCGGGCTTCAGTAGTTGTGACATGCTGGCTCTCGGGCACGCGGGCTTCAGTAGTTGTGACTTCCTGGCTGTCGGGCACTCGGGCTTAAGTAGGTGGGAGTTGCTGGCTGTCGGGCACTCGGGCTTCAGTAGTTGTGACTTACTGGCTCCCGGGCACATGGACTTCAGTAGATGTGAGTTGCTGGCTCTCGGGCACTTGGGCTTCAGTAGTTGTGACTTACTGGCTCCTGGGCACGGACTCCAGTAGTTGTGACTTTCTGGCTCTCGGGCACTCGGGCTTCAGTAGATGTGAGTTGCTGGCTCTCGGGCTTCAGCAGTTGCAACACAAGGGCTCATTAGCTGTGGCTCAAGGGTTCTAGAGCACAGGTTCAGTAGTTGTGGCACTCGGGCTTAGCTGCTCCACAGCATGTGGAATCTTCCCGGACCAGGGATCGAACCTATGTCCCCTGCATTGGCAGGTGGATTCTTATCCATTGCTTCACCAGGGAAGTCCCCGTTTTACTCTCGTAAGTTAAAAAATGTAGCAGTGGTTATTTTCTTGAAAAACTCCTGGAAGTAGAATTTTCAAAGTACACACACTAGCTATCCATCAACATCAGTTACAAGGTCATGTGTCCACAATGTTTGCCTGGGGACGTGGTGGAGGGGCTGTGTAGAAGCTCTTGGCAGCAGTGGGAAGAGTTTTTTTTAAGTGGATTGAAGTGTTTTTGTTTAGGTATAGAGCCCTTTGAATGGTGGGTGGTGTGCAGTGTACTAATGTGTGGTTTTCAGCTGTGAGAAGCTAGTTATTAACTAGTGATCCTGTTACATACCAAAATTTGTAGACTGTTTATGAATTAGGATGGGTTCAATCAGGACCATCCCCTACAAGAACCCCACTTAGTTGTATTTCAGTGTGTGCTCTCCAGAGGGAAAGAAAGCCACCAAGAGTCATATGTGTCAGACATGGGAATGTCAAATGGCATGTGTCTAGAAGCAGGAAGGAAATACTTTGGAGTCACTGACCTCAGCCTAGAAGTAAACCTGGGTTAAAATCCATCACTGTCATTTAGAATCTAAGTGTGTTTAGTAAACTCAAGTCATGCCCCTGAATCCTCACAGTCCACCTCTCTAAAATGAGAGCGAGTTGGGCAGTGAGCACTGAACACAGTAGAAATTAAAACAGAAGCATCTCCTGTCAGCCACCCCCACGGCAGCGCACCCAGGGAAGGCAGCTGTGCAAGTGTGTTGCTGGACAAGGCCGTCCATCTGGATGGGTGTGGGTGTTGCAGATATTTGAAGATTGCAATATTTTGAATGAATAGCAGTGGGAAAATTCTTTAGCTCTTAAATGCTTTGGAATTTTTCTTCAAAGTCATCTAATTTTTTCTTAGTCTTCTTGGGGATAAGTTTTAGTTCTTCATGGTAAACAGGTCAACTAATACATACAGATAGAATAAGTAAAATTCCTTATTTTTTAATCTATACAAATTATGCAAATGGTTTGCCTTTTGTTCTGGTTTTGTTGGCTGGTGGGTTGATTAGCTTGTGTTTTGCTTTTCAGATTCAAAATGGTACTGTTGTTTTCAATAATTTGTTTGCATTGTGTATAGCTAGAAATGACCGGTGGTCAACTTATTGACAACAATGACAAAGACTCTGCTCCTAAACGAATCTGGGTCACTGTGACATAAAACACCTTGCAAGCTCTGACTACGAAGCCCACCAACTCTATGTAAAACCAGACTTGGCTTGTTCTAAAAGGTTCTGATAAGAGACTTCCACTTTAACAAAATGCCACCAACTGCTGGTATGAGTGAAAGCTCCAGTATGAGGGAGGCCTGCAGCATGATGTCACAGCTCAGCTTTCACTGCCATTTCTGTAAGAATGTCAACATGACCATAGAAAGCAAAATTCACTAGTATTTTTCATTTGGTTCTTGAAAGTCTTCTAAGTATAGGCCTAAGAGAATAAATCTTGTTGTGGGCTGTTGTGACAACCATCAGATTTCTGGGAGAAGACAAATTAAAAGGAAAATGCATTTCAAAGACTTCTGTACATCAAGACAATGAAGTGATCTTCAAGCCCAAGTATAGCAGTTTTGCGTGCTCATATTCTAAGATAATTCTTCATTAAAATAATTTAAACTAAAAGGAAAAAGTCCAATATCAGACATTGCCACTTAAAGGGTTCAAACTAGTTGGTGCCCAATTAACCTGTGTCCAGAACTGATTTTTAGCTGTACCAGCCAGTATGGCCCTGCCAGTTAATCAGTTAGGAATAACCACTGGCCTGTGATGCCCACTGCTTCAGCCATCCTGTCCTCAGCCCCCACCAGCCTCCTCACGTTGGAGCGCTGGCATCTGACCCAGACGGGGCTTGTTAGACTGCCTGCCAGCACCCGCCTGGGATCTGGTCTGATTAGCCCATCCCCTACTAGCTGTTACATACCCTACTTGGAATGTTCGTCCCTTTCTGTGTCAGGGATGCCTGAATGGCACAGCAGTGGGTAATCTAAAACCCTCCGTTTGGCAAGTTTTTTGTTAGCACTGAATACAGAAATGTGATGTATGATTGAAATGGTCCAGTGCAAAACTGCTGGGCACACCGAACCTCAGGCAAAACATTGCATGCTTGCTTAACTCTTCTGCCCTACCTTTTCTCTCTTAAACACACAATTTTTTTTTTCTCCCCCACTGCATCCTGAGAGGACACCGCTTGTTTTGTCTTTTTATCATTTGATCTTGACTTGGTACCTTAAGTCAGGTAGTGTCAGTGTCAACAGAATACTGTCAGTGAAAGATCGCTGTCAGATTTGGTCTTCCCAAGCTGCTGTCTTAACACTGACATCCATTCACTTTTAAGGAAAGGTAAAGTGTAACTCTGCCCTGTGGTTTATTGCTTCTATCAAACCTTTTTCACTGGTCTCCCAAAGATGTAGCAATCTATTGTTTAAAATTCTGACCGTTTGGGCGAGGGGCGGGGCAGAGATTGTTGTCATTTGGAATGAAGCAGTATGGTGTGAGAGTTTAGAACATGAGCTCTGAACTCACCTGTGTTTGAGTTTCAGCCTTCCCCTTTCCTGTGTGACCGTAGGTGAGTCTCAACCTAGCCATGAAATAAGGATGATAATATTGTGCTGAGTTAATTACCTCTTAAAATATGATAGAAATGTGAAGAGCAGTGTGTGCCCTCAGTCACGTCCAACTAGGAGCCCAGGCTCCTCTGTCCCTGGGCTGCTTCAGGCAAGAATACTGGAGTGGGTTGCCATTTCCTGCTCCCGGGGATCTTCCTGACCCACGGACCAAATCTGTGAATCCTGCGTTTGCAGGCAGATTTTTTTACCACAGAGTCACCTGGAAAGCCCATAGAGCAGAGTATTTGATAAATGTGAGGCCAAGCACAATCAGCCACCTAATTGTCTGACCCCATATAAACTGTTTCAGTATTGGGTATCTGAATTGTTGGAGAGTATCAGATGACTTTGGGACCTCTTGATCCTTCTGAGTTTCAGTAAAATGCAGATAATACCTCCCTGCCAGTGTTGTTTTGAGGCTTAAATGGGATATCCCACATAAATGGGGTAATGTGAAAGAACCTATAGGACAGTTTCCTCAACAAATAATTACTGAGTGGCTTTATAGGGTACAACATTGAAGCAGATAGTTGTGGTATCCATGGAGTTTGCACAGAGTAAGACTAAATCTTAATTTTTCAATCCGTGAAGGCAGAGAAATGCCACTTAGACACTTGTGTATACTTGGAAGTGTTAGCCGCTTAGTCACATCCGACTGTCTGTGACCCAGTGGACTGCAGCCCACCAGGCTCCTCTGTCCCTGGGATTCTCCAGGCATGAATGCTGGAGTGGATTGCCATACAGGTTATAAAAGCACACATGCTCCTTCTTCCTGAGGAGAGCAGGTTTCATTCTCACAAAATTACTAAAGCTTTCTGAACACCAGCTGCTGCAAAGATTATGTTACTAGAACCAAAACGAGGGGCAAGAGTGGTGGCTGAGGGACTCATAGATGCCTGAGCAAGGGCCTGAGTTGTGCCAGTCGGTCATGTCTGCAGCTCCTGTGGAGACAAATGTCAAGTGAAATCCAGACTGTACAGCTAGTGATCCGGAGCCCTGGCAGCAGGGGGCGGGGAGGGGCAGGGAGGGGCGGGGGGGTGGGTGGTAAACCAAGGCTCCAGGGCACAGCTGGTATTTTTTAATCTCCTAGTTGAAGGTCATGCCTGGAAGGGGTATGGGAAGTGAACAGATGGTTTTATACGTATTGTCAAATAAGAGTGTTTTTTTCTGGGCCTTGGTTTATAGTATCAATAGTTCAGGGTTCTGAAGGGGCCCCCTGGGAAACCGTTGCCAAAACAAGATTGGAACTTTTGTAACAGGTCAGGATGAGAGCCTGTGAAGAATAAAAGGAGAAGGGCAGGAACAGGTTATGAAAGCCTTCAGAGCATGGTGCGATTCTCAAACCCGTGAGGGGAGGAAGGGGAAGAATTAGGTAGAAAACTCCTCAGATTGCAGTGCAATTTGGAGAAAGCTTCTCCCAAAGCTTCTCCCAGACTGATGGCGTGCCCCCAAAGATTGCCTAGGAGAGGAACTGTGCAGGGCAGGGGTGGTCCAGCTTTGTACTCTTGCTGAGCTATCAGGCGGGGGTTGGGGTGGGGGGACAGCCTCGCGTGACGACAATAGTGTGGGTCGGAACAGTCCGTAGCTGGGGCTGCCACTCAGCCAGACTTCCTCGTAGCTGGCTGGTTGGCTTGAAGCCGAGTTGAGCAGCACACTTGCGGGGATGCTACACACCCTAAATTGCATACCTTTTTTGGGAAACTGTGGCAGATGAAGGTTGGCCCTTAAGAATCCTATAGGTGAAAGGACCCACATCTAGATCATTGTTAAATTTTGATTGCCTACATATCAGACACTGGGGTGCCACCCTGAGCGTGAGAGCAGGGCCTCTACCTTCAAGCCGTTAGTAGTCTGCTGGGCAGACAGGTCTGTGGATGCCGGGAGGGTATCACAGCTATGTGCTCCTCTCCGTAGGGTGGTCACCAGGTTCCTCTCCGGAGGCAAGCACAGGGGCCCTGAGGCAGGGAAAAATGTATTCTAGAAGTGGGAAGAGATTTATAGGCTGGAGTGAAGCGAATGCTCCAGGGATGGGATGGCATGGGCTGGGGCGAAGAAGCAATCTGGAGGCAAGGCTTTTGTGGGCCGTGGTGAGGCTTTGGGACTTTATTTTAAATGGAAATGGAAGAACTGAAGATGTTCAGAGAGGGAGAGTGACATGTTAAATCTCAAGAGCGTTCTTCCTGCCGTGTGGACGATCATCTGGAAGGTGGCCAGTGTGGTCGTGGAGACGGATTGGAGCCTATGATTGTAAACCAGATGAGTTGTTGGAGACTTGGACCTGAGTGCAGACGCTAGAGAAGGAGACCAGCGTAGAAGGTATTCTAGAGGTAGGACCGTCTGAGCCTGCTGATGGCTTCTCTGTGGACGGAAGGAAAGGAGGAATCCAAGATGACTGTCAGATCAGCTGGGTAGATGGAGATGCCAGGTACTGAGATGGTAGAGAACATAAAAGAAGGAACAGATTTGGGAGGAGTTTCCCAGAAAATTAACAACTCAGCTTGGGACACGTTTGGCTGATGCACATAAGCCAAGTGGGAACATCACATATATTATACTTGAAGCTTATATGTTAAGGTGGCCATATGATTCTGGGGGAGAAGCTGGGCTGGAGACGTAAATTCCAGAGTTGTCAACCTGTGGGAGGTGTTTAAAGCTATAGGATTGGATGAAGTCACTGAGGGAAAAAGGTCATAAGCCCAAACCCTGGGGAACCCCAACATTCAGAGGTTAGGTAGAGGAATTAGAACCAGGGAAGGAGAGGAGGACCGGGGAGGGGGGTCCACCAGATCAGAGAGGAGGGTCCTTCAAGGAGGGGGCACTGGCTGTCCTGTGCCTCAGAGGCCAAGGCCTGCAAGAGGAAACATGAAACCTGGCAACAACCAGTGCATGTCGACCATCTTAACACATTCTTCACACCGGCATTTTCAAGTGAGTGGTGAGGACAGAAGCAGCTAAGAGTCTTCACCCCACTTTGCCGGGATTAGGTTCTCAAACAAAAAGAAGAAAAGCCGCCACCAGCCATGGGGTGGCGGGGCCCGGGTCAGCAGGGGCTCCGCTGGCTCAGGGCGGTCAGGGTTGGCTGGGCTCCGAGGGACTGGGCGGCAGGTTTCCTGTCCACAGGGAACCAATGTCCAGGAGTCCTAGGACGTTGGTCTGAGTGGTGCCCTCAGCTGTCCCTGACCAGGTCCAAGGTGGTCAATCTGAGACCCTAAAAATGTTGACTAATAGTCTGCCTTCTGAGGACTGGAATAAAGGAGGAGCAAGAGGCCTCCTCCCATTTAGCAAATGTGAGCAGCAGCTGCAGGACACAGCCAGCCAACACTGGGGGCTCGGGAACGTTAAGACTGGCGCTGAAACCAGCAGCAAGGTCTGGCCCTGAGATCCAGCTACCCCGAGGGCCTCCTGGGCGCAGGGCAGAAAGCTCCACTGCAGGTCAGCACAGTGAGGCGGGAGCCCAGACCATCTCTTGTGATCTTTTTTGTAAGGGTTTCCCAAACTCTTGATTGCCTTGGGCAAGGAGATAACCTGAGGAACAAGCGTCATGCCAGAATGAGGGACTCCTGGCAGGGACCAGGATTCTCCCTGTGAAGATCAGGGAAGACTTGTCAGAGATGCAGTCAGTTCACCAAGAAGACTTAAGTTGAAATTTGAGAAGGTGGGAAAACCACTCAGGTGAAGCTATAGCCTTGGCTATCAGAAAAGAGGGAGGACATAGCGAGCAACCCCTTAATTTGCATGGAAAAAGTAGGAAAAGAATGCTTTCAAGTTAGGAGATTGTATATTAAGCAAAGGGAACTTGGGATGCTAACAC
Organism: Capra hircus; assembly: GCF_001704415.2. NCBI lineage: Eukaryota > Metazoa > Chordata > Mammalia > Artiodactyla > Bovidae > Capra > Capra hircus. The sequence continues at coordinate 19,011,404 of NC_030821.1, read as the reverse complement.
CTGGAAGAAATCAGTATTTCCCAAATACTGAAACAGAGGGCTCAGACTGGAATAGGGAAACCCTGCAATTGAAGGAGACAGAGGGGCAGGAAATGTCAAGAAATGCTGAAAGTGCCGAGAAAGCCAGAAGCCTGCATGAAGGGCAGTGGGGAGCATTTGGGTGGAGACCAAAGGAGAGAGGATCAGGAGGGATCTCAGCATGGGGGCTCTATAAGACTCACACCGCAGGCCAGTACCAGCGTCTGTAGGCCCTGGCTTCCTCCTCCTGAATCTGAAGGGGGTCCAAGATGTGGTAGAAATAAAAATGTATTTCAGCTCTTGAAACCCTTACTAGAATGTTCAAAAGAGTGCATTTGCTGGGTTTTTGAAATGCTGTTGGTTTCATCTTTGAGAAGACGAGTGAAAAATGAGGGTCAACTATCTAGATACACTTCTCATCAACAAGAGAAAAATGCATCATTGTCTAATTCACAATGACGTAGAAAGGTACCGGGACCAGCAGTGTGAAAACTTCTGATTTTGTTTTTGTTTTTTTTGATGTATGGCAAAACCAATACAATATTGTAAAGTAACTAACCTCCAATTAATATAAATAAATTTATATTTAAATAAACTGTTTTTGAAAACAAAGAACAAAAGCTGTGCCCAGCTTCTGGGGAGAGCGTGGATACACAGAGACCAAGCTCCAGCGCAAGATGGCATCCAGCTCTGTGGTCTAGAAGCTTGCCTTTCACGGAGTGTGGATTACAAAGCATTTGGAAAACTAGAGGTAGGCCTTCATAGCCCAGAATGGAAAGGGTGCCAGAGAGATGGAGCCCTGAAGAAGGCAGTTCTGTCACATAAGCACATGACTGAGGAGAGGAGGAAGTGACTCAGGTGCCTCAAAGGCCCTGGGGCAGTGATGGCGCTTCCAACAGAGGGAACCAAACCAGTGAGCCTGAGACTTCCCTGGCAGTCCAGTGACGGAGACTCCGCACCCAGTGTGGGCTGGGGGTGTGGGGGCGGTTGGTGCTGGTCAGGGAACTAAATCCCACAGACCTCAGCTAAAAGATCCCGCATGGCACAGCAGATATCCAAGATTTTGTGTGTTGCAGCTAAGACCCAGTGCAGCTCAAGAAAGAACATAGCAGTCCAGCTGTCCAAAAGGTTAACTCATGAGCAACACAAGCCAATGAGTTTGAATCTGTTTCCTGGAAAAATTGCAGAATGCTTAACTGAAGAGACAATTTATGAAACATCGGTAAGGAAGGGTAGACTGTTCCTATTTGGGTTCATTGAGGGGTGCTGGTGTTGGAGGTTATCCCTAGATCTGACAAGGTTATTCAGAATATCCTCACTATGGGATGGAGAAATGTAGATTGAGTTAGTATGCATTTTGTGTGAATTCACAGCTGCTTGAACAACTGTATCCAAAGGGGTCAGTCATCCTGTTAAGATTCTTTGAAAGCTATATAGTTGTTAAACTCTTTATTATGTAAATAAATTTTAATGTGAAGAATATTGTACAAAGTGATACACCCTAAACTGAAATACATATATATATATGTATGCGTGATTGCTAAATTGTTTTAATTGTGTCCAACTCTTTGTAACCCTATGGACTGTAACCAGCCAGGCTCCTCTGTCCATGGAATTCTCCAGGCAGGAATACTGGAATGGGTAGCCATTCCCTTCTCCAGGGTATATTTCCCACCCAGGGATTGAACCTGGGTCTCCTGCATTGCAGGCAGATTCTTTACCATCTGAGCCACCAGGAGGCCCCATATATATGTTTGTGTTAATGCACGCTGTCGCTTTAGTCATGTCTGACTCTGCGACCCTATGGACTCTAGCCCAACAGGCTCCTCTGTCCATGGGATTCTCCAGGCAAAAATGCTGGAGTAGGTAGCCATTCCCTTCTCCAGGGGATCTTTCCCACCTAGGGATCAAACTGGAGTCTCCTGCATTGCAGGCAGATTCTTTACTGTCTGAGGCACCAGGGAAGCCCCATATATATACACATTTGTATACATATATAATATGCACACACATGTATATATACATATATGGTGGGGGCTTAGCCCAACACCTGTTCTTCTACTTTGCTCCTTCCCGAAACTTCTCCCTCTCTCTATAGCACTGTAAAATAATGTATAACAGACTTGGCTTTGGCTTATTAGTCCAACCTCAGCTGTTGTTTTTCAGCCTTTAACTTTTGGTGTCTCACTTGTGCTCTTATCCAGATACTGTGGAGAGCCATTTCAGCTCCACTGAGTTGAACTCCCTTCCCCTACGGGTGTTCAGGGCCCAGCCCCCTATCATGCATGTGCTTCCACATTCTCCATCTCTGCGCAGGCTTACCAACTCGTCACTGAGCGGATAGGCACTAAGGGCATTCTGAAGACGTGTATAGCCTAGATGTTTTGGAGATGTTTGCTTCCCAGTCTCCAGTGAAAAACACCATTTTTATCCCCTCTTAAGTAGCCCTATTTTCCAATCATGTGAATTTGCAGGAATATTTTTGGAGGAAACCAGATTTATTGATGAACTGCTGGGTTCTTAAAAAATGTCTTTACCCCAGATGTAGACAAAGTTAAGTGAATTCTCTGAATATAAATCATCAGAGTAAGAAGGTGAAGCTGAGGAAGGTGCATTTGTTAGACTGTTGGTTCCGCTGCCTTGAACAGAGACCTACTGTTTCAATAGCTTAAACAATATGGAGGTTTTGGCCGCCTGGGACTTCTGTGGGGGCTCCAGATGTCAGAGACCCAGGCTCCCCTTGTCTTACTGCTTCATCGTTCTAGGGGAAGGTCCTCACCTGCTTGGCCCAGATGGCCACATCCTCGGCCCAGGCAGGAGAGAGAGGCAGGGCATGCCGCTCCCCAGAAGATGTGCCCGGCACTTCCACACCAGCCACAAGGAAAGCTGGGAGATGTTGTCTGTTTTGGGCAACCAGTAAAAACAGATCATATTAAGAGAGAGAAAGAGAACAGACATTGGGGAACAACAAGTAGTCTCTCCAGCATATTCCTGGAAAATAGAGCATTTCAGAAGGGGGAGTGGGCGGGCCAGGGAGGAGGAATCATTACCTCATCCAAGGAATGACATCTGGCTTCCAGTATCTAAGTCACCATCAGAAAGGCTGTGCTCCCTTCACAAGAGCTCTTCCTCCTGGGGACTCTGGCCCGGTTACTGACCCACCCCCGATCAGCCAGCCCAAGGACCCCCTTAGGACATGACAAGGACCACAAATAAGGTTCAGCTGGGTGAATGATCAGGAGCTTGAAAGAGGAGATCCTCCAAGCAGCAAAGCTAATTAAAAGGAGACGCCTGTTTTCCGTGAGCGCGTCTTCAGTATTCATGCATTCTGCCCTCTCATCATCATTACCTGCCTCACGTGTTACCAAGGCATTTGCAACCCATTGCTGGGGGGTTTGCTTCCACCTTGAGACGCTGCGTGCTGTACGTCCTTTCCTCGGTGCTCCTCCCTGTATTCCTCCAGCTGCTTAAACCATCTTCTCGAGCATTTGAACAAACCTACGTACACTCCCCTTCCCTCACTATTCTTTTTTAAACAAAGAGAATTCTGCTCTCTGTTACAAAAAAAAAAAAACAGAAAACCCAAAGCCAGAGACAGTTCTGTCCTTTAGGTCCACGTGGCGAGTGTTTTTCTACCTGTGTGGAACTTTAATTAGTTTGGGTGGGAGGTCTGTGCCAAGAAGCGGCACTGTATCGCTGTTGGAATGGGCAGAGCAGATTCTTTCTCCTCTTAATACTGCTATTCCGAACTGAATCCTGATTGCAGTTTTGATACTGACGATGTGTGTTACTAGACAATAGCTCCTAATCCTTTCTAGGCTGGTAGAGACTGTGAGCTGACGGACTCCACCCACACCGGGACAACCCTGTATGGTTTACAGAGCATTTCATATGCATGATCTCATGCCAGCCTCATGCTCACCCTGGCAGTAAATAAGTAACATCACTCCCATTTTGGTGATGGAAAAAAACTGAGGCTGGGAACAGTTGAGTGACCGAGAGTGAACTAAAACTGGGTCCAGTCTCTCTGTGTTGCTCATGCAAGATGCTGCAGAACTGCCCATGGTTAAAAGAGAAGGAATATCTATTTTTAACAATGTTCTTTTCTTCTTGCCACAGTTCAAGATTGTTCCAAACTTTGATTTGATAGAAGCATTTTCCACAATCCGCTAAGTCAGGCTTTGAAATTCTTTTCTGCCTCTGGTCTTGTTTTGCTTTGAGGTGAGAATGGCAAGCACGGATCTTTCTTACATAATCTCTAGGCCTTATATTGTAGTTCTCTACCTGAAAATTTGTAATGCCACTTTGATTCTACCACAAAAAGGAAAGCAACCTCTTACTTCTGCTATTTAAAAATTAGGTATCTAAGATTAAAGGAGCTATGTATAAACATGGCTTATCTAGAAGCTTTTTGAATATATCCTGTCTAATGGAAATGCTGGATGTTTTTAAGCAACATTATCTCTTACAAAACAATTTGAAAAGGAAAAAAACCACATGATAACAAAGACACTTTTTTATTAAAAGACAGTTTTCACAAAACGTATTGCTGTCAGTTTTTAAGGCTGCTAGAAAATGGATTTTGTATTAAAAATAGCTAAGAGCATAGTCATTGTTTTGAAGATGTGTTAGGATGGGAGTAAATGTTCAGTAATCTTTTTTAACATGTATTGACATGTATCTTGATGAGCTTTTTAAAAGAAAAATCACGTTTTATAAAATCTAAGAGATTTTAAAACTGTGTCATTTATAATGTAAAATTAATGTGGTTGAAATTCACTGGTTGACTCATAGCTCCCACATTCATCTTCAGTTCTCTCTAGCTCATATGGTTTTCTTTAAAAATTAGTGATATCAGCTAAATGGGACTATTTTCCACTCCTACCCACAGAGAAAAGAGCTCTTGTGAACATGTCAGCTCTTTCCCACCATTACATGCCATCGTGGAGTGCAACAGAAGCAGGCTGGCTGTTCTCATCACCAATATTAGTACAGGGTCAGGAGCAAAATCCAAATCAGATAACCTTAAAATTTCCATTTGTTTATTTTATGCACATACGCCACATTTTTAGTACCAAGAAAATTTCTATCTAGACTGTATCTCTCAAGTCTTCCAATCTAGCTTCTTCGTTTTGGATCGGAGGGAACTAAGGCACAGAGAGGCTCAACAGCTTGCCCAACAGCTGAGCCTAGAACCCAGGTCTGTGTGACTGCAGAGCCTTTGCTCCTGCTACGGTGCTTTACAGAGAGGATTTGCCCCAATCATTTGGCCCATGCCCTTTCCACAGCCCACACCCTTGCCACTCAATAGCGCCCCCCACTGGTGTCATGCTAATTAAGAGGCAATTTCACAAGTGTTCTGTAAAAGCCCTCAGATTTATGAAGATGTGGAGATGGCCACCAAGCTCCCCAGAAATCTCAACTCTGCTCCTTGCAATCAGTTCAGGTGTCTCCAGACTAAGCAGTTCTATTGGGCTTCCCTCATAGCTCAGTTGGGAAAGAATCTGCCTGCAATGCAGGAGACCCACGTTTGATTCCTGGGTCGGGAACCCCTGGCAAAGGAAATGGCACCCCATTCCAGTATTTTTGCCTGGAGAATCTCATGGATAAAGGAGCCTGGCAGGCTACAGTCAATGGGTTGCAAGAGTCGGACACAACTGAGCAACTAAACCACTACCGCCATCAAGCAGTTCTATCATACCTTCCTGAGACTCTCTTTCTAGTTACTATCTTCCGGACACACTCCAGTTTTATTAAGATGAAAGTGTTAGTCCTTCACTCGTGTCCAGCTCTTTGCAACCCCATGGACTGTAGCCCACCAGGCTCCTTTGTCCATGGAATTCTCCAGGCAAGAATACTGGAGTGGGTAGCCATTCCCTTCTCCAGGGTAGCTTCCCGACCCAGGGATTGAACCTGCGTTTCCTGCATTGCAGGCAGATTATTTACTGTCTGAACCACCAGGGAAGCCCTTTATTAAGGTGGAATCCACCCAAAATGGGACTCCTCCAACTTGTTCCTCCTCGTTTCCAGCGTGCACGAATCCCACTGCCATCATCCCCGTGTCCCCGTCCTTAAAATGCAGTAGCCTTGCCTCTCCTCCTTCCCTCCCAACCCCCAACATCCAAGCAATTGCTCCCCGTCCTGGATTCTGGCTCTGTGGTCCCTGTGTGGCTTTGGGTTCATGATTTACACCTTTGGCCTCCATTTCTCCCCTATAAAATGGAGATGTTGAACATGACAGGCTCTAAAGAGATGCCTCCCTTTCTTATCTGCTGTGTGTCTCCCCACTCCAATCTGCTTAACAGACTGCTCCAAAGAAATCTTCCTAAAATACTAATCTTTTCTTTTTTTCCTGCAAAATCCTTCGGTTGCCACCTCCTTTCACATAAATCCCAATCTCCTTAGCCTGGCACAGAGGCAACATTGCAGATTGGTACCCAGCTCCTCCCTCAGCGCTCCTGCTCTTCACGAGCCCACACTCAAGCTAAACTCAGCTACTCCCCTTTCGTCAAGCTTGTACCAGCTCCCACCTCTTTGCAAATGCTTTCCACCTAGGCTGTGGGTGGGACACGTGCCACTTCTTTGTAAGCTCCTCTCAAGCAGGGGCCACCCCTTCCTCATCCTCATCTCCCACACAACACCTTGTGCTTAGTAGGCAGTCAATAAGTGCCTACTAAGTTCTTGAGTAAATTTATTCAGCCCGGAATTGCTCTAAAAATTTTTGGCCTTCTCATCGTATTCTTGACTCATACTGGGCTTCCAGTCAAATAAAAAATCCTTAAGCCTTTAAAAAATATAATCTTTAATTAAGCTAGTTTTCTCCCATTCTTCCCTTTTACCCATTTTCAAACTGGTAATTCAGAACTTCATGTGTTAAAGTTAATTTTCATCCATTGTTCTTTTCTGCACAGATCTTTTTGATTCTTGATTCCTTTGTCTACTTCATTGGCCTCCCATTGTGTTATCCACAGGTGTGATGGGTATGCTGACTATTTCATTGCAGTTGATACAGATGTTGGACGGGATGAAGACCAGTAGGTTGCCAGCTTGGCACCTCATTCTCTAGCATGACAGTGACATCTTATCTCACTGCCTTTGGATATGGTTATTAAATCTCTCTATAAAAGTATGACTGTGTTTGGTTGTAATACATCATGCACGTAGACACCGAAGAACAGTCTGTGCTTTCCTTTGATTCGTTTTTTGACAACCAGTCAGGTGAAGGCAGTGTGCTAGGCTTTGTAATATAGAATATAAAGGGATGATTAGGATTTGGCCCTTTGTCCTCTTTGAGCTTCATAGAGCAAATAAAACTCGTGCAGAGACCAATGCAGGACAAGATAGAGTGTAAGGCCCAACACAAGAGAGAAACCAAAAGGCTCTGGGGTCAAAGGATGCACAGGCACATTCCTGGCTGAGAAATGAGTAGGATTGTCTTAAATGGAGACGAGGAGATTAAGGCACGGCTTGTTGCTCAGTTGCTCAGTCATATCTGACTCTTTGCGACCCCACGAACTGCAGCACGCCAGGCTTCCCTGTCCTTCACCATCCCCTGGATTTTCTCAGATTCATGTCCAATGAGTCAATGATGCTATCTAACCATTTTATCCTCTGCTGCCACCTTCTTCTTTTGCCCTCAGTCTTTCCCAGCTTCAGGGTCTTTTCCAGTGAGTCTGGCACCCCACTCCAGTACTCTTGCCTGGAAAATCCCATGGGAGGAGGAGCCTGGTGGGCTGCAGTCCATGGGGTTGCTAAGAGTTGGACACGACTGAGCGACTTTACTTTCACTTTTCACTTTCATGCACTGGAGAAGGAAATGGCAACCCACTCCAGTGTTCTTGCCTGGAGAATCCCAGGGATGGGGGAGCCGGGTGGGCTACCATCTATGAGGTGGCACAGAGTCAGACATGACTGACGCGACTTAGCAGCAGCAGCAGCAGCAGCAGCATCTGCTCTTTGCGTCAGGTGGCCAAAATATTAGAGCTTCAGCATCAGTCCTTCCAATGAATATTCAGGGTTGGTTTCCTTTAGGATTGACTGGTTTGATCTCCTTGCTGTCAAGAGTCTTCTCCAGCACCACAATTCGAAAGCATCAATTCTTTGGCACTCAGCCTTCTTTATGGTCCAACACTCACATCCATACATGACTACTGGAAAAACCAAAGCTTTGACTATATGGACTCTTAACAGCAAAGGTATGCTTTTTAATATGCTGTCTAGGTGTGTCATAACTTTCCTTACAAGGAGCAGGCATCTTTTAATTTCATGGCTGCAGTCACCATCCACAGTGATTTTGGAGCCCAAGAAAATAAAATCTGCCCCTGCTTCGACTTTTTTCCCATCTATTTGCCATGAAGTGATGGGACCAGATGCCATCCTCTTAGTTTTTTGAATGTTGAATACAGGCTAAGCTGCTCTGAGTGTTGAATACAGAGGTTTTACCACCGTGATAGCTCATTTCTCTCTCTCTACTTGAGGTGGCAAGTGGTTCAACCCATGTCACAACGTCCTCAACAAGAGGCTTCCACTTGTAGGTCCGTGGTGACTGCCCCAGCCTCCCCATTCCCAGCCAGAAGGAAGGAAGATAGAGGCCAAGATGTACGAGTCAGTCACTTTCAGGACCTTACAGGAGGTTGCTTATATGGCTTCTGTTCATATCACTCTGGGCTGCACTCAGTCACATGACCACACCCAGCTTAAAGGGAGTCTGAGAACTGTATTCTTTCACTGGCTGCCTCATGCCCAGCTAAGACCATTACTTTTGAAGGAGAAAATAGATATTGGGAAGACAATTAACAATCTATAAGAGAAAAAGAATTCCATATGAGGAGAAAAACTCCAAGAGGAAGTCAATTGATTAATTCTATTTCAGCTGATTGAAAGTTATCAGAAACATCAATTTGGATTTAGAAGGAAAAACTAAAGCTCTTAAAGGAGGAACTGGCCATCTTAAGAGAGTCCTCCACCTCTAAAAATGGTCAAGAAAAACGGTCAGAAGAATTAACACTTAGAGGAGGATGGATAAAAGGTCAGCCTTTAAGACTCAGTAGCTGTGTCATTATAGCCAAGATGGAGAGGAAAGTTTCCTATAAACTGTCAGAAAATTGCAACACTAGCCCCGGCATGGGAAAAGAAGGGTGGGAGCAGTGAGAAGGCTCTGGAAAGAACAGATGTTAAGAGAGAACAAAGAGCTTGGCTGTCCACGTGCGCGCCTCTCAGAAGGCGGCTGGGGGCAAGGATGGACAGATGTGGGGAGCACATGAGCTTGGCCGCCTTAGGGATGCAGAAGGGCGGGCTCCAGAAAGCCCTTGCTTTGCCTGCCAGGCGTGGGTAGCACTGCCTCTTCCCAAGCCCAGGAAATAGAGTCCGGTTCTTCCTCCAGGAAACAATGAACATCACCATAGGCTCTGCTCCCAAAAAGGCATCTTCTTCGTGAACATGTTTTCTTTTCTTCCTCATCCTGTCCTAATTTTCATTTCTGTTTAAAATCAGTAAAAGCACCACCAACTTCTAAATCATGTGCTTTTGTTTTCCCCAGTCGCCCACCCCCGCGCCACTCATTTCATCAAAGTTATCTAATCTGTTTGTTTTGAAAACGCAACTGTTCTTTGGATTTTTATGTGTTCAGATAGGAAATGATTTGTGTAACAATAAAAAGCATTCCCTTTGGCGGACACCTGTTGTTGCTTTGTGTTCTGTCGGAGAAAGACATTTCACATCTGCTAAATTACTAGCGTTTCCCCCAACTAAGCACAGTCCACTGGTGGCCAGTTAGTATTGCAAGCCAAGGGAGTCCATACCTTTGTGTCTCTATTTCTCCTTTGCAAATAAGTTCATCTCTGTGGTTTTTCTTTCCTTTTTTAAACAATTTTTATTTATTTGTTTATTGGCTGTGCTGGGTCTTTGCGTAGAGACTTTCTCTCGTTGCAGTGAGCTGGGACTACTCTCTAGTTGCAGAGCTCGGTTCTCATTGCAGTGGCTTCTCTTGTTGCAGAGCAAAGGCTCCAGGGCACCCAGGCTGCAGTGGTTGGAGCACTCAGGCTAAGTAGTTGTGGCGTGTGGGCTTAGTTGCTCTGCGGCATGTGGAATCCTCCCAGAACAGGGATCGACCCCACGTTCCCTGCATTGGCAGGCAGATTCTTAACCACTGGACCACCAGGGACATCCTACATTATTTCTGGATTCTACATATAAACAATATGATACAATATTTGTTTTTCTCTTTCTGACTTCCTTAACTCTGTCCTACAGACTCTGGGTCTATCCACATCGCTGCAAATGGCATGATTTTGTTCCCTTTTATGACTGAGTAATATTCCATTGAATATGTGTACCACATCCTTCTTTACCCATTCCTCTGCTGATGGACATTTAGATTGCTTCCATGTCCTGAGCCTAATCTTAACCTATACAACATGAAAAACAAAGGGATGTCTGGTGCATAATAAGCATTGTGTTAAGTATTATTATTATTATTATTTTGTGTTAAATAATGGATGAGGTGAGGCCACATTATAGCAGGGCTTAAAAAATCAAGGAGAGAAGTTTGACCTTAATGTGAAGAGAAGTTTATGTTTGTTACTTCTAAAAAATGACTTGAGAAGAATTAAACTAAAATGACCCATGATCCCTGGGACCATCCCATAAAGATAAAAGATAAGAGCTATGGAAAGCAAGGGAGAGAACTGTACCAGAGCCCTAGGCTAAATCAGGTTATTAAAACGCCATCAAGTTTAGCTCTTGAGTTGCCGGACTGCTTCAGCTCTGAAAAAAAAAACAAAAAACAAAAAAATACAAGCCTTTGCAAGAAGCCAAGGATTAAGTGATGAAGGATAGTGGAGTGAGAACCTGGAAACAAATCTGGAAGATGACTCAAAGAAGCCTACAAGGGCTTGGCAAGGAATAGCTGTGAGGATAAAGGAAATACAAATGTGGGAGATGACTGAAGTTACACATCTGAGCCATTAGAGTATCAGGTGTCTGCTGCTAAAATGCTGTGTAACAAATGGTCCCATAATCTCAGTGCAATTCAGCAGAAAGCATTTATCTATTGCTTACGGATGTGTAGACTGGCTGCGACTCTCTTGCATGGCTGGAACTGAATAAACCCGGCTCCAAACTGCCAGTTGGGTGCAGGTCTGTTCCAAGTATCTCCTCATTCTGGGATCAGAGGCTAAGTAGGCAAATTTGTCTTGTGGCAGATGGCAGGAGTGCTAGAGACCAAGCCAAGCCATAAAAGCATGTTTAAAGTCCCTGCTCACATTACCCCCACTAATGTTTCTGTTAACCCAGGCATGTCAGGTGGCCAAGTCCCAAAACAATGGGGCATGGAAGTAGGCCAGCTCTACCAGGAGGCCCTGCAACACCACACAACAGCGCCTTAGGTTGTGCCTCGGTGGGGAAGGTTGGATTCTTGCTCCAGCCTACCGCAGCAGTTGAAATACAAGGGATGCCCCAGACATGGAAACTGGGAGTGAGACGTTGGGTTTCTTAAAGCGAGACACACCTGGGATGTGAGAGCCATGTGTCTGGTGCACAGGGGTTCTGACAACTGGCGTCAGGAGATCTGGGTTCCAGATCCATCTCTGGTGCATCCTCAGCCTTTCTCTCTTGCTGTGCTCTGCCATAGATGTTAACACTAGACCATTTTCCCCCTTGCATCTATCATCCTTTTCCCTTCCCAGGTGGCACTATTGGTGAAGAACCCACCTGCCAGTGCAGGAGACCTGAGAGGTGTAGCTTCAATCCCCGAGTCAGGAAGACCTCCTGGAGGAGGGCTTGGCAACCCACTCCAGTGTTCTTGCCTGGAGACTTTCATAGACAGAGGAGCCTGGTGGGCTTCAGTCCATAGGGTCACAGAGAGTCGGACACGACTGAAGTGACCTTAGCGCACACACATTGTGGGTAGGATCCTGTTGTACAGTTACTCCAGAAACAGCCTAGCGACTGACGTTAGTGGATTGTCCATAAATACAGCTCTCAAAAACTGGCCCTGCTCCTAGATACAGAGACTAGAAAGAAGTATTCCAAGATGGTCCTCCTAGGGATGAGGCTTCAGGCTATTTTAGGTCTTTCTGTATTTTCCAAAGGTTCTCCAATGAGCATATATACATTTTATGATATCAAGGAATTTTATAATGATTTTTTAAAATCTCTTGTCACTGGCTCAACTCTATTTCATTCATCCTTTACCTGTAAAAGTCTACCTGAAGCATTAGCACAGAGAACCTGCCAAGCTGTGCTTCTTTGAAGGAACACACTCCTCAACTAACACAGGGCAGTGACTATCCCTCTAATATAAATTCATTCCCCAGACATGGTTTGGGTTGTTTTTTTTCCCCTGAATTTGATAGTGGGGGCAGAGGGGGTATAAGGGGTGGAGGAGTGGATTCAGAGGGGATTTTAAATTTGAATCTATAAGAGCAAATTGAGTTTTCCGTCTTTTTCTTCACTTAGTTGTTGTTTTGGTTTGGGGCCTACCTAGAACCAAGTCAGGCCAGAAGTAGGCACAAGAAATCCACCAGCTTTTGTTCTTCTGTCAGCTTTCCAAACGTCCTCAGCCCCGCCCGCTCAGAGGGGCATCTGACTGCAGGCAGAGCCCTCAACCTGAAGAGAATACTGTTTGTGCCAGGGCTCTCTTCACCAGTCAGACCCCCATTCTCCCTGAGCACAGGAAAGCAGATTTTGGTTTGTTTGCTTTTAAATATTTATTCATTTATTTGGCTGCACCAGGTCTGAGTTAGGAACGTGGGATCTAGTTCCCTGACCAGGGGTGGAACCCAGGCTCCTTACTTTGGGAGCACAGTGTCTTAGCCACCGGACCACCAGGAAGTCCCAGAAAGGCAGATTTTGAAGGGAGCATGGTCTCTGGGTCAGCTAATCCTGATTGAAGCTACTAAAATCACCCCTCCTTTGACCCTGCCCTTCCTGTCTAGTTTCCAGATCTAGTTTCTCATTTAAAACCTCCCAGAGCACCGCCTCCTCTCCCTCAGCCCCAGGTGCTCTGCACCTCACACGGCTGGCTTCTGTCTTACCCTCCCTCCAAGGATGCTACCCCACAGATCATCAACAGTCTACTGGTCAAGTCAAAGTTCAGCCCCTTGTTTCCTTTGGTCCCCTGCTTATATGTGAAATCTTCAAGTATTCATTCTTTAAACGCGCATTCCTTTGGTCTCTATGAAATCACACTCTCCTGGGCTCTCTCTGACCATTTAAATTCTGTTTCTTGCTCTCCCAGTCTTTACTTCTTCTCCTGGATGTCACCCTCTGCCCACCTGTATTCTTGCTCCTGCACTCTCTCAGTGGTCTGATTCATTCCTAGTCACAATCATGATTCATATGCTGATAACCCCAGCCCAGAACTTTCCCTTCTGATTCACATTTCCTGGAGGTGCTGGTCTTCACGTGGAGGTCACATGGGCATAAACCCCACAGCGTCCAGAGCTGAATTAATCTCTCCTTAGTGCTCTTTGGTTATAAGCAACAGGGAGTGATCCTGACTAGCCTATGCATAGAAAAGATTAATTGGAAGCGTTGCAAGGTAACTCCTAGAGTCATAGGAATCACTGAACAACCCAGTGTCTGGAGGAGAGAACCAGGTCACTGCATAGATTCAAGTTTCCAGGAATGAACTTGGCACAGCTAGCTTAGATCATAGCTCTCTACTTCTTGGATCTGTTATTGCATTAACATGGAGCAAGAAACACAAAGGGGCCAGACAAATAAGACAATAACGATCATGTCTCTGCCTCCCAGATCAGCTTTTTCTTCTGCATTCTGCATGTTAATTGGTAGCCCAGCCATCCATCCACCGGCCACCTAGACTGGGAAGAAGGCCCCTTCTCCCTCCTTTGTATTACAAAGGCAATAGCTCACTGCATTCTGATACTTTACCTTTGAAAGTAGTTCCCCAAACTGTTACCTCCTCTCCATCGCTTGAACCTTTGACCTCCTTTGGGTCTTACCATGTCTTGCCTTGATGACAGTCAAGCTTCTTGAAAAGTCTCTCTCTCTCTACTCCCATTCCTGTCCACCTCAAACTTGTCCTCTACTTAATAGCCAGAGTGATCTATCTAACACCCAGGTCTGACCATGTTGCTCCTCTGTTTGAACTCTTTACCTGGAAGGTAAGGTATAAGACTTGCAGTCCACGTTACTTGATACAAAATAAAACTCCACCAGAGACTTGGCCCTCCCTGCAACTCTCCATCCACAGCCCGTGCTCTGTAGTCTTCCTTTCTCTTTTCACTGGCACCCCTTCTGCCCAAGATCCCCTGCTCTCTCTTACCTCCAGCTTGGCTATTTGCAGCTCCAAAACTCAGTTGAGGCCTTCCCTTTCAAAAGTCTTTCCCAACATCTCTTTTGAGGTTAAAGTTCCCCTCATCCCATGCTCCCTTTTTGCCCTGAATACATCACTGTCACTATACATGACCCGGTGTTTGATAAATATCTCTCTGCATACCTCTCTCTCCCACTATCAGTAAATTCTTAAAAAGTAGGGAAAGGGGCAGGCAGGTGCTTTTTTCGAATGGTTGCTGACCTTGGTAAATCAAATAAACTCTTTGGATTTCAGCTTCCTCATTGCAGAAGAAGGATAACTTGTGTAATTAAATGAGATGATGTGAGTGAAATGCCTTACCCAGTCCCTGGCACAGTATTCAACTGACAGTCACTTCCTTCATCACCATTCCTCCTCCTGCCACAAAAGTTTTTTTGTTTTCTGGGGTTTTTTTGTGGGTGGGGGGGCCACACTACGTGGCAAACAGGATCTTAATACCCCCAGCTAGCTCTCTTACAGTGGAGGTGCAGTGCCCTAATCACTGGGCAACCAGAGAAGTCCCCACAATTTTAACTAAAAAGGAAAGATGTTTCAGTACCCTTTGTTAGGTGTATCTCTCCCCTACTGGAGCACAAACTCTGTGAGAAAATGGGGCAGGTCTGCATTATTTATTGCTATGTCTTTTGCATATGGCAGGTGCTTAATAAATATTTTTAGGGTAAATGAATAACTGCTCTGTATGCTTATTTGACTTATCATTTTCACCTTCAGTTGGCATAATGTTCTTGTTTCCTTTTGCCCATCATATAAATCATCGCGTTCTGCTTATTTAGTGTCCACTGTTTCCCACTGCAAACCACCTAAGGAAGAATGGAGGCTGAGCTCCTGGACAAGCCAGATGGCAGGCCAGTTGAGGCGGTTGCTGGCCACTCTGCCCCCTGGAGAGGACGCTCAGGGAAGGAGTTCATCCCTTTTTTTCACCTGCTGACCCTTTCAGAGCACACAGCTCGCTCATTTACAAGCACTGGCTCATTTCATTCCCATCGCAGTCCCAGGAGGAAGGAACGGTTTTCCTACTGTGTTAGGCAGGGGCCCAGAAGGGAAGAGATTAGCTCACTCAAGCTGAGGAATAGAGGCATGTCTAATAAAGGGATTTTATAAAAGTGTGAGCAGAGTTGAAGGAACCCTCCAAGGGATCGTGCAGTCTCTGGGGCTGGTGACAGCTGGGAGTCCTGATACCTCCTAAAGGGAAGAGAGGGGCAGCCAACCTGCAGCTACCCAGGAGCGGGCGGAGGGTGAGAGGGGTGGGCAGAACAAACACCTGGCCTCACTCTTCTCCTGCAGGGGCTTCCCAGTGTGCAGACGCAACCACGTGGTCCAGAGGGGTGAGGCTTCGGGCCACAAGCAGGGTAAGAAAAGTCAAGAATGACTGGAAGCCCAAACATGACCAGGCCAGATGGTTACCCAGTACTAGGCGAGGGGTCCCAGGAGGTCCAGCTTTTAGCTACTGGAGTTTTCCATGAGGAGCCAAGAGATGGTCATGTCAACATGCGACAAACGAGTACTCCCCAGATGAGAAAGGAAGGCAGACTCCCTCTTTATAAACACCACCCCACCCCCACCCATGCTGTTCTGTGAACTGACAAGCACCTCCTAACTTAATTCCAACACTGTGGAGAATGTTTCAGTGAATTTACCCCAACACAAGGCCCCAGCAGCGGGTGAGACCCTAGACTCGGACATCAGACAGGCCAGGACGTGAATCCCAGCTCTGTCATGGGCTATGTGAATTTGGGCCTCATGTGTAAAAGGGAAACTGTCATACCGGGGGAGGTGGAGTAGTTCCTTCCGATGACATGCAGTGTGCAATTCGCTTTATAGTCATGAAACATTATTGAAAAACCCTACAAAGCTACCTTTATAGCTTTGTACTACTGTAAGGTTTTGACCTGATGACTTACTTTTTCCAACTTTCAGAATCCTTGAAGAATGGACATTTCCACTACTGAGGAGGATAATGATACTACATAGAGATTTATAGTTTTTTTAACTGCTTTCCATTAGATTAGCCAAGGAGCTGATTAAAAACAAACAAACAAAACCCAGTGAGAAAGGCTACAGACACATTACTCTGCCTCTTTTAAGGATGGAGAAACCGACACCAGGAGAGGCGAAGTGACTTGTTCACGGTCACTGAAAAGGCAGCGCCCGCTAGCCGGCCTCCTAAAGGCGGACGGAAGCTGCAGCTCAGAAAGGGCACCAAGTGCGCTCCCATCACCGGCAGCCCTCTTGGCTGCTGGATGCTGCGTCATTGAACAATGCGTGTTCCCCAAATGACGATTATGGCCTTCGTTTGCAACAAAGATCAGAGCCACCTCCTCCTGTGAGCCTGCGAGTGGAGGGCGTGGCGAGTGCCCGCGGCGGGGTCGGCTCACCCCGCCCACTGCCGCTTGGGCTTCCACAGCACCGACCACCCCTCCGGCCTCTCCTGGCAGAGAGCTGCGTGTTCGCTCTCCCGCCCTTTTCAGGGCTCTTTCTGCGGCCAAGCGCAACTGCCTCCCGGCTTCACGTACTGGAGGCGCACGCTTTACAGAGAGAAGCCCGTCTGAAAGCACAGCATGCATTAGCATCCTCTCCTTCAGAGAGAGCTATTTTTGTATTTCGTCGTCCGAGACTGTTCCAAAGTAGGGGATGCAAGTATCAGGAGGAGAGGCAAAACGAGCCAATGTCTCCTGCTCAGAAGAGAGGGAATCACTGTCGTTTCCTCAACAACATAACAACAACTGCGGCAGCAGTAATGGAGAACACACTGAGCTGGAGTCGAGCTGCCCTTGGGCACAGGACGACCAGCCTGCCCAGATCTCTTTCTGTGGGATTTCTTTCCGTACACTTCACAGGAATGAGGTTCGTTGCCATGGTTACTAGCAAATCACATGGTATAGCCTCGCTCCCTAGAAGTGCCGGAGAACAGCAGGCTCAGACTGTGTTGGGGAGAGAAGATGCCTTCCTCCCCAGCATGGTTGCTTTTCCTGAGCAAACCTGCGCAGCGGTTTCCCCGTTCTGACCAGCCCACTTAGGGGTCAGGGCCAGCTGTTCTTTGGGGCGTCAATTCACCGCTTTCCTAATGAGATCAGCAGCGCAAGTTTCCTCACGCACTTTTCCTTCTGGTTTCAGGAACCCGTCTCCCCCTCTCCAGTCCCTCCCTTCTCTGGATACACACACACACACACACACACACACACACACACACACACACGGGTGCTGTACTGAATTGCTGAGTTGATTGTGGGGTGGAGCGTGCAGCCTACACCACTTGAATAAGCTCTTTTAAAATCCGAGGATGGCATGAGTCAGGGAATTTTGAAGCTGTGATACAATCAGGACACTGATGCCTCAAGGGGGTAGAGGGAGGGAGTATGAACTCGCCCAGATCCTAAAGAGACCCGGCAGGGTCGCCTTTCCCAGGCCCAACCTCGATGGGGATTTGTGACCCTCAAGCCTCAGAGTTTTGGAATTGGGTTCACTCTGACCATGTCTGTTGGGGTGGGGTGGGCGTGACCCCACAACTGTTGCCTTCCAGGGAAGAGAAAGCCCTGCCCTCAGAGAAAGCTCTAGAACAACAAAGCTCTTTGCCTCTGCACTTCATCGCCCCTGCCCTTCCCTACAGAACCGGGCCAGTTAGCTCAAGTTCTGTGGTGCAGGAGCAGGCTAGAAGGGCACGTCTTTTTCCCTGACAATTACAGATTGCCTACCTCTTTGTGTTCAGATTGTATCTCATCTTGTCAGTTCCATCAGATTTTCTGGTCTGCTTTCCCTATTGCAAAAGCAAACTCTGGATGATAAAAACACACACAGAAGAGTCAGCAGGTATCAAAAGCAGGGCCAGGAAGGGACTCTGCCCAAGGTGGGCAAGGTGGTGCAGAGGGCTTGCTCAGGGCCCCTGCCTCAAAGAGCTAAGTGTATTCAGGGAGAGGAGGCAAATAGCCTCTCAAAGGTACCTAACCCCATGGGCACCATGAGACTAGGGCCAGGGCCAAGAGGACCAGAGGGTTCTAAAATTAAGGGGGCCAGGGATGCATCCTAGAGGTATGTGAAACCCTATCCAGTGGGGTACAAGAAATATTAGAATTTCCATTTATTTTATCTCTTCTTTGCTATACATATATTGGTATGTATATTATAACATATAAAATTTTATTATGTAGGGTCAGATTTGACTGAGATTAAGAAAGAAGAAAATATCCAAAACATCATGGCTTAAACAAGACAGAAGTTTCTTTCTGTCTCATGTACTTGGAGTGTGGCAGTAAGCCACCCAGAACTGATAAGGTATCTTTTCTGATTGCTCCATCTCTTCAGCGTGTGGCTTCCACTCCATTGTCCAAGGCTGTTGCTTGTGGTCAAGCCATCCTGTTTGCATTCTAGAGAGCAGGAAGGAGAAAAAAAGGGAAGAACTGCATGTTTCTCTCATGGAGGACACTTCCTGTAAATTGTACCTGACACATCTGACAATTCATTGGCTAGAATTTAGTCATGTGATCACATCTAGTTGCAAAGGATTGTGGGACATGTAGTCTATTGCAGGATGCCATGTGCCCATTAGGAAATGCTACACTAAGGAAGTAGGGAAGGATGGACATCGGGTGCCACTATCAGTGTTTACCATAGTAATACATTAGTAGTCAAATAGCACATGTGAAAGTGAAAGAGGAGAGTGAAAAAGTTGGCTTAAAGCTCAACATTCAGAAAACGAAGATCATGGCATCTGGTCCCATCACTTCATGGGAAATAGATGGGGAAACAGTGGAAACAGTGTCAGACTTTATTTTTGGGGGCTCCAAAATCACTGCAGATGGTGACTGCAGCCATGAAATTAAAAGATGCTTACTCCTTGGAAGGCAAGCTATGACCAACCTAGATAGCATATTCAAAAGCAGAGGCATTACTTTGCCGACTAAGGTCCATCGAGTCAAGGCTATGGTTTTTCCAGTAGTCATGTATGGATGTGAGAGTTGGGCTGTGAAGAGGGCTGAGCACCGAAGAATTGATGCTTTTGAACTGTGGTGTTGGAGAAGACTCTTGAGAGTCCCTTGGACTGCAAGGAGATCCAACCAGTCCATTCTGAAGGAGATCAACCCTGGGATTTCTTTGGAAGGAATGACAGTGAAGCTGAAGCTCCAGTACTTTGGCCAGCTCATGCGAAGAGTTGACTCATTGGAAAAGACTCTGATGCTGGGAGGGATTGGGGGCAGGAGGAGAAGGGGACAACGGAGGATGAGATGGCTTGATGGCATCACTGACTCGATGGACGTGAGTCTGAGTGAACTCTGGGACTTGGTGATGGACAGGGAGGCCTGGCGTGCTGTGATTCATGGGGTCGCAAAGAGTCTGACACGACTGAGCGACTGAACTGAACTGATACTTACAAAGAAATACATGTGCTGGTTGGGTGCATAATCAGGACTGGGGCTTTTGGGGTAAAGTTAAAAGATCACTGATGTGGATTATAGCACTCTAGAAGTACATGCAATTAATTGAAAGAAGGAATAGAGGTTTTTTTCTTCTATCAACCAACTAAGTTTGAAAATCAGGTGTCTTCATGTTGCTGGCCAAAATCCTGGCCCTCTCTGCCCAATGAAGCCTAATGAAAAAATACAGAGACAGAGTCTGGAGGAAGTAGAAAGATGGCTTTAATTCTCAGCCAATGGAGAGGGGAACACAGTAGGGCTCATGCCTCAAGAACTGTGGCCCTCCCCCTGCCCGCCATGAGGAGTCTAGGGGCTTATAAGATGATGAGGAACAAAGGTTTAGGATTTTGATTTCTTCCTCTTGCATTGTTGCAAAGACAATCATAGACTGGCATCAGTAACCCAGTGATTGAGAATGGCAGTTCGGTGGCTCTGTGAGCTTTCTGAAATATAACTACAAGAGGAAGGGTGTTGTAAGGGTAAACACCAGAAATGGGATGTATTTAGCATAGAGTCAAAGGAAAAGAGATGCAAAATGTAGCTCCTGCAGAGTTAAGGGGCAAAAAAGTAAACTTAGTTACAGACCTTAGGAGTTGCTGCTGCTGCTGCTGCTAAGTCGCTTCAGTCGTGTCCGACTATGTGCGACCCCATAGACAGCAGCCCACCCGGCTCCCCCGTCCCTGGGATTTTCCAGGCAAGAACACTGGAATGGGTTGCCATTTCCTTCTGCAATGAGTGAAAGTGAAAAGTGAAAGTGAAGTCACTCAGTCGTGTCCAACCCTCAGCAGCCCCGTGGACTGCAGCCTTCCAGGCTCCTCCGTCCATGGGATTTTCCAGGCAAGAGTACTGGAGTTAGGAGCAGTTAAAGTAAAAAAAAAATATATATATATATATATAGGAGTGTTCAGGCTGGCTCACTGTTCTGTTTATCTTCTTTGTTCTCAGGAAAGGGAAAGAGAAAAACTCATTCTTCTTTTTTCCTTTCCACTGCAACATTCAGTTAATAATCCATGAGTCAAACAGCATCCCATTTAGAAACTAGAAAGGCATTCCCAAGGGATTTTTTTCCCAACCACCTGATATCCATTCATCCTTCTCCTGGTAAAATGGAGAATTTTATGTAGGGACTCATCATTCCCCCACTTTGTGATGCCACTGTGACAAGGCCCTAATCAACTCTTCCCATCCACTTGACCACAGGGATTAGGGCAAGTTACCAATTTGACTCTTAAAAGGGAGACACTGGACAGAAAGCTAAGAGCACATGGAGTCAGGAGCTGCCCAAATCTTCCTGCGACCATGATGGGAGAGCTTATGTGAGACTGAAACCAACATCCAGAGGAGATGGAAGGCATGCTGAGAGAGGATCGGATCCTGGTGATAGCACTTAAGTTCCTGTATCAAGCTACACCTGAACACAGCATGCGTTGTGATGAGGAGCCATTTTGGACCAGAAAGCTGAGGTCAGGCCCCTGGACCTGGCAGAGCATCTAGGTGGAAAGAGCCTGAGATGGGATGACTTCCTGGAGCAGAGCTTGGCTCAATGTGTACGTGAAAGAGAAATCCATTTTCATCTGGGATAAGTGACTGCCTATTTAAGTCTTTGCTCTAGCAGCCAGGCTATACCCTAACTAGTACATATGTTATGATTTCATTTCATTTTTTTCTTGTTATTTATTTATTCATTTTCTTTCCCGTTGTGCTGGGTCTTCATTGTTGCACTCAGGCTTTCTCTGCGTGTGGTAAGCCAAAGCTACTCTCTCGCTGTGGCACTCAGGCTTCTCATCTTGGCGGTTTCTCTTGTTGCCGAGCACAGGCTCTAGGTACTCAGGCTTCCGTAGCCGTGGCCCACAGGCTTCATTGCTCCCCAACAGGTGGAATCTTCCTGGACCAGGGATCGAACCCATGTTCCCTGCATTGGAATCAAATTCTTGTCCACTGTACCACCAGGGAAATTCTCATTTCATTTATTTTTAAAGATCTCGTGTGTGTGTGTGTGTGTGTGTGTGTGTGTGTGTGTGTGTGTGTGTGTAGTGTGCGACTTGCAAATGCAGCTGCTTGACTGTTTACTAAGGAGCAAATCCCCTGCTCACTTGAGGCTGCAGAAAATCGCTGACCCCTACTCCTCTGCACTTAGAAGATTGTAGGAGGAGCCATAAAAAGGCAAGATGTGCACGGTTAACGATCTCACTTAATCACCCAAGGCGGGTGCAGCAAGTGGGTGCAGAGCAAGGATTTGAACCCAAGACTGCCTGACCCAGGAGTCCATAGTGTTGCCACCACTTCAGCGCTCCACTCCTGTGTCCTCTCGGCTAAGCCTCTTTCCTGCTTAGGGTTGAGTGGAGTCGTGGCACTTTACAATGTGCCCTCGTTGCATCTTTGCGCTTAAGTGCTTTGGGGCCAGAGGCTGTGTTCTTCCCCTTCGCATCACCCAGATCTGGCTGGGGCGTGGCCCTTCATAAATGTAGACCAAAGAATGAATACTAAATGGTCCTGCTGAGCCTCAGAATGTCTAGCAGGCTACCGGAGGATCAAATGAGATAATGTTTGAGAAGACGTTTCGAAAACTACAAGCTAATATATACACTTGGGTAAGTCCACTCTCTCGTTAGCAAATTCTGTGTGTTTAGGGCAGGAATAAGGCTGTTTCCATGCTCTACTCTGGTTCTGTCTTTTGGTGCTTTCCTCTGAGAAACAATCCTCCCAGTCATGTCTCTTTCAGTGTTGGAGGACACCTAGACACCACTCAGACCTGCCTCCTGGGGCCTTCTCACCCTGACCCCCGACAGGGTCCGCTCTGTGATGTTTCCACTGAAAGGTCAGTAGGTCAGTAGCCCTTCTAACAACTGGGCACTGTGATCAAAATGTGACTCAGCAGTGCAGCACAGGAGACAGGCACTATGCTGTCCCCAGATGTACTATGAGCCCTCCTCCACAATTCAGAGTCCTCTTTCAAGGTCAGGTTCAAAGTCATTTGCTCGGTAGAAGTCTTCCAAGTCCAGCAGAAACACTAAGTTCTCTTTCTTTCCTGTTGTGTCATTTTGCACTTTATTCTAAGCCATATCACATTATAATATTATTTGTACTTTTTTATAAACCTCGCTCAATCACTCCTCCAAACTATCACCTCCACCCCTCGTAAGTGAGCTTTTTCAGGGATAGAGACTGTCTTACTCTTTGATGCTTCATCACCTGCCTCAGTGCCTGACATTTACTGATAAATGTAGTAATGCTTGTTGAAAGCATAAGTGAGTAAACGCTTGAGCAGAGGGGCTACAGCTTTCTTTCTGTCATTAGACAAACTCATGTCTAAATCCCACTGATCGACTACACTCATTGATTTATGCATGCACTCATTCATTCAATCACACTTGTGTTGAGTACTTATATTCCAGACATCCTGCCAGACACTAGCATTGGACAATCAGGAGGCCAGGGTCCCTGCCCTCCCAAGCTTATATCTGAATAGCGGAGACTAAATAAAGCGGCACACCAGTAAGTAAACAAGCTATCTACAGATTCCAACACATCCCATGAATGACATGAACAGGGGGAGTATGGCAGAGGAAGTGAGGTTGACAGTGGAGCACTTGAGATGAGAGAGATGAGGCAGGGAGAGACTTACTGGGAACCTTGGCACTGAGTCCTGAAGAATAAGTCTTTTAAAGAACAGGAGGGACTTTCCTGGCAGTCTAGTGGTTAAGACTCTGAGCTTCCACTGCAAGGGTCACAGGTTCAATTCCCTGGTTGAGGAAATAAGATCCCACACACTGTACTTCAGATCAGTCGCTCAGTTGTGTGACCCCATGGACTGCAGCATGCCAGGCCTCCCTGTCCATCACCAACTCCCAGAGCCTACTTAAACTCATGTCCATTGAGCTGGTTATGCCATTCAACCGTCTCATCCTCTGTCGTCCCCTTCTCCTCCCATCTTCAGTCTTTCCCAGCATCAGGGTCTTTTCCAATGAGTCAATTCTTAGCATCAGGTGGCTGAAGTATTGGAGTTTCAGCTTCACATGCAGGGGGTGGGGGGTGGGGTGGGCGGTGGGGGGTTGGGGGGGGGTGGGAAACAGGAGGAAAAATTAGATAGCCACAACCAGAAAAAAAATTTGCTTCTTTCTCTAAGGGTTAGTTTCCTTATCTGTAAATTAAAGTAATCATAGCACCCACTTCATGATTTCTTGTGTGTGAAGCTTAAGTGCGTTGAAAAACTTAGCATAGGGCAGGGCACCTAGAAAGCACTCAATACATCTTGGCGCTGATCAGTTATGGGGTAATGCTATCAAAAGGAAACAAGGGTGCAGTCCTGTGGTTCTGTGTACTTGCCACTTCCTTTCCAAATTCTCCCAAGCCATCTGGTAAATAACACATTTAAGAATGTGCCTGGGAGGGACTTCCTTGGTGGTCGGGTGGTTAGGACTGCTTGCTTGCACTGCAGGGGGCACAGGTTCCACCCCTGGGTGGGGAACTAAGATCCCGAAAGCCACAGTCAAAATAATAATAATAATAATTCACTAAAAAAAAAATGTGCCTGAGCACCAGCCTTAATCTCTATGGTCTATGGTCTCTAGAATCTCATTTAAAATGAGTGTAAATACCTTATAAAGTTGATAGAGGGAGTAAATCAAATGAGATAACGTATGTGAAAGCCCTGTGTGATGGTACTTGTTTCTGCGGTCATATCTTCAGTGTTTCTCTGTAGTTTCTGGACACCTCATGTTCTGGCTGCAAGCATACCACTGAGTTTGCCAGCCAAGGACTCTCCTGAAACTGAGTGTGGAACTTCTAGTGAGCTCTGGCCGAGCAGGACGACCCCCAGCCCCAGTGCAACCTGAGAGCCAGGTAACAGGACTTCTCTGGTGATTCAGGTTAAGAAGCCCCCTGCCAGTGCAGGGGCATGGGTTTGATCCCTGGTCCGGGAAGATTCCATGTGACACGGAGCAGCGAAGTCCGTGCACCTAGAGTCTGTGCTCCATGGCAAGAGAAGCCGGAGCGATGAGAAGCCCGTGCGTGGCAATTAGAGATTAGCTCCTGCTCGCTAAAACTAGAGAAAGACTGTGTGCAGCAATGAAGATCCAGCATAGCCATAAATAAATAAATACTTCCCTAAAAAAAAACACACACACAACTAGATGACCAGTTAGTAGTGGAGCCAAGAGTAGAACCCATGTCTACTGCCCCCAGGCCAACCAGATGCACTCACAGCATCTGCGGCCCAGATGAGAAAAGATTCGCTATGCTACTCCAGCACACAAGGCCTCCATTTTTTCTTGTCTTTTTTTTTTTTAATTGATGTATAGTTGATTTACAATATTGTGTTAATTTCAAGTGTACTTTTTAAGGAGTTGCGAGGCAGCTCACAAGGCTAGTCTTATTTACTGGACAGGTGGGAGAATCATGCAGTTATAATAGGAACAAAGAGAAAGATTCTAACCGTCTCAGAAACAAAAGCCTTCTGCAGTTCAAAGTCCTCTGAACCTGTGGTTTGATGTGTGTGTGTGTGTGTGTCTGTGTGTGTGTGTGTGTGTATGTACACATGCGTGTGCATGCAAGACAGGAGCAAAAGCACTGGCTCCATCCTCTAAGACACTGACTCTTACAGAGTATTATTTTATGTATTCAGATTTTCAAGTCTGGCCTTAAATGGCAATATAAGCAGAAAGATGCCAAGGAGAGTGGTGGAACAAGGGCTTAATTACAGGGACCTTTGTACAACTCACACGCCAATAATTTGCCTAGCCGAGTGATTCAGCAGTAAGCCTGCCAGGTTCCCAAAGAAAGCCCATATCTGGGATGACGTAATGTCTCTCCACCCCATACAGCCGTCTCTCTACACCCACCGTCACACGCTTACTGTCTCCTCCAGAGAGCCACAATTCCATCTGTGGGATCTTCAGCTGCCATCTGCA
Source organism: Capra hircus (assembly GCF_001704415.2). Lineage (NCBI taxonomy): Eukaryota > Metazoa > Chordata > Mammalia > Artiodactyla > Bovidae > Capra > Capra hircus. The sequence continues at coordinate 18,985,731 of NC_030821.1, read as the reverse complement.
TGGTGACAAATACGTGTTTTATTATTTAAATGGTATTACAAAGTACCATGCTGTTAGTCTAGCCCTTTGTGTTTAAAAATTCAATAGAAAAATTAAGACAGAGAAAAACCCTAGCCTCTGGTGAGTTATATATTGGCAAATCATGTCTACAGAATGCCTCTGGTATCTCAGATTGGATATTTGATCTATAGAGCCCATAAATATTTATACCTTGAGGCAAAGTGATTGATTTAATTTACCACTGGAAATTGAGGTGACTGTCTAGACTTACTGCGTGGTAAGCCTTGCAGAGAATATGAAGAGAAAGGGACCCTGATCTGACCCTGAAGTACCTTGTGTGGAACTGGTAGATACTTTGCTTGCCTACCTCAGATTCACTAGTCTTCCCCATATTTCTGATCAGTGCTCGGGGAAGGTGCTCTGATCCTTTTGATTTTGGTTTTGATTTTCCTTGCCACACTTGGCTAGGCATATCATTCATTTCAATTTATTTCAAAGAGAAACAGAAGGAGATCTACTAAGAGTTAGGCGGAGTTCTGAGAAAATTTTTTTTTTCTGATAAAAAGAGATCCAAAGAATAAGTTCATTTTTTTCTTCCATTGGATGTTGTTGTGATGCAAGGAACCCCTGCAGCAATCTTGCAAACATGAGGGTAGATAGTTGGGAGAATAGTGAGATGGCAAAAATCTGGGTCCTTGATGTTCATGAGTTACTGATAAAGTAACTTAGAGCTGCCCCTACCTCCAGATTTCTCATTATATAAGTTGATAAATCCTTTGTTATTTAAACTGGTTGGATGGATGCTTTCTGTACATAGAAGCTGAAAACATTACCAAGTGAGGCAGTGACTTCTAAGTTTTCTAGCAAAAAACCAAAGTGAGGAATATTTTTTACAAGTGATGCATTCTAAAATCTTCTGTTTTATTCTATTTCATTTTCTAAAATCCAGGTCATGACTCACTAAAGTGATTTCAAAACTCACTGGTGGGTCCTGACCCACATTTTGAAGAACATTAAAGTCATAGGGGACATAAACTACTGTGATGTAAAGGAAAACATGATGTGGTGTCATAAAAGACATACTGATAAAGTGCTATCATAGGAGAGAATGGTAACTTTGAGTTTGGGGAAACAGGGATGCTTTCATGGAAGGACTGGACCTTGAGAAAACAGCTCCATTTTTAGTGAGAGAAGAGGGTTTAAGGAATGACAGGAGGAAAGGCAAGATGGTGGGAAGTGAGGTAAATGCAGAAGCCAGCCCGTAACCCTGGGCAGAGCTTGATGTTTGCGGTTTGGAGAGTAGTGAGAGTGAGGTGTGACTCGGGTTAGGTCATGTGCAGCCTTGACTGGCAGGCAGTTGAGAGGCCTCATGAAGGCTTTTGGGAAGGGCTGGGCCTAAGGCAGTCTGCATGGTGACGGTTACAGGTTGGGTTGAGTCTGAGTCATATCAGAAGCTCAAACTGGTAGAGTTTAGACTGGAGGCTCTGCTCTGGGAGCTCAGCTTCTGCTCTGTCACGTCATCCTGCCTGCAGTCACTGCAAGCCCATTTTACACAGAGGGTCCTCTATCTGTGAGCTGCTTTTTAGTGGTGAACAAAGAGGGAGCTGGTTTTTCTAAAAGTTCTGCTTGACAGCCCCCCGTTGTTGCTCAGTCACTCCATCATTTTTTACTCTTTGTAACCCTATGGACTGCAGCAGGCCAGACGTCCCTGTCCTTCCCAGTCTCCGAGAGCTTGCTCAGATTCATATCCATTCGGTTGGTGATGCCATCCAACCATCTCATCCTCTGTCATCCCCTTCTTCTCCTGCCTTCCATCTTTCCCAGCACCAGGGTCTTTTCCAATGAATCAGCTCTATGCATCAGGTGGCCAAAGTATTGGAGCTTCAGCTTCAGCATCAGTCCTTCCAATGAATATTCAGGGTTGATTTCCTTTAGGATGGACTGGTTTGATCTCCTTGCAGTTCAATCTGGTGCTGTTTCTAAATGAAACCAACAGAGTGAAGAAGAGTGGTCAACTTACAATTTCAGAAAGGCCAACAATCCCCAAACCTCACTGTTCCTCTTGCACCCGCTTGACTGCCTTCTGATGAGTTCACATATTGTTAGATCCAGCCGTAAAAGGTGGGCTGAGCCTTGCTACCTCTAATGAAAAAAGAAAAAAAAAAAATTTAGTGGAGGAGGATTTGAAACTGCTGGTTAAATTGGGTGTTTGTGCTATCTGTGGATTTGCATCACCTATGTCATTCCTCCCCTACTCTCACCCTGAAAGCCAAGACTTGACACTCATGATGAAAATTAATCAGAACCTATATGCAACTTCTCTTTTATTATAGACCTGAGAGATGGGCAAATTAAAGGGGATTTTTACAGAGAACCTAAATACTGGAGAATAGAACCAGATTTTGATAAATCTTAAGTGGCCTCAAGTTTATTCATACTGTCTCTCTTCAAATTGGTGATAGTTTCTTAATATTTGAGACGGAATAATAAGATTCATGGAATGCTGTTTCTGTCCTGACAGTTGATACTGTTTGTGATCTGGGCAGAGGTCTCTACATTTCTGCCCCCACTGGCTCCATATGGGAAATTATAATGAATAGTCTACCCTTTGGGAACACAAAGAAAGCTAAGTACTTGGTTTGAGGTAGGGGACTTTGTCGTGATAGAAAGGCACCAGCTAGCTACATTTGACCCTAAAGCATATGAAATCAAGCACTAAGTTTGCATGATGACATCCATTCTGCCTTGATATCTTCTTCAAGTGGTTTGTTTGGGCTTTTCTTGTAGAATCTTTCCAACCCTCATGTGTTAGGACCTAAGTATGGTGGAGTCAATCATGTGAACAAAAATAGGTGTCAGGAAAAGAGCAGACAAATGGGTCCCATTCCTCTAAGATAAAATGGTGGTCAGATGGACACAGGGCCTGCCTTCCTCTGGAGTGCCCACTATCCTCTTTCACAAATTCTCCTGTGGCCCCTTGAACATCTATAACTGTTCACGTGTCTGCTCCTCAATAGGAATGCGCGATCCTTAAGGGCACGATGGTGATTGACTCATCTCCGTATTCCCAAAATCTAGCATAAAAAGTGCTTCTTGAATGAATAGTTTAAGTGAATGAGTGACATATCACTCACGTAACCAAGAGCAAAGTTTCTTCTCTTAGGATTTCTTTGACAATAACAGCTCAGAATCAACTCCTCCAGAACCGGCTGGTGTTGACTTTCTGACCACCGCCCTTCTAAGGTCTCCTCAGGGTCCAAAGTCTACTGTTTATGCAGATGTTTCATTACCTGGTATTTCCTTTTTACATTTTTATTTTCTTCATGGACATTCATTCAAAAACTATTTACACTAACTTACTTAGATAACCTTTTCCCCTATGTTGTCATATAACAGAAACAAACACAACATTTTAAAGCAATTATCCTTCAATTAAAAAATTAAATAAAACATAAAAGTAACACAAAGACCATTCATATATAGAAAAGGAAGAGCATAAAGGAAAAAAATATCACACCCCTAAGAGGAGCTTGCTGAGGCCCATCCCGTCCACTAGACACCTGTCTCAGGGGCTGGGAACAGTGGCTCTCATCCTACCAAGGCCAACACCCTCTTTTCATAACAAGTATTTTTTATAATGTCCCCTTTACTACACTGAAATGAATTTTATAGATAATATGTTATGTACATATCTTTTCAAAACCTTCAGTAACCATATTACAAAGTGTTATTGACTAAAGGTTGGTATCCCCCCAAATTCATATGTTGAAATTCCAACCCCCAAAGTGATGGTTTTAAGAGGTGAAAGTCTGATGGGACTAGTACCCTTATAACAGAGACTCCAGGGAGCTCTCTATCCCTCTATACCAGGATTTCCAGCCTCTAGAATTGTGAGAAATCAATTTCTCATGTTGATAGGTCTGAACTGACTAAACTGCCTGAACTGCCTGAACTGACTAAAGCACAAAGAATTAAAAATAAAATAATTTACAGTAAAAAAGCAAGTCTTTCAATTGTGCAAATGCTCAGCAGGAGTACAGTAGAAGAAATGAATCACAGCACTGTAGGCGCCCAATACCCGGAATTGCTGTGTCTGTAGCAGCGAGCAGTGCGGGTCCATACAGGTCTGCTGCAGTGGAGATGAAAATTCCATAAGTGGTGCTGACATTGCTAATGTGATTTTCAAGAATGGAGAACAAACTCTCAGGAAAGTTCTGAGCAAAACAAAGCTCTGTGTTCCTTTGATGGATCCAGTCATTGCTTTCCTAGAAAATACACTGCATTTTAAAAAATGCTTTGGGTTTATAAATAAAAAAGAGTTAGGCTTCAGCTCTGTTATTTTGAACAGTCTCTTCACCTGTATGAATGTTCAAAACTCATCAAGGTCACGACAGTAGGTGTCTCATGCATTGTAGGCCATTAACCATCTCCTGTCTTTCCATCTCTAGCCAGTACTGGTCACGGCCCTCCTTGAATCATCGAAACAATAGACCGCACCCCTTCCCATATTGCTCCAGTGTCCCAGTTGATAAGCACAGATCCAAGTGAACCCTGATGCTCCCATCCCCCTGTCCTGTTATAAAACACCAGGGGAATGCTACCGAGTGGACTTTGGTACGAGGTGTTCCTTTTACCTGGTAATAAGAAACACGGGTGCATAAACAGTACCTTTCTCTGCCTGTGGTTGTTCTACAATGATATGATGCCTGGGGATGGCTACCATCTTATTGTCATCCAGACAGCCAGCCAGAGGAAGAGGCCAATGCACTGAGCAGGCAGAACAGAAAGGTGGGAAGAAGTGGGGTACCTGGTGACTTAAAATGAGCCCTGAATCAGCCAACCCCAGAGCTACCCCACTTCCTTTCCTCTTGATGTGTTAAATAATTGTGCAAGTCAGTGGGGTTGGGGTTTTCCATTGTAGCCAAAAGCATCTTCCTGATAAAAGCACTCCTGTTCTCACTGGAGACCCCCTTTCTGGGCTTCTTGCAGAGAACTGGCTTCCTTTCTTGATTCTACTTTGAGGTGAGGTGGTTAAGAAAGTTTCTGGGTTCACAATCCAGTCTGATTTTACAAGCTGTGTGTGTGTGTGTGTGTGTGTGTGTGTGTGTGTGCACGCGCGCATGCGCGCTAAGTTGCCTCAGTCCTGTCTGCCTCTTTGCAACCCTGTGGACAGTAGCCCACCAGGCTCCTCTGTGCATGGGATTCTCCAGGCAGGAAGACTGGAGTGGGTGCCATGTCCTCCTCCAGGGGATCTTCCCGACACAGGGACTGAACCTGGGTCTCACGTCTCCTGCGTTGGCAGGCGGATTCTTTACCACTAGTGTCACCTGGGAAGCCCTTACAAGCTGTGTAAATACAGGCAGATCTCTTCGTCTTTTGATGTCTCATTTCCTCATCTGTAAAATGGGAACAATAATAGTTTTCTAACTCCAGGGAAGTTGTAACAATTAAGTTAAATGAGTTACTATAAGGCAAGCACTTGGAATAGTGTCTAACCATCACTCGTGCTGAATCAATGAGAACTTGGATGACAGAGTCTTTATAGCTTTTTGGTAAGAGTCCATGTAAGAAAAGCTAGGACAAACTTAGACAACATTTTAAAAAGCAGAGACATTACTTTGCCAACAAAGGTCCGTATAGTCAAAGCTATGGTTTTTCCAGTAGTCATGTATGGATGTGAGAGTTGAACAGTAAAGAAGGTTGAGCGCCGAAGAATTAATGCTTTTGAAATGTGGCACTGGAGAAGACTCTTGAGAGTCCCTTGGATAGCAAGGAGATCAAACCAGTCAATTCTAAAGGAAATCAACCCAGAATTTTTATTGGAAGGACTGATGCTGAAGCTGAAGCCCCAATACTCTGGCCACCTGATGCAAAGAGCCAACTCATTGGAAAAGACCCTGATGCTTGGAAAGGTTGAAGGTAGGAGGAGAAGGGGACGACAGAGGATGAGATGGTTGGATGGCATCACCGACTCAGTGAGCATGAGTTTGAGCAAACTCCGGGAGATGGTGAAGGACGGGGAAGCCTGGCATGTTGTAGTCCATGGGGTCACAAGAGTTGGACATGATTGAGTGATTGAACAATGACAAAATTTCTTTTGGCCACAAATGACAGAAGGGCTATTCAAACTAAATGAAGCAAGACAAGGAAAGTCACTGGCAGCTGGGGACCAGGAAGAGCTACCCGGATCGAGGCCTCAGGATCAGATGTGGTCCTTCTAAACCAACAGTTGGTATCCTTGGCCGTCCTGGTTGAGAACTCCTGCCTAGATCTCGATTCAGCAGCTTCTGGTCTTTGGTGCTCTCAAGTTATTCTGTAGAAAGCTCTTCCTACCACGGCTTCTACATTTGTCCTCCCATACCAATCTCAACAGAAAAAAAAATTTTAAGTAAAAGTATTTTCTCCCAGCATCCGCATAGCAATGAATCTGTCCTGCTTGGATCTCCTTATCCATTTATTCTGATCACTGTTGCTAAAGGCTGGGATACAAACCCACCCCTGTGGTCAGGAATCTTGACTGCTGATTCATCAGAAACATGTGGCCCTGGTGACAGAGGCAGAGACAAAGCAAGTCCCTCAAAGATCGAAAAGGACTGAGCAGGGAAAGTCTGTAAACACCACCTAATTAATAAGACTAGTTACATTTCAGTCAGTCAGTTCAGTCGCTCAGTCATGTCCAATTCTTGGCTTCCCTGTCCATCACCAACTCTCGGAACTTGCTCAAACTCTTGTCCATCGAATTGGTGATACCATCCAGCCATCTCATCCTCTGTCGTCCCCTTCTCCTGGGAGGAGTTACACTTCTTTTTTTTTTTTTTTTGGATTATTTTTTTTTTAAATTTTAAAATCTTTAATTCTTACATGCGTTCCTACACTTCATTTTGATGTAACTTATCATCAGTGTAATTTGTTTCATCCATTCTTTGTAACCAATAAGATTTGAACTTGGGGCTTCCCTGGTGATCCAGTGGTTAAGAATTTGCCTTTTCGTGCATGGAAAGCAGGTTCGATCACTGAACAGGGAACTAAGGTCCTGTCTGCCGCGGTGCAACTGAGCCCAGGCTCCACAACTAGAGACGCCTGAGATAGTCCACAACTGCAAGGCCTTGCACTCTGGAGCCTGCAGGACACAACGAAAGGCCCCGTGTGACACAATGAAGATCCTGCGTGCTGCAGCTAAGACCCAACGCAGCCAAATAAAAAATAATTTTTTTTTACTTATTAAAAAAAGATCTGGGCTTGCTGGGGTCTTGTCTTCAAGTCTTTTAACCACTGCAAGTGAGGAAGTGTGGCTTGGCTGGGACAATCTCTCCCTTGGTTGCCTGAACAGATTTTCAGGTTCTTCATTCCCTGGAGCCGCTTATTCACTGACTCTTTGTCACGCCCACAGATGACAGATCTGCTAGGCTGCCCTCTTGATTTTACTCCAGCATCATTTTCTAACAATACAATCAGTCTTCAGTACTGACTACACAGTATTTGAATTCGAATTGAAATCCAAGTTTCCAGTTCCTCAAACTTTTGACCTCTCATCTCCTTTACTTGTTTATGTTCAGGTTGGAGGAGCTCTTGTAGGAATGCTTTTTTTTTTTTTTTTTTAACCAAAAGATGATTGGAATTACACATGGAATCCTAGAGTATGCTTATCCACATGTCGCGAATAGCACTCACCAAATTCCCTTTTTCAACCTGGACACTCTTGAGAACAATAAAACACATTTCCAGTCCTCCAGAAAGTAAAGAATTTTTAAAGCAGCTAGAGCAAAGCCTATTTGAGGAGACAAATCACAGTAAATACCTGTGTGTAATTAACCAGAATGAGCAGCGTAATCAAACAGCCGCTCCCCTGCCTATCAGCATCCCCGAGGATGTCCTTCTCTGGGGTGTATTTCTGGGGCTCTGTCGTCGCATGTTTTCTGAATTCAGCTTACTTGAGGTTTCACAAGGTTCTCATGACACACTGAGCAGTTAATTTTGATCTCAGAGTTTCCCAACCCGCCGAAGCCATTGTGGCAACACGACAGATGAGTGATGGGGAAGTGGGGAAGGGCTGCAAGGTGGATGCTGGGGAAGGTAGGGACAGAGGGCCTTTGTCGTTGTGTGCGCAGCCTCTGGGGGCTTTTATGACAGAGGAAATCTTGATCTCTTTGTGATGAAGTAGATACCTTACAGGCTCTTCCTGTTTTGCTCACACATTGCATAGTCTCAGTTGAGGCGAAAGGGGCCGCAGAGGGACTTTGCTCCATCTTCTCCCAGGGACAGCCCTGGAGACCCAGGCCTGGAAAAGGATCCGCTGCTCTTCCACCCGTGTCCATAGTCCCCTCCCCCAGGCTGGGCAGGAAGCCACCTGCCGCAGCAAAGGTCACAGCTGAGGTCACCCTTGTCTTGTGCTTTTACATTTTGAGATCTGATTCCTGCGTGAAGCCGCAGCATGCTCTCTGGTGCTCTTTGAAAGTTCTCTGTTTTCCCAGCTGTTCTACAAACCTCTGTTGGCCGGGGCGGCCTTGCACATAGCTTTCCAAAATTACCGCGGCCTCAGCATTCTTTCCACCCACAGGATCTGCTGCTGACCCTCCACCTTCTCGAATGCAAATCCTCCCCCCACCTTCATACTGAGTTTGTCTCACTTCCTCCTCCTCCCCCCGCCACCAAAAAAAAGGTGCCTGCATCACTCTGGCCCATGCTCAGTGCTAGAACCGGGTCACCAGGCACAGCCAGGATTAATTTCCTTTATTCTTGAATTTCATATAAGTAGAATCGCACAGTGTGTCCTTTTTGTGTGTGGCTTATTTTGGTCAGTGTTTCGTCTGTGAGATTCATCCACGTCCAGCCTTTCTTATTCCCTTGTATGACCACAATTTGTCAGTTCCATTACTGAGGGACATTCAGGTTACTTCTGGTTCAGACTATTGTAAATCAGGCTGCTGTGAACATCCATGCACAAGGTGTTTTCTGAACATATGTACCCACTTGTCTGACATCTATTCCTCGAGGTCAAATCACTGGTCCTTGTAAGTGTATCTTTAGAATTCTTAGAAATGGCTGGCTTTCCAAATCAGTTGTTTTAACATACATTTAGTCCTCACAACGGGCTTCCCAGGTGGCGCCAGGGCTAAACAACCCGCCTGCCAATGCAGGAGACATAAGAGATGTGGGTTCGATCCCTGGGTCAGGAAGATCCCCTGGAGGAGGGCATGGCCACCCACTCCAGTATTCTTGCCTGGAGAATCCTGTGGACAGAGGAGCCTGGTGGGCCACAGTCCATGGGATCACAAAGAATTGGACACGACTGAGTGACTTCACTTTCACTTTCACTTTAGAAGCATCTTACTCCAGTACTGTTGCCTGGAAAATCCCATGGACGGAGGAGCCTGGTGGGCTGCAGTCCATGGGATCACAAAGAGTTGGACACGACTGAAGCGACTTAGTACGCACACACACAGTCTTCTCAACAACCTTATGTGTTCCTCAGTCAGTTCGCAATTGAGCACCTACTATGTGCCCAGTCCTGATGCTGGTGCTGGGATGGAGGAGTGACTAGACAGACGAGCTCCCTGTCGCTGAGACACATTCTCATGGGAGAGACAGGCAAGAAAAACCAAGGAAACAGAGAAGTCATTTCAGCTGCTAACAACGGGCTATGAAGAAGAGTGTGTCACAGGACGGAGCGCTGTGGAGGAGGACCCTGCCTCACCCTGAGCTCCGGGGAAGTGTCTTTGAGAAGCTGGGGAGAGTGTGGCCAAGCAGGGTGTGGGAAGAGTGTGAGGAGCAGAGGGAGAGACAGTGCAGCTGCCCTGGGGCAGGAAAAACGTGGTGGGTTTGGGAGAGAGGAAGTCCACACGGCTGGCACGTGTTCATCCACTCATTCCACAGGGAAACACAGATTGAGCTTCTGCGACGTGTCAGGCACCATTCTGGGCTCTTGGGTCCAGCAGGGGACAAAACAGACGTGCAGCCTGCTGTCACGGAACAAGAAGGAAAGAGCAGGAGGGTTTGGAGGAGGGAGCAGAGGCAGGCTAGGAAGGATCATGTGGACCACGGAGAGGAACTTGGGTTTTATCCCAGAGGGCTAGAAAAGCACAGAAGGATTTGAAGCAGAGATGTGAAATGGTCTGATTTGTGGAGATGGAGCGAGGTGCAGAAAAGCAGGTGGTGATCCAGGCTGGAGACTCTGGACCGGGACTATGGCTATAGCTATGGAAACGGTGAATATGGCCACCATTCAGGAGATATTCTGAAGGCTGAGCCAAAAGCACGTAATGGAAGACTGGTTATGGGGTGGGTGGCCAGAGGAATACAATTCAGACTCCAGGGCCCTGGCCTCAGCTCCTGGGTGGGTGGGGTGCCATGCACTGCGATAAGGAGGATGGGGGCCAGGAAGGAATTCGTGGGGAAAAGCAGGTTCCAGTCTGCTAAATTTGAGATGCAAAGGAAACTTCAGGTGTAGATGTTCAAGAGGCAGGAGTTCTGGGATGAGGGGCACTCAAAGATCTGACCATGAGCATGACCAGCAGCCAGATGACCTCAAAGCTGCCTGACGGGAGGGCATGACCTCAGAGGAGAGTGTAGGCCAAGAAGGCGGCTGAGGAAGAGCTTTGGAACATGCTGAGAACTTGGCGTCCCATTATACAGATAAGGAGATTGAGGCTCAGAGAAGCTGAGCAGAGCAACTTGCCCAAGGTCACATAGTAGGACAGTCAGTCTTACTTCAGGGTCTGCCTACTTCACACTTCATGTTAACGCCTAAGGTTTCTCAGCTCTGCCACTTAGATGTGATGCGACCTCAAGTGAGTTACTTAACTTCTTTGTGCCTCAGTTTCTTCCACTACAAAGTAAGGGTAACGATAATTATACATCCTGGATAGGGCAGTGTTTGTATAAAACAGGTTAATATAATTAAAGTGCTTGGAACAACACTTGGCACACAGTGGTATTAGCTGTGAGTCCACCCATGTCTGAGGATGGTGGGTCTGTCTCAGGGAGAGCTCTTTTACACGTATTTCAACAACCCATCCCAGGCTGTGGATGAACCTTGGATGTCCCCCTCGGGAAGATGGGCTTGGCACTTTGGGATCAGGTCAGTTACTGGGTGAGAGCAGGGCTGCAGGCAGAGAGTACCACGCAGCCCAGGCTAGGAGCAAACCGAAGCCCAGGATGGCTTTAGCCCCGAACGTGTACACAGGAGCCTAATGCCTTCTATTCTGCTCTGACTGGCATTTATTTATTTGTTATGCTACCATGCATAGCATCATAAGAAATATATTTGGGGGACTTCCTGGTGGTCCAGTGGTTAAGGATCTGCCTGTCAATGCAGCGGACAAGGGTTTGATCCCTGGTCCAGGAAGATTCTACGGAAGTTGCTGATGAGCAATTAAACCAACACATTGCAGGCCGTGCACTTTAGAGCCCTTTACTCCCCGAGAGAAAGAAAGAAAAGTGAAAGTCTTGCAGTCATGTCTGACTCTTTGTGACCCCATAGACTATACAGCCCATGGAATTCTCCAGGCCAGAATACTGGAATGGGTAGCCTTCCCCTTCTCCAGGGAATCTTCCCAACCCAGGGATTGAATCCAGGCCTTCCACATTGCTGGCAGATTCTCTACCAGCTGAACCACAAGGGAAGTCCAAGAATACTGGCTTTAGCCAGTGGGTAGCCTATCCCTTCTCCAGCAGATCTTCCTGACCCAGGAATCAAACCAGGTCTCCTGCGTTGCAGGTGGATTCTTTACCAACCGAGCTATGAGGGAAGCCCAATGAGAGATGCCACTACAATGAGAAGCCTGTGCACCGCAAGAGTAGCCCCCGCCTTCAGAACTAGAGAAAGCCCCTGCACAGCAACGAAGACCCAGGGCAGGCAAAATTAAGTAAATAAAATTAATAACAATAACTATATATATAGTCTTTTGCCCCAGTTCCTGGCACAAAGATGTTAAAACTTGAGGAATTTCCTGAGTGACACGAATGTCTTGTTACCAGAAGGAGCCCCTTTGGAGTACAACAGAGTTTATGAAAATATGATGACTTAGAGTGGGAGTCTATGGTAGCTTCAGGAAGAGGATGGTCAGCAAGAGGCTGGAAGGTTGGGACTTTCAGCCCCACCCACTGACCTCTGGAAAAGAGGAGTGAGAGCTGAGGCTGCAGACTAGGCTGTATAAAAACTCTTGAACAATATTTTTGATGAGCTTCTGAGTAGGTGAATACATCCATGTGGTGGGAGGGTGGTGCACCCCAGTTCTATGGAGTCAGAAGCCCTTGTGCTCTAAACCCTACAAGTCCTCACCCTGTGTGCCTCTTCATCTGGCTGTTTATCTGTATCCTTTATAATAAACTGGTGGAAATGAAAGTGTTAGTGTCTCAGTCATGTCTGACTCTTTGCCTCCCCATGGACTGTACCCACCAGGCTCCTCCATCCATGGGATTTTCCAGGAAAGAATACTGGAGTGAGTAGCCATTTCCTTCTCCAGGGGAATCTTCCTGACCCAGGGACGGAACCCGGGTCTCCTCTGTCGTAGGCAGATGCTTCATCGTCTGAGCCAGCAGGGAAGCCCATAATAGACTGGTAAGCATTCGTGAATGTTTCTCTGAGTTGTGTGAGTTGCTCTACCAGATTACTCAAATCCAAGGATGGGATTGTGGGGCCTCTGCTTTATGGCCTTTTGGCCAAAAGCAAGGGTGACAACCTAGATTTATAGTTGGCTTCTGAAGTGGGGGGCAGTCTGGTGGGACTGGGCCCTTAAACTGTGGGGTCTGATGCAATCTCCAGGCAGATAGTATCAGAATCAAGTGGAACTGCAGGACACCAGTCAGTGTCCGTGGAGAACTAGAAACTGATGGAGCTGGAAAACATGCATCAGATCACGACTCAGAATCCCTTCAGTTAGCACCTGTGCTGTAAGAACTGAGTCTAAAGAAAACAGAAGAGAAAGGTCTAGTAAGCACCGAAGACATTTCATGCACACGGGGCAAATACCGGTCTGGGTGTCCGTGTGTGTATGAACAGTGTCCTTAGTCCTCTATCTTTGTAATGGCATGCCCTCCCTTCCTTGGGGTCACTGTCCCATCCCCACCCCAGGTCATTCACAGGCCCCACACCCAGGTGCTCAGCGCTTGCCCAAAGAGTGGATGCATGACCAATCAGAAATTTCCCTTCAGCTTTACAGAAATTGGGAGAACATCCTTTCTTGCTTCAGGGGTTGCTAAGCTGTGCTGCGTAAGAAAGGAACTCTCTGCATCCATACCTCCCTTTGTCCATCAGCTGTGGGGAGAGAAAAGTCCACAGAGAGAGAGGTAAATAAGGTAAATCAGACCAGTCTGGGGGATTTGTTTGGCCTGAGCCCACCCCCCACCCACACACCCTGCTTAGTGATAGGTATCGATCCAGCCCCTCAGTGTGCTCAAGCTAGTTGGGCTTGGGGGTCCCTCACAACCTTACAGGACTAGCTGATTCATGGTAAGTTTGACTGATTCCACAGCCTTAACTGAGATTGTCCTGAAAGTAATTCAGAGTTGTCATTCAGTTTCATGAATGATGGACCTAGCAGGTTATGAGCTCCAGCCCATGAGCTTATGGTGTTTTCATGAACTGACCACTAGAGCTTATGTGGTCTATTTTTACTTCCTCACCCTCCACACAGACTGACCAACCTGCCCACGTGGGCTCTGAAATCCTTGGGGCCCCTCAGAAAGAAACTTCCGGCTCATGTGATCAGAGTGTTTGGACACAAGGGGACACTAAATGAGGCCATGCTTTGCTTGGGGACCTAGGACATCTATAGACCAGGAGACTGGGGTAAAGGGGTCCAGTGACTCTGGATTGAAACTGGACTGGATCAAAGTGTTAGGTAGTTAGAATAGGAAAAAGGAGTCCAAAACATTGGTGGCCAAAAGATAAGGAAGGGAAAAGCCCGTGAAAATAGAACAAAGGATGGTCGGAGGACCAGGGTGCAGACCTCAGGTAAAACAAACAGCACTTCCAGCTACCCCAGTTTACATAGGGCAGGCCCCGGGGGAGGAGAAAAAACACATGAAAAGAGGAGCCAAGGGGCTGGGGATCTCTCCCTTCTCTTCGAGTCTTTTGGGTCGGCATGCCCTCATTCCTCAACGATGTATTTTCCTTTACTTTCTAAATAAAACTGAGCTGTAACACAACACTGGTCCATTCAAGGGCTGTAACACTGGTCCGTCACTTCAAATTTTTGTTGTGATGAGACAGAACCAAGGAAATTACAAACTCCCCCAACAAAAGTGACCCTTTGGACTTGAGTTTGTCTAATTCTGGCCCCCAGTAAAAGGATCTGGTTGAATCAGAAGTTCCTGAAAGGTTTAGTGGATTTCTGGAATCTCATGGATTCCAGTCTTCATAGAGAGAGTAGATCACTAGGTGGTGTTTGCTCCATTCGTGTGTGTGTGTGTGTGTGTGTGTGTATAGCATCACAATGGACATGATGTTTGAGGAAACTCTGGGAGATAGTGAAGGACAGGGAAGCCTGGTGTACTGCGTTCCATGGGGTTGCAAAGAATCGGACACGACTGAGCAACTGAACAACACACCCAGGTTCCAACCTTACACACTGCTTCAGAGAAAGAATTAGAAAGATAGTGGGGAAAAAAGCCCAGCATTCCTTAAAACTTCCTTAGGAATCATCTCCTGGACTTGGCCTCCTTTCCTCCTGTGACATTTTTCATCTCAAAGCTCTAAATTCTTTTCACAGCCGCTAAGTAGGTGAAAGCCCTCCGAGAACAGTCTCCTATTGTTTGACTTTCCTTTGGGAAGTAAGATGGGAAGGTGATTTAGGGAGCTGGGGAGGGGAGGACATTCTCCTTGCACCTCCAATCTGGCAGACCCAGGTTGAAAAAGCTCCAGAAAATGCAGCACTTAAAAATGTAGCCAGGAGACTGGAGACCCAGGAGGCCCAGAGCGAGAAGCAAATGTGGGTTTGCGGTGTTATTCTTGTCTTTGCTAGGCCAATCACTCCTCCTCACTGTGCTTGCTCCTGGAGCAGAATTTTTTAAAGGGTAACTCTCTCCTTGCTGAACCGGAGCTTGTGCAGCCTTGTGGAATTCCCATGTACAAGGGAGGGGATTGGGAGGGAGGACCAAGTCCCCCTCGGGCCACCTCACAGCCAGAGCAGGCTCGGGCTGTGTGAGAGTGTGTGCTGCGTGGGTGTGAGTGTCCCTTTCCTATCACTGCTGTGCTGCTGGTACACCCAGCCTCTTAGAAGATGCTAATGAGATTCTTGTAGAGCTACAGAATCCGCTGCGGCAGATGGTAGAAGGTCAGGCTTTCATTTCTCTGCTTTCACTGTTGTTTTTCTCTAAAAATGTGCTAACCAGCGTGCTGCTTTCTTGTGCTTTATTTTCGACAAAGCCACAGATTAATTTTTAAAATCCTTTTCATCCGACCTTCCTCTCTAATCATAAACTCAGTGGGCAATATCTTTTTAAAAACAGAAGCAAATTGTTACCCAGCACCTTCATTTCTTTCCAGAGAAGAAATCTTTTACATTTTTTCGGAACCTTCAGAGATAGTGTCCACCAGTGCTATGAGTGCCCCTGGTAATGTATAATTTCATTTGCTTATAGCCTGGGGCAGGGTTATCGTGATCTGGTTAATGTGTAGTCCCTCTACAGATAGATATAAGAGTAAAAACATTTTTGTTGTTCAGCCACTCAGTTGTGTCTGACTCTGCAACCACATGGACTGCAGCACCAGGCTTCCCTGTCCTTCAGTATCTCCCGCAGTTTGCTCAAACTCATGTCTATTGAATCGATGATGTCATCCAACCGTCTCATCCTCTGTCACCATTATTAGAGCCAATAAAGAAAATAGCTACCATTTACTGAATACCTTCAATATCCCGGTACCATGCTAAACAACGGATGGACATTATTTCATTTAACCTTCACATTAATTCTATAAGTAGGTAATATCAATATCATTATCCCCACTTAATAAATGTGGAGACTGAGACTTGGAGAAAGAAGTTTGTCCAAGATCAGATGGCCAGGAAGTGTCAGGACTGGAATTTTGAGGTGATATGTTCTTTTGTTTTCTTTGATGAATTTCAGTTGCATTCATGCTGTAGTAACTAGGATTCAGGGGTATTTTTCTTGACTTCAAGAACTTGAACGAGGCCCAGATATCAGATGGCTTGTTTATGGTGAGAAGTTCTGACCCCAGCTACAGCAGCATCAGCTTGGCCTCAAAGACAGACCCATCAATTTGCAAATGAAAAAATTAGGACCCAGAGAGTATGGTGCTTCAGCTAGTTATTGCTGTGTAACAAATGTGCCTAAAACGTAGTGGCTTAACCGACAAAAGCATTTTCTTGCTCCCAATTCTGTGGGCCAGGACTCTGTACACAGCTCAGTACTGCTGTCTCGGGACTGTTCCATGTGGTATTGGCCAGACTGGTGGGACGAGGACCTCTGTCACACACTTGAGGGTTTGAGGTCAGTTGCTGGCTTTCTGCTCAGCAGCAGGACAGCCTGGACTTTACACTGTGGCTCAGGATGGCAAGAGAGCAAAGGGTCTCAGCCCAGAACTGGAACAGCACACCCTCTCTGTCTCCTTCTGTTGGTTCAAGCCAGTCTTCAGGCCCTCGATTCAAGGGAAGGGAAACATTAGGATTGTATTAATTTAATTTCCAAGTGTCGATAAGGAAGTTGTATAACATGTTAAACTTGGAAGAAACTGGATATAGGATATTTGGAAATTCCTTGTAATATTTTTGCCTCTCTTGTACATCTGAATTTATTGCAAAATTAAAACTTAAAACAAGTTTTTAAAAAGGGAGGAAGGGGAACAGACCGCACCTTCTTTAAAATATACAGATATATTTATTTATTTATTTGGGGCTGTGTCGGGTCTTAGCTGCAACACATGGGATCTTTGCTGAGATGCACAAGCTTCCTTCTAGCTGAGGTGCTCAGACTCAATAGTTACAGTGAGAGGGCTTAGTTGCCCTGAGGCATGTGGAATCTTAGTTCCCCGACCTGGGATCGAACCCGTGTCCTATTGGAAGGCAGATTATTAACCACTGGACCACCAGGGAAGTCCCCAGACCCCACCTTTTGATAAGAGGAGCAGCACATGTTCAAACAGGGGCAGCCAGTGCATGACCATCTTTGTAGACAGCACCTGGTGACTTGTTGGTGGCAGGTATCCAAGCATTACAGAAAATTTGACTGTGGCAGCTTTCCTGAAAGATAAAAGACACTCCCCCACCCCCCAAAAAATAGAAACTACATTTTATTTGAATTCTTTCAGCTCTAACAGGTAAATGTGAGAGGTATTTTAGAGGAGATGGGGACTGTCACACATCTCTTCCAGTGTAATGACATTTTCGGGGACTGTGTGACCAGCTGGGTTCAGCGCCTGCATCACACACCAGAAGGAGGGGGTGGCATCTCCCTTGGCCTGGGCAGTCTGCATATTCTCTCTGCCAAAGGGAACCCCAGCAAATGAAAGGAGACAGGGGGTGTTGGCTCCATCGGGGCCAGAAGGGAAACGCCCAAGGATGTTGCAGAAGCTGGCAAGGTGAACACGGAAGAGACAACGAGCTCCATTAGCCTAAAATGATCAGCCAAGCATGCCTCTAACAAAGCCCAGACAGATGGTCTAGGCAAGAAGTTGGTGAGAAAAGAACGGAACTTCAGGCCTTAACTGGCAGGGCACTTATAAAGCCCATCTTTGATCCCTGAGGAAGGATTAAATACAAAACCAAGGTCAAGTGTAGGAATGTGTATCTGGGAAGAAATAATAACGTGGATGACAACCAGATGAAGAGCAATGCTAACTCACCCACTGTTAAGAGCCAGGAGGAGCTCAAATTTAGTTGGAACCCCACTCTACACATAAAAGAGCGGAGGCCCAAGAAACAGAGAAGTGAGTACTTGCCCCAGGTCCTACAGCTCAGTTATTTCTGCATTGCTAGTGAGCATTTAGTCAGCACCCATTAGGTGTCTGGCATTTTGATGGGTGATGGGAACTCAAGATGGACTAAGACACAGCCTTTACCTTCACAAAGCTGTCAGGGAAGGAGAAGGACATGAAACAATGAACACACAACAGTCTGGGAACACAAGGCCAGCCGTGTTCAGAGCAGGCTGCAGGAGTCCAGAGCACGCAGCCAGATAACCAGAGCTCCAAGACTCAGCTGCAGGTCCCTTGCTATCGGAGTCCATGGGCTCTGTGTAGAAAAAAGTTTTTCTTAAAAAAAAAAAATCCTGCTCACTGAGCTGCCCATCAGAGAAACACTGGAGGAAAGACAGTAGTCTTACAGTCGCATGTATTAAGAAGAGAAAATCCTAAATGTGCATTTGGGCAGAGCCTAATGGAATATAATATACCTCATTATACGCACAATCTCATTGCAACGTGGTCCCCACCACTTGTCTCACCCAAGGCAGTGAGCTTTAGTGCAGAGCCTCTGACTTCTAACCCCTTCACTGAACCATCAAATGAGACATATTCTGGCCAAAAGTTTCAGGGGAACCAGGCCAAGGGTGGAGTCCACCACCAACATGAATGGGGCCACTATCTTCCTCAGGGTTCTTATGTGGACCCTCCTTGCCACCTTCCATCCTCCACTCCCATGAGCTAAGTCACCCTAATACAGCTAATCTTTGTTGAGCACTCCTTGAGTGCTAGGTGCCTTCATACATCCTCTCAGGTCATCTGCACCAGGAACTTGCAAGGTAAGTATCAAGCCCCCATTTTACATACAAAGAACCAGTCCAATTTCACCAAGCTAGGAAGTGACAGAGGTGGGATTCAAACCCCGTCCATCTGCTCCAAAGCCCATGTTTTCTCTTTCACTACAGGAGAGAAAAGGTAAAGGGGTAAGGTGCAGTTAATGTCATTAACTCCAGATGTAGCCCCCCACCCCCGACCAGCAGCCTCAGTACGCCTGGGAGTTTAGTAGAACTGCAGTCTCTCAGGCCCCTCTTCAGACCTACAACGAGGGAATCCGCACTTTAACAAGATTCCAGGTGATTTCGATACCTATGGAAGTCTGGGGAGCCCCCCTCTTGTTGGCGGTTAGAAGCCCAGGCTGAACACTGGATCACCTGGAAAGAAAGAAAGTGAAGTCGCTCAGTCCTGTCTGACTTTTTGGGACCCCATGGACTGTAGCCTACCAGGTTCCTTCGTCTATGGGATCTTCCAGGCAAGAATACTGGAGTGGGTTGCCATTTCCTTCTCCAGGAGACCTTACTGACCTAGGGATTGAACCCTACTGTAAGCAGACGCTTTACCGTCTGAGCCACCAGGGAAGTCCGGATCACCTGGGGAGCTACGCAAAACGCTGATGCCCGGGAGTCCCACATCCGTGGCTCTGATTTCAGTTGGTCAGAGTTATTAAAAATCTCCCCGGGAGATTCCAACAGGCAGCAATCTTTGAGAACCACTGGCAGAAGGGGGAAAGCTGCAGGCTCTGGAGAGTGGGTGCCCCTAGGGACTCGCTCTGTCTTCCCAGGCAGAGGCACGCGGCGGGGATGTGCCAGCATTAGGGAGGCCAGGGGAGCCCCAGTGACAAGACAGTGACAGTCTGGGTTTCCTGTCCGCCTTATGGCTCAGCTGGTAAAGAATCTGACTGCAATTTGGGAGACCTGGGTTCGATCCCTGGGTTGAGAAGATACCCACTCCCGTATTCTAGCCTGGAGAATTCCATGGACTGTAGAGTCCATGGGGTCTCAAAGTCGGACACGACTGAGCGACTTTCACTGCAGTAGTGCGCGCGGCTGGACAGACAGCGGCTGCGAAAGGACGCAAGGTAGCGGGTTCCTTCTGAAGAGGGAACCCCGTTGGTTAGGGTGCCAGGAAGGCAGTGCGGGTGAGTTTTCCGGGTACAGCGGGCGCGGGGAACTCTGCCGAGCGAAGCAGCGCAGCGCGCAGGCGCAGAGGCGGGCGGGGCGACTCCGAGGGCGGGGCGGCCCGAGAGCCGCAGCCCCAGCCCCGGGGCCCGGCTGGCCCGGCGATGGCCGCCCCCAGGGCCGCCTCCGGGAGGGGCGGGGCCGCGCGGCGCGGCAGGTGCGGGCGGCCCCGGGAGCGCGGGTTCGAACGCTTCTTTTGCTGCTCGCCTGGCCCTGCCCCAGGCCTGGGCGAGAGTGGAGTCACGGCCCGCGGCGGGGTGCGTGGCCCCACGCGGAGGAGCGTCCCTTTCCTGAGGCTGGCTTGTCTCACGAGGCCGCTAAAGGGACAAAAGCCAGGGGACGGTGGCTGCTATACTACAGAGCCCTTTACAGGGTCACCTCGGCAGGAGCCTGAGCAGGTCCGTCCTGAGCAGGAGCCACTGTCCGCATCCCTCCCCCTAGGATGCCCCTTCAAGGAATCCTGATGTTGAGGTTTGAGGCAGAACTTGGAGAGACGGGTTCCAGGAAGGTTCCTCGAGCGCTGTCCCCACACCTGCCTGAAATATGCGGTGCGGGCTGAGAGGGCGGGCCTGGGGTTACCTGGAGGATGTGAAAGTGCACATTCCCTGGCCTTCACGGAGCATGGGATCCAACCGAACCCGGTAAAGTGGAATCTGCATTTTAACAAGGGCTCTGATGTTTTCTCAGGATCCCTTTGAGTTTCTCTGCTTTTGAGGACGTTCCCCTGAGCATTGATGCCGCTGAATGATCTTGTTTTCCTAGTAGGCACAACTAGATGCTGGTAGAAAAAGGAGCCAAGTGATGGTCACCAGGTCCCCACGCCTGTGTTTAATTTATGAGCAAGGCTAGACTTGCGTTGCAGCCTTCCTTAGGGAGCTTCTAAACCCTTCCTTTCTACTTTGGTGGTATTGAGTATGTCCGGGAATAAGCAGCATCAGCTGGCACTGTCAGATGGCTTGATTTTCATAGGGTGACACTCCGGCACGGCATGTGGATTTGGGTGTATGCGCTGTAGCTTAAGCCTCTCCGCCACTAATGAGCCTGAGCCCCCAGAAGACTCTGTTATGACTAGTGTCAACTCGAATGGCTTTTATATAATCTCTGCTTTAAAGGCTGCAAGTCTGTCAAAAGAAGATAGAGAAAAAATTCACTGGAAATTAGGTTTAAGAACAAATTTATCTCTTTGCTTGGTAAATGTCATCTTATCCTGTTAACTGCTCCTAATGAAAAAAATGAGTGGATAGTATATTTTCAACAATTGGTTTGAAGTGAGTACACAAGACTCTGAATTCAGATGGCCTTGACTTAAATCTCAGCTTTCCCACTTACTGGCTGGTGACGGTAGGGAAGTTCTTGCCTCTTTGTGCCTCAGTTTATCTGAAAAATGTAGGTGTAAATATTTATTTTACATTGACTATAACCAGCTATTGTAAGAAGAGATTTGCACGTGTTATTCAGGTAATTTTCACTTTACCAATGAGGAAACTGAGGCTCAGGGCGACTATGTACCAATATGGCCCCATCTCCATCTAGGCAGGTTCCCGCCAGCCCCTGCTCTTGACCATGCCTCCTCCTGCCTCCTTGCTCCTGGTTGGCTGTCAGACGTTAGCCAGGCGCATTCTCATGGGAGCATCATAATAACTGTCCGTGTTTTGAGCAGCCAGGTCCTATGTACCACAGGCTAATGTAAACACGTCACTAGAATTAATTCTTACCATCCCCCCAAGAGGAGGGAACTAGTATTATCATCTCCAGTTCTCAGGGGAAGAAACTGAAACAGAGATACTGAAAGACTTAACCCAGGATCACAGTGCTAGGAAGGGGCAAAGCCAGATTAAAACATGGTACTCTGGCTCCCAGGCCTGGGTACCAACACACTGCACTATGCTTCTCGTGTATGGACCACCTAAAAAGAAAGAGGGAGGCTCCCCATTCTCCTGAGCCATCAATACAGTAATGCTGGGATTTTTTTTCTTCCCATCAGCACCCTACGTCTGGGAGCAGAGGCTCCCTTCTATTGGAGATCTTGTGACTCTTCTGGGCCTTGGAAAATTGGTTTGTATGCGGGACATTTTGAGGGGTTTGCAAAAGACCTGAATACAAGTGTCTGATTGATCCACTGGTGATGTGCAGGCAGCTTTCAGCAGAGGCATGGACGCTGACGTGGCTCCTCGCCCAGGTGCTGGCAGGGCTGCCTGCAAGAAAATGGTTTGCAAGCTCACCCTCACCTGTTAACTGGTCTTCCACGTGGCAGCTGGGCATGGACCACTACATAAGTGGCCTCTCTTGTCACACTGAGCTGGAAACATGGATCTTAAAGGCATGAAGTCTAACTCATAAACAAAGAGCATTGTATTGGAAACTGGAGGAAAGGCGGTCCTTCTTATAAAGTGGCAGAGAACTTGGCTGAACTGTGTTCTCGTATTTTGTGAAGGTAGAAGATGTGAGCCATGTAATTGTGTGTTTAGCTGTGGAGATTTCTAAGCAAAGTGTTGAAGGAGCAGCTTGTCTTTTCCTGAATCCTGAGAGTAAAATGCAAAAGGAGAGAGATGAAGAAAGAGTTGTTAAGCAGAAAGGAATCAAAACTTGGAGATTTTATTGCCAAAAAAAAAAAAAAGAGAGAGAGAGAAAGCTTGCTCTGAATAGAATACTAAGAGTGTGGCTGAGCTGCCGCTTCATAAAGAGATCCTGGGTGTGACCACAGAGCTAATCAGTTCTCAAGGGAAGCCAGGAGATGGGATTGCACCAGCAGAGATGCTGCTGGTTTGAACTAAAGTGAACAGAGAAAGCAAGACTTGTTTCAGTTTTTCTATTTCATATTCAGTGATCCCATTTCATTTAGTTTGTTTTCCAATTTCTCCATCTCTTCTTCTTTTTTTTTAAATGTTCTTTCTCAAGCCTTTGTCAAGCATAGTAGAAAAACTTTTGTGTATATATATATATATATATATATATATATATATATGTATATTGAGTATAGGGCTTCCCTGGTGGCTTAGACGGTAAAGAATCCACCTGCAATGAAGGAGACCTGGGTTCGATCCCTGGGTTGGGGAGATCCCCTGGAAAAGGGAAAGGCTACCCACTCCAGTATTCTTGCCTGGAGAATTCCATGGACAGAGGAACCTGGCAGGCTACAGTCCATGGGGTTGCAAAGAGTCAGACACAACTGAGCGACTAAGCACGACTAAGCACACATATATACAATGTATAATATATATATATATTTAGAAAGCTTATGAACTTTTGCCTAACTAAAATTTTTCTGACATTTTGATTTCACTTGTTTGACCTAGTATGTGTAGAATGCTAGATTTCTAATTAAAAAAAAATAGATATACAACAAGCAACAAAGATTTACTGTATAACACAGGGAACTATAGTCAATATCTTGTAGTAACCTGTAATGGAAAGTCATTTTAAAATAATATATGTGCATATGTATAACTGAATCACCTTGCTGTGCACCTGAAGCATTGTAAGTCAGCTATGCTTCAATAAATAAATAAATATATATATATATATATATATAAAGAGAGAGAGAAGGCAAGGCAGAAGGAAAGAAGATGGTCAGACTTCTTGGGTTCTGTAAACCCTGACGACAGAGTTCTTTGGTTACACGTTTCCACTGCTCTTCAAGGAAAGGGAAGAAACACCCTGATGGCAATTTGGAGATTATCAGACCACCACCTAGGGTTTAACAGGGCAGAAAGCCTGAGAGAGACCCCACCTCCACTTGGCAGAGCTGCAGAGGCGGGACTACTGTCCCAGAGAGTCTGGAAAGGCGTAGCATTGAGCCAAAGAGGACTACTCTTGAGCCTTAAGATCCATGGTATTCACCTTGCTTGGTTGGGGCTTGCCTGGGACCTATCCCCCCTTCCTTCTTTTCTGTTCTCCTTTTGGGAACAGGAATGCCTATGCTGTGCCTGTCTCACTATTGTGTTCTGGAAACATGACACTTTTCTGGTTTTCCAGGTTCACCGCTAGAGAGGAATTTGCCCCAGGATCAGTTATATCTCAAGGCTCACTAACAGCTGATTTAGATGATATTTAGGTGAGACTGGACCTTAGAGTTGATGTGGGATGAAGGTAAGACTGTTGCGATTTAGGATGGAATGAATATATTTTGCATGTGAGGAAGTGAATTTGGGAGAATAAGGATGGAATGCTATGGAGTGAATTGTGTCCCACCAATACGATGGTATGGACACGGGGCCTTTGAGAGGTAGTTAGATTTAGATGAGGTCATGAGTTCCCACCATCATGAATTAGTGTCCTTAATGGAAGAGATCAGAGAGCTCACTTTCTCTCTCTCTCTGCCATGTGAGGGCGCAGTGAGAAGGTGCCATCTGTAAGCCAGGAAGGTCTGTCACCAGACACCAACCCTGCTGGCACCTTGATTTTGAGCTTCAAACCTCTAAAAGTGCAAGGGAATAAATTTCTCTTGTCTAAGCCACCTGGTGGTGTATGGCATTTTGCCGTGGTGGCCCAAGCTCACCAAGATACTTCTCAAATGAAAACTTTGACCTCCCTGAGGCAGCAAGGATGCCTCCAACAGCCTTGGAGAGAAGTCTTGCACAAAGAACTGGGGCAGGGGGTGTGTGTACTTGGTTGGGCGGGCTGTGAAAGGGGATGAAATGCACAAAGGATCACAGTTCAAGGCACAGATTGACTGAACTCTGACCACACCCTTGGTAGCTCAGCTGGTAAAGAATCTGCCTACAATGCAGGAGACTCCAGTTCGATTCCTGGGTCAGGAAGATGCCCTGGAAAAGGGATAGGCTAGCCCCTCTAGTATTCTTGGGCTTCCCTGGTGGCTCAGATGGTAAAACATCCGCCTACAATCAGGGAGACTCGGGTTCAGTCCCTGGGTGGGGAAGAGACCCTGGAGGCGGGCATGACAACCCACTCTAGTATTCTTGCCTGGAGAATCCCCATGGACAGAGGAGCTTGGCAGGCTGCAGCCTACGGGGTCGAAAGGAGTCCAACACGACTGAGTGACTAAGCACACTACCACACCCCAGGCACCACTAAGCAGAACTCCATGCTCGAGTCACACTGCCCCCAGCCCACAGATAACCAGGAAAACTGTTGTTCCGGCTGCCTGTTGACAGCCTTGCTTCTCAAAGCTACCTGCAAGGACCGAGGATGACCACTGCCCGCACCCTATTAAGGCGGCAGCTGCACCCGTGAGCTGGGAGGCTGTGTGCCCAGAGCAGACTGTTTCCTTTGCTTAAGTCTGCAGGCCTGGACTTGGGCCAAGCATGGAGGTGCTTCTGCCAGTCCCAGACTCTGTCGCCTCTCCAAGCCTCTCCCTGCCCCTTTCCAAGGCCCACCCAGCCTCTGGGCAGCGCTGCCAGGAAGAGGGAGAGCTGATCGGGGTTTCGCTTCCACTGGAGGAGACATGAATAAACAGGAACAATCAGCTCCCAGGCCATCAGCATGCACTGCGGATGCCCGACCACCCAGACCACCTCTCCCTTCCCTGCTGCCCTTGGAGTGGGCCCCACAGCTTTGGAAAGAACACCAACATCCGGGCCCAGCCCTGAGTTCCTCATTTCATTGCCTGGGATTCCATCTGGGCTTTGGCTTTTGTAGATTCCCAGCTGATTCCAACATTCAGCCAGGCCTGAGCTCCACCACTCTTGGGATCCGCATTGCCTTCATCTGTGAGATGGAGTTCATGGTACCTTCGAAAGAGGGTGTTGTGAGGCTAAGTGTGAGAGGGCCTGGGCGGGGAGGCCTGGAGAGGGAAGGGAATCGCTCATCAAGGGCAAGGGCGCCCGTGGCCTGTGCCAGGCATCATGCTAGACGTGGGCTCCTCTGCAAGACCACTTGGCCGGCTCCCCAGGGGAGCTCACTTCTGCTCAACTCCTTACTGCTTAGGGAGCCATTCACATCATGAGACCAAGTCTGGCACACAGTGGTCCCCAGCAAGTGTCTCTTAGACACCCTTTGACTTTCATATCGACTTTGAAAGGTAAACCAGAAAGAGATTCTTATCTTCCTTGAACCCATAGAAAAAATGGAGAGTTCAGAGTCAAGGTTCTATCACTAGCTGTGTGTCCCAGAGACACCATCATGAGAATTTCTCAAGGCCTTTGTTTCTTCATTTGTAAAGTAGGACTTTCTAATAATTCCTTTGTTGTGAGGCAGTTCTGAAGAGCTGCTGAGACAGTATGTGAGGGAAACATTTATAGAAACGATTATTCAGTGAGGGAAATTCAGTGAGGATTCAGAGGGGTAAAGTGACTTGCGCACAGTCACACAGCTAGTAAACAGTGAAGCCAGGACCAAAGAGTTTCTGGGCTTTTCCCGCTCCCCATATAGAAACACAGGCCCATGTATACTTAAAAAACAAAAACAAACACCAGAATAAGTACCTGGTTATAGAGAGAAAGATTCAGATATTTAGAGAACAAACCCTGAGCCTTGGTTGGTCCCTGAGTCTCACCCAAGGTGGGGAGTGTTGCAGTGAATTTTGCAGAAAGGAGAAATGAGGCTTTGGGTAATTTTTTTTAAGTAGGACTTTGGTGGTGGTGGTTTAGTAGCTAAGTCATATCTGACTCTTGTGACCCCCTGGACTGTAGCCTTCCAGGTTCCTTTGCCCATGGGATTCTCCAGGCAAGAATACCGGAGCGGGCTGCCATTTCCTTCTCCCGGGGATCTTCCCGACCCAGGGATCAAACCTGGATCTCCTGCATTGCAGGGGAATTCTTTACCTACTAAGACCCGTCTGGGAGAAAATTTAGATAAATGAATAAGCAAAGAGTTTTGTTTGTCCAAGATGGAGAGGTTGAGAGGAAACCAAGGTAAAGGAGAGGCAGCTATGTGGGAAAAGCCTTTGCCATTTTTGGAGGGCCTGACGGCCTGGGAGTGGGGCCCTGTGCAGCTAAAGAGCTCAGCTCCCACCCAGGACCACCTGAAGGGGGCACCCTAGAAGGTTGTCACCACCAAGCCCCATTCCCCCGGGGGCTTCTCACCCAGGGCTGGCTCCTCTGCATGAAGTTCTGTCCTGAAATCCCACAGGAGAAAGGAAGAAGGTCTCTGGAGTTACTGACCACCTGTCCTGGCACCTGTGTTCACGGTGGGCTTAGGTTAGGGGCTCCTCCCCACCCCATCACACCGGTGGGGCTCAGAGATGCTAGGTCACTGGCCACTTCACAGGGTCCCACCATCCTGCCAACGTCCTGGCCATCCCTCTAGCGCATGGCTGTGTGCCTCAGGCCCTGGAACCTACGTGTCCACTCTCACTGGGCTCTCGGTGGACTCTGGGGACAGACTCCATATGGGGCTGCCCGGCAGGCAGGCTGGCATTACCTAATTGCCGGCCGGCTTCTTTTGTCACCTCATTTCTCCAAGCCGCCTGTCTCCGAAAGCCTCCGTCTCAGACAGACAAATGAGACTCCTGCCTTGTTCTGCCGGAGCTCCAGCAAAGGAGGAGATCAGAGGCTGTGGTCTTGACAGAACCGCAGCCAGGATCTGAGGCACAAAGCACTGGGGGACAGTGCGCGTCTTTAGCAGGCGACAAAGCCCCGGCCAGTGCCCTACTTTTGGCTGTTAACGTCCCTTGTTGGGCTCTGCCTTCTGCTGTGAGGTGCCTGGGGTCAGCATCTGAGCACTGAGAATCTTTCTTCATCAACCGGCCACCCTAGGGAGATGAGCCCTTGTTAGAGCCAGCACCTGGCATCCTAAAAGCCTCTCCTCCCTCCACCGGGCAGCTGAGTCTGTGCTCAGGGAAGAAGAAAGTGGGCAGCAGAATGCATGCTGGGGCACAGCCTCAAACAGGCGCGCTCACCTAGGGGTTCGGAGCCAATCACCAGTGGCAGGGCCGGCGTGGGCCCAGCTCAAAAGCAGCCTTCTGCCCCTCTGGGCCCTGGCTTGAGTCTGCAGCACCTGCCTCTGAGGGAAAGGCCCTTGGAGAGGCTGAGGGGTGACCCTGGGCATCTGGCCTCACCCACCCCATCCTGGCCAATAGGTGGGATGGACAGAGCTGCACGGATGCCCTCCCTGGGCTGTAAGCGTCTCCAGGGCAGGAACTGTGTCCTGCTGGACTTGATATCTCCTGGTTAACCTCCAGGTTAGCCAGGCCAGGGCCAAGCACCGTTCTGAGTTAACTCACTAATCCTCACCTCCACCCGAGGAGGTGCTGTGCCCATTTTTCAGGTAGAAAAACTGACTCTCAGAAAGATGAGGTTTATAAAGCTCAGGAATGGGGAGTGAGGACTGGAACCAGGCAGTCTGAGACCCTGATGCTGGGAAAGATTGAGGGCAGGAGGAGAAGGGGGCGAGAGGATGAGATGGTTGGATGGCATCATCGACTCAATGGATGCAAGTTTGCGCAAACTCCAGGAGATGGTGAAGGACAGGGAAGCCTGGTGTGCTGCAGTCCATGGGGTTGCAAAGAGTCAGGTATGACTGAGCGGCTGAACAACAACAGCAAGTCTGACTCCGGAGTCCAAGTTCTTGACCATTATACCATAGTGACTCAATGAATAAATGATGGCTGGATGCAGGGAGCAATCAGTAAATGGGCTTTACAGAGAAAGACACAAAAATCTCCTGTTCAAAATTATTTCCTCTATGAACAGTTTCAGGGACTTCCCTGGAGGGCCATTGCATGGGGCGCAGGTTCAATCCCTGGTCAGGGAACTAAGATCCTGTATTCAAAAAAAAAAATATAAAGTTTCAGGGCCTAGGGATCTGCTACTGGAACGGGTCCCTTTGAGTTCTAGTCTGTGATAGCCTCAGGAAGTGGGGTGGTGGCAGTGATTAGCTGAGTGCTGTGGCCACTGGGATGACTAGGTGAGGCCTGTGGCCTAGGAAGAAGTCACCCCAGTGTGGGAGGAGGGAGGAACAGGGGGTTGAGAGTATTGTTGGTGGCTTGGGGGCTGGGACTCAGGCTCCACGCTCTGAGCGGGGCTCACGCGGCTGTTCCTCGTACTGCTGTGTGACCCAGGGCATCACGTGGTCACGGAGAGTCCCAGAGAGGACTCCATCAGTAGGGATACTAAAAGCTATCGGCTAAATAAGCGGCTCCTGGTGGTGTGTCTGGCACAGCATAGGTGCCCCGCAGTTGGAGACATTATTGCTGTTATTGCATTACCATCAAAAAGCCAGTCAAGGGACGGTGACTACCCCGCTGCTCCTCTGACACATGTTCCCGCTCTGGCGACCCCATTCCAGTGTCCCAGGCACCCCTCTCTCCCAGCTCTGCCATCCTTGCCCCCTGGGGTCTTTCCAGTTGTCTCCAGCCCTTGCTCCTCCCACCTCTGTCCCAGCCCGGCCCCTGCCCCCTGTCACCCAGCCTCGTCCAGTCGGAGAGAGCACATGGCGAGACCGGGTGGGCGAAGCCCCTGGAGCACTCACCCGTCCCCGTTTCCCACGTTTGTCTGGTGCCAGCTCTTTGCCACCCTGGATTTCCAGCTGCTTCTCACTCCTCACCATCCCCCTCCTTTTCCTCGCTTCTCTCTCTCCCCCCATCCCGTGGCTCCCTTCGGCTCTCGTTAAGCTCCAATGAAATGATGCAGCGGGTGGCAGTGACAATGCCCTCTCCCTTGCAGTGTGTTAGTCTGTCAGTCATGTCAACTCTTTGCAACCCCACAAACTGTAGCCCTCCAGGCTTCTCAGTCTGTGGGATTCTCCACGCAAGAATACTGGAGTGGGTTGCCATCCCCTTCTCCAGAGGATCTTCCCTACCTGGGGGTCTCCTGCATTGCAGGCAGATTCTTTACCATCTGAGCTACCAAGTGGTCATCACAGGGTTGTGCACCGCACCCCGGAGGCACGGGGTGAGGAGAGGCCTGGGCCCTGGGGGCGGGGACGCACCAGGAGGATTCCTTACATGACCGCAGCCTGACACCAGAGACAGAGGGAAGGTCTGGGGGCTGGCTCTGAGTCCTGAGATAATTCCATTTGTCTGTCTGTCACACTGGGCCAGAAATCCTCAGCTGTGTCCATCCACAAAGTGGAGGAGGGTACGAGGTTAAGTATCTTAATAAATATACTTAACCAGGATGAAAGTCCTAGTCACCATCCACTCCTCTGAGGGCTGGGGATAAAGCCTAGTGTTCAGGGAGGGAGTCCTGGTGGACAAAGCCTCTCATAAACTCTGCCACTGGGCCCTCACCACCGCCCTGTGAGAGAACAGAGGATACTGACACCATTAACCCCCTTCGTACAGGTGAGGAAACTGAGGTCTGGAGAGTTTCAGTGACTTGCCCAGGGCCTAGGCCACAGGGCTGATCCCCAAACCATCCTCCCGTCGCTTCTCTGAGTTCCTTTTCATTTTGCACACTCAGCCTCTGACCCACCCGTGAGTCACCCAGGGCGCCTTCCCGGGTCTGCCCTGGGTGCTGGCATCTTGGAGTCACACAGTAAGGATGGTGGCCCCCACAGAGCTCAGCCTCAGGCAGCTCTCACCTGCTCTACAAGCCTTTCTCCGCAGCAGGCGCCCTCCCTTTGCTCCCTTTAACAACCTTCCAGAGTGGCCTTCCTCTCTCGTCGCCGCTCCCACATCCCGTGGGCACCCTGGCCTCCTGGCCTCCGGCTCTGGGCCCACGCCTGCAGGCGCACCTGCCTCCACCCGCTGTTTGTTCTCTCCTCTTGAGTCTTCAGGCTGCAGGAGCCATCCCCTCTGCTCTCTTTTGACCTGTCTCCCTCCTGGCTCTCTAGGCTCTCCTGCTCTGTCACCCATCAAACTTCTCAAAATGTCTAGCCCTTTCCTCTGCCCTGGCTCCCAGCCCAGCAGCAAGTTGTTGTCTCTCCCTCATTCTTTGCCACCATGTTTTCCCATCCGACCTGACTCCTTATGATAGTCCACACCAAGATTTGTCGACCTCAGCACTATTGCCACTGGGGGCCAGATATTTCTTTGTTGTGGAGGCAGTTCTGGGTGTTTGCGTCAGTTTTCTTGGGCTGCCATCACAAAACACTATGGACTGGGTTGCTTAAAAACAGAAATATATTTCTCGCAGTTCTAGAGGCTGCAAGACCAAGGTCAAAGTCCGGCGATAGTTTCTATTGAGGGCACTCCTCCTGGAGTGCAGGTGGCCATCTCCTCCTTGAGCCCTCATGGCCTTTCCTCTGAGTGTGGGGAGAGAGACAGCAAGCTCCCTGATGTCTCTTCTGTTAAGGGCACTAATCTCATCAGACCAGGACCCCACCCTCATGACTCATCTAAGGCTAAGCCCAAAAGCTCTCACCCAAATACTGTCACACTGGAGGTTAGGGCTTCAGCATACAAATTTCAGAGGGGACCACATTCAGTCCTTTGCAGAAAGAGCTGTGGGATGTTTAGCAGCATCCCTGGCATCTACACATTAGTGATGCATTCCTTCAGTTTGAAAAGATGGCAAAGGACATTAGAAGGCTGTAGTGACAGTTACGACATTCCCCTCCCCAGTTTTTGCCACATGCTCCCTGGAGGACGAAATCTCCTCATGTTGAGAACCACCACGTGTAGGTTGCAGCATGTGTGCGTGCTCGGTTGTGTCTGAGTGTTTGTGACCCCATGGACTGCAGCCTGCCAGGCTCCTCTGTCCATGGGATTTCCCAAGCAAGAATTCTGGAATGGGTTGCCATTTCCTTCTCTAGGAGATCTTTCTGACCCAAGAATTGAACCCGTGTCTCCTGCATCTTCCTGCACTGGCAGGCGGATTTTTATCGCTGATCCACAGCGGAAGACTATTAACTTCCTTATCCCAAATCACTCCTCAGTTCACTTGTTTCCCAGTTTCTACTCCTCCCCCACTCTACTGCTTTAGTTAACATTCCCTGTATCCTGTATTGTAAAATCACTGGTGTTCCTGGCACTGAGTCACACTGCTCTAGTGGAATATTTACCACTCCCTACTTTGGAACCTCTCTGGCTCCAGAGGCAGGCCCTGTTAATCCCCCTCGTAATTGCCAGCCTTTCTCCCGCCTTCTTCCTGCAGTGAGAACTGTTTCTACTGTGACTGAAACACTAGTTATTCATCTGAACAGCTTCTTTGCAGCTAGGACTGGGTAGTGGGATTTGAGGGAGAGTCTACCTGGAAGAGCTTCTGGGAAAGGTTTACTTTCTGAGAAAGGGGAAGGAGGGACACAAAAAGAAAGCCACATTACTGGTTAAACAGAAAATAAATAGAAAACGGAAAAAGAAAACTGATGTTAGAGAAGCTGCAGCCATCTTGCAAACATGAGGAAAAGCCCAAGAAAAGTCTGACTTATGAGCCACTGAACCAATCCTGGAATTGTCTATTCCTGGACTACTTGTGAGAGAATTAATGCTCCTATTATGTAAATCAATTTTAGTCAGCTAATCAAGGAAATTAACCCTGAATATTCATTGGAAGGACTGATGCTGAAGCTGAAGCTCTAATACTTTAGCCACCTGGTATGAAGAACTAACTCATTGGAAGAGACCCTGATGCTGAGAAAGATTGAGGGCAGGAGGAGAAGGAAACGACAGAGGATGAGATGGTTGCATGCCATCACTGACTCAATGGACATGAGTTTGAGCAAACTCCGGGAGATAGTGAAGGACAAGGAAGCCTGGCGTGTGGCAGTCCATGGGGTCACAAAGGGTCAGACACGACTTAGTGACTGAACAACAGCAAATCTATTACTTGCAGCCAACAGTATCCTGGCTGATGCAGCTGCTAAGCGTCTACTTTGTCCTTGTTTTCTGGGTGACCCTCTGCGTCTTTATCTGAGTCTTCTCCTCTCTCCTCATCAGCAGCAAGCTGGTGTTGCAAGTCCCTGTTCTCAGTCGCATCATCTCCCAATGTTTCACTGACATCCTAGATGCTGATGACTCACAGATCTGAACCCAGTGCTTTCCTTAAGCTTCACACGAAAGCCCAGCTGCCCACTAACCCATAGCCACTTTCCTGTTTCTTTGATTGTTTCCAGTTTCTCCTCTGCCCCTTTAATTTTGAGGCTTCTCAGGGCTCAGTCTTGGGCCCTTTTCTAGCTATACTTTCCCCCTGGTGACTTCATCCATTCATATAACTTTAAAGACATTTCTGTATTGAAAATCCAAGTAGATACCTAGAGCCCTGAGCTCTTCATTGAGATCTGGACTTGAAAATACAGCTGCCAATTTACCACTTACCCTTGGAATGTCACGCAGGACAGTAACACCTGCGTGCCCAGTAACCATCTCATCCATCTTCCTTAGAATGGCTCTGCTGTATGCGCACCAACTCAGCGACCCCTCACCGTCCTCCTAGCCCTGAACCGCAACTGGGCAAGATGCCTCTTTTTCTATCTTGTGTATTTCAGGAGCCACCAAATCTCTCTGATTTTACCTCCAAAACGCCTGTCTCCTCTGCTCCTTCTCTCTGCTGCCTTGGTTTTGATTGCCGTCGATAGTGCCGTCACCCCCATTGTCTTAGCACCTCCACGCTCACTTCCCTCCAATTCCATCCTCCACCTTCAAGCAGAGTGATATTTCTAAAGTGCAGATCTTACCATGTCACTTTTCTGCTCAAAATCTCTCATTAATTCACCATTCCCCTCTAGTAGTGATTTTGCAAACTGTTTTTTAACATAAGACATCCAATAGATAACAAATTAGTAATTGAGTAATTTGGGAGGGACATCGAGAGCCTAATCCTCCACACAGATACACACACACGCAGGTGCCCACCAGCACATACATACCAGTTCTTACATTAATTTTTTTAGACTATAGTCTACCCTGCCTGGATGTCCAGTGTGTTCAGAAAGCACCTCTGCCAGGGCCCTGGCAACATTCAGTATTGATCGGATACTCTCAAATAACATGCAGCTCACAGCTTTACAGGATCCGTTTCAGGATCCTACTTTGAAAGTCAAAAATCACTTAAGTCATTTTGTGACTGCATGCAACTTAGGGCCCAAATTACCTGTGACTTAGCACTAGCAAGGTTTGTCTTACCTGTCTCGTTAGGACTTGGGGGTTTCTAGCACTTGAGTGTAGACAAAAAAGATAATTCTTCTGAGCACCCATTACCTCACCCCCCAGTGCTGGCTCAGCAATCACTGCTGGCTGAACTGGCTGAAGCCAGTTGGGGCTGAGCTGCTGGACTGTAGCAGCAGGCTGGTATGAATAATAGGAACAATACCTCTTTTCAGGGTCCTGCTCACCAGAGAGGCTCAGGGCACTGTGCGCCTATGGAGGGGATGATATTGTCACTGAGCCATGTGAGTCCAGGTTCAAACCCCAACTCAGCCACTTGAGAGGCATATGACCAAGGCTAGATGACAGTTCTGAGCCTCAGTTTCCTCATCTGTGAAATAGGTTGTCAGTAGGACTAGAGCCATGTCTATCAAGGGCCAGGTGCTTTCTAGTTTCTCAGTCAATGGTGGTGACAAGGGAACACTGTTCACCAGCTCTTTCCTCATTCCTACCGAGGCTCAGAAGTAGGTGCTTCTGGATTTTAGAACGAACGAATGGGATGGCTTGATTAATTAACATATCTATACATCTCTGGCGCAGCCCCTGTAGGTTGCCTATGTCAGATACCCTCACCCTTGAGGTCAGCCCCAGCCCCCACAAGGGTAGGGAAGTCTGCTATCTGGAGGGTAGCTTGCTTTGAGTGGGAAGGATTAGGAAAACTCTATGGCCACTACATTTAAACATTCAGCCCACAGGGATGTTTTCTGTCACAGTCTTGAATCCCAGACGTGGCTTTTAGAAGGGTGAGTTCAAGCTGCAGGTGAGTGTGCCTGCAAGGTGAATGTCAGATGTCCTTCTGGTTCTGAGAAACTTTGAGGCTGAGTAGGTTAAATGTGACATCAGAGGAAGTGAACCTGGCACACTGTCTCTAATATCTCAGGAGCTAAAAACTGCCCTTCACTCCACAACAAGGACCTACTGTAGAGCACTGGGATCTATATTCAGTTCAGTTCAGTTCAGTCGCTCAGTCGTGTCCGACTCTTTGCGACCCCATGAGTCGCAGCACGCCAGGCCTCCCTGTCCATCACCAACTCCCGGAGTTCACTCAGACTCACGTCCATCGAGTCCGTGATGCCATCCAGCCATCTCATCCTCTGTTGTCCCCTTCTCCTCCTGCCCCCAATCCCTCCCAGCATCAGAGTCTTTTCCAATGAGTCAACTCTTTGCATGAGGTGGCCAAAGTACTGGAGTTTCAGCTTTAGCCTCGTTCCTTCCAAAGAAATCCCAGGGCTGATCTCCTTCAGAATGGACCGGTTGGATCTCCTTGCAGTCCAAGGGACTCTCAAGAGTCTTCTCCAACACCACAGTTCAAAAGCATCAATTCTTCAGTGCTCAGCCTTCTTCACAGTCCAACTCTCACATCCATACATGACCACTGGAAAAACCATAGCCTTGACTCGAAGGACCTTAGTCGGCAAAGTAATGTCTCTGCTTTTGAATATGCTATCTAGGTTGGTCATCACTTTTCTATATTCCATATCCCATAATGACCTATAATGGAAAAGAATCTATAAAAGAATATATATATATATATATGTATAACTGAATCACTGTGCTGTTTACCTGAAACATTGTAAATACTTCAATGACAACAATAAAGAAACTATAGTTAAAATCCAGGGACTTCTCTGGTGGTCCAATGGCTAAGACTCTGCAATCCCAGTGCAGGGGACCTGGGTTAGATCCCTGATAGGGGGACTAGATCCTGCATGCCCCAACAAAGAGTTTGCATGCCACAGCGAAGATGGAGGATCCCATGTGCTATTAACTAAGACCTGGTGCAGCCAAATAAATAAATAAAATTTTAAAGTAAACAAATAAAAATTAAAAACAGACCCTCACTCATTGCAGGAAGAGACCTAGAATGGGTGAGGGACAAAACAGGGCCTCACATCCTCCTGGGCACGTCCCCTGGGGGAGAGAGCTGATTCAGGTAGAGAACTCAGCACACAGCCCAACACAGGGTAAGCAGCACTGGCTTGTGACGCTTGCTGTGTTTGGTGGAGCTTCTCTTGGAAAGAATAAAGGGATTACAAGGAGAACGGAAGCCCGCCCACAGGGTAACGCTTGTCATGGCACCCCAGGGCCAGCGCCCAAAGAGGCCTCCTATCCTCTGAGGGTAGAGACAGACCTCAAGCCCAGCCTGAAAGCCCCCACGGGCAACTTACTTGGCTCACTCAATGCCAGTCACATGACCTCGTTTCAGTTCTTCAAGGGCCCCTTCCTTCTGCTGGAAGTAACCTCTGACCTTCCCTGGTTCCCTGGAGCAGCCCCATCAGGGAACTGTCCAGTCTGCTCCTGCTATAGAGACATCATGGGATACAGCCCAGGGGAAGAGGAGAAGCTGTAAGAAGGGCTGAGGTCTGGGTTTTTCCACCTGTCCAGTGGCTCCTGGGAGCCTACACCTAATCCTCCTTACAGTCCTGTCCTGATTATCACCTGCCTGGGGAGAGGGGTGGGCAGGTAGCAGCCAGGGGACAGCACACTTCCCCAAAGAGGAAATGAAAGTTGTGTTTTTAAAGCCCAAATGCCACACTGCTAGGGGTGAGCAAGAGCAGCCGGGTAGTGTGTGCACCTGTATTCAAGATTTAGCCTCTCGAGGCTACCACTGGTGCCCGAGCTGCCCGCCTCTGTGGCTTGTCCACAGCTGGGTGCTGGAGAAGGAAATGGCAACCCACTCCAGTAGTCTTGCCTGGGAAATCCCATGGACAGAGGAGACTGGCGGGGTACAGTCCATGGGGTCCCAAAAGAGCCAGACAGGACTGAGAGACTAAGCTACAACAACGTGCCTGGTGCACCCAGAGCCCTGGCTCGGTCCGTCTCTCCGGTTGGGAAGGAGCTGCGCGACTGTCACAAGGGCAGGGGCTAGTGTTAATGAGACGATGCCTGAGAAATGCTTCGGAAACACTTACGTATTATGCAACTATACTTCTGTTGCCATTGGAAACAGACAATCTGGGAGGATTTCCCTGAGACCTACGAGTAGGGAGAAAAGAAATGGCCTAGGATGCCACTGTCAGAGGAGGGCTTGAATAGTCCAAAGGCTTTCTGCACTCACAAGGTTAGGTAAAAAAACATAAGGGCGTTTTTTTCCAAGTGATGATGATAATTAGCATTTATAGTAATTAACAGTAATGATAACCACTGTTATGTTAACCACTTGGCATGCCGCATCACTACACACTGCAAGAGAGGACTGTTGTTACCTTCTCCATTGTAGAGATGAAGAAGCCAGGTTCTTCCAGGGCTGCTGGAGGACCTGCCCAAGGTCACCCCCAGCCTGAAGTGGCAAAGCCAGGATGCAAACCTTTCTCCTGATTATGAGTGCCTGGGTGACTCCTCCAAGGATGACATGACAGGAAAGGGTTAACTCAGCAGCCCTAGGTTAGGTGGAGTCTCTATGCACTTTGTTACCCTGGAGGGGAGCTTTTTTAACGGTACTGATGACAGGATGAGGTCCCAGCCTAGACCATTGGGAAGAGGGGTAGGGTAGGGTAGGGGATGGGGGCTGGGCATGATTATTTTCCAGAAGCATCTCAGGTGGTTCCTTGGCCAGCCTTGGTCAGGAAAGGCCCAGAGGTCTCACGGGGGCAGGACCTTGTCCATTCACATCCGCTCCTTCCCCATCGTGTACCAGCCCCTGGCCCCACAGGGTGGCAGAGTAGAGGCCAGAGAGTCTTTCTCGCCCTGACCTTGGCTTAGAAGTGCCTCCAGGGACAGCTCAGAGGGTCCCTCCCACACGCTCTCTGACTGACACAATCCACCCTCAGCCAGGCTAACTAGCACAACCCCTGGGCCCAAGAGGAAAAAGAGCAAAAAGCCTCCTTTTTTTTTTTTTAATTGGGTCAAGAGAAAAACTGCAAGTCATGGTTAGCACTGCCGTCATTTTTCAGGACGCTGCTGTGCTCTGCGTCTCCCACGTGTGAGAGCGGGTTCCGTGGCGTGAGGGGGTGGGGAACAGCACCGCCAGACGGGCCCCGGGAAGTGTGAGGGCGGTGAGGGTGCCCGGCCCTGCTGGGGGCAAGCCTCCTGCTTGCTCGAAGCCTGGCCCGTGGACACCCGTGAGGGAGGTGGTGTCAGGGCCACCTCGCCAGATGCACAGGCTGAGGTGAAATGACGGTGACCGAGGAAGCACAGGCCTGTGAGGCGAGACTGGCACCTGCTTTGCCAGCTCTGTGGGCGGTCGGAGTGGCTCTGTTTGGCGGCGACTCCAGGGCAGTCAGGAGCCACCAGGCCCCACCTGCCCCACTCACTGTTGGCTGCCCTCCCCGGGCTCACGACACAGGCTCAGGGGGCCCCGGCCCCAGAGATCTGGGGAGATCTGGGGAGGTCAGAAGGCCCTGGCCACCCACAGAGCCGCTTCCCTCAAGGGAAGTGCTGTTTTGCTGTGTGTTTTGGGGAAAACAAGAGAGGATAGTTCAGGGGCTTCCCCCTTCCCCCGTGGTCTGGTGGTTAAGACTTCGCCTTCCAGTGCGAGGGGTACAGGTTCGATCCCTGGTCGGGAAGCTAAGATCCCACATGCCTCCTGGCCAAAAACCCAGAACATACAACAGAAGCGATGTTGTAACAAATTCAATAAAGTCTTTAGAAATGGTTCACATTTTAGAAAAAAATCTTTAAAAAAGAGGACAATTCAATCTCCTGGGGGTTACACAGGGTGGAGAGGAGGAAGGCCCAGGGCCTGGGTGGAAATCTGTGTGGATTTTCCAGGTATCAGACAAGGCCAGAGCTCAGCCTCTCCCCTCAGACAACCTTTAGGGAGAACTCCCGGGCCCTGACCTGTCTGCCTTTCTGACCAGCTCTCCCTCCAGCCTTTCACAGGCAGACGCAAACCTGTCAGGGTGAGAAAGGTGGGGCCAGAGGCTTCCCTGGTGGTTCAGATGGTAAAGAATCTGCCTGCAATGTGGGAGACCGGGGTTCGATCCCTGGGTGGGGAAGATCCTCTTGAGGGAATGGCAACCCACTCCAGTATCCTTGCCTGGAGAATTCCATGAAGAGAGGAGCATGGCAGGCCACAGCCCAAGGGGTTGCAAACAGTCAGACACGACTGCGCGACTAACACACACACACAGTGGAGCCAGGGAGACCCACTGCCAGTTGTCACTTTCCTCCTCGCATGAGCGGTACTCACTCATTCAGCTCACATTCTTGAGCCCTTAGGCTGCGGTGGGTGCTGGAACTGCCAAAATACACAGCCCAGGAGCTGGTGGACTCACAGTTTAGTGGGGTAAACACGTACAGTCGCCAGCTGTCACCGCATACGATGGCTGCTGCTGCGAAACGAATGCAAAATGCAGCATTGGCCCAGAGGAAAGTGTGAATAACTTTGTGGTGGGGGAGGAGTGCCAAGTCTAGGCGGTCCAGGAGGATAGTTTTAAAGCAGGACATTGACTCTGAGCACACAGGCCGAGCTCCACCTCCTCCTGGAGCCTGATCTGTCCATCCCCCGCCTTCCCTGGTCTCCCTGACTCCGGAGGCAAACCTCGCATCTCCCTGCACCTCACCACTACTCTCTTAATTCTGCTTCACTCATGCTAGTATTTTGTCCGTGGCCTTCTCTCTCAACTGGATTTTGTGCTCAGTTGTGTCTGACTCTTTGCAACGCCATTGGATTGTAGCCTGCCAGGCTCCTCTGTCCATGGGATTCTCCAGGTAAGAATACTCCTCCAGGGGATCTTGCCAACCCAGGGACTGAACCTATGTCTCTTATGTCTCCTGCATTGGCAAGTGGGTTCTTTACCACTAGTGCCACCTGGGAAGCCCAAACTGGATTTTATGTTTCTCCAAGTCAGGGACTGTTTCTGGCATTTTCTCTCCTACCATAGGAGCAAGACAGTATTGAGCTTCCTGGAATACTTCATGAGTTAGTGACCAAAAGTCCATTGGAGGGTTAGGAGCTCTGAATTCAACAGCCAGTTCTAGGCAATGCGTGGGAACAGGTTGCTACTTTCCCCCAGAGAAACAGTCAAGCAGGCCTTTACCCAGAGGGGAGGCCGGCGAAAAGGTGGCCAGCTTTTTAATGTTTCATGAGCTGGCTTTGTGCAGTGTTCTTTATGACCTAAGTGTAATCAAATATAATGGTAAAATTAATTTCAAAGTCAAATATTGGGTTTAGGATTATGTGCTGTTTGGAGTGATTAAAATTGCTCCTCTGTTCTGTTCTAACAGAAAAGGAAGGAGCAAGACAGAGTATTCTGCTCAAAGAGCAAAAATGCCCAGAGAGGTGACATTTTCCCACTCTAACTTCTAGCTTTATGACGGAAAAAGAAAGGCAAGTAAATAGCTGATAATGAAATTGACTTTTACTACTAATTTTGATCGGGGTAACAAATATACTTTGTTTAAACATCAAAAATTACCACTACCATGCTTATAATAAAAAGCATGGATTCTCTGCAAATTCCTGCTTTTCAGAGGGAAACATTTAAGACTCTTTCGTTTTCTTCGCTTTTTTTTTTTTTTAAGAGAGGGTGAGGGAGCTCTGAGTGAGGAAGGGTGAGAGGGAGCTCGGGCTAAGGGGACTTTTGACTCTTTTAGACATTTTTCTGGTATTTTCCTCCACAGTTTCAAGTAACATATTTCTCAATTTTTCCTCTATTATGGATATATATTAACTTCTCATTGCAGCAGAAGAAAATTTATAATTTTTTTTGCATTTTATTCACACGTACACATTCACAGTAATTTTTCAATCTGATATTTCATCTCATTTGGATTTTAGTACTCAGAATTTATTTCAGTATGCCCCAGTAAACACTGTTAAATATTGTTGATGGTTAAACCTCAGTTTTCTATAATTGCATTTCTCCTCAGGCACATTTCTTTCTCCTGGAGTTAATCACGATGTAACATTTGCTCAGACTTTTAAATGCCTCTCACCAAT
Organism: Capra hircus; assembly: GCF_001704415.2. NCBI lineage: Eukaryota > Metazoa > Chordata > Mammalia > Artiodactyla > Bovidae > Capra > Capra hircus. The sequence continues at coordinate 18,945,049 of NC_030821.1, read as the reverse complement.
TTCTCCAACTTCTTGCTAAACTTTTCTCAGTGTGGGCATCCTCATGAAGTAAGCTCAGATCGTTTGTCCTTGTTATGGCATGAATGCAGACATCTAGTGCCCTCCAGCCTGCAGCTCCAATCTGAATGGAGAGCTCCCTAGACCTGCTGTACCATGTTGCCCTGGGACTTCCCTTCACCACGGCCAGTGTTGGACTAGATATTTCTTGGGCCACTGTTTGTTGGTTTACTCTTGTTGTGTTGAAGCACATCCTTTAGTGGTTTCCTGACAAAGGGTCTGCGGAAAGTTACTTTGTTGAGATTTTGCCTGACTGAAAAAGGTATTCAGTTTATCTTCACATTCAATTAGCAGTTTGGAAATTGTTTTCCTTCTGAATTTTGAAAGCCCTGCTCCACTATCTTCTAGTTTCCAACAGTGATAGGGAGAAATCTGAGTAATATTCTGATTTCTGATATTTTAATATTTTCCTCTAGAAGTTTTTATGATCATCTCTCTGTTCTTGGTATTCTTAAATTTTACAGTAATCTGTTTTTTCATTTAATGCTCCCTGGCACTTGGTCCAAATTCTCTTCTATTATTTATTTAATAATTTCCTCCTCTCCACTTTTTGCTCTCCTTTCTTTCTGGAACTCTTATAAGCTTGTTGTTGGACTTCTTGGATTGATATTCTGCTTTTATCTTTTCTCTCCTATACTTCATGTTTTTGCCTTATTCTATTTCCTGGGAAACTTCTTCAACCTTCCAATTCAATTCTTCTATTGAAATCATTGAAAGATTCATTTCTCTTATGAACTTCTTATTTTCTGCAAGTGTTTTCTTATTCTCTGAATGTTTCTCTTTTATCTTGTTCTTGTTTCGTGGAAGCAATGTTTTCTAAGTCTTCAAGGATATGATCTTCGAGTTTGGCTGAAATTTTCTTCTGCTTCCTGCATTATTTCAGCTTTAAGTCTTGGGCAAGTAACCTACCCTCTGTGAGCCTCATTTCCTTAGATGTTAAAATGAAGATGGAGATTATGGTAATGACCAGGGCTGGGAACACTGAGGGATTCTCAGGTGTTGATGCTGCCCTTGTGGGACTCTGAGAGTGAGCACCCCTGAATCTCATGCCCTGGGTATTCTGCTTGCCTCATCCTAGTCCCAGCTCTCCTAAAGACCTCACATGGCAACTCTGAAGACTTGGCGAGATAATGCATTGCAGGAGCTTAGCTCAGAGCTGGCATATGGTAAATGCTTAGTAAATATGAGCTGTTACTGCAGATCAAGTGATACAACACTTATTAATAGGAAACTTGTATTTAATATCCACCATGCATTTGGTGCTATGACTATGAAATCAGAGGATTAGAAAAAAGAGGGGGGAAAATAGAGGGGATAATAATAATAAAAAGAAAGGACTATGATAATAAAAGGAGAAAATAAGAAAGGAAAAAATAAATAGCCATGGGAAACAGAAAACAGTACAAAGCAAATTTATATGGACACTGAAGCTGCAGCTGGAAGATTTTCTGGGTGAAGAGAAACTCCTTCATCATGATGAGGAATGAGATAATTAAAACATCTAGAATATCTTTCGCTTCAGAAAAGCAGAATTGATTGATTCTCTGAGGCCTGCCCGAAAGAAGAGAAGCAGCTTCAGGCCTGAAAGAAAATGATCTTTGACAATTGGTGTCCCATGATTTTCATATATTCCAGTCAACACACAGCTTCTTCACATTTTAATTGATCATTCATCTTCTGGGCATGGGCCTCAGGGTGATCAGAGTCAGGAGCAGGGCAAGTTTGTCGGTCTCAGAAGCACATAAACAGACACTGGAGACACTGTACACCATCAAGAGTATGAGAAATAAAATCTTTACAAGATAAAATCCTCTCTCCCTAACTCTCTCTGTCCAAATACCAGAATGAAATGAAAAAGTAAGAGAAATTTAGAATATTAGAAGAGTTCAAGGACATTGTTTCCTTCTCCAAACCTGAGTCCAGTTTAAGAACAATTGAGTTTCTGGGCTCAGTTGGGCTTTTGTACCTGATATGGTTATTGGTAAACTTTTATGTTGCCCCAGTGTTCTTTTCCCCTTTGGGCCTGAATGCCTGGTCCAGCCTTCCTGGAACAGAAGCCATGAGCATCTAAAGCCAGGAAGGCAGGACTTTCATGGTGGTCAGTGGCTAAGACTCCATGCTCCCAATGCAGGGGCCCAGGTTTGATCCCTAGTCAAGGAAATAGACCCCATGTGCCACAACTGAGAGTTTGCAGGCCACAACTAAGACCCAGCGCAGCTAAATAAATAAAGCAAGCCAAGGAGGCCGAGGCATGGTAGAAAGGGGAAGAACACATCAGCCAACTTCCAGGCCTCAGGAGGCACCCAGGGGTAGGAGGGTCCACTGCGGAACTTCCACCACTAGACACCAAGGAAATGTTTGATCAAAAACCTTTGACCTTCCTGGAATCCCATTGTTTCGCTAACATTTAGGGAAGTGACTAAAAAATCAGATCTGTTTCAAAGTAAAATAAAGCACTTGTTCAAGGGATGCCGGGTTTGCACTGGCCCTCCCGCCTTCACTGAGGGTCTTGGGCTTCCCGGGTGGAACTAGAGCTGCTGGGAGGAGGTGGCTCTGCCTCAGGTGAGCAGCCCAAACCCAACAGGACTGATGTCCTTGTAAGAAAAGGAAGGGGGACTTCCGGTGGTCCAGTGGCTAAGACTGAAGTGAAGTGAAGTGAAAGTCGCTCAGTTGTGTCCGAGTCTTTGCAACCTCATGGACTATACAGTCCATGGAATTCTCCAGGCCAGAATACTGGAGTGGGTAGCCTATCCCTTCAGCAGATCTGCCCGACCCAGGAATCAAACCAGGGTCTCCCGCATTACAGGCGGATTCTTTACCAACTGAGCTATGAGGGAAGCTGTGGCTAAGACTTCACGCTCCCAATACAGGGGGCCTGGGTTCGATGCCTGGTTGGGGAACTAGACCCCACATGCCGCAACTAAGAGTTCACATGCCACAGCAAAAACCAAAGCTCCTATGATGTACAGCAACTAAGACTTGGTGCAGTCAAATAAATAGAACTAAAAAAAAGATTCTTAAAAAACAAGATAAAGGCGGATTATAAAAGCTGAAAAAAGAAGAAAGAGAAGAAGAGCAAGGGACTCCAGGGGTGGGCACATACAGAGGAAAGGCCATGTGAGAATGCAGGAGGAAGGCAGCCATCTACAAGACAAGAAGAGAGGCCTCAGGAGAAACCAAACCTGCTGACACCTCAATCTTGGACTTCCGGCCTGCAGAACTGGGAGAAAATAAATATCTGTTAAGCCACCCAGTTTATCATACTTTATTATGGAAGCTCTAGCAAATTAATAAAGATGGGATTAGAGGAGTCTCTTAAATTTCTCTTCCAATTTCACTATTTCCTAAGTGAAGTCAGAAACAATGTCGCCTCCTGGAAGTGAGGATGGAGATGTTGGAGCTTGAAGGACAGAAGTGAAAAGCCATCATCCAGGACTGTGGGAGAATGGAGGGACCGGGGAACACAGCTGGGTTCAGGAAGCACTGGGGCTCAGCTATATTAAAATAACACAGATCAGACTTCTCATCATCTGTCTCCTCATCCACGTCCAGCTGTAAAGATGGGTAGCTGAGGCGGGAGGTGGGACAGATGTGGAGTTGAGGAAAGGTTGAATTCCACCAGGGCTGCAGTTTTGTGAGGACCATGAGGCAAGAGAAGGGTGAGGATGTCAATGCGTGTGAGGGAACCCAGATGTTATTATGTGTACTTGGGAGTTATTATCATGAGTGGCTGTGGAATTTCAGTTGGATAAAGAGGGAATAGAGCAGATGAGGGCAGTGAGGGACCCTTCAAATGTAGGATCAGTGATTTGAGATCCTGATCCAGTGGAGGAGTGGTGGGAACTGAGGTTTTGGAAGAAATAAGCAGAGCTGAGAAGTTAGGAGGTGGTTAAAGAAGAGGGGATAGAGGCTTTGCAGGTCTTAATAACGGGAAGGTCCAGCATCTGCGAGGGAGAGGAGAGCAAGGAATGAAAGGATAGGATGTTGAAAAAACCAACTCTGGAGACTTCACTGGTGGCCCAGTAGTCAAGAGTTGGCCTGCCAATGCAGGGGACACGGGTTTAGTCCCTGGTCTGAGAAGATTCCACATGCCAAGGGGACAGCTAAGCCCATGCACCACAGCTACTGAGCCCACATTCTACAACTAGAGAAGCCCCCAGAAGGAGAATCCAGAGCCCTGTAGCTAGATAGCAGCCCCCGTTCACTGCAACTGGAGAAAGTCTGTGTGCAACCAAAAGTAAATAAATAAATTAATTTAATTTTTTTAAAAAGAACCAACTCTGTGCATACTGAAATCACCAAGAACTGTAGTCGAGGAAGTTGAGAGGGTGGCAGAGAGGCAGGTGCTTGGTCTCAAAGAAGCAAGGGGAGTGACCCTGGCTCACCATGCATGTTCTGAGGACATGAGTTTCAACCTTGGGGGTCTAAGGTCAACTAATCTTATAGGTGACCCTGATGGATACAGCCCAGGGGGCAGAAAGCTCAGCGGTGACAGGATAGAGTCACACAGCTGCCCCCAAAGCTTGCTGTGGCCCCAGACATGGACACATCCACCACTCATCCAGCTTTGTGCTCAGTTCCTCCTTCCCCAGCGCCCCCTCAGGGCCCAGGATGTACCATTCCCAGAGCTCGACACTCTGGGGCTCAGAGATGAAGATGGAGGCTGGTCCCCAGAGGAACATGGGAGATCCTGGGACCACACTGCCTGGCTCCTCCCTCCCAAGGGGCACAGTCTTCCAGAGTTGAGCCCACCCTAGCCCAGAGGGCAAAGCAGAAGCAGAACCCTGGCCAACCCCCCGCCCCCAACACACACACACATACACACACACACAATGCATTCAAGCCGTCTAAAAAGTAAAGTCTATGCAGATGTTGTGCTTGCAATTATCCCCTCTGATTTGGGGGAGGATACAATTGCTCATACAATAAAGGGTGATTTTCTCCCCACGCTAGGGTTTTGATTATGTGAGTGTATCGTGCACTTCACTCAAACACCCAACAAAAGCTTCATTTCACAGAAAAACAAGAAAGGCTGTCAGCATGCTGACAGATTACAACCATGAGTCAGGCCGATGAGAAGCAAGCCTACTCCCTTCCTCTCCCCTTCCGGACCACCTTGTGGGATTCTGGGAAGCTCTCAGAAGTAGTTCAGGCCTCCGGTCAGGCTTCTAGATGTGACGCATTCAGAGGAGACGTGGTACCTCTGAGCCAGAAAAGCCCAAGGCCACCGCCCGGTCCCCAGGCCACTGGACTTCCCCTTTTCTGTATCTTTTCTGCCACCCAGAGATCCTGGCAGGAGCCTTTCTGCCATCCTGTCCCAATCCAGTCCCACATACGCACTCCCACATAGCTCTCCCACATAGCACACAATTTACTTCGTAACCACCATTGGGGAGGTAAGTGGACCCAGAGGGTGAGCTGGGAGGGCAAAGATTTCCCCCTCAACCTCCAAGCCACCAAAAGGCAACCTTCAACCCAGAGAGTGGAAATACTCGGCTTAAACGAGGCCAAAGATACTCGAAAAATGTTTAGCGACAATACGTTGTGGTCTGAGTATATAGCTGAGACTTGAGAAGTTACGTGCTTTTTCTCCTTTTTTTTTTTTTCACTACAAAGTGTCTGAAGCAACTGGTCCGACTCTTCATTTGACAGCCATGAAGGTGGCCCTCAGAGAAATGAAAGGACCATGCTCCTTGGGCAGGGAGGGGCCAGGCAGTGTGGGCCTCGGATCTCCCATGCTCCTCTGGGGCCCAGCTCCATCTCCATCTCTGTCCTTGGGCAGGGAGAAGCCAGGCAGTGTGGGCCTCGGATCTCCCATGCTCCTCTGGGGCCCAGCTCCATCTCCATCTCTGAACCCCAGAGTGTCCAGCACTGGGCAGGGCACCTCCTGGGCGCTCTTGGCCAGTCCTGGGTCCAGCTAACTTCCAAACTCCCAAACCAGCGCTCTTGCCCATCTGAGCAGCGGCCACACATCACCTGGGCGCATGTCTACGTACATGTGCGTGCATACTTCGCTTCTCCGAGGTGGACTCTGGGTGAGCTTGGTGCAGACCCCCGCAGTCCCTAACTGCAGAATGAGGAGTTGAGGCCCCGCTGGGCTCTGTGACGCACACGGTGCTGGGAACTCTCCAGAGCCCAGGCCTCACGGCATCAGGCATTCTGTGAGCTACAGTCAGGCTCTTGCTGGGGTGGCAGCTGCGTGAACAGTGGTCAGCCACTGTTCACTGCGAAGTCAAAGGACTCCCCCAGTTCCAAAGCTTCAGAAGAACTTCCACTGAATTCTGTCCTTAGATTCAGCCAGCATTACCTATGAGAGGAAACAGAGGGCTTGTCATCAAGCTCTTCATAATGGCTGTAGATCTGACAGCAGTTTGGAGGAGGTCATCTTAGGCATGGCAGCCTCTCCCCCAGTAAGATGCCTCCTGCAAGCCAGCGACAGGCCCTTCAAGGGCCCTGGCCATCTCCTGCTGTCTTGGGCCCCAGGATGAATAGAAAGGTGAGGACAGAATCAAGATAGTTTGAAGGCAGGATTTTGAGGCATCCGTGATGGAGCTGATGTGGGAGCCGAGAAGAGATAGTGTCCAAGTTGGTGGTGATAGAATCGGAACCCCTGAAGTTCTCAGCTCAGGGATGCTGTGCAGTGTGGTGAGAGAAAGACTGCGAGGAAGCTTTCTTACCACACAGGGCCCGGGAACAGAGTCTAGCTGAAATTAATTAAGGATTTGCCTCCCTCTTTGCTTTCAGGGAACGCCCTCCCCAAACCATGCAATCACTCAGTCTGGAAGGTGGGGAGTTATTCTCGGTTCATCCACTGCTCCCCCATCCACACCCCAGCAGGACCCTCTTCTCCATCCCCATTGGTCCAAAGTACACTCAGCTCCTTCAATCCAGCAATGACTTTCTAGCTGGTTCCCCATGGTCTGTCATGTCACCACTGGAGATCACGTTTCTATGAGGCAAACCATGTCATGCCATTCTTAGGCTTAAACCCTTTGTGCCATCTTAATCAAACACTATCGGCCATGCCTTTGCACTTGCTTCTCCCCTCCTGGGAATGCTCTTGCCTCTTCTTGTCACCTGAAAATGGCCAGTTATCCTTTACGGATGCTGGCAGTGTCTCACGGGGAAAGGATGGAGCAGGAAGTCTAAACTCCAGACTCACAATTGTGGCTATGGTGCCACAGCCCCACTCAGATGACTCTTGGGCACTTCAGACTTGGTGTTGTCCAGACCCAGATCCTACACGCTACCCAAGCCTGCCCCTCCTCCAGGTAGATAGCGCTCCCATCCAGGAAGTCAGATAAGAAACATTCCTCGTTTCTTCCTTCACACCCCTATGACCAGTCCAGATTTCACATTTGCCCATTTCTCATCTCCGATGCCCCCAGAATCTGAGGCAGCATCTCTAGCCCGGCACCAAGGTGGCTTCTGACCTATCCCCTTGCTTCTACTCACCTCCAGTTTCACCTGTCATCCACACATCAACCAAAGATCCTTTTCTTTGTTTACAGTTTTAATTTTATGTCTCTTTTGAGAAGGTCCATATTTATATGGATTGAAATTCAAATGGCAATAAGGATCTGGCATCCAGTTTACATAATGGCCTCTATCAACAAAAAGACCTAATTTTAAAATGGGTGAAAAACTTGAATTGACATTTCTCCAAATAAGATATTGAATGATAAATTAGTACATGAAAACATGATCATTGTCACTAAATTAGGTGACATTCAGTTCAGTTCAGTTGCTCAGTCATGTCTGACTCTTTGCGACCCCATGAATCACAGCACGCCAGGCCTTCCTGTCCATCACCAACTCCTGGAGTTCACTCAAACTCATGTCCATCGAGTCGGTGATGCCATCCAGCCATCTCATCCTCTGTCACCCCCTTCTCCTCCTGCCCCCAATCCCTCCCAGCATCAGAGTCTTTTCCAATGAGTCAACTCTTCGCATGAGGTGGCCAAAGTACTGGAGTTTCAGCTTTAGCATCAGTCCTTCCAAAGAACACCCAGGGCTGATCTCCTTTGGAATGGACTGGTTGGATCTCCTTGCAGTCCAAGGGACTTTCAGGAGTCTTCTTCAACACCACAGTTCGAAAGCATCAATTCTTCGGCGCTCAGCTTTCTTCACAGTCCAACTCTCACATCCATACATGACCACTGGAAAAACCATAGCCTTGACTAGATGGACCTTTGTTGGCAAAGTAATGTCTCTGCTTTTGAATATGCTATCTAGGTTGGTCATAACTTTCCTTCCAAGGAGTAAGCGTCTTTTAATTTCATGGCTGCAGTCACCATCTGGACTTCCCTCGTGGCTCAGATGATAAAGCGTCTGTCTACAATGTGAGAGACCTGGGTTCTATCCCTGGGTTGAGAAGATTCCCTGGAGGAGGAAATGGCAACCCACTCCAGTACTTCTTGCCTTGAAAATCCCATCTGCAGTGATTTTGGAGCCCTAAAAAATAAAGTCTGCCACTGTTTCCACTGTTTTGCCATCTATTTCCCATGAAGTGATGGGACCAGATGCCATGATCTTCGTTTTCTGAATGTTGAGCTTTAAGCCAACCCTCTCACTCTCCTCTTTCACTTTCATCAAGAGGCTTTTTAGTTCATCTTCACTTTCTGCCATAGGTGACATTAGGGAAATACAAATCAAAATTAGGTGACATTAGTGAAAGTGAAAGTGAAGTTGCTCAGTCATGCCCGACTCTTTGCAACCCCATGGATAGTAACCTGCACAAAGCTCATCCGTCCGTGGGATTTTCAAGGCAAGAAGTACTGGAGTGGGTTGCCATTTCCTTCTCCAGGGAATCTTCCCAACCCAGGGATAGAACCCACGTCTCTCACATTGTAGACAGATGCTTTACCATCTGAGCCACCAGGGAAGTCCATTAGGGAAATGCAAATCAATGCAAATCAAAAGGACAATGAGATACCATCTCCTGCCAGTAAGAGCGTACTATCAAAAAGAAAAGAAAAGAAAATAACAAGTGTTGGCAAGGATGTGGGAAAATTGGAAACCTTGTGTACTGCTGTTGGGAATGTAAAACGGTGCACCCGGAAAATGTTTTAACATTTCCTCAAAAAGTTGAACATAAAATTATTGTGTGTGTGTGCTCAGTTGCTCAGCTGTGTCTGACTTTTTGCAACCCCATGGACTGTAGCCCACCAGGCTCCTCTGTCCATGGAATTTTTCAGGCAAGAATCCTGGAGCAGGTTGCCATTGCCTTCTCCAGGGGATCTGCCCAACCCAGGGATCCCACCTGTATCTCCTTTTTCTTAATTTATTTATTTTTAATTGGAGGATACTTGCTTTACAATAGTGTGCTGGTTTCTACTGTACATCAACATGAATCAGCCATAGGTATACATATGTCTCCTTCTGCTTGAACGTCCTCACACCTCCCACCCCATCCCACCCCTCTCAGTTGTCACAGAGCACCTGTTTGAGCTGCCTGAGTCATACAGCAAATTCTCACTGGCTGTCTCCCTGAGTCACACAGCAAATTCTCACTGGCTGTCTATTTTACATACGGTGGTGTATATGTTCGCACACTCCTCTCTCCGTTCATCCCGCCCCCTCTTTCCCTCTCTGTGTTCACGAGTCCGTTCTCTGTGTCTGTGTCTCCGTCGTTGCTCTGCAAATAGGTTCATCAGTACCATCTTTCTAGAATCCATACATATGCATTAATATACTTATTTATTTATTTTCCTCTTTCTGACTTACTTCACTCTGTTTAATGGGCTCTAAAATTCGCATCTCCTCCATCTCCTGCATTGGCAGATGGATTCTTTACCACTAGGCTACCTGGCAAGCCCCTGTACTATATGACACTGATGAAAATGTTGGTCGCTCAGTGGTGTCTAACTCTTTGTGACCCCATGGACTCTAGCCCGCCAGGTTCCTCTGTTCATGGGATTCTCCAGGCAAGAATACAGGAATGGGTTGCCATTCCCTTCTCTAAGGGATCTTCCTGACCTGGGATGAAACCCAGGTTTCCCGCATTGCATGCAGATTCTTTACTACGTATGACCCGCAATTCTACTCTTAGGTTTTGTACCCCAAAGAGCTGAAAATTCAGTTCAAGCCAACACATGTTCATGCATGTTTATAGCAGCACTAACCATAATAGCCGAAAGGTGGAAAGAACCCAAATGTCCATCAACAGGTGAATGGATAAACAAATTGTGGTATATCCATATGATGGAATACTATTCAGCCATAGACAGGAGTGAAGTATTCACACTTGCTGCAACACAGATGAACCTCGGAAACGTTACAGTGAGTAAAAGAAGCCAGGCATCAAGGGTCACGTATTGTATGATTTCCTTTATGTGAAATACCCAAAACAGGTAAATCTATCGAGACGGGAAGCAGATTGGTGGTTATCAGGGGCTGGGGGGAGTGGTGAGGATAGAGGGGGAAGAGGAAGGGGAGCAACTGCTTAAGAGCTGAAGGGTTTCCCTTAGGCCTGATGACACATTTTGGAACTAGATAGAGGCGGTGGTTGCACAACATTGTGAATACATGATATACCACTGAATTAAACATTAAAAAGGAAATAAATTCAAACGATGCCAAAGACTATGCGGTGGAAAGTCTGCACACTCCCAGCCCGTGCTCTGGCCCTCAGGTCCCTCTCCCCAGGGATAACCAGTATTGCCCAGTTATTTACCTCCTTCTTGAATATTCCACACATATAAATCCATGGCAGCCATGAAGCCATGCACAGCACAGACCTACCACCTCTGTTGGGAGGGGGGTCGGCGGCCCACAGCCTCGAGATGCTGCGCTTGAGGGTGAACCCTCCCCACTGCTCCCCGTCAATGATGCGGCCAGTGCGGCCTTGGCCTGACGCACACTGCAGTAACTTGGTCTTTGCTCTGCAGCTGTGACTTTCTCAGAACTGCACCACCTTCCTTCCCCCTCCTCCTTCGCAGGCATCCGATCCCTGCCCTGGGATCTGAAAGCTCTTCCCACCTCACTCCTGCTTTTTCTCCCCTTTATCCTCCAACACGGTTTTCCCCAACAAACCTCCTGCACTTGTAATTCCATTTTGGTTTCTTCTTCCTGGAGGACCCAAACTCACAGATACACATCCTTTCCTTGCAGAAATAACATCCATGTACACTGAGACTTCCCTAGCGGTCCGGAGGTTAAGACTCCACGGCAGGGGGAACCAAGATCCTATCGTTCATACCATTCAGCACAACCAGAAATTGCTTGTGTGTTTACTGTTCTTCTCCACTAGATTTTAAGTGTCGCAGTGCCTGGCTCACGTTACTGAGAACTCATTGAAACAATGTTTGAATAAATAGCTAAATACCCCTCCCTGGACTCCAGTGACCCGAGTTTCCTCATATTCTTCCACACTGCATCGTCACATGTTGAGCTCCCGAAGCTGGAAGGCTCCTCACCTCCCAGGTGGCTGCGTTTCCCAGGTGTTGTCAGCCAGCTAATATCTTTCTTTGGGATCCTTCTGAAGGCAAAATATGACTCACACCTTGGTCACAGGCGTGTCTACAGAAGATTAGAAGCCCCACTGAAGACTTTTGGCAGTTGCCAAAGCAGAGCTCAGCCTGAAACTTGCTGTCTCAGAAAAAGAGACAGTCATGTGACCTCTTAAGATTTTTCAAATGAATTCACTGCATTGTCCAGTTTTAAACCAAGAGTCAAAGCAAGATGCAAACTTAGGAAATCTAAGGTGAGACTTCACGTGGGAAACAGAAAGCATGTGAGCTCATGGAACAACTTTTTTATAGATTAGGTTTTATTCTCCCTGCCTTTCCCACCATACTCATGTGTTGACCCCCCTGTACCTCATACCCCGGTACCCCCTGTACCTTTCAAATCTGTGACCAGATTTGAAAAGAGTCCTTGCAGAATTAAAATGAAGTTATACTGGCATAGGTGGTCCCTAATCCAAGATGACTCCAGTCTTTATAAAAAGGGAAAATTTGGACACAGATGTACACAGGGAGAATGCTTGTGAAGATGAAGTCAGAGGAACCCAAAGGACAGCCAGCAAGCCAGTAGAAGCTGGAGGAGAACACAGCCCTTTTAGAAAGAACTCACCCCGCTAACGCCTTAATCATGAAACTGTAGCCTCCAGCAGAGTGAGACCGTCAATTTCTGTGAAGTCATGTAGTATGTGGCCCTTAGTTATGGCAGCCCTGTTATTACCCAGCAGTGGTGTTAAGCTGACTTGGCCTGCTGAATTCTCATGCCAAATTAAATGTGCCTCTTCTAGCTTCTACATAATTCCAATCACAACTTTTCCTTGTTTGAGGAGTAGGAAGCACACAGGCTTGGAACAGCAGGTTCTGGGTGCCTGCCCTCCTCTCTGGCTCTATAGGCAGTCAGCTGAGGGAGTGGACCTGGGAGATCTCGCGATCCCTGCGCAGATCAATGTTCTTCGGGTCTGTCATTCCCACACTGTTTCCCACTCTGGGCGTATTAACGACCAAAACAGTCTCTGCAAGGCTAAGGAAGGCCAAAGCCAAAAAGGTCTCAACCAGCAACTCAGACGACAGGGCGAGGGCAGGGGAGACCTTGTATTTGGACCTGGTAATATGGCTCAGACGGTAAAGCGTCTGCCTGCAATGCGGGAGACCTGGGTTCGATCCCCGGGTCAGGAAGATCCCCTGGAGAAGGAAATGGCAACCCACTCCAGTACTCTTGGAATGCCTAGAAAATTCCATGGATAGAGGAGCCTGGGGGGCTACAGTCTACAGGGTCGCAGAGTCGTGCACGGCTGAGTGACTTCACTCACTCAATAATAAAAGTCCTGTGTGTTTCCCCTTTCTGTCCTTTTCTGCTAATAGATCTGCCCCCGCTTTTCCATTTGCATGTGTGCAATTCAGTCTTAAACAATCTCAAGGTGGCTCTGTGTTCCTGTATTACAAGGAAGGGCTTCCCAGGTGGCAGTAGTGGTAAAGAACCTGCCCGCCAGTGCAGGAGACTCGAGAGACGCGGGTTCAATCCCTGGGTCAGATCCCCTGGAGAAGGAAATGGCAACCTGCTCCAGCATTCTCGCCTGGGAAATCCCATGGACAGAGGAGCCTGGCAGGCTATAGTACTTGGGGTTGCAAAGAGTCAGACACGACTGAGCACACACACACACATTATAAGGAAGGACTGACTCCATGTTGCATATGTTTCTTTTACTTTAACCTTTGCTTTCCATTGCCTTTGTTCACTAAAGGGATACTGTCCACACATAATGGGCTGCCTCAGGGAACTTCACCTCTCTGCCTAAATGTTAAACCAAAATGCATTTGTTCAGGAGCCTCGCTACCTCTGCATGGCTACCGTAAGGAAGAAATTAACCCTTTTGTTCCCTGAGGCTGGCCATTCCAGGAGATGTTTGCAAGATTAATGGCCTTTTTACTTTACCTCCTCACCTCACCTCTATCTGTTCTATAAAAGATCCTGGCATCCAGACTTCAATAAGATGGTTATTTTGAGACATTAGTCTGCCATCTTCTTGGCCAGCCAGCTTATTCCTTGCCTCAGCACCTCGTCGGTAGACTTACTGGCCCATTGTGCGGTGAGCACAGTGAACTTGGACTCATTAACACCTGGAGAGCTCACTTGGGGATATTATTCTTAGGAGTCATTTGGAGAACTGTGAAGGCATTTTTAGCCATCACCAAGGTATGGGAGGAGGGTTATCAGATTCATGGGCAAGGACCAGTGGTGCTCAGGGTCCTACAGTGTGCATGGAAGTTCTGAGAAATACAAAAATTCTCCCACCCAAATTCCAATAATGACCCTGCTGAGAAACACTTATAAGTGGTGTGGAGAAATGAATATGAACCTTGGTATCAGATGATGTTCCCACTACCTATTACCATGTAACAAATCACTCCTCAAATTTAATCATTTCAAATTATACTCATTATTCTCTCTCACAGTTCTGTGGGTTGACATGACCTACCCAGGTGGGTAGGTCCACTTGGGATTTCTTATGTGCTTGTGGTCACATAGTTATTGGGGCCGGAGTTAGCTGAAGGCTTACCTGGGCTGGGTGTCCAAGATGGCAACTCACTCTCAAGGTCAGCAGTTGATGACACTGGTTAATCAGAGATGTTGACAAAGGTGCCTTCGTGACTTTTATACATGCTTTAGGCTTCACCTAGGATGGCAGCTGCTTTTCCAGAGGGATGTTCCAGAAGGGATGTCTCATAAGACCAAAGAAAAGCTTCAAGTCTCAGGACCTTGGAAGCCACCCAGCATCACTCACACTCTTTAATGTTGATCACAGCTGTCACCAAACCTTCTCAGGTTCTTTGTGACCCCATGGACTGCAGCACTCCAGGCTTCCTTGTCCATCACCAACTCCTGGAGCTTGCTCAAACTCATGTCTATCAAGTCAGTGATGCCATCCAATCATCTCACCCTCTGTTAGTTGTTACTGTTGGTGTTTTCCTTAATAGTCTGGAATTGCAACTTCTATCAGCAGGAATGTGTTCAATCGCTCAGTCATATCTGAGTCTTTGTGACCTCATGGACTATAGCCCACCAGGCTCCTCCATCCATGGGATTTCCCATGCGAGAATACTGGAGTGGGTTGCTATTTCTTCCTCCAGGGGATCTTCCTGACCCAGAGATCAAACCTGCATCTCCTGCATTGCAGGCAAATACTTTACCTCTGAGCCATCTGGGAAGCCCATTAGCAGGAAAGGCAGTCTCATTCCAGAAGTTCTCCTAATGCTATGTATGTGTCTCCCACGTTGACTCTGCTGGCAGAAGGATTTGAAAAGCATGCTCAGTGATTTTGGGGGAGGTGAGGGCAACTTTTGACCAATGCAGATTTAGTCTTATTTCTTTTACTGGATTTTAAATTAACTTTTGTTTATATTTAATTGAAATATATCATCTCTGTGAGTACCTTGACCTCCTTCCTACCTTATTTTCCTTCTGTTCTCCAGAGGTAACCATTTCCAACATTCATAGTTGCTTCTTCTTCCTTTCCCCTCCCCCTCCTCCTCCTTTTTTTTTAAGTATCTTTTTTTGTATTTACATTCATATTTTTAGATAATAGGCATATATATCTCTCTCTCGAGTCACTTACTTTAAATATTTTCCACTATAAGTACGTGAATATTTCAGATCATGACCCCTCCCCTTCCTGTAATCCTTCCAATGTAATTGTTTATCAATTTTGGGTTAGAGCCACACAGAGTGTTTTCATCATTATGATTATGTACAATAAACATTGTTCACTACTGAGCCAAGCAGTGAATTTAGATTACATTTATTTTTCTCAATATTTCCTTCTTCCTGGAGTTGATCATTCCTTCCTATTTTGCATTTGCTTTGTTTTCTATAAACACCTAAGTCTTTTCATATTTCCAACAACTGTGCAAACCAAATTATTCAGGGTTTTTTTGTTTGTTTTTTGTTTTTTTTAAACATCTCAAACCTGTTGATAATCAGAACTTCCTGGAGAAATTCTTCCTGGAGTCCTCGAAGCTCTGCTGTAACCTGGACCATTTATCTGGCCTCCTGGGACTGCCCTTTACTAGATCTTGGAAACTCCTTTTTCCCCTGTCCTTCATAGGATCACAATACTTCCTTTTTCTTGTTTACTCTCTCATCATGGTGGAGCATCCTCCAGTGGTTTCCCAAGAAAGGATATAATTGATATAATTTTTTCTTTTGTATTTTGAATGTTTGAAAATATCTTTATTTTACCCTCATAATTGATTGATAGCTTGGCTAGGAATAAAAATTTAGGCTGAAAATAAGTTTCTCTTGGAATAGTGAAAGCATTAGTCCAATGTCTTCTAACTTCCAATGTTGCTACTAAGAAGTCTAGTGCCATTCTGATTTTTGATCCTTTATATGTAAACTTTATAGTTTTCTCTTTGAAAACTCTAAAGGCCTCCTTTTTACTCTTAGAGTTCTATAATGTCTCAATAATGTATCTTGGTCTGGGTCCATTTTCAACTATTGTGCTGGATATTTTCATCAAGAATTTTGTCCTTTGGTTCAAGGGCATCTTCATATTATTTCTTTGATAATTTCTTTAGCATTATTTTCCTCTAAAACTACTTATTGGATGATGAATCTCCTGAATCACACCTCTAATTTTCTTATCTTTTATTCTCCTCTTGTCTTTCTCTCTCTTCGCTGTCAGGGAAATTTCCTTAACTATATCTTCAACACTGCTACAGAATGTTTGAAATTTCTTGTTAGTGTTTTGATTTCCGAGAATTCTTTTTTACTTTGCTTGTTTCTTTTTCTTCACATCCTACAGTTATGATGCCTTTTCTATGGCTCTAAAGATACTGAGTATAATTTACTTTCACTGTCTGCTGCTCATTCTTTGTTTCTGCTTTCTTCATAGACCCTTTTGTTTTCCTGTTTGATTATTTCACTCTCTGTCATGTCAGATGCTTTCCTTACCTGGGATCCTTGACTGCCACTCAAGGATGAGGCCCTAATGAGCTGACTAGAAGTCCGGTATACACGAATGGGATTTATTCTAGGAAGATCAGGTCGACAATGGGCTTTTTCACCAGGAGCCTCCAAATGTCAATACGTGTAGGTCCTTTTCCTGGTGTGTGTCAGTTTCTGCAGAAAAGAATCTTTCCATCTCCTGGTCTGTTATTCTGAGGCTAGGTTGGGGAGGGGTCAGGGAGAGGGGCTCACTCAGAGTGCAGACTTTCACCCCACTCTGTCTCCCTATGTATCTGATGTCACAAAGTCTCTCTGGTTTAGTTTTTCTAGAAAATAAACCTCCTGGGACTTCCCTGGTAGTCCAATGCTTAGGACTCTGTGCTTCCACTCCAGGGAGCATGAGTTCAATCTCTGGTCAGGGAACTAAGATCCCACAAGCTGTGCAGTATGGCCCCTAAAAAACAATAATAAAAAAGAAAAAATAAAGAAAATAAACCTCCTCTCTCCTGCAAAACATGGAGTCAGAGTTGGGACCTGCAAAGGTCTGTGTGCCTCTTACAAGTACTTCTAAAGAACCCCTCTGTCTTCAGTCCCCACATCTTTCCTCTCACAGCCCCCGGTGCCCCAATTCTTGAGGCTCACCAAGGTTCCAGGGGCCATAGCCCTCACTCAGGTGCATGCCACCCCGTCCCCAGGCACTCAGCTGGGACTTTCCTTCCCCCTGCTGTTCCCTTCACCTTTCCACTGTCTTCATGTGCTGCAGCTCAGGGTTACATACGTCTCTAACACCTGAGACTTCAGAGGAAGGGGTGGAAAATGCTTTATCCATTATCTTAAAACTCATGGTCTCAGCAGCCTTTGAATTAACGTTGGCCTTTTGTCTTATCTTCAAATCAACAAAGACAAGTGGACCATCTCAAAGGGCTCAGAACACTGTCGTGATAACAGCAGCAACAATAACCATTGTTAGCACCTACTATGTGCCAAACACTTCACATAAATTAATCCTCACCACAACCTATAAGATAGGTACTGTTGCTCCCATGTTATAGATGAGGAAACTGAGGTCCCGCAAGTTTCAATAACTTGTGCCAGTTCAACACTTTGATAAATGGCAGGGTCGGGATTTGAATGCAGATCTGTCTGGCCCCAGATAGCCTCTAATCACCAAAGCCTTATAAACCTACCTCAAGTCACACAGGGGGTGGGTCTCAAATCTCAGGTAATCAGTCATGTCCAACACTTTATTATGCATCAGGGCTTAATAGGGAAGCTGCCTTCATTCATGGTGCAAAGAAGCCCCCTTGGAATATATAGTCTCTTCAGTTATGTATTTGTTCTCATCCTGCGTTAGTCTGAAGTGAGCCCTCCAGGTGAGCAGCTAGGACTTGAATGTGCAGTGTGCAGCCACAAGACAGGTTTAGAAGAATTCAGTTCAATAGGACGACTAATGAGCCCAGCCGCCCTCCCCCTGCCCTGACTCCTGCTGATTCTGGAGCTGCGAGCTGGAGCAGGCGTAGCCATGGTGATGGTGGCAGTCTGCTGACAGCCAGCCCAGGGAGAAGGAGGGTGGGGGCGACGGGAGAGGGGGAGAGGCATCCTGCAGGGGGTGGGACCCAGGGTTTCTCCGCAGAAGCTTCAGCGGGGAGGGCCACGGGGGAGGGGCTGCTCCCCCCACCCCCGCACCCCCAGCTCCGAGAAGCTGGGCCTCTGCCAAGCGCCCACCTGCTTTTCCAGCCCTCCCAGCACTCACGTTCTCACCTCTTCCCCTGACTCTCCACGCAGGTGGGTGACTCACAGCACCTGCCGTGTAACCAGGGCAGAGGCGGCCACGGAAGCCTCCTGCTAAGATGTTCAGCTGGCTCCGGGGGTTGGGGGATGTGTGTGCAGAATCCGGAGAAGGCAGACCTGGGGGGCCTGAGCTTCACGCTGACGGGGTTGAGAAGGTGGTGCTGAGAACACTCTCTCCTACCATCTGTCCCTGCCCTGCCCCCAGCTCCACCATTTCCTGGTTCACTTTCCTGCTTGACAGCTGTGTCTGGGGATGTCCCTAAGCATAGATGCTGCTTGACAGGGAGGGTGGAGAGGCTCTCGGCCCATCTGGGTGCCCACAAATGCATCCAGTGTTCCCCGAATGTCACTCCCGGCCCCACCCCTTTGAAGACTTCCCTGGGCTCTGAGCATCAAGGCTCTGAAGGTGTCTGTGCTCTGCCCTGCCTTTCCCCTCCAGCCCCGCCTCCTTTCTGGGTCCTCTCACTCACCTTTCCATGCTCTGATGTTTTCCCATCAGGCCCTTGCATAATCCCTGCTCTCCACCTGGGCTGCCCCCACCCCCCTCCTCACCTTTTACCCCTCCAAAATACCAGCTCAAGCATCACCTCCTCCGGAATGCTCATCTTGGCCTCCCAGATCAATCACTTCACCCTGACACCCCCATGAACCTTTTTTTTTTTTTTTTTTTGCAGCCTTACAGCTGTTGTGTCTGGCTGTCATGTCCCTCTCCCCACAACGGGACTCAGAAGCCTACAGGACCTCTGTTCCCACTGGATTCCCAAATACCTGGCCCAGTGTTTGGCAGATGGTCCCCAGCTCAACAGGAAGGAAGAGAGGGAGGGAAGAAGGAAGGAAGGAAGAGCAGGAGGGAGAGAGGGAAGGAGGGACCCGTCCATTTGTTCTGACCGACCAGGCAGCTGATGGCAGCTCACTGCCCTGTGCCTGCCCCAGCTGGGAGGCAGAAACCAACCTGACCTTGATGATGATGAAAACACCATGCATATTATGGGCTTTGGGCTCTTTAACCAAGTGATCATTTGTCTTACTCTCAAAAATGTTATTTTTTTGAAGGTGGGAACAGCTAACACTTCTCGCTTGAAAAGAAGTGTTCCTTGGGTACCCTGCCTCCAGCGGGGGTGGGGAGGACCTGCCATCTGGCTTACCTTTAGAGCGTTTGCTCTTTCCCACATCCACCAGTCCTGCTTCCCAAGTGCCCCGAGCTGTAGGATTTCCTGGGGAGTGTGTGCCCCTAAAGGCCAGCATCAGGAAAGAGGTTTATGAGAAAGGCAGGGACCAACTTCTGGAATCAGCTTCCCTAAATATGGATGGCTGAGCTCTTGGCATGGGGTGGTGGGGAGAGGGGGCAGAGGGAAGTGGGGGAAGGGGGGAAATGGAGAAGAAGAAAAGTTTAAGATGTCCTTCCCTGAAGAGGGTGGAGAAGCTGGTTCCCGCTCAGCCTTGCCCTTCTAGCCCGGTGCCTGCAAAGGGCTCTGGGGAGTGAGTCACCTCCGATAAACCCAGGCAGGAGGGATTTTGATAAGATAGAAGGAAGGGTGTTTACACAGGGCCCTTCAATACCAGGCGGGTCCACTGGTGTAAAGGCCAAAGAACATCCTTTGGAAAAGTAGAGGAAGTCACTCAGGAACCAGAGAGAAGGCAGAGTAACCAACTGCCTCCAGCTTCCATTTTCCTGAGCTTAGTTTTAAAGGGCTCTGAGTCAGCCGCACTAGAGAAAAATGTCTTGACGTATAATGCAAATCAAAGGCACTCTCTGGCTGGATGACTCTGAGTAAATCATTTTACTTCTCTTCTTGAGAACCTGCCTTGGAGCCAGTTCAGATGATTGATCGAGGTCCTTTTCACTCTAATAAATATTTATGGAATTCATTAATGTCTTCTCTATCATGAACTTGAGTCTGAGTTTTTATTCTAGCATTGGCTGACTTTCCACCTCTATGAAACAAAGCTGGTGCATCAGGTTTGGTCATTGTGTGGGTCTCCAGCCCAGTGCCCAGTTCCTGGAAAGCGAAAGCTGGCTAGATGGTCATCACTACCCACCATTTCCCTCACTGTCCCTCATCTTCCAAAGGGTGTGAGATGGCTGTTGTGAGTATTTAGAGACTGATACATTGCCTTTCAATGCTGTTAAAGTGCTGCACTCATTATGACAGCAAATTTAGACAACTCAACAGTGGCCACAGGACTGGAAAAGGGTAGTTTTCATTCCAATCCCAAAGAAAAGCAATGCCAAAGAATGTCCAAATTACCATACAATTGCACTCATTTCATATGCCAGCAAGATTTTGCTCAAAATCTTTCAAACTAGGCTTCAGTGGTATGTGAACCAAGAATTTCCTGATGTACAAACTGGATTTAGAAAAGGCAGAGGAACCAGAGATCAAATTGCCAACATCTGTTGGATCATAGAAAAAGCAAGGGAATTTTCCAAAAACATCTACTTCTGCTTCATTGACCTTGCTAAAGCCTTTGACTATGTGGATCACAACAAACTGTGGAATATTCTTAAAGGGACTGGACCACTTTGCCTGCCTCCTGAGAAAACTGTATGCAGGACAAGAAGCAACAGGTAGAACCAGACATGGAACAATGGACTGGTTCAAAACTGGGAAAGGAGTGCTTCAAGGCTGTATATTGTCACCTGCTTATTTAATTTATATGCAGAGAACATTATGCTAAATGCTGGGCTAGATGAATCACAAGCTGGAATCAAGATTGCCAGGAGAAATACCAACAATCTCAGATATGCAGATGATACCACTTTAAAGGCAGAAAGTGCAGAGGAACTAAGGAGCTTCTTGAAAGTGAAAGAGAAGAGTGAAAAAAACTGGCTTAAAACTCAACATTCAAAAAACTAAGATCGTGGTATCTGGTCCTATCAGTTCAGTTCAGTTCAGCTCAGTTCAGTCACTCAGTTATGTCCGACTCTTTGCAACCCCATGAACCGCAGCATGCCAGGCCTCCTTGTCTATCATCAACTCTCGGAGTTCACCCTATCACTTCATGGCAAATAGATGGGGAAAATGTGGAAACATTGTCAGATTTCATTTTCTTGGGCTCCAAAATCACTGCAGATGGTGACCATAGCCACGAAATTAAAAAATGATTGCTCCTTGGAAGAACAGCTATGTCAAACCTAAACAGTGTTTTAAAAAGCAGAGATATCACTTTGCCAGCAAAGGTCCATATAGTCAAAGCTATGGTTTTTCAGGTAGTCATGTATGGATGTGAGAGTTGGACTATAAAGAAGGTTGAACACTGAAGAACTGACACTTTTGAAATGTGGTGCTGGATAAGACTCTTGAGAGTCCCTTGGTCAGCAAGGAGATCAAACCAGTCAATCCTAAAGGAAATCAACCCTGAATATTCATTGGGAGGACTGATGCTGAAGCTGAAGCTCTAATAATTTGGCCAACTGAAGCAAAGAGCTGACTCACTGAAAAAACCCCTGATGCTGGGAAAAATTGGGGGCAAGAGGAGAAGGGGGCAGCAGAGGATGAGATGGTTGGATGGTATCACTCACTCAGTGCACATGAGTTTGAGCAAATTCAGGGAGATCGTGAAGGATAGAGAAGCCTGGCATGCTACAGTTCATGGGGTTGCAAAGAGTCGGACACAACTTAGGAACTGAACAACAATAACAATATTACCCTTCAGGCTTCCCACGTGGCTCAGTAGTAAAGAATCCACCTGCCAATACAGGAAATGTAGGTTCTGGGAGATCCCCTGGAGGAGGAAATGGCAACCCATTCCAGTATTCTT
Organism: Capra hircus; assembly: GCF_001704415.2. Taxonomy (NCBI): domain Eukaryota; kingdom Metazoa; phylum Chordata; class Mammalia; order Artiodactyla; family Bovidae; genus Capra; species Capra hircus. Next base: position 18,923,032 of record NC_030821.1, on the reverse strand, counting down.
GCCTGGAGAATCCCATGGACTGAGGAGCCTGGTGGGCTATAGCCCACAGGGTCACAAAGAGTTGGTCACGGCTTAGCAGCTGAGCACAGACATGCATGCACATTGCTGTTCTGAAAGGAAACTCTGGGCTTATTAGGAATAATCTAGGAGGCCAGATATTTCATTCTCTTTCCCTACAGTTGCTGGGCCCAAAGTGCTCAGCCTCTGAGCCACAGAGGGCTTCCAGGTGCAACCCTGTTTCAGACAAATCTTCAAGAAGAGGCAGAGGGATTAGGGAGCAGGTGAGAGTAGAGGAAAGGGAGACAGAGTGGGGGGTGGGAGTGCCCTGCTCACAGGTCAGCCCTAGAGAGGATCACAAAGTCCGAAAAACCACAGTCAAGACTGAAAGGGCTCCTAGGAGTGACCTGGTCCTAAGAAACATTCGCAGAGGTGAGGTGACCCACCCAGGGTCAGCCAGAGAGCAGCTGGAGCTCAGACAAGAGCCCAGTACTTCTGCCAACCAGAAAGAGGTTGCCTTTAGACCTTCGTTCATCCACTGGAAATTCTTCCTGAATCTTAGGGCACTGCTCATTCCCACCAAGGGTTAACAGGGAATTGAGGTCTAAAGTCCCGTTGGTTGGAGCTAACTTTCTGAGCAGTCATTTCCTGTGAGCTTATGAACTTACACACACACACACACACACACACACACACACACACTACAGCAAAACGTAATATTTGATCAACAGTGAAGAATGTCTTAGCAATCATGAAAGGTCATTTCTAACTCATAAGATTTGATTAGTTTATTTGTTTATTTTTAATATTAGCCAAAGATAATAATTCATCCATCAACCTCTTGAGACTTAGTCAGTGTGTCAAAAGTCTCACTGAGTTGCCCATAGACACTGTGATCAGAGGGATTCCCTGGTGGCTCAGACAGTAAAGAGTCTGCCTGCAAAACGGGAGGCCCGAGTTCAATGCCTGGTTCTGGAAGGTCCCCTGGAAAAGGAAATGGCAACCCACTCCAGTATTCTTGCCTGGGAAATCCCATGGATAGAGAGGCCTAGTGGGCTACAGTCCAAAGAGTCACAAAGAGTCAGACACAATTGAGCGACTTCACTTTCATATTCACCGTGATCACAAGGAATACTATGGTCACTCAGGTCCGAGCGTGTGGTAACCCAGACAACTGCACCCCTGCCTCCCTGCCAAGGCCCAGAGAGGGACTATCTCTGGTGATGGACTAGCAGAGACAGGCATAATTATCCCAGGAATGGCCTGCAACAAGCCACTGCCCAGTTAAAACTGTGGAGGAAGCAGAATCAGGCTGGGAGGAGTTATGTTTTCTCATCAGAGACTAGGCAAGGGCTTGTAAAGAGTTCTCCATCCCCTGGAGTGGTAGCAGGACCATCTGGGTTCTCCCAGGCCCATGATATAAGTAAATGTAAAAACTGCATTTGTTGGGTCCTGATGAATAGGACGTGGTCTCCATGGAAACAACCTCTTGCCCAGGGCAAGAGAAAGGTTGCCATTATCCCCACCTAAGTAGCACCACTAACCTTGACTTCCAAGACCACAGGTGGTGCCCAGGGCAAGGGGTGGCGAGGAGATGAAGGTCTGGAGGTGGCTGTGTGGGTGACCACCGCTAGCAGGAGGGATGAGCTTCAAGTAGGTGGCACAGTCCAACAGAAGTAACTGACTGTCAACAGCAACATTCTGTTGGAAAATGTATAAGTCTCCTTCCATGAAGACTGGGTAACCAACAGACCTCAGGGGAAATGGAGCAGGGCAGAGAGGCAGCAGGCGTGGGCCTAACTGTAACCTTACAGGGACTCCTCGCAGAATGTACAGTGTCCAAGTCAGGAGCACAGCCCAGGAGTAAGGCAGCCTGACTTTGAATCACAGCTCCTCCACTTCCTCAACAGGTAACAGGCAGGTGTCCTAAACTTTAGTTTTCTCAGCTGAGAAAAGTTGGGATACTAATATCCAAGCAATATTGTTGATGAAGTGACATCATGCGCATGAGGCACTTTCAGTGTCCGGCACATTAGACCAAGTGCTTGTATTATTTACCTATTGCTGTATAACAAATTACCTTCAGACTTAGTGGCTTCAGACAACAAACATCTCCCAGCTTCTGCAGGTCAGGAACCTGGGCGCAGCTTAGCTGGATCCTCCTACCTCAAGGACGCTCGAGGGATGCCTTCAGGCAGTTGATCAGGATGTCCCTGAAAGCTTGACTGGAGGTGGGAGGGGACCTTCCATGCAAGTCCGCTGCATGGTTGCTGGCAGGCCTCAGCCCCTCACTACGCCTCACGACAGTGGCCGCTGGCTTTCTTCAGGGCACACAATCCAAGAGAAAGGAAGAGCAGGAGAGAGGGCCCAAGAAAGAAGGCGCAGTCCTCGTATAACTAATCTCAGAAAGGAACCCATGGTGACTCAGCTGGTAAAGAATCTGCTTGCCTTCTTTCGATCTGGGTTCGATCGCTGGGTTGGGAAGATCCCCTGGAGAAGGGACACATTACCCACTCCAGTATTCTTGAACTTCCCTGATGGCTCAGCTGGTTAAGAATCTGCCCGCAATGCAGGAGACCTAGGTTTGATCCCTGGGTTGGGAGGATCCCCTGAAAAAGGGAAAGGCTACCCACTCCAGTATTCTGGCCTGGAGAATTCCATGGGGTTGCAAAGAGTTGGACACGACTGAGAGACTTTCACATTCTATGCATTAGAAGGGAGTCAGCAAATCCAGCCCACATTCCAGGAGAGATAGTACAGAGTGTAAAGAGTCGGAGGCGGGAATCATTGGGGGCCATTTGAGAGAATGCTCACCAGAACATGCGTCAATGTTACCTGTTTTTATTATTCCTTTTGTGTATTTTATTCCCCACATTATTTTCAATTAATGCCACTGGAAGTTTCCAGTTCTTTTACTGCTCCTGTTCTTACTGGAAGGAATGCCTGCTTCAAAATACTTATTTATGTATAAAATATTTGAATTTTTATTGAGTTATAGTTGATTAACAATATTATATTAGCCTCAGGTGTGCAACGTGGTGTTCAATATTTTTACAGATTATATTATATTTAAAGTTATTATAAATTATTGGTTATATTCCCTGTGCTGTTTAATATATCCTTGCAGCTTATTTATTTTATACATAGTAGCTTGTACCTGTTTATCCCTTACTCCTATCTTGCCCTTCCCCCTTTCCTCTTCCCACCGGCAACCACTAGTTTGTTCTGTCTATCTGTGAGTCTGTTTCTATTTTGTTATATTCATTTGCTTGCTTCAATTTTAGATTCCACATATAAATGATATCATACAATATTTGTCTTTCTCCATCTGACATATTTCACTAAGCATAATACCCTCCCAGGTCCATCCATGTTGTTGAAAATGCAAGAATTTTATTCTCTTTTATGGCTTGGTAGAGTGTTCCCATATATATACTTATATATATTGTTTGTCAGTTGCTAAGTCATGTCTGACTCTTTGCGACCCCATGGACTGCAGCACACCAGGCCCCTCTGTCCTCCACTGTCTCCCAGAGTTTGCTCAGATTCACGTCCATTGAGTCAGTAGCGCTATCTAGCCATCTTATCTTCTGCTGCCACCTTCTCCTTTTGCCGTCAGTCTTTCCCAGCATCAGGGTCTTTTCCAATGAGTCGATTCTTCACATCAGATGGCCAAAGTATTGGAGCTTCAGTTTCAGCATCAGTCCTTCCAATGAATATTCAGGGTTGATTTCTTTTAGGATGGACTGATTTGATCTCTTCGCTGTCCAAGGGACTTTCAAGAGTCTTCTCCAGCACCACAACTCAAAAGCACCAATTCTTTGATACTCAGCCTTCTTTATGGTTCATCTCTCACATCCGTACGTGACTACTGGAAAAATCATAGCTTTGACTATACGGATCTTTGTCGACAAAGTAATATCTCTGCTTTCTCATATGCCATCTAGGATCGTCACAGCTTTCCTTTGAAGGAGCAAGCATCTTTTAATTTCATACCTGTAGTCACCATCAGCAGTGATTTTGAAGCCCAAGAAAATAATACCGGTCACTGCTTCCACTTTTCCCCTTCTGTGTGCATGAAGTGATGGAATCGGATGCCAGTGATCTTACAGTTTTGAATATATATATGTATGTGTGTGTGTTTTTTGAATATATATATGTGTGTGGTATATATATATATATATATATATATATATATCTGTTGAAGGACACTTAGGTTGCTTCCGTATCTTGTGTATTATAAATAATGCTGCTATGAACACTGAAAGTATCTTTTTAAACTAGTGTTTTTATTTTCTTTGCATATATACCCAGGAGTGGAACTGCTGGATCATATGGTAGTTCTGAGTTTTTTGAGGAAACGCCACACTGTTTTTGATTGTGGCTGTGCCAATTTACATTCGCCAGTGTACCAGGATTCCCTTTTCTCCACATCCTTACCAACACTTACTGTGGTCTTTTTGATGATAGACATTCTGACAGGAATGAGGTGATATCTTATTGTGGTTTTGATTTGCATTTCCCTGCTGATTAGCGATGCTGAGCATTTTTCATGTGCTTGTTGGCCATCTACGTCTTCTTTGACAAGAATGTCCATTCAGGTGTTCTGCCCACTTTTTAATTGGGTTGTTTTTTTTAAATTGAGTTGTATGAGCTGTTCATATATTTTGGATATTAACCCGTTTTCAGTCATATCATTTGCAAATATTTTATTCCATTCACTGGGTTGTCTTTTTTGTTTTGCTGTTGATTTCCTTTACTGTGTGAGAGGTTTTAAGTTGAATTAGAGCTCATTCATTTACTTTTGCTTCTGTTCCCTTTGCCTTAAGAGATAGAACCACAAAAATTGCTTACAATTTATGTTCTGCCTATGTGCTTCCAAATATATACACTGTCCAATGCCACTCATCTTTTAAGGCTAAACTCAAAAACCACATCCATGAAACCTTGGCAAATCACCCCCTTATAAAAGTAATCATTTCTTTCTCTGAAGTCCCAGGGAGATGTGAATAAGGGAAAGAATGGCTACTTTGTGCTCAAGGAGAAAAATCAATGACACTTAAATGAGTAGGAGCCAAGTAACTCAAAATACATTTCATGTACTTTTTTTCTCAAAAACAGGCTAGTGAGTTTTGGCTTCCTGGGTCAATGGGGCATCAGCTCTATTACACTATGATAGAAACTGCTTTGATATTTCTGCTTGTCCTGGAGTGTCTGAGCACCTATCCATTTGCTAACTCTTAGGACTAGTTTTCTCTAATAAAGGTGATACTGGTCCTAAACTGAAGGCTCCTCTGAAGGGTAGGCTTCAACACTCCTGCACAACACAGAGTCTCATGCCCCATGTAGGGATAGATGGTGCAGGAGAGAAATCGAACTGTGGTAGCTTGTTCTTCTATGAATGCTCTTGTGGGCTTGAAAATTCCATTTCCAACAAGACTCTGTTAGACCCTATTTCACACTATAATGGGTCCATGTGTGCTAAGTCACTTCAGTCATGTCTGACTCTTTGCGACCCTGTACACTGTAGCCCACCAGCCTCCTCCGTCCATGGGATTCTCCAGGCAAGAATACTGGAGTGGGTTGCCGGGCCCTCGTCCAGGGGATCTTCCCACTCCTGGGATCGAACCCAGGTCTCTTACATCTCCTGCACTGGCAGTCAGGTTCTTTACCACGAGTGCCACCTGGGAAACCCATAATGGGTCCAGGCATCCCAAAGGAATGACCTGCCACGTAAACTGCCCCAGGGCTTCCAAGGTGGCTGGGGATGCCTGAAGAAGAGAAAAAGTGAAGTGAGTGTGCCTGATATGGAGTCATGGAGCCAAATGGAGTCAGTTCAGCCTCAGCTGAGTAAAAGGACGTTTGGTCACGTCAGGAGAAGAGAAGGAAATTCACATCTGTTATTCTCCTGCAGCGTCAGGCTGAACACTCAGTAGCCACAGTCCTGTTGAATCCTTAGGAAAGCCTGGTGAGGGAAGGAGTATTTTCCTCATTTTACAGATAGAAAACTGACATCCAGCGCAATGAACTGGCTTGCCCAGGGTCATCCCACCAGTAGAAGACAGGGCTGCTGGACTCAACATCTGGGTTCCTTCCATGATCCTCACTTATAAACGACTATAAAAACAAAGGGACAAGCAGAGTTCTAAGACAAGCTAGCTAAAGCAATTCCAAAAATAACTATTACAGACCAAGCAAGTTTCGTTTAGTTCTCCAAGTTCTCAAATTAAATTTCAGCAAGGCTTCCCTTATTGGACCTGAGTTGTAAGATCAATAGATTTTCTAGAGTGACAACTTGGGGAAGGGGGTGGGAAAGAATCTTCGGGACAATTAATAAGACCCTCCCCCCACCATGCCTTGTCCCCCATTACCAGCTTACCTTTATCAGAAGATGAGTATTGAAAGCGATGACACACCAGAAAGCTTACAGGATGGGAAACCTAACAAAGCATCAGTTTCGATTCTTTGTGAACCATCGGCTCTCTCTCTTTACTCTTTCCATCTGGCTTTCTGGTCTTTCATGATTGGGTCTACTTTCCTTTCCTGAAGGAAATAACTCCCAAAGGGAAGGAGAAGGCTCACATCAAGGGAAGATACAGGACTGAATGAAAGCTGCAGGGGAAGAGGATGAGCCCTAAACCTTTGATGCCAACTCCTTTTCTCTCACATCAACTTGATGAAGCAGATTGGGTTAAACTGCCGGTGAGTCTTATTGGGGGTATGTGGTTATGGACATGGAGAGAAGAGAGGAGTTAGGTGGTTATGGAGAGAAGAGCTCCCTCAAGACAATATGGCAGCATATTTCCATTGATCTCAACAAACACTCTGTAAGCACAAACTCTCAGCCATGCGCTGAGCAACTGGGCTTGGTGAAACTCAGTTGGGACAGACATAGAACCTGCCCTCAAAAAATCTAGAATTCTTCAAGGGAGATACAAAGTGCACACAGAACTGAAAAATAAGACAGCGTGTTACAACTGCCATTAGAAAAATCAAACGACTATTCCTTAAAAAAAAAGGAAATTCTGACACATGCTATAATGTGAGTAAACTTTGAGGACATTAAGTAAAATAAACCAGTTACAAAAAGACAAATACTGTCTAATTCCACTTATGCAGTGTACCTAGAGCATTCAAATTCATCGAGGCAGAAAGTATAAAGGTGGTTGCCAGTAGGGGAAGGGAAAATAGGGAGCTGATGTTGAATGGATATAGAGCTTCAGTTTTGCAAGATAAAAAATCCCTGAAGGTTGGGTGCTCAACAAGATGAATACACTTAAAACTATTCAACTTTCCTGATGGTCCAGTGGTTGGGAATCCGCCTGCCAATGCAGGGGACACGGGTTCGAGCCCTGATCCGGGATGATCTCACATGCCGAAGGGCAACAAAGCCCATGGGCCACAACTACTGAGCCCCCATGCCTACAGCCCATGCTCCACAGAAAGAGAAGTCGCCACAGTGAGAAGCCAGCACACCGCAACTAGAAAAAGGCCAAGTGCAGCAACGAAGACCCAGCGTAGCCAATAATAAACAAGTAAATATATAGATAAATAAACACTAAAAAAACCTGTTCAACTGTACACTTAAAATGTTTAAGATGACAACATTTATGTGATGTGTATTTTGTCATCATTTTTTAAAATTTAAATGAAAAAAAATTACTATCAATTTGCAGGAGGTGAAGCAATGATATATCTAACTGGAGCTGTCAAAGAAGGCTTCATGGAGGAGGGGACACTTGAAATGAGCCTTTTAAAACAGACGGGCTAAAGATGGACAAAAGGGCATTCCAGGTGAATAGAGACGCAGGAAAAAAGGCATATTGAAAAAAAAAAATCCAGGCTTTTCTCTCTTTCATTGCACCAACCCTTAACAAACATTTTTCCAGCGATCAAGCCGCTGGAGCCTGTGTCTGTAACCCTCCACTGTGACATCTCTCTGAGGCACGGCTCTCCTGCCTCCCTCCCTTCATCTCTTCCCATCCTGCCTCTTCCGGCCTCCTGTCCTCATGCTGTCTCTCCAGTGTCTTTTCAACCTTCTAAAATGAACTCCTTGACAAAGGCTTGCTTTCAGCCCGGAAGAGGCGTTCCTGCAGGTATCTTTAATAACAGCAAATACCCAGAGACTCTCACACCTTTATTAACAGACCTTGTTTTGTTGTTCTTTTTCCTCCTTGGATACCAGAAGCTTAAGAAGAAATTACCTCAAGAAAAATAGAAAAGGAATTACCTCATCACCCACACAGGCAGATCTTGACTAAAAGCAGTCTTTCTGACAGTTACTTCTAGTGCCCGATCTCTCTGAGTAAGGGCAGTTTTACGCACCAGCACCCTGACGGGAGAGGCGAGGGGAGAAGCTCGGAGGGTGGGTTCCAGGGAGAATTTTTCCATCTTCAGAAGGATTATTAAACTTATGCTTCTCCGTGTTAATCATTGAGAGTGAAGGCAAGAATCCTTCTGTTTCTGATGAGAATGCATGCATGTGTGGGTGCTAAGTCACTTCAGTCACGTCAGACTCTTTGAGACCCCATGGACTGCAGCCCACCAGGCTCCTCTGTCCATGGGAATTCTCCAGTCACGGATACTGGAGTGGGTTGCCGTGCCCTCCTCCAGGGGATCTTCCCGACCCAGGGACGGAACCTGTGGTTCTTATGACTCCAGAATGGCAGGTGGGTTCTTTACTACTCGCGCCACCTGGGAAACCCCTGATGAGAATGGTGGCCAGGCAAAGGGAAGGCATTTCAGGCTCCGGGAGGAAACCCTGCCTTGCGCCTGCCCATGGGGCGTCAGGCCCACTGATCTGGGTGGACAACGCCAAGCTTTCCCGAATGTCTCCAGAGTGCACACTCAGGTAGCGGGGATGTTCAAAACGTGTCTGTTAAGCAAATCCATTGACCTTCCGTGACTATTCCCCGCTATTTCACACTGCACAGTGTGGCTTGGAGAGACTCCTGGATCTCCAGTTGGAAAACTGCCCAGTTTTTAGTTATCTTTTTGTCTTGTCCTTTATTTTTGATTCGTACCTTTAGATTTGAACGAGGAATCCTATGCTTTTTGGGTTGCATCATGCCACTTCCTGGAAGACCACTGGCCCTGATCTTCTCCACAAAGTCTGTCTCTGCTCTGGAGAACTGACACTGTCCCTTTCACAATACTTTCAGCTCAGTCTAGACAGTTTTCAAGTAATCAAATGCTGGAGGGAAGGCAGAGCTCAGGGTGAAGTAGGGAGTCAGCCTAATGATTTCTTTGTTGGAATGATCCCTTGGGAGTCAGTGGGAGTGGAAATCCAATTTAGGGACCACAGTCCTTCCTTGGTGTCTATTCAATTCCATTAGAAATTATCACAGCAAAATCACGGCATCTCAGCACTGAGAGGATCTGGAGGTGTTATCTCAGCCAAGCTCAGCATCGCACAGCAATCCTCCAGAAGCATCCCAGCTGGCTACTGCTGCTCAAATAATCAGACATGTTCTCTGATGGAGTGAAATTAATTAGAGAAGTCTTCTGCAGACTAGGTGAAAACTAAAAATCTGCTTATGTTGTAGCTTATATGCATGGATACTAATGCCTGACATACATGTCCATAACATTTGTGTGGACTGACCAACTGACTGATTGAATGATTTATAAAATGGAGTAAATTGGCAAGGAGGCAGAAAGGGGAAGGAAGGAAAGTAATTGCAGTGATGAGAGGCAGTGGGAAGGGGTGGGGGAAACCTTTTTCTTTAAGGATTTTTTTCCAGGTTTCATGGAGAGTAGGGTAGGGAGAGGGTTTCCCAAGTAGCACTAGCAGTAAAGAGTCTGCTTGCCAGTTAGTGAGGTGTAAGAGACGAGGGTTTGATCCCTGGGTCAGGAAGATCCCATGGAGGAGGGCATGGCAACCCACTCCAGTATCCTTGCTGGGAGAATCCCATGGACAGAGGAGCCTGGCAGGCTGTGGTCCATAGGGTCACACAGAACTGGACACGACTGAAGAGACTTAGCACACACACAAGGTAGGGAGGGTGGCCTGATTGTCTCAGCAGATGTTTTTCATTCCCTTACAACAGCTCTTCGACTGACCAGCAAAACCCCCAATAATCTAATATATAATTAATTGCATCAGATTTTACAAAGAAATCCATTTGTAAATTGAATTCAATTACTTAAAATTAATATAAAAGTTACTAAAATTGGACTCAAAGGGAGAGGGAGAGGGTGGGATGATTTGGGAGAATGGCATTGTAACATGTATACTATCAGGTAAGAATCGAATCGCCAGTCTATGTCCGACGCAGGATACAGCATGCTTGGGGCTGGTGCACGGTGATGACCCAGAGAGATGTTATGGGGAGGGAGGTGGGAGGGGGGTTCATGTTTGAGAACGCATGTACACCCGTGGTGGATTCATGTCAATGTATGGCAAAACCAATACAGTATTGTAAAGTAAAATAAAGTAAAAATAAAAATTAAAAAAAAAGTTACTAAAGATAAATATTGCCTATTTTCTGACTTGCCTTCTTAAGACTTTCTCCCACCCTCCCTCTCTCTCTCTCTCTCTCTCTCTCTCTCTCTCTCACACACACACACACACACACACACACACACACACCCAGGGCTTACAAATCATTGCTCTCTGACCTCCTAACAGCGATCTTTGCTCTAGCTCAGGCAACCCTCCAGCTTTAACTCTCGCCCCCAAACAGCTGACTCCGGACCCATTAGGATGGCAAAGGCCTTCCCAGCACCTCCCCACCCCCACCCCCCCATTCCCACACACCCATCACAGCTCTGTGTGCGGGCATGGCTGCTCAGCTAGAACAGCCTCATCCCTGGCCGCAGACAGGCGGCCAACAGGCGCTGCATCCTCCCTGCAGTGTGGGAGGGTTGGGGAGAATTCCCAGGGGTGCAGACTGCAAGCGCTCGCTCCCTGAAATCTCTAGGTGATGACAGCTCACGCAGCCTTGCAGGACTGTCCAAGGCGGTCCTGGACACCATGGGCTCAAATGAGCCAGTGTTTTCCCTGCCCGCTCTCCTTCCCACCCCTGCACATACCCTGGAAATGGTTCGCACCCACCGGGCACCACAGCAAACTCTCTTCCCTGCGTGTGCCAAGGTGCCTGGCGTCTGAGTCTTCCCTGCAAGACTTCACCCTCCAGCACAGTCCCTTCTGGAGCATATGGGGATGTGGTGAGGACGGCAGCAAAGGCTGCAGAGGCTGGTGCCGAAGATGCTCTTTGTGTTCTGGATCCTTCCCGGATAGGTAACCTCTCCCAACGGGGCCTCACCCTCCCCCAGTATCTGGGATTGGGAAACCACGGGGCATCAGCGCCAAGGGAGATCGATAGAAGGAAACCACATGCTGTTTTTCTGGCAGGAAGAACAGCCAATTCAGATAGCACCAGCCAGATCCTCCCGGTGTTCAGTAATTCAGCTACAAATAGGCCCTTGGCTTTTTGCTTTTCATTTTGCAGATAATTGTAGCTATAACTCATCAAACATCTCCTAGCTGGTCTCTGGTACTTAGACAATGTGGAAAGGACCCTAGACAGGAATTAAGGTTTATGGAGCTCCTCTGCTGCATCTGACCCTCTGCCAGACTATCTGCATCACTCGTCAGATGCGGGCTGTCATTTCCAGCCCTGTGAATCAGAATCAATCATTCCTCCTCATCCTCCCTCGGCATTTCGTTGGCCCAAAGATTGCTGGGTGTTTTTCACGCAGCTCTGTTCTGCAGTGATTGGGTGTCCTGTCTGTCTCTCCACTCAGGCTGGGAGCTCTCTGAGGGCAGGTCATCATCTTCCTGGGTCCCTCTTAGCTCTGAGCATAGACTCAGATACACGGAAACTCAACAAAGATCCATGCAGTGGAATTCCTACCTTCTGCTTTCTGTCTCTAGCAATCTATCCTCAGCAAAGGGAGCCTGGCCCTCCGTGGGAACGGCTCCCACACATGGGTGCACGTTAAGTCGCGACAGTCATGTCTGATTCTGTGCAACCCTACGAATGGTAGCCTGCCAGGCTCCTCTGTCCATGGGATTCTCCAGGCACGAATACTGGAGTGAGTTGCCATGCTCTCCTCCAGGGGATCTTCCTGACCCAGGGACTGAAACTCCATCTCCTACGTCTCTGCACTGGCAGGCGGGTTCTTTAACACTAGCACCACCTGGGAAGTCCTGCTGCTGCTAAGTCGCTTCAGTCGTGTCCGACTCTGTGCGACCCCATAGATGGCAGCCCACCAGGCTCCCCCATCCCTGGGATTCTCCAGGCAAGAAGAGTGGAGTGGGTTGCCATTTCCTTCTCCAATGCGTGAAAGTGAAAAGTGAAAGGGAAGTCGCTCAGTCGTGTCCGACCCTTAGCATGGACTGCAGCCCATCAGGCTCCTCTGTCCATGGGATTTTCCAGGCAAGAGTACTGGAGTGGGGTGCCATTGCCTTCTCCGGGAAGTCCTAGATGGGTTGTATTCAAAGATCTGGTGATACACAGAGACAAGAGTTAGGATGTGTTCCACGTGACCTTCAAGGGCCAGTACCAGCAGTGTGCAGGGGCCTAAGCCCGAGTCTTATAGGATTGTCCTTCTCTGCCCAATCTGGCCTCAAGACAGGAAGCCACTTGCTTCCTTTGGCTTTAGGGGCATGGAGTTGCCTCTCTACCCGAGCCACACACCTCCCACATGCTGAGTCCAGGAGGCCTTTCCAGGTCTGTCTGGATCTGATGTCAATGTTCGATGTCTTCAGGTCAGTTTCAGTAATGCTGTGCTGGGCTAGTGCCTGTGGGGAGCTGGAGCTGGCCTCTACTCACAAGAGCCCAGTGTTAATATTCTGGAATTTTGCAAACCAGTTGCCATTATGTTGTTAGCTTAAAATCAGCCATGCCGGCAGTATTTACATGACAGAAATTGGCAAATGATACAAAACCAGGACTTCTGCCCATTAAGAGCCAGTGATTAAACATGAAACATACACATCTTGGAAGTTCGTTTTCCTCCCTGGGCCCAAAGGGGACAAATTCTCAGTAGCACTATTAGAATAAGTGTGCATCCAGTGCTCACCGGATGCCTGAGCCCCCCAAGAGATGACCCCAAAAGTCACAGGTACTTGGTTCGGTCCTCCTCACCCTCATCCAGGGCCTCTGGGGCTCCACTTCTCTGCCTGGAGTCCCTATGAGCAAGAAGCGAGTCCCTTCTGACTTTGATCCCACACAGTTCAGCTCAGCTGAAGACCCACAGCCAATGTGTATGCTCCCTGACTCAGCCATGAGGCAATTCCCTGTCTGCACATCTGTCTCATCCAGGAAAAGAAAGAAGAGTTTTAGGGCAGTTCAGGATTCATTACCCTGATTTACTCATGGCGTTCCCCACAGAGAGAGGCAAGTCTGTTTCCTTGGGATGGGTGGTGAGCCAGGAGGTCGTAGCCACGAGCACCCCTTCCTCGGGGCCCATCCTTGTCACCCTTGAGCCGAGGTGACTGAGGCCTTATTTCTAACACAAAATCTTCCTGTGTTGCATTTGACTGTGGCTGTTGAAGACAAGTCAATGACGCCCTTTTAAGGTACAGAACTGACCTGTCAATATCCAAACCCAGACATTCAAACCCCATGGGCGGGATTTTGTGTGGTTGGGTTTTGTTTGTTGTTGTCTCCAGACTTGGGAGAGGCCTCCAGAAAAACAAAGGTGGGGGACTTCAGTGGCCTCCAACCAGAGACCAGGGCAAAAGCAAATCCAAAGGCACAGAGGGGTCTCCAGGCTCAGAGGAGCTTCGAGAGAGGGATTAATTCCTCCAGGGCAAGTGGTCCTTCCAGCAGGAATAGCTTCCAAAGCTAACAACATTTCCCCGAACACCTGCCTGACAGCGTGACCTAAGTCTAGTTCAAAAATGCATCTGCAGAATTGAAGGCAACAACGTCAATAATTTTATTCAGAACTGGAAAAAAGTGACCTTGGGCTGACTCCTCCAGCCCAAAGGAACGATTAAAGTGCACGTTATTGCTAATATTTAATCTGCCATACCAGCACCCAAGAGAACAGAGCAATTCCTCCTTTCAAACTTCTTCAGACTTCTCCCATCACAGAACCTTCCACAATGGAGTGATTTGGACTTAAAAATGCTAGCTATTCCTGCTCATCATCTTCCAGTAGAATGCTACTTTTCAGAGCCTGAGTCCCATCTCCTGCTTTTTGCCCTAACAGCTGTGGATCACGCAGATCACGTGGACAAAGCAGGGTTGCATAAGTCCTTCTTGGTGTTAAAGTTGAAAATAGAAATGATTGGGTGCCACTCTGTCTTTGACTCAGCTCAGAGAATAAGGGTCAGATGCTTTCTTTAATTTTCAGGTGCACTTGGGCTGCAAGAGCCCTGCAGGTATGTTTGTAAAACCCTTTTGAAAGGATCTGGGCCTCCCCTGGTAGCCCAGGGGTTAAGGATCCACCTGCCAATTCAGGGGACACGGGCTCAATCCCTGGCTAGGGAACTAAGATTCCACATACTGCGGAGCAACTAACCCCATGTGCTGCAACTACTGAAGCCTGGGAGCCACAACAAGAGAAGCCACTGCAAGAAGCCCAAGCATGGCAACTAGAGAGTAGCCCCTGATCGTCACAACCAGAGGAACCCTACGTGCAGCAGTGAAGACCGAGCAGAGCCAAAAATAAAGAAAGAAATACACTGAAAAATAAAATAGAAATGACAAGAAAGCTAAACTTAAAAAAGAAAAAGAAAGGGTTACATGTCCTGTGGTGCCTCTCAGGCACATCTGAGTCAAGGCTCTCCAGCTCTGGGAAGGCATCCTTGATATATGCTTTCCCCTTATCTATGCACACACCTGACCTGTGTGCCTAACTGTCCTCATGACACCTGCAAGGGTGATAAACCATCCACTCAGAGACGTGTTCAATATTTGTCACATTTCTCAACCTGCCTTTGGTTCGAAGCTTTCAGAGGGGTTGTTCAGCTCCCTCACATAAGTGGACGCAAGGTTTACACTTTCCAGGATGATTTGTTGCCCTCTGCAAGATTTTCCATCACAATGCAAATATTTTTGGACATTTGAATCAATTTTTTGATTACATTTTCCTAATATAATGTTTCCATTTCTAGTCGCTGACTTGAAAAAGCAACACTGCATTTTTGCTGTAAAGTTTTACTCTATATACAATACACATATTTTTGCTATCATGTATGCTTCTCCCTAATTTAAACCTTTAATAACTTAAGTCAACTTGCTTATTCATGTGTACAATGTGTTCAGG
This sequence comes from Capra hircus, assembly GCF_001704415.2. Taxonomy (NCBI): domain Eukaryota; kingdom Metazoa; phylum Chordata; class Mammalia; order Artiodactyla; family Bovidae; genus Capra; species Capra hircus. The sequence continues at coordinate 18,907,810 of NC_030821.1, read as the reverse complement.
CTCTGTACCAGACAGGAAATTAAGGAAAATATAAACTGCATTATTTGGGTTCAAGGAATGCCCAATTGTGTTCAACAAATAATACACAATAGCATAAAATACAGTCCTGAGAAACCTGTATGCAGGTCAAGATGCAACAGTTAGAGTCGGACATGGAACAATGGACTGGTTCAAAATTGGGAAAGAAGTCCATCAAGGCTGTATATTGTCACCCTGCTTATTTAACTTATATGCATAGTGCATCATGAGAAATGCTAGGCTGGATGAATCACAAGCGGGAATCAAGATTACTGGGAGAAATATCAATAACGTCAGACATGCAGATGATAATACTTTAATGGCAGAAAGCAAAAAGGAAAAAATGAGCTTCTTGACAAAGGTGAAAGAGGAGAGTGAAAAAGCTGGCTTAAAGCTCAACATTCAAAAAACTAAGATCATGACATCTGATCCTATCACTTCCTGACAAATAGATGGGGGAAAAGTAGAAACAGCGACAGATTTTATTTTCTTGGGCTCCAAAACATTGTGGACAGTGACTGCAGCCATGGAATTAAGGAACCTTCTTGCTCCTTGGAAGAAAAGCTATGACAAACCTAGACAGCATATTAAAAAGCAGAGGCATCACTTTGCTGACAAATGCTCACATAGTCAAAGCTATTGTTTTTCCCGTAGTCATGTACAGATGTGAGAGTTGGACCATAAAGAAGGCTGAGTGCCTAAGAATTGGTGCTTTCAAATTACAGTGTTGGAGATGATTCTTGAGAGTCCCTTGGACTGCAAGGAGATCAAACCAGTCAATCCTAAAGGAACTCAATCCTGAATATTCATTGGAAGGACTGATGTTGAAGCTGAAGCTCCAATACTTTGGCCACCTGATGCAAAGAACTGACTCACTGAAGAAGACTCTGATGCTGAGAAAGATTGAGGTCAGAAGGAGAGGATGAGATGGTTGGATGGCATCGCCGAGTCAACGTACATGAGTTTGAGCAAATTCCAGGGGATAGTGACGGACAGGGAAGCCTGGTGTGCTGCAGTCACAAAGAGTCAGACACAGCAGAGGGACTGAACAACAGGAACAGTGCTAGATCAGTAGGATACATGAGCCGTCAGCTCAGGAACCAGTTTACAGCCTTCAAATCTCCAGAGAAACAGGATTCCCACCACAAAACTGGCCCAACATAGAGGATGGATGACAGCCAGATTCTTAGCTAGTAACTGTTTCATAAGAAATGACCTCTTGCAGGACAAGTCAAAATCTTCTACAAAGAACCCTGTGGAAAACATGAATTGATCCTTTTACCAGCCCCAACTTGGAGAGGCTCTGTCCCAGGCATTTCTAGGATAAGATGGAGGAGAGAGACCCACCTGACTCATAAAAAAGGAAAGCCTTCACTCACCTTGGGTGCCTCTGGTCCCAGAGCAGTGGGCTTTGGTTCTCTCTCACCTAGTTCCAAGGGGTTCATTTCACAAAAACTTACAATAGTCCTAAGACTGTATCAGCCTCCCACTCTCATCTCGGTACCACAGCAGTCCACACCTCCAGAGAGCTGACGGGCACATTATCAGGAAGAAAGGAAAGAACGAACGTTGACTGCAGTTCAACCTTGGAGATCATCCTCCCAGGAGTTCTCAGCATCTTTTGACAAACGGCACCATCCAGAGCCCTGGAGATGTAACGATGGCTCCAGGCCAGCTTTCCTTGCCCTTTTAGCTGCAGACACTTTCACTTAGATCTTCCCCTATGAGCAGATTCGGTCAAACAAGGGGAATCCCAAATTACATAAACCCAGTAGGTACAATCTAAGGGGTGTGTGGGGGGAGGAACAAATCATTTTACAGTAAAAGAGAGGACACATTATCATCATGATTAATATAGGATAGAATTTAGAGTATCTGATATTGGGGGAGTGGGGGTAAATTATTTAAAATAATTTGAAATCCATACCCCTGCTTCTAAGTGAGGTTGTTGTTGTTAAGCTGCTAAGCCATTTTCAACTCTCTGCAACCCCATAGGGGTTCCCAGGCGGTGCTACTGGTAAAGAACCCACCTGCCAATGCAGGAGACATAAGAGACATGGGTTCGATCCCTGGGTTGGGAAGATCCCCTGGAGAAGGGAAAGGCATCCCATTCCAGTATTCTTGCCTGGAGAATTCCATGGATAGAGGAACCTGGCAAGATACAGCTTATGGGATTACAAAGAGTCAGACATGACTCAAGTGACTTAGCATGCACGCACACATGGCCTCCATAGTGAGTTCCCAATTCCATTTAAAGTCAACCTCAATTCATTGACTTAGGTGTCAAGTCTTGACAATGGTCTCCACAAGGTTGTAGTATCCATGTCTGTAGGATGAATGACTTTGGCCAAATTACTTAACCTCTCTGGTATTGTTTCCTTCACCCTAAAGATGAAGCTGTGATTCTTAGGTTCTCTTCCAGCTCTCAAAATTTTAAAATTCTATGACTACACTACACAGAAATAGCCTTACCCTTAAATAACTGTTCTTTATTTGGGGAATAACTTATGTAGGTAGTAACCTCCAGCATCCCAAGAAATGCACAGAGCCACATGCAGTAGGCTGGGACAGACTCCTCCAGGGAACTTGAAAGGAGTCTTCCAGAACAGCCAGGGTGATCCACTCACACCAGCCTTATAGTCACTCTTGACCCCAAAAGAGCCACATTGTCTGCAGGGATAAGGAGCCCTGAAAAAGTAGGGCAGTGATGGAAACTGTACGATGTTTCGACGCAGCTGGATGGGGTTTCAGGAAGCCAAGGGTCAAATGACAAGGTGACTGTCATGCTCTCAGTACATTGTTCTTGCAATGGTTGGGTTTCTGGACACCAAGTGTTCAAACCGCCCCAGGGATTTGGAAGATGAGCTTGGGAGGAGAAGCAGAAGAGGGAGGGAAGGGTGAGGTGCGTGTGTGTGGAGTGACAAGTTACCCTGACACTCACCTGAGCCCCTGAATGAGGCATTGTTTGTGCTCCTGGTAACCGGAGCTTCTCTGGTGTGTCATGTACAGTACGGGCTTCTCCACCCTTCCCGCTGGGCCTGTAGGGTGTGTTGGATGTGTTGAAACAATTCTAGGCTCAAGCAGATGGCTCACTAGCCACTGAAGGCGGCGCCCAGACGCTGCCCTGGGCCTCAGGCAGCTCGGGAGTTCTGCTGTGTCAGGGACCCAGCGCTATGATCTTCTTGTCTTCCAAAAAGGCTGTGGCAAGCTGGCTGGTGTGACATGGAGGAGCTCTAGGTGGCATGGACCTTTTGCCTGTATCCCTGAAGGATGGAAACAGAAGATGCTCTGGGAGCTCTGGCTTCAGGACCTGACACCTGTGGACATTTCCTAATCCAGAAAGCAAAGGAACTACATTTGTTCAGCAGGAGAAGTGACTTCTGCTCATCTTGGGTGTAGAGAGTGCCTGTTGCATCCATTGGAGCACAGTGACACTCCGGGGAGCCGACGGTGATGCGGTTCGATCCCTGGTTGGGAAGATGCCCCAGAGGAGGGCATGGCAACCCACTCCAGTGTTCTTGCCTGGAGAATCCTATGGACAGAGGAGCCTGGCGGGCTACAGTCCATGGGGTTGCAGAGAGACACAACTGAGCAACTGAGCATGCGTGCACCAAAGCAGGAGACGTCAGCCTCCAATCCAGTGGCCAGAGCACAAACCCCACGCCTGGATCCAAATCCTTGTGGGGTCTCTGAGCACAGGTCCCCGATAACTCCACACTGAACAGAAAAGAAGCCCATGCCTGTCTTTGGGCTCTGGTCACCCCTGCAGGTAAAGGCAGGTTGGGTGTGGCCCCTTGGAGACTCCCTGAAGAACACCTGTTCTGAGAAATGGTAAGCCTGACTCATCACGTGGCACTCTTCCCTTGGACTCAGCCCTGGCTCTGTGCTTAGCCAGCTCAGAGCAGTCACAGAGGGTGGCTCTTAGGTGAGTCATAAAATAAGAGGCTGACCGTTTACACTCCTGGCGAGGGGGACGGGGGCGCAAGATTTTCAGAAAAAAGCAGGAAGAATCAGTTTCTATTCACGCTCTCTCCTTCTGGATTCTGTTTGCCTGTGGTGATGACGGAAAGTGCCACGAGAAGCACTAATACGCTTTTCACTGCTTCTAAAACTGTTGAAAGTTTCTGACCAGTGTTCAATGAGAAGAGTTAAACTAAGAAGGCCACACAGTTTGTTTTTTAACATAAATGATCAGATTATACAACCAACCATCTAAATCTGTACCATTCAATGCGGCAGCCGCTAGCCACACGTGGCCCTTTAGGTAGGTGAGTAGGTTTAGTCATTCAGGCGTTTCCACCTCTTTGTGACCCCATGGACTGCAGCCCGCCAGGCACCTCTGTCCATGGGATTTCCCAGGCAAGAATACTGGAATGGCTTGCCATTTCCTTCTCCAGGAGATCTTCCTGGCCCAGGGACTGAACCTGGGTCTCCTGCATTGCAGGCAGACTCTCTACTGACCCCATTTCCATCAAATTCATTGAAATCTAAAATGCAGTTCCCCGGTCACACCAGCTGTATTTCAAGTACTCGCATGTGGCTAGTGGCTGCAGCAATAGACAGCAAGCTACAGAGCAGCTCCACCACCATGGAAATTCCTGTTGGATAAGACCTGATCTGAACACACGGCAAGTGTTAGAGACTCAGTTAACCACTCATTCATGTTTATTCAACAAATATTTATGGAGGGTTGGCTTTGTTTCAGGGGAACCGAAAGAAAAACCAGGTGGTCTCTGTACTCCGGGACTTTGATGGGCACACATATGTGTAATCATAGCTATGTACCTTTTCATCCTGGGAATAAAACAAGCCTCACACAAGTGAAGAGAACTCTTACAAAAGGTCAGCTTTAGGGCAGAAAAGCGGGGGAGGGAGTCAACTGGATGAGCTTATAAATCTTTCATTCAACACCTGCTTGCAGATGTGTGGTGGTTAAGTTAGCTTAGACTTGAGTAACAGGTGTCATAGCCACAGAGCGAGAAAACCAAGGAAAGACAGCCCAGACCCAAAATTCTCCTAGAACTCCTGACTGTGCCTTTTAAAGAGGGCAGCTTTGTGAATGAGCTGGCGGGGGAGAGGGCCGTTTCTCAAGCCATCCTATCTTAACCAAAGGGTGCGGGTAAGCTAAGTTTGCCATTCACCTCCTGGAATTCCTGAACACCCAGCTTCCCTCCACACTGCTGAGAAAGTGGTGAGCAACCAGCTGGCTTTTTCTCCAGCACAGCTGCTCCTTGTTTGAAGGATTTTCACTGAGTGATTTTAAATGTTTTTACAAGGTGTTCAAATTGGGCAACCGCATTTGATATGCAGAGTCTGGGAAAGCAATCACAAGGCATCAAGATTGACTGGTTGCCACAGAACTTTTCAGCCCAAGGGAGGGGACGTCTGAGGAAGAAAGACTCCAGAGTAAAGGGCAGACCCTGGCTTCAGTCACTCGAAATACCACCTGAAAAGGATGACTTGAGCAGGAAAGAAGCACATGGGAAAATACAGGAAGCTGAATCAGAGTTCCCAGGAAGACGAGGATGTATTTTTCAACCTTGAGGGATTTGTAATGAATTACAGTTGGGTGATATGGTACAGCCGTCCTTCAAAGACACTTTTGAGTTTGTTTGGTGAGAATGTCTTTTCACACTTGGGGACCACTAGAGATGGTTTGTGAGTCACGAGTCTAGGTGCTAGGTTTCTCTGGACAGCCACGCTACGGAAGAACTATTGTGAAAGATTATGGAAACATAAATTATTATTTTTTTAATATTATGTTTTGAGTAGGGTATGTATTCTCATGATTCAAAGTTCAGCAAAAGTATGAAAAGGTTCAGGGCGAAAAGTCTCTCCCCACCCCCATCCCCTGCCTGCCTGGTCCACACATCTCTCTCCTACCTCCACCTGGGCAGCCATTTGGAACCCATCCCAAGCTTCTTTATTTTTGGCAGGAAAATACAGATTACATTTTCATTTCTCCCTCTCCCTCATCTCCATTTCACACAAAATGTACCAACTATATACACTGGTCTTGCTTGCTCGCTTCAGTCATGTCTGACTCTGTGCAACCCTGCGGACTGTGGCCTGCCGGGCTCCTCTGTCCATGGGATTCTCCAGGCAAGAATACTGGAGTGGGTTGCCACGCCCTCCTCCAGGGAATCTTCCCAACCCAGGATGGAACCTGGGTCTCTTACATCTCCTGCATTGGCAGAGGTGTTATTTACCACCAGAGCCACTTGGGAAAAGCCCTACACACCCATCTTTTGCTTAACCATTTAATAACTGTCTTGGATGTCTTGGAAATCTTCTCTGTTGGGGTGGAGAGCACAGGTCATTCTTTTTCACAGCTGCATGGTTCGATGGTTGCAGGAAGGGGGAACCCCTTCCAGGGCCCCAAGAGTGGGCTCTTATCAAACACTCAGAAATGAATTGTCCAAGGAGATATATGTGCTGAAAAAGCAAGACTCTATTGGAAAGCAGCAGGATAAGGGAACCCAGGAGAACTGCTCAGCCGTGTGACTTGCAGTCCTGGGTTTTATGGTGATGGAGTTAGTTTCTGGGTTGTCTCTGGCCAATCATTCTGACTTAGGGTCCTTCCTGGAGGTGCTCGCATCGCTTAACCAAGATGGATTCCAGCGTGAGGGTTTCTGGGAAATTGGCAGGATGTATGGTCTCCTCCTTCCTCCTTTTGGCCGCTCCAAGTTCTCCAGGTTAGTTGTTGGTGGCAGCACTGTATTCTTCATCGGGACCTCCTGCTGTGAGACAACTCAGGTAAGTGGTTAGTATCATTCCTGACCAAGGAGTACAATTTTGTCAATGGTTCCCTAACAAGACATCATCAATTTAATGGTACCCTACTGATGGACACTTAGCTGCTTCCTATATTTACTATTTCAACAATGCTGTAGTTAGTTACCCTGAATATACATTATTTCACATGTGCCTAGTACATTTCTATTGTAAAATCCAAGAATTGGAGGTCAAAGGGTATAAGCATTTATAATTTAGGTAGATATAGCCAAATTGCCCTCCATGGAGTTTTGCAAATTTACACTTATACCAGCAAGGATCCAGAGTGCCAACAGAATGAATTATCAAATTCTGGGATTTCTGCCAATACAATAGGTGAAAATGGAATCTCAGTAAGAACTAATTTGCATTTCTTCTATTATGAGTGAGCTCAAACATCTTTTATATGTTTAAGAGACATTTGTGTTTGCTTTTCTATGAACTGTCTGAGAGTATCTTTTGCTCATTCTTCTATGGAATTATTGGTTCTTTTTAAAAGTCAATTACTTATTAATTTTTCTCATCAACTGTATTATCAATTTCAAACTCTACTTCTCAAGGACACTAGCCCTTTGTCTGTAATAGGAGGAACAAAGAGCATGAACACGGGGCTAATCAGTAACGCTCTTGCCCACAGGTGTTTTGATGATTCCCCATAAAATTCTCATCAAGGCAAGCCCTTCCCTCCCCACCCCCATACTCCTCCCCGCTCTGCCCGGCCCTGACTCCTCAGGTCACAGCAGCTTTCTGACTGCCCCTCGCTCATTGATTTTCTTCCTTGAGGCCTTTGTACTAGCTGTTTCCTCTTCCTGGAAGGACATTTTCCCTTTATCCTCCTGGTAAATTCCTGCTCACCTCCTCAAGGCCTGCGGCACCTTCTCCCACAAAGAGTGGGGACAGGGGAAGGGACAGTATGAAGCTCTGAGGCTCTTCCGCCAGCTCAAAGTGGCTGAGGGGAGGCCCAGGCTGGGCTAATGCCTGGAGAGTAATGTGAGTCGAGACATGGGGTCAGTGGGAGGCCCTGTGAGCGGCAGAGGCTTATGAGGCCTGAGGACTGTGTGGCCGAGTCAGGAAGCATCTGCAGGGCAGGGCTCGTGGAGGGGGAGCCTGGCGGTCGTAAATCCTCGTGGGGCATGAGGCCTGGGCCTATGTGTTCAGTGGGTTGTGCTTTCTGAAGAGATCGGAGGACAGAGAGCAGAGAGCTGGGAAGGTCAGGGTATGAACATCAGGGACTCAGGACAGGGCTACAGAATCTCTCAGGGGATTGTAAGCAGAGCAATTTCAACTAGAAACCTAGGCACCCTGACCTAACCTGGAAGTCCCCTCACTTCCAGGAACCCACAAGGAGGAAAGGGATGAGTGATAGCTCCGCCTCTGGTAAGAAGAATAACTGAAGGAAAATATTAAGAAAGACAGAAAGTTCTGCGAATGCGGGAGCCTGGGAAGACTCAGAAAATGCTTTAACCCTAGACCACACAGTGCCAGTCCCAGCCGCTGTCCGCCCCATCCACTGTGTGTCCAGATTCACCACACTCTGAAAGAAGAGTTTCCTGGCTGCTAAATTGGCCTCCCAGCTGTGCTGTGCTTCAGGGCAGACAAGCTGGGCAATTGGCGAGTACCACAAGGAAAGGAAAGGGGTCAGATGAAAAAACCTGGGACTCAGCCTTTGCAGGGCTTCCCTGGTGTCTCAGATGGTAAAGAATCTGCCTGCAGGGCAGGAGACGTGGTTTTCATCTCTGGATTGGGAAGATCCCCTGGAGGAGGGCATGGCAACCCACTCCAGGTATTCTTACCTGGAGAATCCCCATGGACAGAGGAGCCTGGCGAGCTACAGTCCATGGGGTCACAAAGAGTCAGACACGACTGAGCAACTAAGCACAGCACAGCATAGCCTTTGCAAGAGAAGTGCCGCTAGCTAATATCCTGGGTAGTGCCCTCAATCAGCCAGGAGAAGTCAGAGCAAGAGCTCAGAGGCACCTTCTCATTGGAGGCTGCCCTAGGAGCAGCTGTTCAGTACAGCCCACCCTGAGGCTCCCCCATACACTTCCTCATGTATTCATTCAATCTATTTGTTTAGGGGGCATCTACTTCATGTCGAGGGCTTCCCTGGTGGCTCAGTGGTAAAGAATCTGCCTGCCAATGTAGGAGGTGCAGTAGGCTCAGGTTCAATCCCTGTGTCGAAGATCTTCCCTGGATCTTCTCCAGGGAAGGTCCCCTGGAGAAGGAAATGGCAACCCCCTCCAGTATTCTTGCCAGGATAATCCCATGGACAGAAGAGCCTAGTGGGCTACAGTCCATGGGCTCGCATAACAGTCGGACACAACTGAGTGACTGAGCATGAGGGAGCACTGCATATTGAGCACTTTGCCAAGAGACGTAAAGACGAGTGAAGAACCACCTGCCCCATCACTATGGTCCAGTGGGAGAGATGGACACATGTATCAGCCCGGGTCACGTGCTCAGAGGGAAATGAGCAGTGGGGCTTGCAGAGGTGCAGAGAGCAGGGCCAGGCCCAGATTTGGGGTGTTTGAAAGGCTTCCTAACATAAAAATTACTCTTCAGCTGATGACCTACCTGTGAGAGGCCCCTGGGCACACGGGTCCCAGGGTGGAGTGGAAGGCTTTCCCACAGTACAGAAGGAGCCTTTAGTTAACATGCTGGTGTGTGTTCAGTCACTCAGTCGTGTCCAGCCATTCTGTGATCCCATGAACTGTAGCCCTCCAGGTTCCTCTGTCCACGGGATTTCCCAAGCAAGAATACTGGAGTGGGTTGCCTTGCTCTCCTCCAGGGGATCCTCCTGACCCAGGGATCAAACGAGTCCCCTGTGTCTCCTGCATTGCAGTGGATTCTTTACCCCCTGAGACACCAGGTGAAGGAAGAGACTTTAGGAAACCAGAAAGATCGAGGCTTTCTTCCTCCTGATTATTCTGACCCAGCCGCCAAATTCCTATACAACTATACCTCAGAGGGAATGCATGTGCAAATTCTAAGCCCAGAATAGAAGCCCTGCCTAATAGAAACCATGCTCATTCTTTTATTACTGATTTTTGTATCAGCTCTTAGCTGAGGGTCAGCATTTTCTGCTACCATGTTCTGCATTGAACTCCCCCTCCCCCATCTAACTCCTTTAAGGATCTCAAATCTTCCAAGAAGCTTTATTCAATATTTATATGGTCTGGATACAGTGAAGCTGCTTTGGTCTGCTGTGAGTGAGAACTGGAGATCATCAGAGCCTGGCCCTCAGCAGCTTTCTCTTAGCTGCTGTTCCCAAGTGGCCCCTTCCCCAGGGGCCCCAGGACCCCTGCAGGTAAAAGCACATCTCTCTTCACTTCCACCTGGCACAAGTAGAGATCCGCCGTTCCCTTTCCGGGCAGAGGAAAGCGTTCTGCGGTATTCTTATTTTAAACTCGGAAATTCAGTCTTCATTTTCTTTTTTCTGACTTAATTTTTTATTGTAAGCAGTTTGCAGAAGCAAGAGGTCAATAAACCCTCGATGGACAGCTCACCCCAATAGGGCCAACACAGGAAGGAAAGTGGATACGGGTTGTTGTGATTCAGTCGCTAAGTCATGTCCAACTATTTGCTATCCATGGACTACAGCATGCCAGGCCTCCGTGTCCTTTACCAACTCCCGGTGCTTGTTCAGACCCATGTCCATTGAGTCGGTGATGCCACCCAACCATCTCATCCTCTGTCTTCCCCTTCTCCTCCTGCCTTCAATCTTTCCCAGCAGCAGGGTCTTTTCCAAAGAGTTGGCTCTTCGCATCAGCTGGCCAAATTATTGGTGGATACTGGTTGGAATTGCTCTTTTTCCCTTTGCAACTTAGAATTCCCAGGGCCAGGCTGCCTGTTTTCTTTCATCAGAGGAATAAATGAGATGGTAGAACCTGTGGTGTTTATCCTCTCCTCCATCAGGATGCTAAGTAATGAAAGCACATTTGGACTTGCTGCCTGGATCTTCACTGGGCAATGAAGGCCAGTGCAGACATCTGTGCCGATTGTCCTCCAGCACAAGGGTCTTGGGTAATATTACTCTAACCCCATTGCTGTTGTTTTAGCTTCTCAGTCTAGCTACAGAAAGAATACTGCTATCGCAGCCACATCCGGGAGAGCCCTTCTAGGTCAGCTATCTGTGGGACAGCATCAGCAACTGGGCCTCCTAGAAGGACGGGAGGCTTTTTGCCAGTGAAGGGCCGGCTTCTCTAACATCTTGGAGAAGTAACAGGGTGGCACCAAAAGTATAGGTCAGAGTTGGTAAATAGAGCAGAGCTATATTTACTCTCCTCTCTCAGGCAGACAGCACTACTAATCAATCATAATACTGTTGCTTCTGAAAATATGTACCATCCTGGAGTTACCGACACAGATCCTTGGGCTGCCGAGAAACTGAATGCATTGATCTCCTTTCCCAGGAGGTTTGTATGCTATGCTAAGTCACTTCAGTTGTGTCTGACTCTTAGAGACCCCTGGACTGTAGCCCACCAGGCTCCTCTGTCCACGGCATTCTCCAGGCAAGAATTACTGGAGTGCATTGCTGTGCCCTCCTCTAGGGGATCTTCCCAACACAGGGATCGAACTCACGTCTCTTACTTCTCCTGCATTGGCAGATGGGCTCTTTACCTCTAGTGCCAACCAGGAAATGCTCCCAGGAAGGTTAGAGTCTACTGTTGACAACATCTGAAATGGTCCTTTGCTGACACTTTTATAATTAGGAGTTCAAGAGAATTCATTCTTTTCTCCTTGGGAGAAAAGCATTGAGCTGCTGGTTTATGGGGTGACTCATGGCAGGCAAGAGCCTGGATGGGGGGCCTTCTTTCCAGGGAAGAGCCCAGAAGGTACAAACCTTGTCCAAGAGGACCTGAGATCAGCTGGCAGGAAATCCCACATCCTGTAGCATCCAGAGACAACCAAGTATTTCCCACAACCCAATGGGGCATGGAAGGAACTAAGAGAAACAGGACCTGGGAGGTATGGGGCCCCCAGAATTGACTGTGTATGCTAGTCTCAGAAAGATGCCCAAAATAAATATTAGAATATGACTGCAAGGCAGGAGACCACTGCAATAAAGGAGAAGTGGGTTCCATCCCTGGGACAGGAAGATTCCCCTGGAGAAGGGAATGGCAACCCACTCCAGTATTCTTGCCTGGGAAATCTCACGGACAGAGGATCCTGGCAGGCTATATTCCACAGGATTACAAGAGTCAGACATGACTTAATGGCTAAACCACCATAGCAAATAGAGAATTTTATATTACTGACATCTTTAAGCTTGTATCCTTCAAACTCAGCTAAATGAAGCAAGCCCCTGTTCTCAGGGGCCCAGTTATCTGGGGAACAGAGAAGCAAACAAGCCATTAGGATGTGATGTTTTCAGTGGAAAGGGTTTAAATGATGCAGAAGCTCTTTGTACAGAAAACCATTTTGTGAGTGTTCTGCCATCTCTCTCTCTCCAGTCTCACCTTTGGGACGTGTGTTAGTTATCTGTTGCTGTGTAATAGATTATCTCAAAACTCAATGGCTTAAAACAATAAACACTTATGATCTTGAAACGTTGCCATGAGATAGGAATTTGGGTATGGTTTGGCTGGGTGGTTCTGGCTCAAGGCCTCTCAGAACGTTGTAATCAAAACATTGCCAAGACAGGAGGCTTCCCTGATGGACCAGTGGCTAAGACTTTGCACTCACACTGCAGCAGGCCTGGGTTCGATTCTTGGTCAGGGAACAAGATCTGACATGCCATAACTAAAGATCCCACGTGTCGAAAAGAAGATCAAAAATCCTGTGTGTTGCAACTAAATGGGGCATGGCCAAATAAAAAATAAAGATATTAAAACCAGCAACATTGCCAGGGCTGCGGTCACTTAGAGGTTTGACTGGGGTGGGAGGGTCCCGGTGGCTCACTCACAGAACTGTTGCATGCTGGTTGTTGGCCAGAGGCCCGAGTTTCTCAGTATGCGGACATCTCCACAGGGCTACTTGTCTGTCCTCATAACATGGCTGCTGGCTTCCTCCAGAGTAAAGGAAGAGAAAGAAAGAAACCAAGAGGAAGAGAAAGGAAAGAAACCGCATTCTATTCATCAGGAGGAACTTACTAAGTCCAGGCCACAATCTAGAGGAGAGAATTAAACTCTAGCTCTGCAAAGGAAGAGGATAAAGCAATTCATGGATGTATTTTAAAGTCACCAAAGGCCAGGAAGGAAACTAGATTCCTGAACTGCTGCCACGGTCCTGCCCCCCCAAATGTGGTGGGTGATTATGGGTTCAGTGATGATAGCAGGAGGGAGACCCCCTTGACAAGACTGGAACTGGGAACCAGATGCAGTCAGGAAAGGTTAGGGGCACCCAACCCGAAGCACAAAGGCAGAGTTGTGTCACTCCTGGGGTGGGGCTCTTAGGGGACCAGCACAGGGGAAGGGACAGGAGCCGGGTATAAGCAAAGTTTGCCAAAGTCAGAGCGGCCTCTTTACCAGGAGGATCCAGGAGGGACAAGGCAGGCCCTGAGAGAAGGCAGGATCCAGAGGTCTAGCCACAGGGGCTGAGACCCAGGCCCATGGCAGAGTTGGACTACCCACGGGGCACTTTAAGCATGTGCTTAGACACCCAGCCCACCAGGAGCCTCTCACAAAACAAGAAAATATTCAGCTTCAGTGAGAGCTGAATCAAAATTTGGCAGTCCAAACATTCCAAGTCAAGTCATTAAAATTGCAACACTTGTGTAAGTCTGTGTTTTGAGAGCTGGTATATTTTTTTCCTATTTTTTATTTAAAATTAAAAAAATGTTTTTTACAGTGTTGTGTTGGTTTCTGCCATACAGCAAGACAAATCAGCCATAGATATATATAGATCCCTTCCCTTCCTATCCTCCCTCCCTCCCCTCTCCTCATCTCATCTCTCCAGGCCATCACAGAGGGCTAGACTGGGCTCCTTGTGCTAATACCAACTTCTCACCAGCGATCCCTCTTACACTCAATAGTGTGTGTCTGTTGAAACTCCTTCCTCCATTTATCCCACTCTCTCCCTCCCCCACTGTGTCCACGAGTTCAGTTTCTACATCTGCGTCTCCATTCCTTCCCTGAAAATGAGTTCATCAATACCATTTTTCTATATTCCATATATATGCGTTAGTATATTATATTTACTTTTCTCTATCTGACTTACTTCACTCTATGTAACAGGAAGATCTGGTATATTTTTAGATTTGCAATACATAGTCCATCCTAAAGGAAATCAGCCCTGAATATTCACTGGAAGGACTGAAGCTGAAGTTGAAACTCCAATACTTTGGTCACCTGATATGAAGAACTGACTCATTTGAAAAGTCCCTAATGCTGGGAAAGACTGAAGGCAGGAGCAGAAGGGGACGACAGAGGATGAAGATGGCTGGACAGCATCACCGACTCAATGGACACGAGTTTGAGTAAGTGCTGGGAGTTGGTGATGGACAGGGAGGCCTGGCGTGCTGCAGGCCATGGGGTCGCAAAGAGTCGGACACGACTGAGCGCCTGAACGGAACTGAACAAGGACGGGGATGGGGGCGCTGCAGAGGGGCCTCTACAGCAAGCGTGACCAATAACACCACAGCGCACTGGGGGACTTTTCACCGGCGGGCAGGGCCCCCACCAGGGATATGCCGCTGGTGACCAGCACAAAGAACCTGGCACAGGGGCAGGTGGGGGCTGGAATTCAACCTGTGTCCTGGCCACCAAGCCAGGCATCTTGGTGCAGGGGTGAGCCAGCCGGCAGGAAAGGCCTAGTTTCTGCTAGATGCTGACTCCACTAGTGGGTTATGGACCAGTTGAAATACAGATGCCTTTGGCCTTTAGGGAGGCCAGGAAGGCTAGGACAGTGGCCTGGGGCAACCAGCACAGATGCCTCTTGCTGGAAGCAGCCTTGTGGCTAACTCAAAAGAAAAGAAAATGAATGCCTTAATCCAGCCCTAACCAGGTGGCTAACCAGCCAACAAGCATCAGTACCAGACCTTAGGAAGGTCCATGTACGTCCAGTACAGGCCTCCTTCTTAGTAACTGATCCCCAGTATGGGGAGCACAGGTCCAGGACTAGTCAAGGCAGCGCAGAAGCAGAGCCAGGAAAAAACAAGGGGATAGGTAGCCCACACACAGGGCTTGTCCTCATGGCCAGCTGGCAGGCAGCCTGCCAGGAAAATGGGTCCTTCCAGACTTTGCAAGCTGGCTGCTGGTACGGAAGAGCCATGCTGGGGCCCTCCTCTGAAATGCAACCATCCCCCACCCCCACCTCCACTCAGAAGAGCTCTATTCTGGCCAGACAGACGGGCTGTGAGCGGGCCCAGAGCAGCATACAGGTGATGGATAGGAAGCTGGACCCCTGTGTCTACTGACGCTTGAATCTGATGAAGGTTGTGCTGCACAGATCCCCGAGATGACAGGTTTGGAGCCAGAGCTGGCAGACTGGGCTGTGCTGAAGGGGATGACATATGCAGATGACTCACGTGCCTGCGCCTGGGTTGGGGGGGGGGTCGGGGGGGGGGCGCCTGACTGACAGCTTCATCTTGCAGCATCCGCAGCTCTCAGGGCCTGTTCATAAAGAGGCCTGGACTCTTCTCTTGTCTTCTGGCAACTGGCCAGTGCGCTCAGGCATGACTTAGCCCAGAAATTGGGTTTGACTTTAAAATGCTCCTTGTGATGGCTAACCCTGCAGCCAAGACAGGCTCTGGGTTGAATTATTGAACACCGCGGATGCTTGCCTGCCCCGGCCAGACCCTTTCTTCTCTCTCCGCAGCTCCCTTGCCTAACAAGTAATTTTAAATATGCAGCAACGCACCACCCTGCACTCACACAGTCTAGCGCTGAGCCGCATTCCAGCCATGCCTGAGCAGCTGCCAAGACACCCGGGGCACCAGGCCTTGCTCCAGGGTCATGGGGACCACAGGTTTGGTCCAATAGATACCTTGATGATCTCCACGCTATTGTTCTGAAGGAATCAAATCTTGACACATCTAAAACTGCAGTCATTCATTAACCCCAAACCAGCTGTTGTCTCTATTTTCGTGAATGGAGCCACCATCCATGCAGCTGCCCAAGCCCATGTCTTGGCTTCACCCTTGATTCCTGAGGCCTCCTCATTCTACAACCCGGGATCATCTCCAGGCTTTGTCTGTAGAGCCTCTAAAACATTTCTCAGATACAGCCAGTCCTCTCCCTTCTCACTGCCCCTGACCTGTGGGCTGCGAGCATCTGTCCTCTGGCCTGCTCATGAGTCCTTCCAGTCAAGCTCTCTTTCTCCAACCCTTTGACCACAACCATCGAATCATACTACTGTCTAACCTTCCTGGGTTCTTTATTTGAAGATAAAGCCTAAACCCTTTAGCATGGTAGAGAGAGTGCACTTTGAATATGAGTTCTGCCACCTGCAACTTAACCTGCAAAAAGAAAGTAATAATGGCAATGAGCGTTTTAAATGAGATGTATAGAAGTGGCATGAATCAGTATCCGGTATATCGAAAGTACCAGAAACCTCACTTTTATAATTACTGCTGCTATTCACACCCTGCTCCCCTCTCCCTTTCCATCTGTATCTCCCGACCAGAAGGTCGTATTCTAGGCAGCCACATACATCCACCAAGTGTGTCCTCCCATCTCACGTGTTTGTGCTTTACCAATACCATTATCCTGCCTGGAATGACCTTTATCTCCTTTTCCAGCTGATGAATTGCTACTCTTCAAGGCCCATCTCAAATGTTATCTTCCTTGAGATGGTCCTAATGTTCCCATCTTTGCATTTTCATGACCTTTTAACCCATTGCCTTGAAATATTCTTTTCACATGTGCCTCCTTCATCCTACAGTAAGCACTCTAAGAACAGAGGAAAGGTATCCTTTCAAACAGTCATTCGATAACAGGCACATGACCTCTTTCATGGGACGGGCACTGTACTGGCCCTGCAGGCACAATGATGCTTCAGACACCATTTACATTAATCAGGGTGCTTTTTTGCAGACAACAGCATCCATTCTAACTAGTTTAAACAGAAAGAATTTTCTTACAGAAAATTGAGTAGCTCACAGAATCTTGGGAAGGGTCGGAGCCAGGCTTGGTGTCTCTACTGGAAACAGCAATGTAGCTGGCAACAACGCAGATTAAGAAAAATGGCCAAAGACATCAAGGCGATGTCCTGGTGGAAACACCATCATACAACCGCCTGTGCTAGAGGCTGGAGCCTAAAGACTTCAGAATGACCACTATCACCACCAAGGTTGCCAGAAGATTCCATCTTCACTATTGGCTTCTATGGAGGACTCCTATGGGTGTACTTGCTTGATGGAACTTAGGTCACACTTCCTACACCCCCAGCTGTAAGGAAGTCTAGCTAGGAAGGGTTTGGAATGGGTGTAGAGTGAACCACGCTACAACATCCTTGCTCTTAAAGAGCTCCGGCTTCTGGAGAGAGTCAGGCAAGGAAACAAACCTTACAGTATTATCAGTGTGGTACTTGAGGAGGCAGTGAGAGCAAAAGGAGAAGTTCCCAGGCCAGGTGAGGGAGCTTTGTATGAAAGGCAAAGCTCTGTATACCAGGTTTTAAGAGCTGGCATTTTATCCTGAACGCACTGGGTAGTCAGTACATGATTTAAAACATGTACTTAAAACATTTGAGTCCTGAAAAGATCAACCTGGATTGTAAAGGGGCAGTTAGGAAGCCACAGCCATCATCTGGATAAGATGATGATGGTCTTAAGCAGAGGTGGCAGTAGAGCTAGAGAAAGACAGAGACAGGAAATATTTTAGACCCGGAGGCAGATTGGTGATAGGGATGAAAGAAATTGAGGCTTCTAAGTCAATGGCCAGGTTCTGGTTTGGGTGGTTGGGTAGACTGTGATATGTTTTGCCAAGATGAAGTCACTGGGGAAGGTATTAATTTGTGGGGAAGGATGATGAGTCCTTTTGTACCTGTGCTACTGAATGGTTTTCTAGATGGTGCATGTGAGCAATCTGAGTGGGGATGTTGAGTAAGCACTTAGATAAGCCAGGTCAGGTACCCATGAGGGAGGTTTGGATATATAGTTGCTATTTGCTGCCTTTTTTTTTTTTTTCCTGACCATCCTATCTTGTTTTGGATGAATTACACTTTGGGGCTTCCCTGATGGCTCAGACAGTAAAAAATCCACCTGCTATGCAGGAGACCTGGGTTGGATCCCTTGATTAGGAAGATCCCCTGGAGAAGGGAGTGGCAACCCACTCTAGTACTCTTGTCTGGAGAATCCCATGGACAGAGGAGCCTGGTGGGCTACAGTCTCTGGGGTCACAGTCATGACTGAGTGACTCAGCATGCGCACACACTTTGGGGCAACCATGTGGTTATGAGGAATGGCTCTCCTCACCTATATGAGCAGTCGTTTAATCAGGCTGTCCCAGCAGAGTACACTAGCCTCAACCACAGAGATTGGTTCAGGTGTGGTCATGTGATCTGAACTGGGCAGCTCGATGGGAAACATACCCAGGCTTTTGCGGAACCCATCAGAGGTCCAGCAAAAGACCATCAGATGGTCTGTTTCCATGAGACTGACAATTTGATAAATGAAATCCCGAGAATGTAAAGGGGCCACGCTTCCATCAAGTATCTCTGATTGAATATCAAGGTGCCGGATGGTACCGGGAGGCTGACAGGCTAAAGAAGAGGGGAAATGGGTCACCCAGAGTGATGTGACTTTGCGTCTCCTACGCTAACAGCACTACTTGCATATACTAAGCATGTAATATACATGTAATGGATGAGGAAGTGAAGGAAGCCTTTAAAACAAGTACTTAGGATATGTTACTAAATTATTCATACCTTGAGATTGAAAAATAGATCACAATGGATCTAACTGAGATGCAGAAATTTCTGGATTTTTCCAGGCATGCTATATAGTTTTGCACAGCCATTTCACTTCAATTTTGAAGACATTTGTGAGTAATACTAAACACATCACAATATGAAACACTGCACAGAGATTAGCCATTCCTTTCCCTTCAAATGGTTGACGCCATAAAAATAATCACAGGGTAACAGCAGGACTCACTTTCAAAGTCTCAGAGGTGATTTTCTAGGGGCTGGCTCAGCAAGGCAGCGGATCTGATTAAGTTGCACAGTCAACAAAAGCAGTATAAATTAAATTGTCATTTTAATCAAGTAGGGATCCAACATACAAAAAGCTATGTAATACTTCTTGCTTAACATCACGGACCGCAGTTAATCCATAACTTTGTTTTGTAGGTATGCTATAAAACAGTTAAAAATCTAGTCATGATTCTCCATTTTGCTCCTTTCTTTGGCTAACAAAGGGTACAAGAAACCAGGGGAGCTTATGGATCTGACTGTGGGCAGTTAATTCATCTGACCTCTCATTTTCTTTCCATTTCTCCACCTGTAACCAGAAACCAACATATGCCCTGAGCTTTAATGAAACAAATTACCCAGAGGGCATTTGGAACATTTTCCCCCGGTTACAAGGAAGATGAAGGCAATGCGGGTGGTTAGAATTTGTTTGGGGCTATTGGGGAATTGAGGGAGAAGAATGCTAAAGAAAAAGAAAAAGAGCAGAAAAATTGAGCAGGCGTGGTTTGGGCCATGAAAGAATGATCTGCACATTCCTTCTTCCTAAGCTGTGATAATAAACAAGCCTGGCAAGAAGACACGACTCCTCTCTCCTCCGGTTTGTCTTTTCCTTTGCCAGGTGCCTCCGAGATCCTGCCCCTTGAGTCAGGCTGTGCCACCCTCTCTGGAGTCCCCTGAGCCTGACTGAGAGAGTGTTTTGTATAGACAGGAAGCCTGAGAGTAATGGAGCTAAATAGAAGCATTTGCTATCAGGGGATGGAGAAACATTGCAACACACACATGCAAGCAAGCATGCAATTTTCTAATCCCCTGGGCAATTCTGGCCACGGTTATTCACCTGGACTCCTCTGCCTTTGCCTGCATGGCACAGGTAACCCAGGGGTAATTTGCAGCAGCACGTGCTTGGCAGGGGGTGGGGGGTGGGGAAGGGGAGGCTGGGGCAGTAGGCATTTTTGCTAGACAGATGCCAGCCCCCTCCTCCCCACCCTTTCCAGAACTTGTCTTCTTCCTCTCAAACACCCGCTTTATTCACCCCTCACACGCCCCTTCCTCTTCTTAAGGAGAAAAGAGTGTATTATCTTATAGTGACTTTTCTAAGGCAGCAAGCAGGGAGGTAGGAAGGCATGCGCAAGGAGGGACTGAGCTATCGGGTGGTCACAGAACAGCTGCTCAGTTAAATTAACATTTGTTGAATGACTGATAAACAGAAAAGTGTTCAGATAACTCATAGAACCAAAACAGCTTTGAATGCAATCCAGGAAAAAGCAGAGTATTCTTTCCTTGCTCTTCTATCATACTCGACCCATCCAGTGGCTTCTCTGAACTTTGGCCCCCACCCAGGAGTCATGGACCTTGGGACTTCCCTGGTGGTCCATTGGCTAAGACTCTGTGCTGCCAATGCAGGAGGCATTTGACCCCTGGTCAGGGAACTAGATCCTACATACTGCAAGTAAGACCCAGCATAGCCAAATAAATAAATAAATATTTAAAAAAAAAATTCTAACATGTATACTATCATGTAAGAATTGAATTGCCAGTCTATGTCTGATGCAGGATACAGCATGCTTGGAGCTGGTGCATGGGGATGACCCAGAGAGATGTTATGGGTAGGGAGGTGGGAGGGGGGTTCATGTTTGGGAACGCATGTAAGAATTAAAGATTTTAAAATTAAAAAAAAATAAAAAAAACATTAAAAAAAAAAAAAGAATCATGGGCCTAAAAATGCTACTTTAACCTGGCTAAGCCCCCAGATGATGAAATAAACTACATGTCTGGATGAGTGGAGGGGCCAGTACTGTAGGTGAGAATCCCTACAATACCAGGAGGTCTGGAGACTCTACCACCTCCAACATCACAGAAATCACTGCTTCTAAGTCTAAGAAGGCCCCCAGTTGTCTAATCCTTTTGGGTCAACTCAAACTGAAGGCAACTGTTAGTACTAAAAATGAAAGAAAAATTAAAGGAAAATAAAATAATAATAATAATGCTGTTGCCGTTGAGCACCTGTTACGTGTCAGGTACTTCCCTAAATTATTTTATTCAATAAATACAGTACCTTTGGTTCTACCACCCCACTCCACAGTTTGACATGCTGAGTTTTCCGGAGATCAAAGGACTTGTCCGAATAACACACGGAACAGAGAGCTATGGCAGAGGTGGGATTTGAACTCAGATCTGTCCACTTCCCAGGTGCAGACTGCTAACCTCCCTGAAAGGGAAGGGAGAGTGGCTTCATCTGCACTTACTTTCAGCAGTCACCTTATTTGGCTACTGCATTTAGAGTTCTAGCCTGATCATTTTTCCTGCAGGCCAGCTTTTCTCTTAAGAGAATCCCATTTTTCCTGTTACAGAGATAGCTGTCCCTGCAGAAAACCCTGGTGACCCATTAAAATGTTCTCATGAGAAGTGCCTCTTGCCAGACCAATAGGAACCAAGATGAGGATGCAAACTCCAGCCTCTGGTGATTTAAGGATCCGTTGGCTTCACAGCTTAGTGGGGCTGGTACAGCTACAAATGCTATTAAGGCAAAGCCGCAGAAATAACAGGCCAAATTAAGCTTTAATCTTTGAACCATTGTAAAGATAATGAGTGCACTTGATAATAATTGCTGGAAGTGAAGGCAGGGAAGAATACCTTGGAAAAGGCCTCAGCTTCAGGGTTTTTCTGTGCAAACCAGGGATTGCAGTGCCAGCTAAGGCCCTGAGCTCAGAGAGGGCTAGGACAGTTGGTGAGGTGGGAACAGATTTAGAAACAGGCCTGCTTTTACCAAGGGGTCTGCCAGCAACCAGGATGACCACAGCAATCCCCACCCACCTTGAGGTGGTTTCTCCTGCATGTCTTTCCCTTAGGCTGGAAATCCAGCTCACTTATATAACAAGCTTCAAGGCAACACTCATCTCCAAGTAGGAGGGACTTTGACTTTATTCCCCCATCTGTGGCTTCCACGGTGGCAGTGGGCTCTCCTAGCCTCCTGTGAATCTGGTGAACCAGCTGACCATGTCTGCCATGCCTCCCATTTCTGGGTACGTTTGAGTCATCACTGTCCAGCATCCTCGGTGGGGCTTGTTCACGCATCACATTGGGTTGTCAAGGCCTGAAGAGCAGCGGACCTAGGGGCGGTAACTGGGTGCAACTCCCAACTATCTGTCTCCTATCCCTGTCTTCATTTTGGCTTTTGCCTATCCAGTTTAGATGAGGGGACATTTGCCCACAGAACCACAAGGAAGCAGGTAGAGAGGGCCCAGGGAAGACTTAATAGTACAAGTGTGATGAACGCTTGTGTGCAAGTCTCTGTTTTTGGATCCCTGAAGTATATATCTAGGAGTGGATTTGCTGGGTCATATGGAATAGTTCTGTTTATATAAGGCCGGGAAGAAGATTGGTGGTTGCCAGGAGCTGGGGGAGGAGAGAAGAATAGGGAGTGACTACTTAATACATACAGGGTTCCTTATGGGGTGACTGAAAATGAGAATTTCATAGAAGTGGTAGGTGCATAACATTGTAAATGCATCAAGTGCCACTGAAATGTACATCTTTTAATGGTTGATCTTATGTAAATTTCACTTCAAGAATAAAGTTAAAAGTTAATAAGTAAAAAATAATAAAGTTTAAAGTTAGGGTCGCAATTCCGAGGGAAATGGAATGTGAGATCAAAGCAGCTGACAGCATAAGAGGCCCATGCTGATGAATGCAATTCCCAGAGAATCGTATTTTGTGGGGAGGAAGAGGTAGTCTGAGAGTTTCACAATCGTGGAACAAAAATCTTCCCGCTGTCAGTACTGTCATAGGTACTCCTTAGAACACAGCTAAGTCCTTTAAATCTCTTTCATGAACAGTATTCACAGTCCAGGTACAGATTTCTATACATCTTATATACCTCCAAGTTCAGAATCACTGGCCTAGACTGAAAGAAGGAGAAAAGAACCAGAAGTTTACGTGCATGTCTGGTCCTTGAAATATTCTGCTTTGAAGATACAGGAGCGGAGAGGCACAGCATGGTGACAATAGTTATTGCATATTGCATGGTGACAACACGAAACTGCATATTTCAAAATTGCTGTGAGAGTAAGTCTTAACAGTTCTCATCACACACACACGAAATTGTATCTATGTGTGGGGATGGATGCTAACTAGACTTACTGTGGGGATCATTTTGCAGCATCAGTTCAGTTCAGTTCAGTCTCTCAGTCGTGTCTGACTCTTGGTGACCCCATGGACTGCAGCACGCCAGGCTTCCCTGACCATCACCACCTCCCAGAGCTGACTCAAACTCATGTCCATTGTGTTGGTGATGCCATCCAAACATCTCATCCTCCCTCATCCCCTTCTCCTCCCACCTTCAATCTTTCCCAGCATCAGGGTCTTTTCCAATGAGTCAGTTCTTCATGTCAGGTGGCCAAAGTATTGGAGTTTCAGCTTCAACATCAGTCCTTCCAATGAATATTCAGGACTGATTTCCTTTAGGATAGAATGATTGGATCTCCTTGCAGTCCAAGGGATTCTCAAGAGTCTTCTCCAACACCACGGTTCAAAATCATCTATTCTTTGGATCTCAGCTTTCTTTATAGTCCAACTCTTACATCCAAACATGACTACTGGAAAAACCATAGCTTTGACTAGCTGGACCTTTGTTGGCAAAGTAATGTCTCTGCTTTTTAATATGCTGTCTAGGTTGGTCATAGCTTTTCTTCCAAGGAGCAAGCATCTTTTATTTCATGGCTGCAGTCACCATCTGCAGTGATTTTGGAGGTCCCAAAAAATAAAGTCAGTCACTGTTTCCATTGTTTCCCCACCTATTTGCCATGAAGGAAAGTTATGACCAACCTAGACAGCATATTAAAAAGCATAAACATTACTTTGTCAACAAAGGTCCGTCTAGTCAAGGCTATGGTTTTTCCAGTAGTCATGTATGGATGTGAGAGTTGGACTATACAGAAAGCTGAGCGCCGAAGAATTGATGCTTTTGAACTGTGGTGTTGGAGAAGACTCTTGAGAGCCCCTTGGACTGCAAGGAGATCCAACCAGTGCATCCTAAAGGAGATCAGTCCTGGGTGTTCACTGGAAGGACTGATGTTGAAGCTGAAACTCCAATACTCTGGCCACCTGATGCGAAGAGCTGACTCATTTGAAAAGACCCTGATGCTGGGAAAGCTTGAGGGCAGGAGGAGAAGGGCCAACAGAGGATGAGATGGTTGGATGGCACCACCGACTCAATGGACATGGGTTTGGGTGAACTCTGGGGGTTGGTGACGGACAGGGAGGCCTGGCGTGCTGCGGTTCATGGGATTGCAGAGTTGGACATGACTGTGCTACTGAACTGAACTGAACTGATGGGACCAGATGCCATGATCTTAGTTTTCTGAATGTTGAATTTCAAGCCAACTTTTTCACTTCCTCTTTCACTGTCATCAAGAAGCTCTTTAGTTCTTCGCTTTCTGCCGTAAGTGTGGTGTCATCTGCATATCTGAGGTTTTGCAGCATATTCAACTATCAAATCATTATGTGGTATTTTTTGTTTAGTCACTAAATCATGTCCAACACTTCTGCAGTCCCATGGACTGTGGCCCAGCAGGCTCCTTTGTCCATGGGATTTCCCATTTAGGAATACTGGAGTTGGTTGCCATGCCCTTCTCCAGGGGATTTTACCAACTCAGGGATGGAAACCAGGTCTCCTGCATCAGCAGGCCAGTTCTTTACTAGGGAAGCTGCCATTGTGTTGTATACCTGAAACTAGTACGTTGTTGTATGTCAATTATACTGCAATAAACAAACAAAAAACATTCCTACAGGACACAGCACAACATATAATCAAATTAGAAAACATGCCATATTTTCTGATAAGATGACTCAATGTCATTTTCCTTTCTTCTATCAAAAGCATGTGGATCTTCTTAATATGATGTTTGCTTAGCATAATCTCAACAAACCCGTAAATAGGAAAAACGTGGAGATGGGAAATCTTGCAAAAGTTTCTACTTGTTTGTAAGCTTTAGTCCAATTATGTGTACATATTATTCAGTTTTTGTGGTTTTTCTTTGGCTCCACTGCATGGCTTACAGGATGTTAGTTCCCTGAGCAGGGATTAAACCCTTGCCCTCAGGAGTGAAAGGGCCAAGTCCTAACCACTGGATGCCAGGGAATTCCCCATTCTGTTGTACATACTAAATCTCCATAACATAACCTTAATCCATGTTAGTGGATTTATTTAGTGATGTCATCTCATTTGGGGGAGGCTTGAAAGAGGTTGGCAATTTGATCTCTGGCTCCTCTGACTTTTCTAAAACCAGCTTGAACATCTGGAAGTTCACGGTTCATGTATTGCTGAAGCCTGGCTTGGAGAATTTTGAGCATTACTTTACTAGCATGTGAGATGAGTGCAATTGTGCGGTAGTTTGAACATTCTTTGACATTGCCTTTCTTTGGGATTGGAATGAAAACTGACCTTTTCCAGTTCTGTGGCCACTGCTGAGTTTTCCAAATTTGCTGGCATATTGAGTGCAGCACTGTCACAGCATCATCTTTCAGGATTTGAAATAGCTCTCCTGGAATTCCATCACCTCCACTAGCTTTGTTCATAGTGATGCTTTCTAAGGCCCACTTGACTTCACATTCCAGGATGTCTGGCTCTAAGTGAGTAATCACACCATCGTGATTATCTGGGTCATGAAGATCTTTTGTGTACAGTTCTTCGTGTATTCTTGCCACCTCTTCTTAATATCTTCTGCTTCTGTTCGGTCCATACCATTTCTGTCCTTTATCGAGCCCATCTTTGCATGAAATGTTCCCTTGGTATCTCTAATTTTCTTGAAGAGATCTCTAGTCTTTCCCATTCTGTTCTTTTCCTCTATTTCTTTGCATTGATCACTGAAGAAGGCTTTCTTATCTCTTCTTCCTATTCTCTGGAACTCTGCATTCAGATGCTTATATCTTTCCTTTTCTCCTTTGTTTTTTGCCTCTCTTCTTTTCACAGCTATTTGTAAGGCCTCCCCAGGCAGCCATTTTGCTTTTTTGCATTTCTTTTCCATGGGGATGGTCTTGACCCCTGTCTCCTGTACAATGTCACGAACCTCATTCCATAGTTCATCAGGCACTCTATCTATCAGACCTAGGCCCTTAAATCTATTTCTCACTTCCACTGTATAAATCATAAGGGATTTGATTTAGGTCATACCTGAATGGTCTAGCGGTTTTCCCTGCCTTCTTCAATTTAGTCTGAATCTGGTAATAAGGAGTTCATGATCTGAGCCAGTCAGCTCCTGGTCTTGTTTCTGTTGACTGTATAGAGCTTCTCCATCTTTGGCCGCAAAGAATATAATCAATCTGATTTTGGTGTTGACAATCTGGTGATGTCCATGTGTACAGTCTTTATTTTTTGGAGCTCAAAAATCACTGCAGATGGTGACTGCAGCCATGAAATTAAAAGACGCTTACTGCTTGGAAGAAAAGTTATAACCAACCTAGATAGCATATTCAAAGCAGAGACATTACTTTGCCGACTAAGGTCCGTCTAGTCAAGGCTATGGTTTTTCCTGTGGTCATGTATGGATGTGAAAGTTGGACTGTGAAGAAGGCTGAGCGCCGAAGAATTGATGCTTTTGAACTGTGGTGTTGGAGAAGACTCTTGAGAGTTCCTTGGACTGCAAGGAGATCCAACCAGTCCATTCTGAAGGAGATCAGCCCTGGGATTTCTTTGGAAGGAATGATGCTAAAGCTGAAACTCCAATACTTTGGCCACCTCATGTGAAGAGTTGACTCACTGGAAAAAAACTCTGATACTGGGAGGGATTGGGGGCAGGAGGAGAAGGGGACGACAGAGGATGAGATGACTGGATGGCATCACCTACTCTATGGACGTGAGTCTGAGTGAACTCTGGGAGTTGGTGATGGACAGGGAGGCCTGGCGTGCTGCGATTCATGGGGTCACAAAGAGTCGGACATGACTGAGCGACCAAACTGAACTGAACTGAAAGAGGTTGAGGTCTATTAAAGGATACTTTTTTTAAAAAATAAAAAAGGTAAAATCATGACTTTCATACAAATCTAAAATCATCACATGTCAAATATTTTATTTAGCTCATTAATTAACAAGGGAACCCGAAGGAATCACAAAAGAAAGGTCAAAGGGAGTCCCACACATTTCTGGTTAGATGAGGAATATTAAAATGAATAGACAAGTGAATGCAAACTTTTCAGTATCTACAGAGAGATTATGAGTGGCGTCCCAGTGGACATAATTTGCATTCCTGTGACTAGGGATTGTTACAATTACTTTCATACAAGCAAACATCTACCTCTGCAGAGACGTAAAATAACATCTTCAAAGACAAAGACAGATGGTTGAACTGGCCCACTAAGCTTCAAATCTTTCACAAGTTTTTCCTACAATTAAAAAAAAATTTTTTTTTTACTTGAAGTAAAGCTCACGGCAGCACTGTTTACAATAATCAAGGTATGGAAACAATCTCAATGTCCATCAACAGATAAATGGATAAAGACAATGTGGTACATAAATACAGTGGAATACTACTTAGCCATGAAAATGAATGAAATTGTGCCATTTGCAGCAACATGAATGGACCTAGAGATTATCATACTAAGCATAATAAACCAGAGAGAGAGAGACAAATACCATATGATATCACATATATGTGGAATCTAAAATATGGCACAGATGAACTTATCTACGAAACAGAAGCAAACTCACAGACAGAGAGAGCAGTCCTGTGGCCACATTTCTGAAGTCTGGCTGTGCTTTAACTGCCTGACAGCAGACCCTTGGTATTGACCTGGATCTCTCTGCCTCCAGCCCTTTAGGAAGGGCAATGTGCCCCCAGGGTCATAGAGAAGCGAACTCCCAATCAGCCCACAGGCTAGAAGGATGATTTCTCCCTTTCCCAGTGCTAGAATGTCAAAGCCCTGAAGACAAATTTTCTTGCAACTAATGGTTTTCCTGGGGAAGAACATGGAAGCCCTACATGTTCTTTATGAAGTGGCAAAAACAGGACTGAAGGTGGCTGAAACAATTCCCCTTGTCAGCACAATTCATCAGGCCCATCCCTCCTGCTCCCTCACACAGCCTGCTCCATGGGCTGTCTCTGTTCCTTGGCATTTGCTTCCAGATCGTGCCAGGTGGATCATTACCCACATGGCCCTGATTCTGGGTCCTCCTTGCTTGTTGGGAAACCTTGACTAGCTGTTACATGCACGCTGCATTCTCTATTTTCTCTTGCATTGGTGCTGCTCTTCTCAGCCTGACTGGTTGGTACCTCTGGAGCCCTACCTGGGTCAATATAGTCATTCCGTTCCTGGCATTTCCTGTATTCAAATGGTCCCCTTCCATGAATCCTATTGAGTAACTTCCTGGCTGGAGTCAAGTTGTACTGAGCAGTTTGAGAGAGTATACTACAGACTCAATATGAGTTTCGTATCCACGTTCAAAGTCAGTTTTTCTCAGAGATAGAAACTTTAGGGTCTGGATATAGACCAGAAGGAGAGGGAAGATGAATAGCGCTGAGCACAGAACATAGAGAAGACCCTAGTCCCACCCTTGAGAAAGTTGCTGTCTAGGTGGGAAGGGTAGAGACTTTCTGTATTATTCAGGAATTTTCCAGAAAAACAGAACCAATAGAATGTGCATACATGTAGAGAGCAAACGAGAGATTTATTTTAATGAATTAGATCATGTGATTTGGGATACTTGGCCAGTCTAAAATCTGTAGGATAATCTTAGACGCAGGTTAGAGACCCAGGGATAAGCCATTGTTGCAGTTCAAGTTCAAAGGCCATATGCTACAGAATTCACTCTTCATCTCTGGAAAACTCAGCCTTTTCTTGTTTTCAGACCTTATCTGGTTGCATGAGGCTCACCTATATTGCTTCCCGGGTGGCTCAGTTGGTAAAGAATCTACCTGCAATGCAGGAGACCCAGGTTTGATCCCTGGTTTGGGAAGATCCCCGGGAGAAGGAAATGGCAACCCACTCCAGTATTCTTACCTGGGAAATCCCCTGGACAGAGGAGCCTGGCAGGCTACAGTCCATGGGGTTGCAAGAGTTGGACTCAGCTTAGCGACTAGACCACCACCACCTACATTGTGAAGGACAATCTGCTTTACTCAAAGTCTACTGATTTAAATGGAAAGCTCATCTAAAAATATTCTCACAGAAACATCTAGAATAATATTTGACCAAATATCTGGACAAGTTGGCCCACCTAAGTTGTTACATAAAATTAGCCATTACAGGGACTTCCCCTGGTGGTCCAGTGGTTAAGACTCCATACGTCCACTGTAGGGGGCACAGGTTTGATCCCTGGTGGGGGAACTAAGAATCCCACATTCTATGTGGCTGAGAAAAAAAAAAAGTGGCCATCACACTTTCCCAGGTCCACAGCTTGGGTTAGCCAGTGGGTCAGTTGTCCAGATGCTGAAGACTCTGCCAAAGAATGAGGCTGGTGCTCGAAGCGAGGAAAGGGAAGTATGGCTTCAGAGTGGCCAAACAGAAGGAGGTTAAGGAAAACTAAATCCAGCTTGTTATACTCTGTCCATCTCTCTAACTACCCGACCCTCCACATCTCCCCCCTACCCCACCCCACCCCTTGCAGACAGCTGCTCGCTATGATGAATCAGAGGGAAGAGTTCAGCCCCACTGGAACCATTGTTTTCTCTTTATGTCTGTCTGGGGCTTTGGGCCCTGGACAGTAGGTTGAATGGTGCCCCCCCAAAAGAGATGCCTGTGCCCCAATACCTGGAACCTGTGAAGATGACCTTGTGTGGAATGGGGGTGATTTCTGCTGTAATTAAATTTACGACCTTGAGATGAGATCATTCTGATTATCTAGGTCAGTTTTCATTCCAGTCCCAAAGAAAGGCAATGCCAAATAATGCTCAAACTACCGCACAGTTGCACTCATCTCACATGCTAGTAAAGTAATGCTCAAAATTCTCCAAGCCAGGCTTCAGCAATATGTGAACCGTGAATTTCCAGATGTTCAAGCTGGTTTTAGAAAAGGCAGAGGAACCAGAGATCAAATTGCCAACATCCGCTGGATCATTGAAAAAGCAAGAGAGTTCCAGAAAAACATCTATTTCTGCTTTATTGACTATGCCAAAGCCTTTGACTGTGTGGATCACAATAAACTGTGGAAAATTCTGAAAGTGATAGGAATACCAGACCACCTGACCTGCCTCTTGAGAAACCTATATGGAGGTCAGGAAGCAACAGTTAGGACTGGACATGGAACAACAGACTGGTTCCAAATAGGAAAAGGAGTACATCAAGGCTGTACATTGTCACCCTGCTTTAACTTCTATGCAGAGTACATCATGAGAAATGCTGGGCTGGAAGAAACACAAGCTGGAATCAAGATTGCCAGGAGAAATATCAATAACTTCAGATATGCAGATGACACCACCCTTATGGCAGAAAATGAAAAAGAACTAAAAAAGCCTCTTGATGAAAGTGAAAGAGGAGAGTGAAAAAGTTGGCTTAAAGCTCAACATTCATTGAAAACTAAGATCATAGCATCGGGCACCATCACTTCATGGGAAATAGATGGGGAAACACTGTCGGACTTTATTTTTTGGGCTCCAAAATCAGTGCAGATGGTGACTGCAGCCATGAAATTAAAAGACACTTACTCCTTGGAATGAAAGTTATGACCAACATAGATAGCATATTGAAA
The DNA here is from genome assembly GCF_001704415.2 of Capra hircus. NCBI lineage: Eukaryota > Metazoa > Chordata > Mammalia > Artiodactyla > Bovidae > Capra > Capra hircus. The sequence continues at coordinate 18,877,269 of NC_030821.1, read as the reverse complement.
AGCAGAGACATTACTTTGCCAACAAAGGTCCATCTAGTCAAGGCTATGGTTTTTCCAGTGGTCATGTATGGATGTGAGAGTTGGACTGTGAAGAAAGCTGAGCACCAAAGAACTGATGCTTTTGAACTGCGGTGCTGGAGAAGACTCTTGAGAGTCCCATGGACTGCAAGGAGATCCAACCAGTCCATTCTAAAGGAGGTCAGTCCTGGGTATTCATTGGAAGGACTGATGCTGAGGCTGAAACTCCAATACTTTGGCCACCTGATGCGAAGAGTTGACTCATTGGAAAAGACCCTGATGCTGGGAGGGATTGGGGGCAGGAGAAGAAGGGGATGACCGAGGATGAGACGGCTGGATGGCATCAATGACTTGATACACATGAGTTTGAGTGAACTCTGGGAGTTGGTGATGGACAGGGAGGCCTGGTGTACTGTGATTCATGGGGTCACAAAGAGTTGGTCACGACTGAGCAACTGAACTGAACTGCTGCTGCTGCTGCTGCTGCTGCTGCTAAATCACTTCTGTTGTGTCCGACTCTGTGCGACCCCATAGACGGGAACTGAACTGAGGTAGGTCTAAATCCGGTAACAAGGTTCCTTGTAAGAGGAAGGCAGAGGGACACTGGATAAGAAGGTCATGTGATGATGGAGGCCATCACGAGCCAAGGAATGCCTGGCGCTCCCAGAAGCTAGAAGAGGCAGGAAAGGATTCATCTCAGAGCCTTCAGACACCTATGCCAAATTCCAGGCCTCTAGAACTGGGAGGCAGTTGATTTCTGTTGTTTTAGGCCATGAGGTTTGCAATCACTTGTTACAGCAGCCCCGGGAGACTAGCACCCCTTGTTAGTGGCCTTGGCAGTTGTCTCAGGCAATATGGATCCAAATGACAAAATAAACAGTGTTACACTGCCTGAGGGGAGGCAACTGCAATGCCCTAGCTACAGAGACACTGTAATGATACACACATATGTGTCCATTCATCCCCCTCCGCAGATCTTTATCCAGTGCCAGCTACAAGCCCCAGACATCATGGTAGGAGCTGATTCTACAAGGATGCTCGAGACATCTTGGGGAGTTGTGGCTCCAAAGCCAACTGTCACAGATGTCTTTTGGTCTAGTCTTCCCTTATTAATGAACAAATCATCCCATGATGAACTGTACTGTGTCCAGGGCTCAGTGTAAGAACCAGTTCTGATCTGGAAGCACTCCTTCCTGAATCCTTTTTGAGCCTGGCAATTTGCTGCTCTCTGATCCAGCCACATCCTCCCTCTCCCAGCTCCCTGTCAGCATCACTCATATGGTCCCCAGAACCTATTTCCAGCCAAAATCCTTTCTTCCCTGGCCCATCTAGCAGAAATTCCCTTGTGAGAGTTGAGATTAAGAGTTCCGGTGCAGGGTCACGCTGCCTGAGTTTGATCCCCAACCTCACTGTTTACTAGCTGAGTAAATTTAAGAAAGTATTTGTGATTTGCTAGCCTCAATTTCCTTATCTATAAGATGGTGATAATAGTGCCTGCCTCACAGGGCTATTGAATGGATTAAGTAAGAATACTGTCTCATTCCCAGGTAATGCTCAATCAGTCAGTTCAGTTCAGTCGCTCAGTTGTGTCCAACTCTTTGTGACCCCATGTATCGCAGCACACCAGGCCTCCCTGTCCATCACCAACTCCCGGAGTTCACCCAAACTCACGTCCATCGAGTCGGTGATGCCATCCAGCCATCTCATCCTCTGTCATCCCCTTCTCCTCCTGCCCCCAATCCCTCCCAGCATTAGGGTCTTTTCCAATGGGTCAACTCTTTGCAATAAGTAGCAGCTAATCATTATTTTTGCAGAACTGGCCCCCTGTCCCAGCTGTCCTCTGTCTCTCATCAGGAGGCCTGGGGTTCCTTCAGTTCTAACCTGGGAAGTTCTGTTCGCCCAATAAAGTCTTGAAGGCGTCTCTAGAGTGTGTGAGAGCAAACGGCCTTGAGCCAATCGGACAGAACAGCAATGAAGAGAACAACCTGGTAGGTTGTGCATCACACAGAGAGGAAATGGGCTTCAGCCTCAGTTAACACTGTGCCTGCCTGGATTTTCAAACACAGGAAGTGGCCAAAGTAAGGAAGGAGGTGGGGGAGGGGGGTCCATGCTTCAGCGTTCTCTTTCACACTCAGTACCACACTTATACAACTCTGGGGGCCATTAGAACTGAGCTTGTACAGTGTGGCAGCTCCTTCATAGAGGTGTGCACCTCTGACATGTTGAGAGGTAGAGAAAGTTCCAGTGAACTTTCAGATACTCCTAATTCTCTTTTAAGTATCTTTCAGATACTCCTAACTCTCTCTGAATTTTAAGATTTACTCTCATTAAAAATGGGACTCAGGACTCAAACAGGTACATGTTCAGAGCAACACTATTCACAGTTGCCCAACAGAAACAATTCACATGCCCACCAACAAATGCAAGGATAAACAAAATGTTGTATGTCCATGCAATGAAATATTATTCAGCCATAAAAATGAATGAGACATCGATACCTGTTGCATCACAGATGAACCTTGAAAACATTATGCTAAGTGAAAAAAAGCCAGACACCAAAGGTCACATGTTGCATGATTCCATGTATGTGAAATATCCAAAATAGGTAAATCCTAGAAACAAAAAGAAGGTTGATGGTTGCCAGGGACTGGGGGAGAGAAGAATGAGAAATAACTGCTTAGTGGGTACAGGGACAATGAAAATGCTTTGGAACTAGATAGATGCACACAACATAATGAATGTGCTGAATGACAATAAGTGGTTTGCTTTAGAATGCTTAATTCTATATTATGTGAAGTTCACCTCAATTGTTTTAGAAGTTAACATGTAACACTTTAACGGGCTTCCCAGGTGGTGCCAGTGATAAAGAACCTGCCTGCCAACACAGGGGACATAAGAGACATGAATTCAATATTGAATCAGGAGGATTCCCTGGAGGAGAGCATGGCAACTCACTCTAGTATTCTTGCCTGGAGAATGCTACAAGCAAAGGATCCTGGCGGGCTACATGGAGTCAAAAAACGTTGGACACAACTGAAGCGACTTAGCAGGCAGGCAGGCAACCCTTTAACATGAAAGAATTCAGAATCTGAAAACCATCAGTGCTACCCCTCCTCCCCAAGTCTGGTTTTAGGATCTCTGCTTATTGCTCTTCCAGGGAAGAGAAGGATGGTGCAAATTTGGAGCCAGTGCAATGACTCATCCTTTCGTGGGGATTATTTTGAAAAGAGCCAACCAAAAAGTCGGGTCAGATCATCTGCAAAAGAGGGCTTTGATTTCAAAGGCCATTTGTTCCAAGTTATATTATCTTTCTTGCACTCAACTAAAGCTTCCATTCCAGAAATATTAGTGTTTTTACTACCTCCCCCACACCAACTGTAAGATCTCACAGCAGCTTTCTGGATTTGCAGCGAACTCCACATTCCTTCAGAGCATGCTTGGCCAAAATCTTGAATGTCCCTGCTTGACATATGGAGAGAAAACTTGCTCTTCCCACTGCTGTACCCATTCTCTAAAAGGTCTTCCCAAAAGATACTCCTGGTAACAATTATGCAAATGTGTGGATAAGGCAGGCTTACATTTCTGCTTCAGGTAGAACAAATGCCAGGATCTCCATTCAGTGCTCTGGGTACCTGAGGACAATGGCTCCCCTGTGCTTCTCAGATGGAATCCTTCCTCTCATTTATCACTTAGAGTAGGCTCTCCAGGGCTGGCATGGCAGTTTATCAATCTTGGGAATCTAGACTTCTTCCAGATTATTTATCTGCTACTCCTAGGATGCTCCCCTTATCCACTCAGTCCCAAAGGGCTCAACCCTCACATCCACACTTCAGCCTGCAGGACAAGAGAGAGAGGATAGGATATTTGCCCAGTCGTGTCTGACCCTTTGTGAATCCATGGACTGTAGTCTGCCAGGCCTCCCTGTCCACGGAATTCTACAGGCAAGAATACTGGAGTGGGTTGTCATTCCCTTCTGCAGGGGGTCTTTCCAACCCAGGGATCGAACCTGGGTCTCCTGCATTGCAGGCAGATTCTTTACAAATGCCAGGGAAGTTTCTGAGAGAGAGGAGCAGTGGAATATAAACTTACTTCCTTTCTGGAGCATGACCTGGAAATCGCACTCTTCACTTCTGCTGATGCCCCATTAGCCAGAATCTAGTTACACTGTCACAGGTAGCCACAAGGGAGGCTGGCCAAGTGCCCAGCTTAAGCTTCTCTGCAATATGAAAGGGGGAGAATGGACATGGCGGGGTACCACTAGGACTCAGCCCCAAGAGGCTCTGAGCGTCGCTTGATGATCAATCGCCCCTCTGGGGTGTGCATGTCGTATGCACACCCCCCAGGGGTCACGTGGCTGGGGGGTCTCCAAGCCACCTTAACATTCCTCCCTTACCAGTACCCCCAGTCTCTTTACTGTCATTCAAAACAGGGAGTCACACCCCACCTCCCAGCTTTTGCTTATGCTCTTCCCTAATTAGGAATATTTCGTCCCCTTCTCCACACGCATATTGACTTCACCATCCCCTCAAGTCTCATCTCCTCCCCAAAATATTCCCTGACAAGCCCAGCCCACTCTGACTTCCCACAGCATTTCTTGATCTTTATATTTTCATACTGTGTTCCCTGTAGCTAAGTCTTAGCTTCAGAACTAGACAACGGGTTTCTTGAGAAGAGAGTCCCCATCATATAGTTTTCTTATATGCTCTATGGAATCTTGCTTAGTGCTATGCACGTACATCTATTTAGTAATTATGCTCTGAAATAAAGTGAATTTGATTAAAGTGACATACTAAATAATTTAGGACAATATTCTTATTTCCCATTAATTACAGTACTTTTTAAACCTAAGTTTTCCACATAATTAAAATCATCGTAAATAAACAAACGCACAAGTACATAAGTATCTTTATAATTCAAGAAACAGGTTTTATTCTTATTTAGTTTTCTTTTTTTGGGGGGGTGGTTACTTTAGCCTTTGCAGGGAGCTTCTTCTTTTTCTGTTGTTGTTTTTTATTTTTTATTTTACTTTACAATACTGTATTGGTTTTTCCGCGCATCAACATGAATCCGCCCCGGATGTACACGTTTTCTAATTCAACTGTAGACTGGGCAACTTTGCATCAGCAGGACCTGCACTAAGTTCAAAAACTAAGTAGGAGAAGAATAGCCTAAGTGTCTAGCACAGGACCTGACACACAGGTGGTGCTGAATAAATGCTACAAGAAAAAGTCAAGGGCAGAGTCTAAAGGTAAATTGAGTTCGACTGTTTACAACTCACTGCACAATCAAGGATTCCGGTGTTAGACTCTGGCTTGAACTTCGGTTTTTCCACTTATTCACGGTTTTGCCGAGCATTCAATGAATTGACTAGTATGTTTGCTGTCTTCCATTATCTCTCATTTGCATGTACACCCTCCTGTATTTTTATTTGTAATACTGTCAGTTTCGAGTCTGCAAATTATATTTCCCAGATTCCCTTGCTAGCTGATTTCCAGTTGGGATCTGCGATGGAAGGCACAAGGGGGACATGGAAAGTAGGAGGAAAGAGGATGAAACACTCTTCTTCCTCACACCATTTTTAAAAAATTATTGTTTATTTATTTGGCTGCCCCAGGTCTTAGTTGCAGCACGTGGGAGCTTCAATCTTAGTTGTGGTGTGTAGGATCTAGTTCACTTACCAGGGATCAAACTCAGGCCCCCTGCATTGGAAGCAAGGAGTCTTAGCCACCACACCCCTAGGAAAGTCCCGTTACACCTTCTTTTGACTCCTGTGACTGTGACACCTTTTGACACTCCTAGCACCATTGTCAAGCCACTTTCTCAGAGGTCCTAGCCACACAGTGCCACCTCGGCCATCCTGCTACCAGGGGCATGATGGCCCTGCAGCAGCCCGACTCCCAAAGTGGTGGACTTTCTTCTGCATTCCTAGGTTCTGGTTATACCGCTATCCTTTTGTACGCCTGGCCTTCAAGGTGCTTCCTGTGTTTACTCACCTCACTGCTCCCTTTTGGATGTTCCGACACCTGTGAAATTCATTCACTCTGTTAAATACCCTCTAGTATTTACAAGGAAATACCTTGTAAATATAAATTCAATTATACAAGGAAATACCTTGTATAATTTGTTTTCCTGATTACCTTTTGACTGATACAGTATGTAATGTACTTAGTGCATTTCATCTTCTCAACAAATGTGAGTTCTCTCCTAAGTGATTTCACTCTGCTGTGTTGAAAGTGAATGTGTAATGAAAATAAAGATATATTAATTGTATTTTTTAAATTCTCATTTCTTTTTTTAGAGTTGTTTGTCTTTCTCCACAGGCTCCCAAGAATTCCACAAAGACCATAGTTCTCAACCTTATATATGAACTATAATCAGCTGCAGAATCCTCAAAAATACAGATGTTGAGGCCCTTCTAGGACCTTAGAAGGGATAGGGCTGAGTTAGTGCATTTTGAGGAAGTTCTCCAGGTAGTTATTGGTGCTAGTTTGAGGACCCCTGGTTTAGATACAATATAGTACATTAAGTATGATCTTTTAATGTTTCATTGTTGGTAAGATGTTACCTGCTTACCAGTGTCTCAAAACATGTTTTTTGAGAATGATGCTGACACTTTACTCAATAGCCGGTTGAATAATCTCTTGTTTCAGTGGCATTAAAATCAGACCAAACTTGAACTGGTTTACCAACATGATACTAGGTGTTTCTTGGCTCCATTACAGGTGTGAGGGGTACAGCAAACTCACATGGATGGTAAGTGGTAGAATCACGGCTTGGTCTGTTGAAATTAGGGGCAGCACCAAGAAAAATTATATTCTCAATATCCTAGGCCTATACCACGCGTGCATGCCCAGTCGTGTCTGACTCTTTGTGACCCTATGGACTATAGCTCAGCAGGCTCCTCTGTGCATGAAATTTTCTAGGCAAGAACACTGGAGTGGGTTGCCATTTCCTATTTCAGGAGATCTTCCCGACTCAGGGATCAAACCTACCTCTCCTGCATCACCTGCATTGGCAAGCAGATTCTTTTACCACTGCACCACTCAGATCGACACCGCCCAGAGATAATTCAAGCCCGAGATGAGGGAACCTTAGGAAGAACACAAGAGGATGCCACGAATATTGATCACATCACCTGTTCTCTGGATACTCTTACCGCTTTCTTTCCTACTATTCTTTTCATACTGACCTTATTAAGGAAAACCTCAAACCCATTATAGTCTTTACTCCTTTAAGCCTATGTTTCTCTCACCCATCCCCCACACCAGATTTGCTAGATCCAAATCAGAAGCCTACAAAATGCCCCTTGGGTAAAGAGTGATCCTATGAAGGCTAAAGGAAGCGTTGCCCCCACAAGAAAATCATGGCGCTAGACTCTCATCAGATCCTATGCTTGGGCGCTCAGTCGTGTCTGACTTTTTGCAACACCATGGACTGTAGCCTGCCGGGCTCCTCTCTGTCCATGGAATTCTCCAGGCAAGAATACTGGAATGGGTTGCCATTTCCTTCTCCACATCAAATCCTATCCCTTCTAATTATTAATGTATCAAATGATGTCTCATTGGTGGGCTTCCAAATTCTACCTCAGCTGAGAAACCCAGCGGCAGTCAACAAAGCATAATGAAAGAAGCCAGGGAAGGGTTAGTGTAATGTGCTGGGTGACAGCAAATGGTATGTCTTTTTTTTTTTTTTTTTTTATCACTCCCCACAGCATATGGAACTTCCGAGACCAGTGATCAAACCCGTGCCCTCTGAATTAGAAGTATGGAGCCTTAACCACTGGACCACTTAAGAAATTCAAGGACAACTTTAATTATTATTTTAACAAATAAATCAGAGCTTATACATCCAAATGGCAAATGTTTTTCAAACCACGTTGCCATAGCTCACTGTATTTTAAAACTGTCCCTAGAGCCTTGCTGTAGATTTTTATGAAAAGTTCTCCATAGCCTCAAATGGGTGCATTTGATTACTTGGAAACAACTGGAGTCATTTGAAAGTAAGCCTGGTGAGCAAGGTATGTGATCAAGCCTGGAGATATCATTATGTGGTGGGGCTGTAGCCAAGCGAAACCAGGAAGGAAGGGGAGTGTGAACAAGTTGTGAACACAGTTTGCAAACGGAATGGAAAGCAGTTTAGATAGTATTTGGAAGGAATTACAGTCTCCCAAGATGATGATTTTAAAAGATCCCTCTCATTCTGAATAAACTGATCATATACATGTATGTGGATCTTTTTCTTTTTTTTAATCAACCTGTTTTATTACAACCTATTATAATATTGTAATAACTTTACATTATTATATTTACAGAAGTTGCTCTCAGTTCTGTCTCCATGTATGAAGATCCCAAGCTGTCCAGGGTATTTTCTCTGCCCATCACGACTCAAGGCAATGAGATTGTCTGAAAAAGACAAGGATTTTGGAAAAAGATTGGTATACAAATCTGGGCCTCAACTACTTACTCTCTCTGTAATCTTAAGCAAGTTATTTGAGCTCACTTTACTTTGGTTTTCTTATCTGTAAAATGAGTATAATAATACCTATCCCATGGGGAAAATAAGAGAATTAAAGAAAATATTGTATGCAAGTGCCTAGCAGTGTCTTGGCCCAAAGCAGACACATGTAAACATTGCTATTATCAATGCGTGGATGCAGTGTGGACCATTTTTCGTGCGTGTGTTTATATGAACCAGACAGCCAAGCCCAGGACAGCCTATGATGAGTTCCAAGCAGGGCAGGAAGGAGTGAATGACAGCGGAATGAAACAGTTTTCCTCTTCTCTTGATCCACTTATGTGTTGTGCTGTGCTTAGTAGCTCAGTCATTGTCGACTGTTTGCAACCCCATGGATTATACCCCACCAGGCTCTTCTATCCATGGGGATTCTCCAGACAAGAATACTGGAGTGGGTTGCCATGCCCTCCTCCAGGGGATCTTCCCAACCCAAGGATCAAACCCAGGTCTCCTGCATTGCAGGTGGATTCTTTACCATCTGATCCACCTATGGGATCCTGCAAAACTGGAGTCTTATCATCTCAAAATGCATCAGTATGTTAGAATAGTAATACAAAGCTATCTCATTGACCCAGTGGTACTGAGGATGCAGCTTTCTGCATACCCCAGATAAAGAAGATTTTCCCTTTGACAGGCAACACTTTCCATGTTAACCATTTGGGAGAATATCATTCAAAAACATGTATTCACCATTGACTTTTTGAAGCAAGGGTCATGACTTAACGTTTTCATTTTAATCCACTGTCATCATTAGGAGCAAGCATTGCAACCTGGAGTGGGGCTCAGGGCAGGGCCTGCTGTCTGGGTTTTCTGTCTTCTCCTTCCTCGATGTCAGTCATTGTCTGGATGTGACATGCTTGAGACGAAACAAGTTCACCAACCTTGGAAACAGGTAGATGCTCAGAAATCCCCAGTGTTTGGGAGAGTGACCACCGACTACGTAGGGCCATGAGTTCTTTGGTAGGTGGGTTCGGAGTGAGACCCTCCTTCAGCCATCTCAGCTGGAGCAAATTACTGTACTAAATCTCAGTTTCTTCCTCTGTTCAGTGAGAATAAAAATAGTAGCTACATCGTAGGGGAGTCATGAGTCTTAAGGGACACTTAGACATAAAGTGCTTAGCATGGCACAGGACAGACAGCAAATACTCAATAAACATTACCTACTGTTCTTACTGTTACTGCAATAAAGCAGGATGAACACAGCCCTCGGCAGGCAGCCATTGCTCCACACCCTGTTACTAGGCAACAGGTCTTAGCCATTGATTGGTGCCTCAGATGGCCCCACCCACAAGCAACCAACTGTCAATGAACAACCATTACTTGTCCTGCTAAGCTATTGGTCAGTACCACAGTGGACCCTGCTCACAAGTAACTGTCAATGAAGGACCATTAGGGAAGCAATTCAGCCAACGGTCACTGGTGTGGTGGTCGTCAGGTGGAGAGTGAGTAAGAGGCAGATTCAGGCCTTCTCCTGGAGACCCTCCAGTCTACCCAGCCTTGGGCCAGCAGGTGAGCTGGAGGGCCCTGGGAACAGACTGGGAAACATATCCTGAGGGCTTCAGAGCCCTCACCAAGGCCCCCCACTAGCCATGGCCCAGGCCTCGAGGAGCGGTGAACCTCTCCCCCCTCCCTCTCTCTGTGACCTAATAGCAGTGGCCGTCTGCCTGACCTGTGAGACCTGGTCTCGCCCTTTGGGCCACCTGAGGAGGCTGAGGACCAGTTGGGTTGGATGCCTGGCTCCCTCAGGGATGACAGCTGGGAAGGGTGTGGGAACCTGGCCCTGAAGGAGCTGCCAACTGAGATCCGCCTCCTCTTAGCCAGGACTGGGACCTTGGAGGGTGAGAGCTGTGCTTTGGGATCTTGCCCTTTCTGGTCAGGACAGAGAATACCATTCCTCTGGTTAGAGATTTACAGGATCATCATTACCTGACTATTATCAGACCTTAAGAACGGAGGAGCTGACATGGAGAAGTTTGCAACAACTCACCACACCCATCCGTCACCTTTTGCTTTTAAAGGGACTTTCTGAAAGCTTTCAGTAACTTTGGGGTTCTTAGGGCATGAATCTCCACCCATCTCCTTGTATGAATCTGTAATAAACCTTTCTCTGTTCCAAACTCTTAACGTTTTAGTATTGATGGGCCTCACTGTGCGTCCGGCACGTAGACTTGCGATTTTGGTAACTGCTAGCAAGTAAGGTCTCACGGACACTGACTGCTCTCCTGTGACACTCATAAACACCCACGCTTTGTATGTCTTTTCTTCCGTCCACCAAAGACTGTAGAAGGAGTAGCCTAACGGCCAGTGAATACAGCCCTCTCTGTTTTCCCCCATAATCTGGTAAAACTCCCAGATAAGAGAATTTCAGCCAATGAGAACCTCCAATCATTCTGTTAAAGCCAATCCAGTCCTTCTCATTAAGGACCACGTTTCTTACACTGTTGAGTGGCCAGCCAGGCCAACCATCTGCACCTCTGTGAGCCCTGCAGGCAGACACATTGAGAGTAGGAGGGGATCCCAGGGGACCAAACACCTCTGTCAGATCAAGTCATCAAACCCTGGCTGGTGATCCCTGGTGGCAGAAGGGCAGGGAGGCTGGAACCCCCCAGAGCCTCTCATTTGGCACCATTCCTGGCACTGAAAAGAAACGTGCCCAGAACGATGGCAGCTGCATTGATCTGTTGAGGATTAGGGAGACTCTGCAGCTCTCCAAGTGGTTATTTTCTATCTTGTGTATCCTGTAGGGGGTTAATTAACATCCTCAACGGTGTGCTTTTCTGGCTGTTTCACCACTGGGGGATGTAATTTCAGGTCACTCTGAAGTTAAGAGAAGACAACAACAACAGCTGCAGCCTTTGTTGAGGTCCAGACTGCCAGCCGCTGAGCAGGCCCCAGCCCCGCATTTCATTCTGTGTGAACACCATTAATAACCGACAATGGGCACTCAAATCAGGGGACAAGAGCTTTCACTGAGCATGCGCCCCTGCGTTAGGGTCTTTGTACTAGCTTCCTGGCGAACATGTGCCTCCCCCAGGGACTCACTGCCGCAGAATGATATTCCCAATATAAGTGCCAGACAGGAGCCCATCTGACGATTTTCTGTGTTTTGTGTCCCCAGGACTGTTCTTTCTCCACTGAACCTATGCAAGCTCCATTACACATCAGCAGTTGTGGCCCACTTTATCCAGCATTGCTTTATATACACACACACACACACACACATCTATATATAAAGCTGGGGGTCTGTGGGGTTTTATAAAGCAAGCCACATTCTAGGTGCACTAGATGGCCTTGACACTGCATTAGTTCTCTACTGCTGCGCAACAAATTACCCCCCAAATTTAGTGGGGAACACAATAATGAATATTTATTATCCTCACAATACCTGTTTGTTGGGAATTCAAGTGTGTCTTATCCGTGTAGTTTCTGCCTGGGGTGTATCATGAGGTTACTGTCACGATGTCAACTGGACTTGCTTGTCCCCTGGAGGGCCAGCTTCCAAGATAGTCTACTCACACGGTGAGCAGGTTGATGCCCTTGTTGTTGGAGGCCTTACTTTCTCCAAACATGAGCCTGCCAGGCTATTAAACGTGCTCACAATAAGGCCACAAACTACCCTTAGAGTGAGTATCCATGAGAGGGAGGCAGGTGAGAGACCTTCTTTTTATGACTCAACCTCAGAACCCATGTTCTGTGCATTAAAGGGAGGCACTCATTCAGTTGGGAAGAGAATTAGTTCCACCTTTTTTTAAATTGAGGTACATTTGATGACAATATTATATAAGTTTCAAATGTACAGCATAGTGATTCACAATATTTAAAGGTTATACTCCATGAATAGCTATTATAAATTATTCGCTATATTTCCTGTATTGCACAGTTTAACCTTAGAGCTTATTTTATACCTAATAGTTTTTACTTCTTGCAGAAGGCAGTGGCAACCCACTCCAGTACTCTTGCCTGGAAAATGCCATGGATGGAGGAGCCTGGTGGGCTGAGTCCATGGGGTCGCAAAGAGTCAGACACGACTAAGCGACTTCACTTCCACTTTTCACTTTCATGCACTGGAGAAGGAAATGGCAACCCACTCCAGTGATCTTGCCTGGAGAATCCCAGGGATGCGGGAGCCTGGTGGGCTGCCATCTATGGGGTCGCACAGAATTGGACACGACTGAAGCAACTTAGCAGCAGCAGCAGCAGCAGCAGTTTTTACTTCTAAAGCCCCTACCTCTATTTTTCTTCTTCTCCCTTCCCTCTCCTGACTGATAACCAGTAATTTGTTCTCTACATCTGTGAGTTTTTTTCTTTCTTGTTATATATTCACTAGTTTGTTTTCCTTTTTAGATTCCACGTATAATTGATATTATACAGGATTTTCTTTCTCTGACTTATTTTGCTGAGTAGAACACCCTCCAAGTCCATATGTATTGTTGCAAATGGCAAACTTTCATTCATTTTTATGGCTGAGTAGTATTGCTCTGTATATACATGTACTGCTGCTGCTAAGTTACCTCAGTCATATCCGACTCTGTGCAACCCCATAGATGGCAGCCCACCAAGCTCCGCCGTCCCTGGGATTTTTCCAGGCAAGAACACTGGAGTGGGTTGCCATTTCCTTCTCCAGTGTATGAGAGTGAAAAGTGAAAGTGAAGTCGCTCAGTCGTGTCCAACTCTTAGTGACCCCATGGACTGCAGCCTACCAGGCTTCTCCCCCCGTGGGATTTTCCAGGCAAGAGTACTGGAGTGGGGTGCCATTGCCTCCTTCATGACAGACATTAAGGGGTGCATAATTCATTCACGTAACAGATACTTATCGAGTACCTACTACATGTTCACATTATTCTAGATGCTTGGAATACCTCCTAGACAATACAGACCGAAAGTCCCTGCCTGCCCTTGTCAAGTTAAATTCTAGTGGAGAGAGACAAAAAATGAACAACAGCAAAGTAAGTACATTTTATAGCAACCCACTCCAGTGTTCTTGCCTGGAGAGCTCTTTGGACAGATTAGCCTGATGGGCTACAGTCCATGGGGTCGCAAAGAGTCAGACAGAACTGAGCGACTAACATTTCACTTCATAGTGTACTGCAGTTTAAGTGTTAGGGTGGGGGACAGGAAGTGGAGCTCTGGAATCCCAAAGTCAGGTTACATTTTAAATAAGGCCAACAGACGAGTCCTCACTGAGCAGGTGGAGCGGGACGTGCGAGTTTGCGCAGTCGCTCAGTTGTGGCTCACTCTGTGACCCCGTGGACTGTAGCCCGCCAGGTTCCTCTGTGCGTGGAATTTTCCAAGCAAGAATACTGCAGTGGGTTGCCATTTCCTTCTCCAGACCCAGGGATTGAACCTGCATCTCTTGCTTTGGCAGGTGATAGCTTTACTACTGAGCCTCCTCGAAAGCCAGGAATGGGGCAGGCTGGGGTTTGGAAAGGTGATGGGCCGTGTTGTGTGCGGCTGTGTGAGCAAGTGTATGACCACAGAGACCAGCTCCTGTGAACCCTGGTCATTGTTTCCACGGTCCCTCGTGGATGCAGGTGGGAAGTGGCGTTTCCCTGCAGCTGGTGTTCCCATCCCTAGACCCCCATGGAGAAAAGGCCCCGGTGGCTGTCCCCAGCTGCAGGTGGCCTTCAAGACTGCTCAGACAGCACTTCCAGGCCTCGCTGAGACAAGCGGCAGGCAGCTGCACCGCGGATGTGCAACACAGCGCACCTGAGGGGGAGGGACAGTGAGTCACTTAGTCCTGCAGTGATCGTGTTTGCAGGAGCAGCACTTGTGCAATGCTGAGTGTATAATTTTAGTATTTAAATTCAATCATGGTGTTTCTACAAGAGGAGGTGAGCTCCGAACGGCACCCAACAGGAGCTGCCCAACCCAGAGAACCACCAAACTCTGGAGGCTTCTGAATCATGAAGGTGGGAGGCTGGAAAGAGAAGACATTCCAGACTTGAGCATGGCTAAAGAAGGGTCAGTGCACAGGAGACCCTTGCTGATGGGCTGCCCGGAGCTGGAGGGGCGAGAGATGAAGCAGCTTTGGGTTGGCGCCAGAGGATTCCATGGGGTGCCTGGTTCTAATCCAGGCAGATTAGATGGGTCCCAGGGCAAGTGGAAAGGTAAGGGGCATTTACACAGAGATCCGTTCAGTTTAGTTCAGCCGCTCAGTCATGTCCAACTCTTTGTGACCCCATGGGCTGCAGCACGCCAGGCTTCCACATACAGCAGTCCGTGGGGTCGAAGAGATGTGTGAGCCCTATTCAAGGAGTGGTTACTGACCTGGAGGGTGTGGTGACTAACACCACAGGGGCATAAGCCACCCCACAACCTCTCAGGCAGCCTATCTGATGGAGAGAGACCCCCTCCCAGGGGAAGAGAGTGTAGAGACGCACAAGAGGGCCCAGGAGACGGAGCTGGGTCCGAGCATGTAGGAAGAGATGGTTACCCAATAAGGTCAACGCCAGCCCACGGGACCTTGCCCAAAGATGGCCGTGAGGAGAGAAGGAATGAGAAAGCTTGGTCCCTGGAGGTGCTGTAGCCACCAGGTGCCTACCAGGAGAGCAGGCAACAAGCACCAGGATGACCGATGGGGACTTGGAGGAGCCCCATGGGTACCAGAACCACATCCAAAGTCCACAGAGGCCAACAGTCAGGGCTGCAGGGCGCAGACGCAGAGCTGCACCAAGGAAAACATTCATTCCTACTCAGAGGACAGCATCCCTGAATGGTTAAAAGACAGAGGCTGGGGAGATCCTCTGTGGGCTAGTGGCTAAGACTCCACGCTCCCAATACAGGGGACCCAGGTTCTAAAGATCCTACAACTAAAGATCCTACATGCTGCAACTAAGACCCAGCACAGCCAAATAAAAAACTTTTATTATTTTTTTAAAGGCAGATGCTGGGCAAGGATGAACATCCAGGTTTGTATCCTGCTTATGCTACTTATTAGCTGTGTCAGACAAGTCTCTTAACCTCTGTTCAGCCTCAGCTTCCTTACCTGTCAACTTCACACAGCTGGTGAGACATAAATGAGATAAAACACTTAACACAGTTCCTGGCTATAGAAATAATCCAGAAATAGCTGCTATTTTTATGGTGACTATTTTTGCAAATGTGGACAGCTGCTGCGGGGGGCTTTGTTTGGTTTTGTTGCCCAGCATCTCTTCCTTTGCAATTGCCCCTCCTACTCCCACCCACTTGGTTCTGGTGTCCGGCTAATCCTAGCACTTGGACCCCTGCGGACAGGAGATGGGCAACTGACCAATCAGATGCTCTCTCCCGGGGACTGGAACTCTTTAAGTGTCGTCATGCAGGAAGGCAGTTAGAGCTGAGTCATCCTGCGACTGGGAATTTCCTGGAGCACCTCCTGCTTCATCCCTCCCAGGGTCTGGTATGAAACTCACACTTTCAGTGTCTGAGCTTGGCCAGTTTCGCCCCATTGAGCCTCTCATTGCAGCCAAGTATTCCTCCTGAAGAAACAGCCTCAGGGTGAGCCTTTGGAAATGGCCGTGTGAATGGAAGCGTGGGGACTGCAAGGCTGGGAAAGAGAAAGTGATCTTCCCATCTCCTCCCTTCCCTCATCACTCAGGCTATCAGGAGGGCTTCTTTTCCTCCACCCCCGCTTTTTTTTTTTTTTTAATTTTGTTTTTTTCATGGTAATAGTTGTGCTTAAATTCAGACAGTGAATAGAGTTGGGACAACTGTGTAGACATCTGGAAAAGGTAAAGCCGGATCAATATATGAGAATAAATTCTAAATGGATCAAAGATGTCAATGTAGAAAGTGAGAGCTTAAAGTCACTAAGAGAAAAGCATAGATGAATTACTTTATAAGCTTTGAGTGGGGAGGGTCTTTCTAATTATGACTCAGAATACAGAATCTATCACAGAAAATATTTATAAATATGACTACATACCCATCAAAAACTTAGCAGGAAATTGTAGTGAAGACAAATGACGAACTATAAAAAAAATGTGCAATATAAATGATTAATTTCTCTAAAATATAAAGAGCTCTTAGAAATTAAGAAGAAAAAGATCAAAAAATAATACGAACGTGGGCAAAGAACGTAATCAGAACACTCCAAGAAAAATATAAATGGCTCCTAAATATTTAGAAGATTCTTAATCTCACTTATAAGAGCAGCCGTATTGACACCTGACAGACTGACAAAAACTCGAAGGTTTGACAGTGTGTTCTTCCGATGAGGCTGTGAGAAAATAACCACTTTTACACAATTCTGGTGGGAGAATAAGATCTCACAACCCCCTGTGGAGAGCAATTAGGCATTATCCATCAAAAGTACAAATATATTTGCCCTTTGACCTCTGGAAATTTATCCTACAGCTATATCTGCACACAAATGAAATAACATATGTATGAGGTTTTTCATTCCAGCATTGTTGGTATTAATATTAGAATGACACTGGGAACATCCCTAGTGACTAGGGCTTTTTAAGTGGGGGGTTGAGCCAAAAGTTCAAAATAAAAAATCCATCTCCTGCTCTCTCTCCCCCATTTCCATCCCCAGTTCTCAATTATTAATACCAAGTGCTTTAAATTTTTAGTTGGTTTTTCAGACATATATTACTATATTTCTTTTTTAAATGCTTATATCATTTCTTGAGTTTCAGTTTAAGCATTATCTAATGACTCATTTGAAGAGTTGACTCATTGGAAAAGACTCTGATGCTGGAAGAGATTGAAGGCAGGAGGAGAAGGGGACAACAGAGGATGAGATGGCTGGATGGCATCACCGACTTGATGGACATGAGTCTGAGTGAACTCCGGGAGTTGGTGATGGACAGGGAGGCCTGGCGTGCTGCGATTCATGGGGTCGCAAAGAGTCGGACATGATTGAGAGACTGAACTGAACTGAACTGAACTGAATGACTACTAATGAAGAGAAGCATTTAACTGCATTATGGATTCCCCACTCCTAATACACATACATGGAGCTATTCACAATCCTCCTATTTTTTCAAAGATTACATTGCAACTTTCTGTTAAATTAATATTCATATCTGGAATATTATGACTATGCAATATTGTTTACAGTGGAGACATAGGTATGGAACTATTAAAATTCCTTCCTTGAGCATTTAAAATGTTTTCCTGGAGTTAATAATTGGCCTTGTTTTTCATTTGACACTTGTTAGTGTATTTAACAATGCTTTATCTCCCAAATATCCTATGTATTGTACATATGCAATCCTCAGTCTGTCCTATTGGCAATGGACAGGGATGCCTGGCATGCTGCAGTCCATGAGGCTGCAAAGAGTCAGACATGACTGAGCAACTGAACTGAACTGAACTGATCAGTTCCATTTTTTCCCAGGAGATGCTACTATGGCAGCCCTTCACGTTCTCCTCTATTCTGTACTAGTTTCCCTCTGGGCCTGCTGCGCAGCTGTCATCTTACAGCCTATCTTTACTATCACCCTGAGAATTTCCTTTGCGCACTCCATCTCATATTTTGGATCCACTGTCATCTGGATCCTAAGTCTCCTATATTTGCTCACTCATTTTAGTAAAGTACATCTAGTAGATTCTTAAGAAAGAGAAAGAAATCAAAAGACGCTTGCTCCTTGGAAGAAAAGTTATGACAAACCTAATTCACGTATTAAATAGCACCGACATCACTGTGCTGACAAAGGTCCATATAGTCAAAGCTATAGTTTCTTTCCAATAGTCATGTACAGATGTGAGTGTTGGACCATAAAGAAGGCTGACACCAAAGAACTGATGTTTCTGAATTGTGGTGCTGGAGAAGACTCTTGAGAGTCCCTTGGACTGCAAGGAGATCAAACCAGTCAATCTAAAAGGAATTCAACTCTGAATATTCATCGGAAGGACTGATACTTTGGCCACCTGATGTGAAGAGGCAACTCATTGGAAAAGACCCTGATGCTGGGAAAGATTGAAGGAGGGAGGAGAAGGGGACGACAGAGGATGAGATGGTTGGATGGCATCACCGACTCAACGGACATGAGTTTGAGTCAGCTCCGGGAGTTGGTGATGGATGGGGAGGCCTGGCGTGCTGCAGTCCACGGAGTCAGAGTCACATGACTGAGCGACTGGACTGGAACTGGACTCCACAGTTACGGTCTCTCTAACTGTAGGCGGTGCTACTGGTAAAGAATCCACCTGCCAATGCAGGAGACGTAAGAGATGTGGGTTCGATCCCTGGGTTGGGAAGATCCCCTGGAGAAGGGAATGCCAACCCATTCCAGTATTCTTGCCTAAGGAATCCCGTGGACAGAGGAGCCTGGCAGGAGACAGTTCATGGAATCACAATGGACATGAGTTTGAGCAAACTCTGGGAGATAATGAAGAACAGGGAAGCTTGGCATGCTGCAGCCTATGGAGTCGCAAAGAGTCGGACATGACTCAGCAACTGAACAACAACAACAAGAAAGAGTATTAGAAATAATTTGAGACCTGTCATGTCTCAGCTGGTAAAGAATTTGCCTGCAATGTGGGAAACCTGGGTTCGATCCCTGGGTTGGGAAGATTGCCCTGGAGAAGGGAAAGGCTACCCACTCCAGTATTCTGGCCTGGAGAATTCCATGGACTGTATATGTATAATCCATGGGGTCTCAAAGAGTAGGACACGACTGAGAGACTTTCACTTTCACACATAGTTTTAGTTTGCCTATACAGTTGGCCCTCCATATTCGTGGGTTCTGCATCCTAGAATTCAACCAACTGTGGATCAAAAATATTCAAGAAAAAAAATCCAGAAAATTCCAAGATGCAAAATTTGAATTTGCCACAAACCAGCAGCTATTTATATAGCATTTACATTGTATTTACAACTAATTATATCAGATACCATAAGTAACCTAAAGATTATTTAAAATATACAGAAGGATGTGCATTGCTTATATGCAAACACCACACCATTCTTTATAAGGGACTTGCACACGAGCAGATTTTGGCAACTGTAGGGGGTCCTGTATGTCCCAGCTCAGAAATATTTTTTTCAAATGTTTCATTTCCTGACAGCCCCCAGGATTGCTGTTGAGAAGTTTGCTGTCATTCTTTTCCTGACCCTTTGTTGAGGTGTATTTCTTCTCTCAGAAAATCTCTCAGTAATCTTCTCGTGATTCCTACTGTCCTGAAACTTCATGATAATGTGCCTTGATGTGAGGTTTTATTTTGTGATTATTATTTCTTTGGGTACTCCATGGGATTTCTTGTATTCTATTTCTATGGCAATTTCCTTTCCTCAGCTCTCTCCTCCTTTTCCAAATACGCTATCAGTTGGATGTGAAACTCCTAAGTCAATCCTCTCAGTTTCATACTGTTTCTCTCCTACTTCTAAATCTGTATCTTTTATTTCCTTTCTATGAAATTGCATCGACTCTATCCTCTTAACTTTTTCATTGAATGTTACTCTGGTATTGCACTTTTAACTTCAAAGAGCTCTTTCTTATTCTCTAATTTTTATAGGACCTTGTTTTTATTTCATGAACTGATAGCTCTTTTGATTTTTTCCTGCTTCCTTAAAGTTTCTTTTCTTGCCTTTTGGTTTATGTCTTTCATGCAATCAATCTGCCATGATAAATGCAATTTTCTAGCTATTTTAAATGGTGGAGGCTTCCAACTTCTAAATCTGGTTTCTCTTGTATTCTTCAGACTGCTTTTTTTTTTTTTTTTTTTTTTTTTGCTGTATAAATGTATTCTTCTTGCCCAAAATTCAAACAATACAGAGTATACTGAGAAAAATGTAAAAGTTCCCACACACACCCACTCCTGTTCCCAATAATCAGTGATAAGAGTCTGGTGTGCCAAGATATTTCCTACCATACAATCTAAATCCATCTGAGTTAATGCAGACATAATAAACTGGCTTTCATGGAGGATCTAGATTGGGTGTGTATGTGTTTTAATTTGTTTGTTTGGTCTATGAGAGTTATTTGATTTCTGACTTAACTACTGAACATTTCATTGTTCAGTTCAGTTCAGTCGCTCAGTTGTGTCTGACTCTTTGCAACCCCATGAATCTCAGCACACCAGGCCTCCCTGTCCATCACCAACTCCTGGAGTTCACTCAGACTCACGTCCATCAAGTCGGTGATGCCATCCAGCCATCTCATCCTCTGTCGTCCCCTTCTCCTCCTGCCCTCAATCCCTCCCAGCATCAGAGTCTTTTCCAATGAGTCAACTCTTTGCATGAGATGGCCAAAGTATTGGGGTTTCAGCTTTAGCATCATTCCTTCCAAAGAAATCCCAGGGCTGATCTCCTTCAGAATGGACTGGTTGGATCTCCTTGCAGTCCAAGGGACTCTCAAGAGTCTTCTCCAACACTACAGTTCAAAAGCATCAATTCTTTGGCACTCAGCTTTCTTCACAGTCCAACTTTCACATCCATACATGACCACTATGTATGTATCCATACATAGCCTTGACTAGACGGACCTTTGTTGGCAAAATAATGTCTCTGCTTTTGAATATGCTACCTAGGTTGGTCATAACTTCTCTTCCAAGGAGTAAGTATGTTTTAATTTCATGTCTGCAGTCACCATCTGCAGTGATTTTGGAGCCCAAAAAAATAGTCAGCCACTGTTTCCACTATTTCCCCATCTATTTCCCATAAAGTGATGGGACCAGATGCCATGATCTTCGTTTTCTGAATGTTGAGCTTTAAGCCAACTTTTTCACTCTCCACTTTCACTTTCATCAAGAGGCTTTTTAGTTCTTCTTCCCTTTCTGCCATAAGGGTGGTGTCATCTGCATATCTGAGGTTATTGATATTTCTCCCGGCAATCTTGATTCTAGCTTGTGCTTCTACCAGCCCAGCATTTCTCACAATGTTCTCATGATGTACTCTTATTTAGAAGTTAAATAAGCAGAGTGACAATATACAGCCTTGATGCACTCCTTTTCCTATTTGGAACAAATCTATTGTTCCATGTTCAGTCCAGTCCTAACTGTTGCTTCCTGACCTACATATAGGTTTCTCAAGAGGCAGGTCAGGTGGTCTGGTATTCCCATCTCTCTCGGAATTTTCCACAGTTTATTGTGATCCACACAGTCAAAGGCTTTGTTGTAGTCAATAAGGCAGAAGTAGATGTTTTTCTGGAACTCTCTTGCTTTGTTGATGACCCAGTGGATGTTGGCAATTTGATCTCTGGTTCCTCTGCCTTTTCTAAAACCAGCTTGAACATCTGGAAGTTCACGGTTCACGTATTGCTGAATCCTGGCTTGGAGAATTTTGAGCATTACTTTACTAGCGTGTGAGATGAGTACAATTGTGTGGTAGTTTGAGCATTCTTTGGCATTGCCTTTCTTTGTTAGGAGATAAAATAAAAATCCAGATTCCCAAACTGTCTCTAAAAAATTGGAAATTCTGACAGCAATGGACCCAATACATCCATATTATGAAGGGGCGTCTTCTGTCCTAAGCCCCACTCATCATGTGCTCACTCACAGTATTGATACTCGCCTGGCTCCTGTAAGCATTGGAGTTGGTGACACCCAGCCTAAGGTGTTGGTGTGTGCTCTAGAAGGTGTAACACACCCATCACTAACTGATAAACACTAGTGTACCATATTATAGGAAGATCTGTCAGACAGGAAAACACAGTGGTGGAAGGCCTCCTTTACAAATGTATGAAAAAGGGTGGGGTAGACTGGTCCCCGGTCAATTGTTGGGTCTAGAAGTTAGGATAGTCCATTAATCCTGATCCCTGACTTCCCTGAGTAGGTTTTTTTTTTCCCCCACAGATCTTTTCCAATAGAGATTCCATGGCAGCAAAACACACTTTCTGGCTTCTAAGCAGATGAGGCATAAAAAATGGGCAGTTGAGGCAGGAAGCAGCAGAGACGCTGACCTGCCAAGGGGAGAGGACACTTAGTATGAGCTGTCACCAAGGTCACCTGAGGATGAATGGCTGAAACGCGCTCTCACATAGCTGATTCCCAAGACTGACTCCCTACAGTTTCTCCAATCACGGAAGTGACCCACTGCGCCGCCTTCCCCTAAGCAACCTCTCTGTGCATCAAATGCAAGTGAGCTTTTGCTCTGTGTAGCTCTGATCACGCCATACAATTCTTCTATCTTATTTAACTCAGTAAACAGCCCCACATCCACTCATCCAAGGCGAATCACGGTTTAATCCCAGACGAAAGGTAAAGAATACAGTGAGAGCACGCAGTCCTAACCGCTGGACCACCAGGGCATTCCCAAGAATACAGCTGTTATGAATCTTTTCTATTTAAAAAGATTAGGAAGTATCTAGTAGAAATCATTTCTGTAGGCAGATATTTAGCTATAAGAATATATTATGGATTTGTCAGTGGGAGAAAGCATCCCTGGCCCATTTTAATGCACTGCCATATAGAGGCGTTTTAATGTACCTTTTTGTAAAATTTCACAGGTGTGTGGGATGGAAGAGATTGGCTGGACCTCACCGTGTGTCTACAGCACAGAGCAAAGAGCCTTCACTACTGCCAGGCTCTAGCCCAGTAAAGCTCTCGTGGGACATTTTTCACAGCAGAAAAGCATGATCCCGGCTGTGGCCACTGTCGTCTCCTCACCTCACCTTCCTCTTTCTCCCCCTTCCCCATCAGCCTCACTCCCAAGAGCCCAATAACCAGTCCCCAGCTGGCCGTTGGTGCTGTACAGAGATCATAGAAACAGTATTACAGCCAATGCTAATGTTTATTTTCTTGCTCCTAGTGAGATACCAGCCTTTCCTCCACTAAATTGCTTCACTATGTTGTACTTGAGACATGAAATTTGTCTTTGGTCATATTTTCATCTAGAGCAAAAACAAACTGATGAAGACCTACTGTATAGCCCAGGGAACTCTACTCAATATTCTGTAATGGCCTTTGTGGAAAAAGAACTTTAAAAAGAGAGTGGGTTTATATATAACTTTGCCATATACCTGAAACTAACACAACATTGTATAGCTATACACCAATAAAAAATGAAAATGAGATTTAAAAAAATGTTAAATAAAAAGTAATGTTTAACTCAGAGCAAGGATTTTTTTTTTGCTATTTATTTTTTCCTTTAGTTTTTTTTAAAACTTTTTATTTTATATTGGAGTATAGCCAATTAGTAATGTTGTGATAGTTTCAGATGCACAGCAGAGCAACCCAGCCATACATATGCGTGTGTCCAATCTCCCCCAAACTCCCCTCATCTAGGCTGCCACATAACACTGAGCAGATTTCCACGTGGGTCCTTGTTGGTTATCCATTTTAAATATAACAGTGTGTACACGTCCATCCCAAACTCCCTAACTATCCTAATTGCAAGGATATTGAAAAAAATTCTGAAAAGTCAAAAAATAACATATAAAATAAAGGGGCATTTCATGGGCAATACAGATAAAAAGATCCAGGCTCCTTCCACAGACACTATTTTAGGATAAAGACAAACAGAAAAGAAAGAGGGGTATGGGAAGAAGACTACATGATATTTCCCTCTTGTATTCTGAATTAAATTTATTCCTGCCTTTGCTTTCATCTAATATTGCTGTCATAATTTCTCTTATTCGCTTCCCATTCTTGCATAGAAAAATGGAATTCTGCGCCATGATTGAATCTAAATACTAAAATCATTTAAGATACTCTACTCCTGGGACTCATAGCAAAATGTAATAAGTTTCTCAAAATGTGACCTAATTATAACTGTCCTTTTAAGTTTTATTTCCCACTGGGACCAAATGTCTGCAGTTAAAAATAATTCTTGAAACAGGTCCATGTAGCCACAAAAGTTTTCAGAGTCACTTAAATGTTATCCATATCCTCAATTTATTTTTCTCCTCTGTTCATGTGTGATAAAAGCCAGACAGCCAGAAGAGGCAGGACGCCAGGCCACACTTCAGGCAGAGAACACGCTGGGCTGAAATTCTCACAGCCCAAGTCTTTCCTTCTGACCGGACGAGGGATCAGCTTACCACCGACTCACTGACATTCTGTGCACCAGTGACCCAGTATCTGCTGCTGTGGGTCCCCGGGGAAGCCTTGAATGCCCCATAGTCAGAACTTCTTGCTTTTCTCTTGCCAGGCCCCCATGAACAACAGACTCACGTGGTTTGAGCTCCATTCTCATTCACTCCCTCAAATGGTCTCTGAGATGCTCAGGTCTCTGTCTCCATGGCCCAGGGTTCACTCTCCTTCTAATGCCAATTCAGTGCATCTCCTTTTAGAGGCAATTCTAGTTTCTGAACAGAAAAAAAAGCCCACTCTTGGGCTGGGCAGCATCTCCTGCCTGATTTGCCCTGATTCAAAGAGACCTGGCTCTTCACTGTAGGATTTTCTAACGTTATTTCAGAAGCTGTTGCTTTTTCAAGTCTCCATTTAACTCTAAACAGGGACAAAAGATGAGAGCTCTTCTGATCTAAGGCCGCATGCCCTGAAGTTTCAATACATGTGTCCTGAAGTTACACAGACCTAGGCTTGAATCCTAGCTTCACCATTCGTCTCCCTCCAGACCCATACTTGAACTCCCCAAGTCTCAGTTTCCTCATCTGTGAAATGGGGACGATAAAGGAGGGACTTTCTAAGGTTATCATAGGGATTAAATGGATAAAGAATGCTAAACAGTTACCGCAGAGCCTACATGTTGTAGGCACTCAGTAGATATGAGCTATTATTATTAGGGCATTTGAGAAAACTCACTTCTTCCAGCTAAGATAACGTTTTTAGTGCAGACACAAGATACTATTTTTGTTTGTCGAGGGTGCCAGAAGGACTCTAGCCAAGGATGGCTAGAAACTAAATTACCTTAGTCTTCTGGATGCTGTTCTCTCCTGAATCCACCTCATAGGAGAAGTAAACAAGTAAGAAAAGAGAGAAGCCACAGCCAGGTTCTTACCCAGAAGGCCCTGGCGAGAGCTTACAAGCAAAGACATGCCATTTCCAGGGCCTTCCCCATCCTGAAAAGGAGAAACGGAGTTTTGAAATGAGCAAACACATTTTAATTTTAGATATGCACATTTATTCTGTGTTCAGTGGTATCCTTGAACTTCACTGGGAGTGTGGGTGACCAGTTGACCAATGTTCAAAGCTGGATATGAAATACCAGGTCTGATGTTGGCAACTTTATAGATGATATAGACAGTCACTGGGAGCTCCCCGCCCAGTTTTGGCAAAAACCACTGTGGGCTTCTACCCAGGGAGGCGAGAAGGAAAGGAACAAGAAAAGAACATTGCTGGTTAGCAGCAACGAGGAGCAGACAGGCAAAAATGAGAGCTGCGGAAAGCATGGCTTGGCAGTGACTTTGATGAGGACCAAAGGGCAAGGGCAGCAATCAGCGAGGAGTGAGAACCCTCAGAGCCTTTCCAGTTCACCTGCTGTGTTTCCATACTATGCCAGGCACTGTGAGGTCCGGAGACATAAGAGAGCCAGTCTCCACACAAAATCTCCACACAACGTCTCCATACAAAGCATCCGGCAGCATTTCTAGAATATTAATGCACAAGGATAGAGCTCACATGTAAGACAAAGGCAATGGAGACGAGACCACGCACCCACACACAGTCACTCAACTGTGTCCGACTTTTTGTGACCCTGCAGACTATAGCCCACCAGCCTCCTCTGTCCATGGAATTTCGCAGGCAAGAATACTGGAGTGGGTTGCCATTTCCTCCCCCAGGGGCTCTTCCCCACCCAGGGATCGAACCTGCATCTCTTGCATCTCCTGCATTGGCGGGTGGATTCTTTATCACTGAGCAACCTGGGAAGCCCGGAAACATGAGAACCTTCCATTAAATATTAATAAACAGGAGTTACCCTGTTTATTACCCTGATCTTCAAGCTTTCTGACCCCTTGACCATGAAGAAGGGTCCCCAAGGGACAAATACACCCCTCCAAGCTCCCTTTCTGGGCTGGCCTCCCGAGTCTCACTGATCCACTCCCTCACCTAGCATCACGTGCTCCGTTCTTCCCCTAGGCTGCCGTCACAGATGATGACAGACAGACTTCGTGGCTTGAAATGACAGGAATTCCTTTTCTCCCGAAAGTCCACAAGCAAAGTGGTGGCAGGACTGCACTCCCTCTGAAGGCCGTAGGGGAGAACCCCACCTTGCCTCTCCCAGCTTCTGGTGACTCCAGGGGTCCTCAGCTGGTGATGACATTGCTCTCATCTCTGCCCCCGTCCTTCTCCTGTGTCTGTGCCTTCTTGTCCTTTCCTAAGCACACTTGACATTGGATTTAGGACTCACCCACATAATCCAGGATAATTCCACATCTTGAGGTCTTGAACTTAGTCACATTTGCAGAAACTCTTTTTCCAAATAAAGTCATATTTATAGGTTGTGAGGTTTAGGGTGTAAGTACAGCTTTTTGAAGGCCACCCTTCAACCCACTATACCAGCCAAATAAACCACTCACACTCATCTCAAACCTCGTTTTTGGTAAACCAGAACAAAGCAAGCAGCCAAAGAAACACATTATCTAGTCCATCCCTCCACCACCAGGCAGGTCCCATAGAAACCATAGCAAACACATAGCTCCTAACATCTATCAAACCTCAGTGCCCATTTGATTCAGCACTGTAGCCCTAGGGTTTAGCACACAATGCCTGGCACATAGTAGACCTCAAAAAACCATGTGTAGAATGAACAAAATCTCACCATCAGATTCCCAGGTAAAGAAATAAACTTTTTTTCTTTGTTTTTGTTTTTGTTTTTTTTGGTATGTTTATTTATTTGGCTTAGTTGCCCCAGGGCATGTGGGATCTTAGTTACCAAACCAGGGATCAAACTCACCTCCCCTGCATTGCAAGGAAGATTCTAATTTCAATCCTTAACTTTTCTTTTAACAGTTTTTTTTGAGGCATAATTTACATACCACAAAATTCACCCACTGTAAATGTGCAATGTGATAATTTTTCAGTAAATTTATAGAGTTGTCCAATCATCACCACAAACCAGTCTTAGAATGTTTCCATTGGCCCTGAAAATTCTCTTATACTTGTTTTCAGTCACTCCCCACTTTCACCCCCAGCCCTAGGCAACCACTGATCAGCTTTCTGTCTGTATAGATCTTTCCCTTTCTGGATGGTTTGCATAAATGAAATTATACAATGTGCTGTCTTTTGTTCCTAGCTTCTTTCATATAGCATAGTACTGAAGGCTGATCACCATTGTAGTGTATATTAGTAACTTGTTCCTTAGTGTTGGCTTGTACTCCATTGTATGGATATGCAACATTTTCTTTATCCATTAACAATTGATGAGCATTTGGGTTGGTTCCAATTTGGAGCTATTATGAATGCTGCTGCTGCTAAGTCGCTTCAGTCGTGTCCGACTCTGTGCGACCCCATAGACGGCAGCCCACCAGGCTCCCCCATCCCTGGGATTCTCCAGGCAAGAACCCTGGAGTGGGTTGCCATTTCCTTCTCCAATAATGTTGCCCTAAACAGTCATATACAAGTCTATGTGTAATCGTGTATTTTTATTTCTTTTGAGTAAAGGTCTAAGAGTGAAATCTATCTTTTCATTTAGAAAATTTTCCAATCTATAGGAAAGCTGAAAGAACAAGACATTATATATCCTTTACCTCTATTCTCAGTAAGTAACATCATGCCATATTTACTTTTCTCTCTATCTCTATAAAATATTTTTACGTACCATTTGATAGAAAGTTGTAGACATCATGACATATTTCCTCTATTTCACCTCTTAATTATAAGGCAATTCTCCTACATAACCACCGAACCGTTATCACAACTAAGACTTTTCTCCTAACTTTATTTTGAATTTTTCAAACCTACCAAAAAGTGGAAAGAATAACACACTGAAATGAGCCTTGACTTTACCATTTCCCATATTGATGCTTTGACCCTTCTTTCTCAAATCTCACTGCCACTGCTCCTAAAATATTTGTGTTAGGTAGTTCTTGGCGCAAACACATGGAATATTCCTTACGTGCCACATCCTTACTCCTCCATTGTTTATTCCCAGAGTGTTCAGGGCTGGTTTCAGGAGACTCTAAGATGCCTCTAATGTGTTGTCCCTGAGGGATATTGCAAAAGTCTCAAAACTTCCCTCACCTCCTTCAAGACTTTGCTCAGATGTCAATTTCTGGATGACATCTACCCTTCCCCACGCTATTAAAAGTTCTGCCCCATCCTCTCCCTTCACCAGTATTCCCTAATCCCATTTACTCTGCTGTATTTTTCTCCAAAGCATAGCTCATCTTCTAACATAATGTATAATTCACATATTTGTTCTATTTATTTATCAGTTGTCTCCCCAAAACAGACCATAAGCACTATGAGGGCAGAGATGTTTATCTTTTGGTTTACTGCTGTATCCCCAAGCTCAGTTTTAGTGCCTGGCACATGGAGCACTCAATAAGTCCTCACAGAAGGACAGAATGAATGGCGGCTACAGGGCTATATGTGGGTGAGCATCCTACAACCCGTCAGGGGAGCAGGAACTGACTGGCACTGAGCCAAGCATCCCCCCACAGGCAGCAGGTGTGTGAAAGGATCCTGGGTTCAGCTTCACTTAACATTCAGTTGACTTTCTGAACCCCAAGCGGAATGCTTCGGGGTTCAGTTCAGTTCAGTTCAATTCAGTCGCTCAGTCGTGTCCGACTCTTTGTGACCCCAAGCACTGCAGCACGCCAGGCCTCCCTGTCCATCACCAACTCCTGGAGTTCAGTCAGACTCATGTCCATCGAATTGGTGATGCCATCCAGCCATCTTATCCTCTGTCGTCCCCTTCTCCTCCTGCCCCCAATCCCTCCCAGCATCAGAGTCTTTTCCAATGAGTCAACTCTTCACATGAGGTGGCCAAAGTATTGGAGTTTCAGCTTCACCATCAGTCCTTCCAATGAATACCCAGGACTGATCTTTAGAATGGACTGGTTGGATCTTGCAGTCCAAGGGACTCTTAAGAGTCTTCTCTAACACCACAGTTCAAAAGCGTCAATTCTTCGGCGCTCGGCCTTCTTCACAGTCCAACTCTCACATCCATACATGACCACTGGAAAAACCATAACCTTGACTAGACGGACCTTTGTTGGCAAAGTAATATCTCTGCTTTTGAATATGCTGTCTAGGTTGGTCATAACTTTCATTCCAAAGAGTAAGCATGTTTTAATTTCATGGCTGCAGTCACCATCTGCAGTGATCTTGGAGCCAAAAAAAATAAAGTCTGACACTGTTCCACTGTTTTCCCATCTATTTCCCATGAAGTGATGGGACCAGATGCCATGATCTTTGTTTTCTGAATGTTGAGATTTAAGCCAACTTTTTCACTCTCCACTTTCACTTTCATCAAAAGGCTTTTTAGTTCCTCTTCCCTTTCTGCCATAAGGGTGGTGTCATCTGCATATCTGAGGTTATTGATATTTCTCCCGGCAATTTTGATTCCAGCTTGTGCTTCTTCCAGCCCAGCGTTTCTCATGATGTACTCTGCATAGAAGTTAAATAAGCAGGGTGACAATATACAGCCTTGACATACTCCTTTTCCTACTTGGAACCAGTATGTTGTTCCATGTCCAGTTCTAACTGTTGCTTCCTGACCTGCATATAGGTTTCTCAAGAGGTAGGTCAGGTGGCCTGGTATTCCCATCTCTTTCAGAATTTTCCACAGTTTGTTGTGATCCACATAGTCAAAGGCTTTGGCATAGTCAATAAAGCAGAAATAGATGTTTTTCTGGAACTCTCTTGCTTTGTTGATGACCCAGCGGATGTTGGCAATTTAATCTCTGGTTCCTTTGCCTTTTCTAAAACCAGCTTGACCATCTGGAAGTTCACGGTTCACGTACTGCTGAAGCCTGGCTTGGAGAATTTTGAGCATTACTTTACTAGCGTGTGTAAGCCTTTCAAAACTGCAAAATGAACACCCCTCCCCCACCTTTAGTAGACCAGACCGGAACTTTCCACATAGGAAGTCTCTCAGTACTTTTTTGAAGAAAGATAATTATTGCCCCAGAGAGCAACCAAGAGCAATAAACTCTCCAAGGACCACAAGAGACTGGAACTCAGCCAGCTCTGGATTTCCTGGAGGAGGTGAAAACCACGCCCATGTATCCCTATAAAGCCCTTTTCCAGAACATCACTGCCCCTATGCTGGACCACTCTGTCCACAGTCCATCCCACTGCCTGGGGGCACACCTGCCCCGAGTGGAAAGAAGCTGGGTGACGTGCTCTGGCTTGTGAGAGATGCCAGTCAGATTCTCACCCTAGGAGCCTAAAGTAGGAATAGACAGGGTCCTGCAGGAAGCGGTATGGGCAAGTGCTGACACAAGGGGTTTGAGTCAGAGGTGGTGGAGAGAGGCTGTGAGACAGAAGTCATGAGGATGCAAGGCGAGTCGAAGCTGTGAGAGGAAATCTCTTGGAAGAACAGCAAGAGGGTGAGGGATTCCCCCAAGCCCTACCGCAAGGTCCCTCCAGCCGCCCTGGATTCAGGGTACATCTGGTTCCAGACCCTTCGAGGCCCGACTAGTCTACCCATCCTGTTTTCCAGAAGTCTCCATCACCCTCACTGTTGTGCAGTTTCTTCCACACAAACGTCATCACCTGAACTAGGTTGAATGACAACCCCAAAAATATGAGTAAAATAGAGATCTGTTGATTCCCCTTACAGGAGGTATCTAGAACAGTCAAATTTATCAAAGAGTCAGAAAGTACACTGATGGATGGATGCCCAGGGTGGGGAAAGGGGGGATGGGGAGGGGAAATGAGGAGTTAGTATTTGATGGGGACAGAGTTTCAGTTTACGAAGGTGACAAATTCAGGAGACCGATGATGGTAAGAGTTGCACAGCAATGTAAATATACTTCGTGCCACTGCACTGTACAGTTAAACACGGTTAAAATGGTATGCTATATATTATGTGGCTTTATCACAATGAAAAAATTAAGAGAAAACAGCATAGCACCTGAGACAGCGTGTGCTTTAGCTGCTCAGTCATGTCCGGCTCTTTGTGACCCCATGGGCCGCAGCACGCCATGCTTTCCTGTCCTTCACCATCCCACTGTACCAATCACCTTTTCATTCAGGGCTCCCATCTACCATTAATTTGATAGCCAGCCTCAGTAATTTTGTGGATATCAAAGCTTTCGGTAAAGCTCTCTGCCTATAAACTGCAGTCTTCTTGAAGCTCTTCGTTTGCCTGTATCCTTCAGATGTCTTTCATTAGATTTTCTTTGTCAGGGTGTTGTAAATGGTTATCTTTTTTTCAAAGGTTCATCCTGTTTTGGTAAAATCTACAGATAGAGGGAATCTGTTTCTCTACCCTGTTCTTTACAATTGTAGATGATCCCTAATGAGCATTTTAACTACATTCTTTCGACATACCGTCATCCTTGAAAAGTATCTATAGTTTCAGGTTACAGCTTGTTTTCATCTCAAAACACTGAAAGAAAAAAAAAAAATCAAGAGATGAAACACAAAGGAAAAAAATGAGACTGTTTTTTCCAGGAGAGATTCAAATTTTAGGCTCCTAAAGCGTATACCCTTAAGTGTCCCTCTCATGGGTCAGTTGCTGGGCTGGAGGGTACCAAGCCTTAAGGGCCAGCCACACTCACTTAATTTGCAGGTCTGTCTGCAGATCCTCAGAAAAGGTATCTAGAACAGGATGAAGCTTTGCATGCACCACCCTCCAATATTCCCCTCCTGTCCTTCCTCTAGCCCTCTACTCTCTTTGGGGGCCTTTATTCATCTTTCCTTCCTCCCAGTAAGATGTTCTGAGGGCTGACAATGGGCCACATACTGTGCTGCTGTGCTGGGTACTGGGATGCAGTGGTTAAGAAGACAGGGGTCCACCTTATGTTCTCTAGCAGCGGGAGAACTAAAATTCATCATCAAATCGCTTCAGTTAGGAGTGCTACAGGGGAGCACTGCAGGGTGATGGGAGCACATAGGAGCACAGCCACTGTGTAAGACTGGTCTGGGGGCTGCCTTGAGAAAATGATGTCTGAGCCAAGGGCCCAAAGGATGAGTAGTGGTGAGCCAGGCAAAGAAAGAAAGAGATCTTCTTGTTCCCCAAAGACCACTAGCGAATGAAGGACCCCCGCTCGCACTTGGCATCTTTGGCTGTCGACTCCACACTGACCTTGCCCAGTGCCCTGTGTGCTGATAACTCTGCAGCACAGGCTTGGACACTTGTTTCCATTCTTGTCTGTGTCTGACCTTGGCCTGGGCCATTTTCTGCCCCACTTCACCCACACTGGTGCTGGCAGCTCACAGGATCCCTCCCCAGCTGGGTACCGAGATAAGCTTTTTTCCTCTCAGTGTATCAGAAAGCTCTTCTTTCCCAATAGAATTCTTTTCTGCTCTCAAGACAGTAACTCCGGCTCATTGCGGGGTGTGTGTGTATGATATGGACAGTGGTGTTGTGCAGGAAGCTGTTTCTAACACAGTTGCATCTTCTTGGCAGCATGTCTGCTGCAAGATCTCGGTGGCTGGAGAACCACGCGTACTGGGTCAAGTCCAGCTGCATCTTGCTGCTGCCCTCATTCAGACTGATGAGACCTGGAGAGAGTGATATTCCCCACATGCTTCTCTCCAGGTTAGACAAGCAGCTGCTGAATTCCTCTCTCACTCTGGATAAGTTCAGTTGTTTTGCTAACTGGACCACAGCTTCTTTTTTCAGAACGTCACAGGCATATTTTGGGGTTTCTGTGAACAGGTGCCACATGCAAGAAGCACGATTCATTTATTAGGATGTTACCCTGTGTTTTGAAAAACAATTCAGAAAGGAAAAATGGCCTCTCTGATGCCTTTTGCTTTTTCTCTTCAGGCTGTAAGCTGCGAACAACAGCTGTTACCTTTAGTTTACAGAATCCCCATCTGGTTAGGTACTTTGATTTATGTTGGCTAAAATCCAGAATGGCTGATTTGGTTTATTTTAAGGAGTTTTATTTTAAGAAAGTTTTGACATTTAAGAATTTAATTGGAACAATCTGTACCCAGAAATTTTTTAATGCAGTCTAGGATTCAAAGAACTGACTCATTTTGAAAAGACCCTGAAGCTGGGAAAGATTGAAGGCGGGAAGAGAAGGGGATGACAGAGGATGAGATGGCTGGATGGCATCACCGACTTGATGGACATGAGTCTGAGTAAACTCCAGGAGTTGGTGATGGACAGGGAGGCCCGGCATGCTGCAGTCCATGGGGTCGCAAAGAGTTGGACACGACTGAGCAACTGAACTGAACTGAACTGAGGATCAAAGTTG
This sequence comes from Capra hircus, assembly GCF_001704415.2. NCBI lineage: Eukaryota > Metazoa > Chordata > Mammalia > Artiodactyla > Bovidae > Capra > Capra hircus. The sequence goes on along the minus strand of NC_030821.1, from coordinate 18,843,589 downwards.
CTCTTCAGCATGTGCAGGGTTTTAAAAGAAAGCAGGATTTTCCACACCTGGCTGGTCTTGGTTCTTCAGGACTTTGTTGAAAACATGGCGGGAGAATTCTCAGGATGGAACTCCCAACAGTGATGAAAATGGACAGAATGGCTACTTCTCAGAAAGAGTCTCTGACCCTCAGCCCATCCTTAAGCTCAGTTTACAAACTCTGCTGGATGGACTTGTCCACCATAAGCCAGTTACAGGGAGAGGAAGAGTGTACCAATGTACCACTTTGCCCACTCCTATGAGGTAGTCAGACCTAAACTGAGTTAGTTTTAGGAAATCTGTCTCATTCCCTCGACCAAAGGTCAGGTTGCCCTAGTTCTAAGAGGCAGACAGACCAGGTTGGATTAAAGCACCTCCATCAGAGAACTGAAAAATGTTAGTTGCTCAGTCGTGTCCAACTCTTTGTGATCCCATGGACCGTAGCCTGCCAGGCTCCTCTGCCCATGGGATTCTCCAGGCAAGAATACTGGAGTGGGTTGCCATGCCCTTCTCCACGGGATCTTCCCAACCCAGGGATGGAACCTGGGTCCCCTACATGGCAGGCAGATTCTTTACCCTTTGAACCACCAGGGAAGCAAAGTCACGGCTAAAAGTTCAAGAGCCTATGGTGGGGTCTGATGTTCCCAAGAAGCACTCCAGCTTCCAGAGCCTGGCCTGAATCTCCAGGGATGTTACCCACAGTTTCCAGAATCCTTAGTACTTTCTGGGAGCCTCAACAGATCTGGCATCCCTGAAATTGCAGCTGATTGAAGCAAAGAGCTTCCCAGCCTCCAAGAGGGGATTGAGAGAAAGAAAACTCATAGCTCATCAAGCCCAGTGGATCCTAAGAACTGGGAGAGGCCGGTGTTCATCAGGCCCCGGGTAGCACCTTGTGAACCATATGGCTGGTGCCTGCTTCTCTCCGCAGCTGCACCTTTGCTGCCGCTATTGCCATGGGCATGCACAACCAGTGCTTGGACTCAGAGGATTTCCTCTAATTCTTCCATTTCCCTACTTCTCCAGACCGCATCTCCATTCTCCATTCTCCCCGTCACCATCTTAGAGTCATTACCTACCTCACTTTTCTGCCATAAGACTCAATCATTAACTGTATGTCCTTGGTTGAGTTTCTTAATCTCCCCGAACCTCAGTCTGATCTATTTAAAAAATACCCACCCCATTTGCAGAGAACCTTTGATATCAAGAGTTTGAACTTATTTGGGAAACGAAGGTGAGCTAAATGGTCTTAACATTTTTTGAGGAGCTACTGTGTGTCAGAGAGTTCCAGAAAAACCTCTATTTCTGCTTTATTGACTATGCCAAAGCCTTTGACTATGTGGATCACAACAAACTGTGGAAAATTCTGAAAGAGATGGGAATACCAGACCACCTGACCTACCTCTTGAGAAACCTATATGCAGGTCAGGAAGCAACAGTTAGAACTGGACATGGAACAACAGACTGGTTCCAAATAGGAAAAGGAGTATGTCAAGGCTGTATATTGTCACCCTGCTTATTTAACTTCTATGCAGAGTACATCATGAGAAATGCTGGGCTGGAAGAAGCACAAGCTGGAATCAAGATTGCCGGGAGAAATATCAATAACCTCAGATATGCAGATGACACCACCATTATGGCAGAAAATGAAGAGGAACTAAAGAGCCTCTTGATGAAAGTGAAAGAGAGTGAAAAAGTTGGCTTAAAACTCAAGACTCCAAAAACTAAGATCATGGCATCAGGCCCCATCACTTCATGGTAAATACATGGGGAAACAGTGTAAGACTTTATTTTTTTTGGCTCCAAGATTACTGCAGATGGTGACTGCAGCCATGAAATTAAAACACACTTGCTCCTTGGAAGAAAAGTTATGACCAACCAAACAGCATATTCAAAAGCAGAGACATTACTTTGCCAACAAAGGTTCATTTAGTCAAAGTTATGGTTTTTCCAGTAGTCATGTATGGATGCGAGAGTTGGACTATAAAGAAAGCTGAGATCCAAAGAATTGATGCTTTTGAACTATGGTGTTGGAGAAGACTCTTGAGAGTCCTTTGGACTGCAAGATCCAGCAGTCCATCCTGGAGGAAATCAGTCCTGAATATTCATTGGAAGGACTGATGCTGAAGCTGAAACCCCAATACTTTGGTCACCTGATGCAAAGAACTGACTCATTTGAAAAGACCCTGATGCTGGGAAAAATTGCAGGCAGGAGTAAAAGGGGATGACAGAGGATGAGATGGTTGGATGGCATCACCAACTTGATGGACACGAGTTTGAGTAAACTCTGGGAATTGGTGATGGACAGGGAGGCCTGGCGTGCTGTAGTCCATGGGTTCTCAAAGATTTGGACACTACTGAGCAACTGAAGTGAACCTGAACTGTGTGTCAGGCTCTATTAGACATTTTACATGGACTCTTTAGACTTAATTAGCATACACCTCCCTCCACTTACAGCTGTAACTCCTGTTACTTGCCTACCTGTGTCTTGCTGTTGTTGTTCAGTCACTCCGTCGTGTGACTCTTTGCAATCCTGTGGACTGCAGCATGTCAGACTTTCCTGTCCTTCACTATCTCCCAGAGTTTGCTCAAACTTATATCCATTGAGTTGGTGATGCCATCCAACCATCTCATCGTCTGTTGTCACCTTCTCCTCTTGCCCTCAATCTTTCCCAGCATCAGGTTCTTCTCCATTGAATTGACTCTGCATCAGGTGACCAAAATGTTGGGAGTTTCAGCTTCAGCATCAGTTCTCCCAATGAACATTCAGGATTGATTTCCTTTGGGATTGACTGGTTTGATCTCCTTGCAGTCCAAGGGACTCTCAAGAGTCTTCTCCAGCACTACAATTCAAAAGCATCAATTTTTCAGCTCTTAACCTTTTTTATGGTCCTACTCTCACATCCGTGCATGACTACTGGAAAAACCATAGCTTTGATTATATGCACCTTTGTCAGCAAAGTGATGTCTCTGTTTTAATACGCTGTCCAGGTTTGCCTTGGTCTTCCTTCCGAGGAACCAGAATCTTTTAATTTCACGGCTTTGGTCACTGTCCGCAGTGATTTTGGAGCCCAAGAAAATAAAATCTTGTATCTTACTCCTGGCAAACTAGATTACTCGTTCTTTCTCATTTGAGCAATCTTGAAACTCTCCCAGTACTTTGTTTTCAATCATACTTTTATTTCTACCTGGCCTATCTCACCTCTCCAGAGTGAAATCCTATACATCTTTTAAGGTCCATCAGCAAAGTGCTGGTAAATATTTAACAGGCAGCTCTGCAGACAGACAGAGCCCTGCTTTGTAGTGAGTGTTTGCCAATGTAAAAACTCCCACTGTGGCCAATTTCAAGCTACCAACCTGGTATCAACTGGCTCACAAAACTTCTGACAATGCAGGGACTGGAAGGAGTTGCCTCTAGTGCACCACTGAAACCACAGTGTCACCTTTCTTGATACCCTCAACCTGTAAGATTCCTTCCCTCCTTTGTTAGTAATTTGTACTTCCTCCCAAAAAGTCTTCATTATATTAGGGTTGTAATGAATCCCTGTTATCCTTATGAGCTTTTCAAGGACATGAACTGTGTCTTACTCATCTACATATTCACAGTGCTGCCTAGGACAATAATGATGTTTCAATAAATATTTGCCACATTAGACCAATGATGAAGATTATCGCTAGGGCTTGACACACGGTTACAGGGAGGATACAGTGACATCATTAAAGCACTTCCCAGAATACTGGGCCCAGCAAGTAATTTGTGACAACTAATTTTTCTGTCACTTGTGGCTTCTGGAATTAAGGGAGCACAAATTTTAATTCCAAAGGTGGTTCTCAAGGACTCCCCCCAACCCAAAATATACATATATTATAGTCACCTGGGAAATGTTTACAAATCACCATGCCCAGGCCAATAAGTCAGACATCAGTATTTTTACATTTCCCCAAGTGATTCTGTTGTGTACGAAGTTTGAGAATCACTTTCCTATATGTATCCAGTCCTCTCCCTGGCTGATGAGTTGAGAATGTCAAACAGGAAATAGAACTAGCTACTCCTTTAAAAATTCTCCTGTTCACCAAACAATTCCAGTAAATAGGAGGAAAACTCACTCTCAGGATTGCCTTATTTGGCAATCAAGTTGGGTGGAGTCACCTGGGAGGGGCAAAGCTGAGCATGAGTAATACAGCCTTCTGCAGGGGCAGAAGAGAAATCTCTCTTTGTCAGCAAACTCCTGTAAGTGAAGGTTTTTTCAAGCTGGAGAATTTTAGAGGCATCTCATTGAAACTAGATTTGGTCCTTGTGGTGATTTCGTGCAGATTAAACAGAAGTAAAATTTGTTTCAATGAACATCAGTGCATTGTCCCAATTCTTTTGTTCCACTAGAATTTTATAGTATTGAAATTACTGAACTATGAAGGCTCAGAATGATTCTTATTCTCCTATTTGTGGTAATGAGGACAGACTTCCTTAAAGTCAAGACAATATCGCATTTCTATCTTTGAGAAGCAGGTATTGCTTTCCCCGTTAGAGTTGGTGAAACTGAAAACAGTGTGAAATCTGATTGGTCCAGAGTGACAGGGGGGATGCCAAATAGGAAATCAAAAATTCTTGTCCTCACCCTTTGATACTTGGCACACTTTATATTTTATGGATATTGAGTTATTGTGGTCTTGTCATCTATTTCTCATGTTAAAGGTGTTTATCAAAAAAAAAAAAAAGCTTTGAAAGGGTCTTATCTGAAAAGTAAATTAAGCAATTCTGCTTCAGTAGGTTACTCCCTTTGTTTTCTCTAATAAAATGATAGCCTGAGAGTTCACTTTAAAAAAGGGGGAATTGGGAGGAGGAGAAAGCGTCTACGTGTGCATGTGTTACACAGACACATTTTCGAGGTCTAATATGCTGAGTTTCTTTGATGTGTCACTATGGATGAGTCTTTAAAAGCTGATTTTCTTTTTGGAGGCACTACTGAAGACGTGGATGGAAGTGTTACGGGGCTGATGGTAATCCTTCACAGAGCACTGCTGGCTGCGCTGGACCCCACCAGATGCTTATGTAAAACCCATGTTAATTTTGCACTTAGTCCAATTTGGAACTTTCTTATAGAGACTCTGGACTGTCTCTGAAATAAACATTTTTAGCTAAGCTATTCAGTGGATTATAATTTTTTCTCCTGTACTATATGTATAGCAAATCATTAAAATATATGGAATTTTTTAAAACTCTAAAGTAAAACAAACTTTTAAAAGAAATCTTGGCAGAACCTCAGATTTTAGATCAAGGCTCTGTAACACCATAAACCCCTGAAATTCCCAGCATCATCGGAACCCTGGCTTCTCTGTGAATCACAGCCCCAAACCATGGCTTCGCTGTGCATTACTTTGTTCTAATATTTTGTTCTACTTTTGTTCTAATATTACTTGTAAAGGACTGATATTGTGACGCCAACTTCTACCATATCAGATTTACCTAAAGCACCACCAGCAGGGACCACTAACACCATTATGGGTAGAGCTCTGAATCAGGAATCAAATCTTTCATAAGATCTGGTATCCTCTCATGCTAAGGCACTTCAGTCGTGTCTGACTCTGTGCAACCGTATGAACTGTAGCCCGCCAGGCTCCTCCGTCTATGGGATTCTCCAGGCAAGAATACTGGAGTGGGTTGCCTTGTCCTCCTCCAGGGGATCTTCCCAACCCAGGGGTTGAACCCTCATCTCTTATGTCTCCTGCTCTGGCAGGCAGGTTCTTTACCACTAACGCCACCTGGGAAGGCCCTCAGGATTACAGAAACAAGGACAAGACATTACGTAAGCAATGTCCACAGGTAAGAGAACTTTAACTGCTTCCAGCAAACAAGTAACATTGACTTATGTAAGACAGAAGTCTCTTCCTCATTCTGTAAATGTAGGTCTGGTATACCAGTTGTGTAGATTCAGAGACCCGAGCTCTGCCATCCTTGGCACGTAGTTTCCAGTTGATGGTTCAAGATGGTTGTTTGATGGACTTCCCTGGTGGTCCAATGGCGAAGACTCTGTTCCCAATGCAGGAGACCTGGGTTCAATCCCTGGTCAGGGAACTAGATCCTGCATGCTGCAACTAAGACCCAGTGCAGCCAAATAAATAAAAATAAATATTAAAAATATAAAAATAGCTGCTTGAGAAAAAGAAGGAGAAAATGTAGGAAAGTAGAGACACTGATGGTACACATCAGCTGTTTTGTTGGCAAGTTTGCCAGAAACTTCCTTCCATTCATATTACATGGACACAATTATTCCAACTGACCATCTATGGCTGCAAAGGGGCTTTTGAAATATGATGTTTATAGCACATGATCATGGCCCATGTAAAAACTGGAGTTCTGCTACAAGCAAGAAGAGAACAGATATTGAGGTAAGAATCCAGCAGAGTCTGCCACAACCTGAACAGTGTCTGTGCTGGTATTCAGATTTGAGAGGCTGCCATAGTTAAGTAGGAAGCCTAGAGTTCAGGACAGCTGGATTGGCTCTCACTTCTATCCAAGTATCCAAGTGACTTAGTCATCTCATCTGTAAAATAGTTATTCCATGGGTAAAAAGTAATTGTTGCACAACATGATAGGATAAGCATATAAGATAATCCCAAGATAACCCACAAGAGACACAGGTTCGATCCCTGGGTCAGGAAGATGCCCTGGAGTAGGAAGTGGCAACCCACTCTAGTATTCTTGTCTGGAAATTTCCATGGACAGAGGAGCCTGGCAGGTTACAGTCCATGGAGCTGCAAAGAGTCAGACACAACTGAGCAACTGAACACACACGTAAGATAACCCCTTGTTTAAAATATCTCCTGAATACATTACCTGATCTAAAGCACATAGGATGGCCAAAACTTTGAGCTGAAAGGGACATTCAAGGATGTTTAACTCAACCTCTCTCCCAAAATAGGAATGTCTGCCACAGTAACCCTGGCAGATGGTCCCCTGTCTTGTGCTTGAGCACCATAGAGTGTGTTACTTTGCAGTTCCATGGGTGGACAGCTCTGGTTGTCAGAGAGTTTATCTGGATGGTGATCCAAAAGCTGCCTCCCTTGAACCCCTGTCTCCTGAAACAGCAGAGAACAAAGTCATTCTCTCTTTTTCACGGCAGTGCTTCAGCTTTTGGAGGACAGCCCTTCCGTCATCACTTAGGCTTCTACCCTTCAAGCCAAGCATTCTGGATTGTTGCAACTGTTTCTTAGGTAACCAGGTGCCCATCCTTCCCACCATCTGGGTATCTTTTTCTATATTAGTGTTTCTCAAACTCTGTGAACTATGACCCAGAGGAAGAAATCTACTTCATGTATCATCAATATACATATACATGCATGTAAATGAAACAAGTTTCATAAAACAATATGTAGCCTCATTAGCAGACACAAACTTGTATGTTTTCCAATTCAACTCTGTTCTATTCAACCTATTGTGTTCTAATTTATTTGTTAAAGGCAGGTTTTTATTCACTCTATGGATTTCATACTCACTCATGGGTGGCAACTCATAGTTTGAAAATTACTATTTCAGACATATTCCAGCCAATAAATATTCTTAGAAGGTAGTACCTTGATGCTGCAGGCTGACTGCAGTAAGCAAAAAGGGCTTTTACTTCCTGAGACCGGAATTTAATGTCTTTATCTTAAGGAAATCTGTTGTTCACTAAGCCATGTCGAACTCTTTCTGACCCCATGGACTACAGCAAGCCAGGTTTCACTGTCTCCCAGAGTTTGCTCAGGCTCATGTCCATTGAGCTGGTGATGCCATCCAACCATCTCATCCTCTGTCACCCCCTCCTCCTCCTGCCTTCAATCTCAATCTAAATGCACTGAATTAGAAAGTAACACTTTCACATCATTTGGCTAAACATTTGAGTCAGTTATAACTGACTTTCTCTGTGTGAACAGCTTCTATATAAGCCTGCTCTCCCCCACCCTCTCCTTGTGCAATTGATTTTTTTAAACCTAGATACAGAGCTTTAATTTAATCCTATTAAACTTCATCTTTTTCAAGTTTGACTTTTTTTTCAATGTTTCAAAAAATTTTTGGACCATTTTTGTCATTAATCTTTCCAGCTTTATAGCACATGCAAATTTTATAAGTATACTTTCCATGGAATAATAATTTTATGGTTTAGCCCTTAAAAGATGACTCTTGACCTAAAGTCTCTGCCCATATTATAGTCATTTATAAACAAATGGTTGAAAAAAGAAGCAAGAAAGACAGAGATCTGTGGTACTAGACAAGAAAATAAAAGTTCTAAGAGGCTGGATTTGAAATGATTTATATATATAGGTTTATGATTTTACATATATATGCTGCTGCTGTTAAGTCACTTCGGTCGTGTCCGACTCTGTGCGACTCCATAGACGGCAGCCCACCAGGCTCCCCTGTCCCTGGGATTCTCCAGGCAAGAACACTGGAGTGGGTTGCCACTTCCTTCTCCAATGCATGAAAGTGAAAAGTGAAAGTGAAGTTGCTCAGTCGTGTCCAACTCTTCGAGACCTGGATGGTACTTATATAAATATAAATAGGTTTTCTCCTTAAACTCAAATTAGATAATGTTTACCCGTCATGTGGCATGAAAATGCCAACATGTTTCAGCTTTCATGGGCACTCAATCTGTGACAGTCAAGCATATATGGCCTATATTGCTAAGGCCTGGGAATTTCCCCCAGAAACCCTGGAGGGATGGAGATCCCCTGATGCAATACCATTTCTTCCAGCTAGAAAGTAAAGGGGGTAAGTGTGCACAATTTTCATTCGTTTATTTATTCATCTGTTTATTCTAGAAATAACTGTTGTGCCAAACACTGAGAAGCAAAAACAGGGAGCCTTAAATTAGGCTGTGGGGGTGTGGAGGACAGAGGAAATGCAAAGCAGGGAGGCCTAAGCATCTCCTCCTACTCAGGGAGGAGGCAGTAATAATTTTCAGCCCTTAAGTGTCAGCTCAAGAAACAGAATGAAGTAAGTCAGAAGGAGAAAAATAAACATCCTATATGAACACATGTGTGTGGATCTAGAAAGATGGTCCAGATGAACCTAGTTCCAGGGCAGGAATAGAACGCAGACATAGAGAATAAACACACGGACACTGGACGAGGGGCGGCGGCGGGGGGAAGGCGGTGAGGCCGGGCTGGCATGAATTGGGCGACCGGGACTGACGTGTATCCACTACCATCTGTACAACAGACAGCTAGTGGGAACCTGCTCTGCAACACAGGGAGCTCAGCTTGGTGCCCTGTGATGACCTAGATGCGTGGGGTGGGGGAGGGGAGGGGAGTGGAGGGGAGGAAGGTCCAAGAGGGAAGAGATACGTGTACAGGTATAGCTGATTCACTTCATTGCACAGCAGAAACCTTGTAAAGCAATTATACTCCAATTTTGAAAAAAAAAAAGAAGAAGAACTTCAAACTGTGGTGGTAGTGGTTTAGTTGCTAAGTTGTGTCTGACTCTTGCACCCCACCAGGCTCCTCTGTCCATAGGATTCTCTATCCAAGAATACTGAAGTGGGTTGCCATTTCCTTCTCCAGGGTGTCTTCCTGACTCAGGAATTGAACCCGGGACTCCTGCACTGCAGGCAGATTCTTTACCGACTGAGCTATGAGGCACACCAGCGCGCGTGCACACACACACACACGCACAAGAAATGAGGCCTTAAGAGTTGGTAAGAGTTAGCTAGGCAAAGAGAGAGCCACGTGCCAGAAGGCTCAGAGGCGAGAAACATGGGTACTTAATGAACAGCAAAGAACAGGAACATTCCTAAAGTGCTTCAAGAACGACACGGTTTTGTACACACTGATTAAAAGGTATTTGCTTGCCAAATGCACAAGTTAAGGCTGTGGGGCAGAAACCCAAGGAGGCAGCCTCCGTCTGTGTTCCAGGAAGGACACCCATGTGTCTGCTTAGGATCCTGCAGAGTTTAGGGGCAGCTGGAGGACGCTTACCGTCTTTGCTACCTGTGGGTCCTTACTGGATCAATAGAAGCTAAAAAGATCACAGTGAAAGAAGAATGGAGATGGGGTTAGCAAGAAAGAGAGTCATTTTCCTTTGATCTTCATGACAAATTCCAGACTCAGAGCCAGTAGGAAGTATTTTTTTCCCCTTGATTTTCCTCTTCTTTTTTAAACTGTCTGGTTTGTTTGTTTTTGCTTTTTGTGATTGGTTTTTTTGTTTTGTTTTTCCCCTAATGAGTAACTTCATTCTACATGGTACAAAAACTCAAAAATTCAAAAAAGATGGGTGGGCAAATTTCCTTCCTTCTTCACCCGCTGCCACCCAGTTTGTCTTCCAGAGACAAACAAGGTCTTTTTTTATATGTCCAGAAATAGTCTATGCACATACAAGTAATATGTATGCATATATAAACCCACATCTTTTTTTAAAGCCAAATGGCAGGATAATATACACACAGACAACAGATAGTATTTTTAAAGTATATTTTATCTTTCCTTTTACAGAATTGTCCAACCCAGAAGGGGAAAAACATTTTTCAGTGAAAGAGAGGGGACCAGTCTTCAAAAAATAAGAAAATTAGTAAATATCAAGAAGACGGTAAATAGCTTTTTAAACTATATGTTGAATAGATGGGGAAACAGTGGAAACAGTGTCAGACTTTATTTCTTGGGGCTCCAAAATCACTGCAGATGGTGACTGCAGCCATGAAATTAAAAGACGCTTACTCCTTGGAAGGAAAGTTATGACCAACCTAGATAGTGTATTGAAAAGCAGAGACTTTACTTTGACAACAAAGGTCCATCTAGTCAAGGCTATGGTTTTTCCTGTGGTCCTGTATGGATATGAGAGTTGGACTGTGAAGAAAGCTGAGTGCCGAAGAATTGATGCTTTTGAACTGTGGTGTTGGAGAAGACTCTTGAGAGTCCCTTGGACTGCAAGGAGATCCAACCACTCCATTCTAAAGGAGATTAGCCCTGGGTGTTCTTTGGAAGGAATGATGGTGAAGCTGAAACTCCAGTACTTTGGCCACCTCATACGAAGAGTTGACTCATTGGAAAAGACTCTGATGCTGGGAGGGATTGGGGGCAGGAGGAGAAGGGGACAGAGGATAAGATGGCTGGATGGCATCACCAACTCGATGGACATGAGTTTGAGTGAACTCTGGGAGTGATGGACATGGTGGCCTGGCGTGCTGCTATTCATGGGGTCGCAAAGAGTTGGACACGACTAAGTGACTGAACTGAACTGAAACTATATTTATCTATTTTTCCCCAATTTCAACATTTACATATCTCAATTTTTCAACAAGAAACAAGAATTTGTAGAAAAAAATATAAAGGGAAATATTATTGGTTCTTCTTAAAGATATTTACTAAAATCCTTGAATTATAAAAAAAGCTTGCAATCTTTTGCTGTCAAATACAAGACACACGATAAAAAGAACACTGAGTAGAGTTATACTTTGTACTTAAAATTTTATGCAAGAGCTTGAGAATTCAGAAAGCTACAATGGCACCCCACTCCAGTACTCTTGCCTGGAAAATCCCATGGACGGAGGAGCCTGGTAGGCTGCAGTCCATGGGGTCACTATGAGTCAGACACGACTGAGTGACTTCACTTTCACTTTTCACTTTCATGCATTGGAGAAGGAAATGGCAACCCACTCCAGTGTTCTTGCCTGGAGAATCCCAGGGACAGGGGAGCCTGGTGGGCTGCCGTCTATGGGGTTCCACAGAGTTGGACACGACTGAAGCGACTTAGCAGCAGCAGCAGCACACATGACTCTGTATGCAAACTTCAGAAATATTAACAATCTGTACTGGAAAACAGGGCCATCTAATTTTCTCTTTTGTACTTCCAGATTTGATGCAGAAACTAGGGAAGGAATGTCTAGGGTGAAATGAATAGAGGGAACATGATAAATGAGTAAGAAGATAATTAAAGCATGAAGCTTTCCACATCTCGAGATAATGGTAATGGCAAGCGTAGTTTTAGCTAATTAATTGGTTAAGAACAATTTGCCTCGGTAACTATCTCATATTTGAATATGGAATGTTTCTTCTTTGCTAGAAACTGAGAATAGAATTATCTTGGAGTTTGTAAAACAAATAGCTTTTGGCTACCAGAAGTGTAATTACAAGTCAGGAAACCCAATTTGAATTAGTCCTACAGAGACAATTTTCCCCTTCATGCTGTGTAATTCATTGAGACTCAAGAGAGGGTAAATTTCCCTTCCACTCAAACCTTGTTACTGCATGAGAAAATAAATTCATTGCAGTTTGGACTCAGTGTATTCTTAATCAAAAACAACATTGCTACTTGAGCAGTCATGCACCTTATTCATCAGACCTGATACCTTTGGAAGTTTTTAAATATGAAACCCACCCTCAAAGTGGAAGAACTTGTCAATCTGATAAGGTTCAAAAGAAAGTACCATAGACACAGAAGGTGTCTAATTCCATAGGAGGAATTCCAGAAACATTGTGAGCTAAGTTGGCAGCATTAAAATAAATGTGTGGTGCTGTTATGTTACTGTCTCCCAAATTGCCTTGAGGAGGATTTGCTCATTTACATGGTTAATTTTGGAGAGATTTGCTAAATCAGCATCTTCTTACCTTACAGTCAAACTTCACAGACCTACTGCAGACGAAATCCAACCCTCCAGGCTTAGACTAGAACAAGGACAGGAAGCAAATTCAAGAACTATCTTATTCAAGAACTTCAATAACTTGAAATTTATTTTCAAATTAGTTAATTTTCTTTTTTAAAAAAAATATTTTTTATCTTTTGGCTGCACGGCATGGCATGTGGGATCTTAGTTTCCCGACCAGGGATCAGATCCACATCACCTGTGTTGGAAGTATGGAATCTTAATCACTGGACTGCCAGGAAAACCCTTTAAATTAGTTAATTTTCTAACTGAATCATATTTGTGTATAAAATCACACATAAGAAGCAAAACTGGAAGAAATTTACCAGAACCTTAAGAGGGATCAACCTAAAGGGGATTTTATCCTCTATTCCTTTAAACATTTCCACAATGATTATATGATACTTTGGTAATCAAGATTAAAGGGGAAAGTCTGAAACTGAAACAAACTTTCTCTCTCTGCACCTGTATTCCCTCTCCCCTGTGTGGTGGGATATCCTCCTAAATATTTTTGAACTCCTCCAAGTTCCACTTTTATTATTCTCTGCAGCAATTTCCTTCATAGGCTAGAAAAAAAATGAGAAATAAAAAAAAAAATCCCTTTTTGTAACAGATTTCCCTTCACCTCTACTAAAACCAATGAAAATACAGCTTTATTCTCAATCTTTTTCCAGACAAAGAGAATCCAGATATTCCCTTTTGTTTGCCCTAAAGGGGGAAATGCTAGTTCACCTTCCCTCCCCCATCCCCCTCCCCCCAAATAATTCAACCTCCTTCTAGCATATGTTGTGTATTCAAAGCTCTAAATGGTCTCCTGCCTTTTATCCAGGGAAATAATTGCTGCATTTTTAAACCAATCCTGCCAGGCAGTCAGGACAAACAGTCTTTTTAGAAATTGGCCCCAGAGTTTTCCCTGTCTCTTTGGGGCATCTTCCATCTTTGGGGCAGGGGAGAGGGGACTGGACCGCCTGGGGGAGCTGCAGCTCTCTGACATCTGGACACGTGAAGAGGAGGAAGATGACTTGTCGGCCAGGTAAAAGGGCATCTGGGTTTAATCAAGATATATCCCAACCTTCTCCAGAGGTCTGCTGTGCAAGGGAAGAGGTTGCCTGAATTCTTTCCTCCTTCTCCAAATGCAGGAGACCCAGTGCCAGGGTGTGACCTTGAGAAGTCTCTATTCCAGGGCCTCGGGAGGGAGTTGAACTGGCTGATCCCCAAGGCCTTAAAAAAGCCTGTGATTCCAATTCCAGTTTATCCTTGTGGACTTCAGGGTATGTGAGGACATGTGGGAGAGCCTTCTCTCTGGCCTCATTAGTAGAGAAAGCTGTGTTTTTCCTGAGGTTGGTTTGTTTTTTATCTGGGAATTGTAACTCTTGTAACAGTTCCTGCTTCTTGCTGGGAGGCTGAGCAGCAGAGTTGTAGCCTCCCTGGGGCAAACACCTAGGGCTTTAAGACATATGTTTTGTACACCAATCTCACTCTAGTTCCCAGCTTCCTTTACTACCCTTCTTTTCCTTGTCCTTTTTCTTACTTGTTTTTATAGTACTGTTCTTACTTGTTTTATCTTGTTATAGTGTGTGTCCCTTTTAAAGCTTCTTAATGTCTGTTTGGGAACAAAGTAGCATAACATAAATAAAGTTAAATCAATTTTGAAAATATAGATATTAAGGGCATTTGTTTTTCTCTTTATCTCTGTCTTATCAGTTTCTCCCTAAATCTAAAAGTAGATCTCAGCTCCATCATTCTGATTGTGTAAACATCTTAAGCTACAAAAATTTGGTATAATTAAATGATACATTTCTAGCTAGCAGGGATCAGGTCTGATGAGGGATAAAGCAGCTGCAGTGGAAAGAAAGAGCTTGGACTGGCTCTGTCACGTACCAGGTGTCTGACCTTGGGCAGGGCCCTTCTCTCTGGATCTTAATTTCCTTGTTTATAAAATGAAGGCATTGGACCAGGTCACCTTTAAAATCCCATCCAGCTCTGAAATTCATTGACTCAGTGATCCATATTGGGCACTTAATAAATAACAAGCACACTTCTAGAGAAACTTGAGAATGATGCGTTTGGACACAGTGGTCAATGCATATTGACTTAGCATCCCTCCAGGATGTGGCCACTTTGAGGGACAAACCAGAGAGCCCTGGGGATCCTGTGGAGGCCCAAACCTAAAGGGGAGACCTAGACACCTGTTTGTCCCCACTGCCTGAGGGTTCCAAGTTTTTGCAAGATTGTAAAGAACCAAAGGCATGGTGAGGAGTGATATTCATGAGAAGGGGAGTCCATCTACTTAAAAAAAATATATTGGAGTGTAGTTGTTTTACAATGTTGTGTTAGTTTCCGCTATACAGCAAAGTGAGTCAGCTATATGTATACATATTGTTGCTGCTGCTGCTATCGAGTCAGTCGTGTCCGACTCTGTGCGACCCCATAGACAGCAGCCCAACAGGCTCCTCTGTCCCTGGGATTCTCCAGGCAAGAACACTGGAATGGGTTGCCATTTCCTTCTCCAATGCATGAAAGTGAAAAGTGAAAGTGAAGTCACTCAGTAGTGTCCGACTCTTCGCGACCCCATGGACTGCAGCCCATCAGGCTCCTCCATCCTTGGGATTTTCCAGGCAAGAGCACTGGAGTGGGGTGCCATTGCCTTCTCCGATACATATTTTAGGGTAAGGGAATTAGAGAAAGTGAGCTTCGAAGAAAGAACGAGACCGGCACTTTACAGGAAGAGATCACCTTTAATGAGGCGAGAAGGGGCAGCAGTCAGATTATCAAGCTGCTGCACTAACCCAAGAAAAGAGTAAGTATATATAGGCATATGTGTGGAAAGCTACTGTCTTAAGGGGGCCTGTTCTTCTCCAGGGTTATTGGGATTAGTTATCTCTTCAACGGCTGGGGCAAGGAATTCTGGAGATCAGCCAGAGGCTGGGACTGGCTGGGAGCTGGGCATAATCAACCTTAATGTCCATTTTTTTCTTCGGGTGAGAGAGTTCTTTGTTTTATATAGAATGGTGGGGAGGACCCAGAGGGGAGTTTTAACTCCAGGCTATTTTGAGCCATGTAACTTTCCTTCACATATATCCCCTCTTTTTTGGATCTCCTTCCCATTTAGGTCACCACCGAGCTTAGGGTAGAGTTCCCTATGCTATACAGCATGTTCTCATTAGTTACCTATTTTATACCTAGTAGCATATATTTGTCAGCTCCAATCTCCCAGTCCATCCCACTCTCCTTCCCTCCTTGGTATCCATATGTTTATTCTCCACATCTGTGCCTCTATTTCTGTTTTGCAAATAAGTTCATCTATACCATTTTTCTGGGCTTCTCTGGTGGCTTAGATGATAGAGAAACTGCCTGCAATGCAGAAGACCTGGGTTTGATTTCTGGGTTGGGAAGATCCTCTAGAGAAGGGCTGGGAACCCACTCTAGTATTCTTGCCTGGAGAATTCCATGGACAGAGGAGCCTGGTGGGCTATACCCCTTGGAGTTGCAAAGAGTCAGATATGACTGAGTGACTAACACTAACTATAACTTTTCTAGATTCCACGTATGTACATTAATAATGGTATTTTTCTTTCTGCACCTACTTTTAGAAATCCTTTAACATAGAGGAGGATAGAGAAATTTTTAAATTGAGTAATGGTTAATTTTAATACTCTATAAGTCAAAATTAACCTATTTAAGAATAGTAAAGATAACATGTGCAATTTAGTCTTGCCATAAAATTATTGTGCTTGATATAGTTTCCCTTTAAAATGAATCACTGTTAATTATAAATGTGCTGATTGATTTTTGTTCTAAATTGTTTGCACTTTTTAACACATACACATGGAGTTCTAAGCTGCTGATGACATCTTTTAGGGTTTGCCAGTTTATGAGGAATGGGGCCAAGTTAAGGATAAACCATCAACAGAATATCAGAAACTTGTGTGTCTATTAAGTGTCCCATAACGGGAAGAATCACCCGCCCATTTTCAGAAAAAGGCAAAGAAAGGAGGAAAAAGCCTTGCCAAACACATTTTTTGCCCCACGCAAGTAACTTTCTCATTTCCCTCTTTTTGCTAAACTATTCCAGGAAGAGTCTTTATATGTATGCTTCATTTTAATCATCTCAGAGGATTTCTCCCGGGACACACATCTTTACTTTTCTAATGGCCAAGTTGTAGTGTTCTTCCTCTTAAATATTAGCATCTACTGACGCAGATTCCTGCCTGTGTTTTAGAGGGTAGACATGAGCAGTGTTAGTGGTGGAGCTGCACAAAGGACCCTCATCCCAAGGAAGGAGGGATGTAGTTTGCAGAATTTCAAACCAAACATCTGGAGAAAGCACCTGAAAATCTTTTTTTGTTCTACTCCATTGAAAACTATATCCTCAACATCAGTGGCCAAGTGTGCTTTGTATTAATAATTCCAACAAACTCAGGAGCATCATATTGGATCCTCACCCCTTCTCATCCCAGAGCTTTGCAGCATTCTGACTACTTCTTGCTTCTTACTAAGCATTTTGATTTGCTTCTTCCCATCCTCCCAGGTGGAAATGAACTTGAAGTCTTTCTTGAAAAAATTGCGTTTGTCAAGGTGATTGCCTGAAGGGTAGCTGGCAAAGGGGCACTTGGCTTGAGACAAGATTGGAGGTACTTCCATTCTTTGAAGCTTCAGGTCTAATTGATTTCTCTTTTAAAGGACACAATTGAGAACAGGGTAAAATTTGGGGTGTTTTTTTAAAATACTTAGTTTCAACAAGTTGAAACTTGCACAACATACAAATGCGATGCAATAAATGATAATATAATCAATAATAATATAAAATAATGCAATAAAATGAGGCTAGCTAGTTACAGAATTCATTAACAATTAATTCATACTGGTGTGGCATGTCGTGGGAATCAAGTCAAAGTTGTATGAAGATCATTGTGTTTTGATCCCGTCAGGCATGTCTGTGACCGTAAGTTTAACTCCATCTGAAGATAAAGGTGAAGCTCTTAAACACTTGAGGCCCAGCCCCGTGCTCTCTTCCTTCTGTCTCTGGGTTCCGTCTCTGGGTTTTGGCATGAAACTGACTTTAAAGTCTTTATGGTTACTTCTAGGCAACATCCTTATCAGGTACAGTTGATCCTTAAAGCTAAACAACTAAAAACTGATCACTCATTCTTGTTTTCTTCAATAGCCTCTTTATTTTTTAGAAAATGCTGTAGACAGAACCACACCTTTTCTACCAATTTCCTAGGGTTTTCATTGACAGTTTTATCCCATGCATGCTTTTCTTTTGAAGACAGCAACTTTCTTATGAATAGCTTTTTATATTGCTTATCCCTTTCTTGGATCTCCTGGAGCTCTGGAAAGCACCCAACTCAATGATGTCATGAGGAAGCAAGTTTGGGCCACGGAAGAGTATCCCATTGTAATCTACAACTCTCTCTCCTTCCCACTCTCCCCCACGCATCCCTGCTTCCTGCACAGTCAGCAAACCAGAGTCACTTCTCCCTGCTGTTTGTGGGGCCTCCCACATTGATAACTGATACCTGTGAACTCTTGTTTGTTCTTCTACTCTCCATGAAACAAGCTAACCCAAGCCTCCTCAGGGTGTTGGTCTCATATAAGCCGTGACCCCTCTATCTGTTCATCTGTAAATATTTTGAAAGAACACTCCACTGATTGCTACTTAAGCAAATTCCCATTCCCATCAGGGTCCCATCTGAGAGCTTTCTCTAAGTGTGCTTGCAGGACAAACCACTATGCTGATCTTAATAATTAAAGCACTTCCTGCCAGGATGCATTTTCAGCTGTAGACTGTAAGTGTTTCAAAAAATATAGATTGATCTAGTCATTACACCTCCCCCACTCCCTGGCTCAGCAATGAAACCAGGAACGTTTTTTATTTGATAGCTTCCCATGTCGGATTTTTTGAGGCTAATGATGAGATGCTCTCTTGCAATGATGCTTTAAAAACAAAGCAGCAGCAGCAGTGGAAGTTCTAGATCAAGTACACATGGAAGAGATCAACCAAAATGTAGGGTATTACTCATTGTAAAGGTCTTTTAATCTCATTTAAAATTTTTATTTTGTTGAAGATACAGCTGAAAATCTTTATGAATGTTTCATCTTAAATTTATTATCTTTAAAATATGCCAATACAAAACATTTCCTTTTTTTTTTTAATTTGGAGAGGTCTTTAAAAAAAAAATAAGAAAAGAAAAACATAACAAACAATCACAATTGCCTCCCTGTGATGTCCTCACTCTTCACCCGCTCAGTGCTCTGCAGTTGCCCTCCTGTGAACGCCACGGAGCAGCCAGGTGTAGTCAGAAGCACACAGACAGAAAGGCAGAGCTACGTTCACAGTCTGACCTCAGTGTTATTAGCAGTGAGACCCAGAGTAACCTACTCACCACTTCATGCCTCCATTTACTTCCAGAGATTTTGTGAAAAAGGTAAAGGCAGAAAAATCATGGGTTTACTGGAAAAAATTCGTAGTAGACAGCGCTAATCCCCATCCTCTAAGATGGTGAAGGTTCTGGAAATGTGAGGAGCTTCTTTAAGGGTCTAGGGTTCACATACCATCAAAGGAGAGGACGCGGTACTGCCATGAGGAGGAGCCCTTGACATTTTGTGGTGGGTGACATGGAGCCCTTACCAGTGCCCCGACCCTCATTTCAGGTCCCTGGCTGCCAACTGCTTCCTCTGGACCACCTTGAGTTCCAGTCCCTGGACGGCTCTTCTCCCCCTGCCTCTCCCGAGGATAACGAATCATTAAAGACCATGTGTTCGTGTCACCATGTAGAGATAGACAAGAATCCTCAACCATGTAAGACAGACATGAAATATATTCAAATTATCATGAAATGGTCTTTAAAAAAGACCTCATTCTAGCTTTTGATTATTTGGGGGAGTATTTTTAAGTAGAATGAGCAAAGCTCTCCTTATAGACCTAATAAAATTTCACATTAGTTAACTGCTGGTTTTCTAACCACTCATTTCAGTTCAGTTCAGTCGCTCAGTCATGTCGGACTCTTTGCGACCCCGTGAATCACAGCACGCCAGGCCTCCCTGTCCATCACCATCACCCAGAGTTCACTCAGACTCATGTCCATCGAATCAGTGATGCCATCCAGCCATCTCATCCTCTGTCATCCCCTTCTCCTCCTGCCCCCAATCTCTCCCAGCATCAGAGTCTTTTCCAATGAGTCAACTCTTCGCATGAGGTGGCCAAAGTACTGGAGTTTCAGCTTCACCATCATTCCTTCCGAAGAAATCCCAGGGCTGATTTCCTTCAGAATGGACTGGTTGGATCTCCTTGCAGTCCCAGGGACTCTCAAGAGTCTTCCCCAACACCACAGTTCAAAAGCATCAATTCTTTGGTGCTCAGCTTTCTTCACAGTCCAACTCTCACATCCATACATGACCACAGGAAAAACCTTAGCCTTGACTAGATGGACCTTAGTTGGCAAAGTAATGTCTCTGCTTTTGAATATGCTGTCTAGGTTGGTCATAACTTTTCTTCCAAGGAGTAAGCGTCTTTTAATTTCATGGCTGCAGTCACCATCTACAGTGATTTTGGAGCCCAAAAAAATAAAGTCTGACACTGTTTCTACTGTTTCCCCATCTATTTGCCATGAAGTGATGGGACCAGATGCCATGATCTTCGTTTTCTGAATGTTGAGCTTTAAGCCAACTAACATGCATGAAAGGGGACTTGCTATGATCTACCCAGAACCCCTTCTACAAGCCCATGTTCACCACGCTTCCTGATTCTTCTGTCACATGAAAGATTTGTCCATGAGCTACTCCTTTCCAAACTTCACCCATCTGATGTTAAGGATGGTGAAGCTGAATTAGAATAGCTGTGCTACTGGGTGGGGGCTTCCCAGGTGGCTCTAGTGGTAAAGAACCCACCTCCTAATGCAGGAGATGCAAGGGACATGATTTGATCCCTGAGTCAGGAAGATGCCCCTGGAGGAGGGCATGGAAACCGACTCCAGTATTTGTGCCTGAAGAATCCCATGGACAGAGGATCCTGATGGGCTACAGTCCATGCGATCTCGAAGAGTCAGATATGATTGAAGCGACTTAGCATGCATGCATGCAGTGCTGGGTGGAGATATAAGCTCTTACCAGACTTTCAGAAAGAATGGAAAGAAATTGGGATTCTCTGCCTTGCATTTGCTACCAGATGCTTCCCGCCTCTCCCCAACCCCAGGCTCCCTCCTCCTTCCAAATCTCTGGGCCTCATCAGAGTTAACTTGTGGGTTTCTCTTATCGTGGCTTTGGATTGTTCTATCAGTTCATTCTCTTTTTCCTTTCTCTCTTGCTTCTTCCTTGTTTCCGTGCATTGCTTTTTGTTGTCTCCTTTTCTGGCATTCTTTCTTGCCTTCTAATTTCTTGTTTCTCATCCCTTCCATAAAAGGAATAACCATCAATGCTGACCAAGTCTGTCTATTTTTTGTTCTCTGTGGGCTTATGCTGAAGCTCTGCTCAAAATTGCCAGTGTACACTGGGCCCTGATAAAACCATAGAGAGCGGAGAACCCACCCCAAAAATAAACAGTCACTTCCTTTTTGGAAGGGCCATTCATAGTCCAACCAATGCGTCTTGTATCAAAAGCTGTGAAAGGCAAACTGCTTGTATACCAAATAAGCCCCATGAAACTGGCCTCTCGTGTTCAACCAACAAATACACCTTGAGCCTCACAGAGTCAGGGGTTGCAAAAGGTGAGGGCTCAAGACTCCTGAGACTGGCTTGATTTCTGCTTTGAGAAGACACAGGAGTAAACAAACAACAAAAGATCCCATCAGTGCCACCCCTCCTCCCATCACCCCTGCGCTCTTCTCTGCGTCATTTTTCTCCACCATCTGATGTGCCCCATGCTTTACCATTTTATTATCAGTATCCCTCCAACTAGAATGCAGGCTCTGAGAGGGAGGTATTTGGGGTTGGGATGCGTGGCTGAATCCCCAGTTCTTCAACACTGCCTGTCATGTGAGGGGCTCAAACATATATGCTGAATGAATGAAGCACAACATGATGTTTGCAATATCAGAAAAGTGGTCGAAGAGCTATGGAATTCCAGGGATCCCCATGGAACTAAGGGTCATGTGTGTGTGTGTGTGTGTGTGTGTGTGTGTGTGTGTGTGTGTGTGTCTGTGCACT
Source organism: Capra hircus (assembly GCF_001704415.2). Classification (NCBI taxonomy): domain Eukaryota; kingdom Metazoa; phylum Chordata; class Mammalia; order Artiodactyla; family Bovidae; genus Capra; species Capra hircus. Next base: position 18,821,816 of record NC_030821.1, on the reverse strand, counting down.
TGTGTTCATAAAAATCGGATTCAAAGAGAAATTCAGTGTTTTTGGAATGACGCAGGTAAGATATCAATACATTCAGAAGAGGCTGGGTCATCTGGTGCTGGGTTAGAGAGTTACAAAGGAGAGGGAATTGTGACATTTCTCCCCCGCCAATAAAAAAAAAGAAAACTTATTAAAGTGCTTGTTGCTTTATTAGTGGCATTAGAAATGCTTACGTTTCATTTGGAAGGAGGGAACGGGAAGCATTCTCAGTGCTTCCTTAGAAAACAAAAGGAAACCTAGGTGATAGCGGTCAGGCAGGCAGGAGGGGTTTAAGAAATCAGGTGAGGCCAGTTTCTTTCCTGTCTTTGCTGTGTGCCCATGAGCATGTTGCCTGATCTCTCTGAGCTCCACTTCCTCAGAATATATAATAGTACCTTGTAGAGGTACTCTAATAATGCCTTGTAGAGGTATCCTAAGTACTCAATAAGAACATGGATATAGTGTGTTTAACATGTTGCTTGCCTGTTAAGTTCATGAGATAAAGTAGTTATATAGTAGGGCTTCCCTGGTGGCTCAGATGGTAAAGAATCTGCCTGCAGTGTGGGAGACCTGGGTTCGATTCCTGGGTTGGGAAGATCCCCTGAAGAAGGAACTGGCAACCCTTCTCGTATTCTTACCTGGAGAATCCCATGGACAGAGGAGCCTGGTGGACCATGGGGTTGCCAAGAGTCTGACAGAACTGAGCGACTAGATGATTCTTATAGTAAAGTCACAGCAGAAGAAAACATAGCTGCTCCCCTCTTGCCAAGGAGTGGGGACACTGCATTGCTAAGGGTCTGTATGTAGTTTCTGGTAAGGTCTAACCAATTTTCTCCTGGCTCTTTACTTTTAGGCGAAGTGGCACTGAATGCAATATAAACTAGATGCCAATAAAAATGAACATCCCTCCTGTTCACTGCTGCTGCTGCTGCTGCTAAGTCGCTTCAGTCGTGTCCGACTCTGTGCGACCCCATAGATGGCAGCCCATCAGGCTCCCCCGTCCCTGGGATTCTCCAGGCAAGAACACTGGAGTGAGTTGCCATTTCCTTCTCCAATGCATGAAAGTGAAAAGTGAAAGGGAAGTCGCTCAGTCGTGTCCGACTGTTAGCGACCCTGTGGACTGCAGCCCACCAGGCTCCTCCATCCATGGGATTTTCCAGGCAAGAGTACTGGAGTGGGGTGCCATTGCCTTCTCCACTCCTGTTCACAACCCTTCCCAAACCTAGTAAGAAAGAGATAGCTACCACGCTCCACTCTTTTCTCTCTTGCCACTGAGGAGCTGTGATGATTTTCTCCGCTCAGACTACAGTTACCTGGGTGACTGAATCATTATCCTGTTCTTCCCTCCGCTCACACCCCTTTCTCACCCCCATTATTTCTGATGAAAAAAGCTTTTAGAAGAAGAACTTCATCCACAATTTTATAATAGTCATCAATTTAAAACATTTCTTTTCTTTCCTGAATGCAATATATTTTCTAATATTTTTAAAAAAACAACTTATCTCTAAGGCAGAGGAAGGGAATAAAACGGCACATGATAAAAGAGAAAAAAGGAAGGCCTGGGAAACAGGAAGCCCAGCAGGATTCACTGGGCCTGGTTGGACTTCCTGGGGGTGAGTTTCTGAGGGTTTAGTGACTTTGTCTGGGGGTTGAATGACCTTGTCTGTGTGGGGACCAACCTGTGAAAAAAAAAAAAGGGGGATCTGCTTGGCCAAGTTGGGCACTGGATGAAATTTTGGACCCATAAGGTACACCGTAGGACTCTAGATTCTTTGCGTCTGTTTCATCTGAATCGATGTTATCACGTGTAAAACTGAACCTTGTTATTGCTGTTTTTAATAAGAATTACGTGTGTGCCTTATTACTTGGGTTGGGGAATTTTTACACATGGTGGACACACCATAATCCACCCAGATTGAAGTGTAGAATATTTTTTCAGTTATCCAGAAAGCCTCTTCTTGCCCCTCTCAAGTGAAAACACCCCACACGATACCACAAAGCCATTATTCTGATTTCTGTCATCGTCAGTTAGTTTTGCCTATTCCTTGAACGTCGTGTGTGTGTGTGTGTGTGTGTGTGTGTGTGTGTATTATTTTCCAGCCACACTGCACAGCATGCAGAACTTCCCCATCCAGGAATCAAACCTGTGCCCATGCAATGGGAGCATGGACTCTTAACCACTGAACCACCAGGAAAGTCCAGATCTTTTTAAAGCTGTAACCATATAGTAGATACTCGTTTGCCTCTGCTTTCACTCAATGTTATGTTTGTGAGATTCGTGCAAGTTGTAATTTGCTCTTTTCACTTGTTCTTTTCATTACTGTGTAGGGCTCCAGTTGTGTGGCATATCACAATGTATCTATTCTCAGTTGTTGGCATCCAGTTTGGGATTACAATGGATAAAGATGCTACTTGTGTCCACATGTCTTGGGTGGATTTAAGCACTCATTCCTCTTGGATTCTTGGGTGAGAAAGACATACATTCAGCTTTCAGGAAATCCTGCTGAACAAGTCTTCAAAGTGTTTGCCCCATTTTATACTTATATCAGGACTCTACACTACTTCCTGCCTTAACTGAGTAAGGGGTAACTGTTAGTTGGGATTTCCCTGGGGGCTAAGTGGTAAAGAGTCCACCTGCAATGCAGCAGGCACAGGTTCAATTCCTGGGAAGATCCTCTGGAGAAAGAAATGGCAACCCACTCCAATATTCTTTCTTGGGAAATCCTATGGACAGTGGAGCCTGGCAGGCTACAGGCCATGGGGTCACAAAGAGTTGGACTCAAATTAGTGGCTAAACAGCAAGAGCAACTGTTACTTATGAAACAAAATGTTCCTTTGGTGGCTCTGCATTCTCAACTTCATGTACACATCAAGATTCCACCAGTTACTATTAATAATAGTTTGTACCTGTTATTCCCTCTGCCTGGAACACTCTGCCACGTATTCCCTGGCCAGTTCCTCCTCATATTCGGGTTGTAGCCCAAAGGACGCCTCCCCAGTAAGGCCTTGCCCGACTGCCCCATTCGTGTGAGCACCTCTGCCTCCCCAACAGGTCACTCACTATTTCACCCTCTGCTTCATTTCTGGAACTTACCCTGTTTGTTCATCAGTTTAATTATTGTCTATCTCCTCTCACTAGGAATAAAAGCTCTGTGAGGACTAGGTATTGTCTAGTCCTCAGAGTTCACTACAACCAATATAACCTGTGAAAGTGTGAAAGTGAAAAGTGTTAGTTGCTCAGCTATGTGCGACTCTTTGTGACCCCATGGACTGTAACCTGCGGGGCTCCTCTGTCCATGGAATTCTCCAGGCAAGAACACTGGAGTGAGTTGCCACGCCCTCCTCCAGGGGATCTTCCCAACCCAGGGATCGAACCCAGGTCTGCTGCATTTCAGGTGGAGTCTTTACCGTCTGAGCTACCAGGGAAGCCCAGTACAACCTGTACAATCAATAAAATACTGCAGAAGTGACCAGGTGTAATAGCCACGATTAGGGAATGAACGTATGGCATCTGCGTTGCTCTCTGGGGTCACCAGCTGTGAGGGAGGCCATATTGTGAGGACATTCAAGCAGCCTGGAAAAGCCTTTGTCTCCTGCCAACAGCCTGCATCATGAGAGAGAACTTAGGAGTCAGCACCTCCAGCCCCAGTCAAACCTTCAGGTGACCACATCCTGGTGGATAGCATGAGAGGCCTGAATCAGAGCCACTCAGATAAACCACTTCCAAATTCCTGACCCACAGAAATTGTGAACATGTTCATACTGCTGTGGCTTTAAGCTGCTAAGTTTTGAAGTAATTTGTACACGGTAATATTTAACAAATACCAGCACTCAGCAAGTATTTGTTGGACAAATGAATGAATAACTGAGTGAGTGAATTAGATTAAGAGCCGCACATCATTAAGAGGCCGCACATCAGTGGCCTCACGCCATCTGTTATCACCTGGTCAGAATGCATGTGTCACGGGCCTCTCCACTCTCAAGCTTTAGTTTAAGCTCATGATCTTAGAGCAAGGTTTCTCAGCCTTGGTACTCTTGTTATTTGGAGCCAGAAAAGTTTTGTGTGAGGGGGAATCCTGTTCATTGCTGTAAGGTTTTTAGCAGAATGAACCTCTAGTCTCCACCCAATAGAAACTCCTCCCTCCAATCCAAATGTTACAACTAAAAATGTCTCCAGACAATGTCAAATGTGCTCTGAGATACAAAATCATCCCCATTTAGGAACCATTGCTCTGAAGTAATCATTGAAGGATGGTTAGAAGTACTCACAATACTGGTTGGGTTCAGAGCTGTACCAAATTTTACAATATTTTTAAGATATTTGATTGATAAAAATCTAATCAACACATAACCTACTTTTTTCCAAAAAATAAATAAGAACTTAGTTAAGCAAAGTACATCTATAGATGAAACAATTCTTCCTCATAAGTAAATGGCTCATTAATACATAATATTGCTAGGTATGAAAAAAAGGCAATACCATGACCAAACCAAGTTCAACCTCTGGCTTTAAATAAAATATTGAGAAGGTGATTTGTCCCATGAATTTCCCTTTGGAAGAGGAATGGAAGTTACTCTTTCTCTCTCTCTGTTTTTTGTTTTGGAAGTATAATTGACTTACAATGTATACAGCAAAGTGATTCAGATATATATTCAGATGCTTTTCCCTCATAGATTATTACAAAATATTGGGTACTGTGTCCAGAAATTACTCTTAAAGTAGAGCAGTACAGTACAAGAAACCAGTCTTCCTCAGATTCACTTATTTCCTGTTCCCTCTCACCTGGAAGCTTTCTCAGGAGAGCCACGCAGCTTGCCTGCCTACTTCCTCCAGGTATCTGCTTAACTATCTCCTTATCAGAAAGGCCTTCCAAAGACTTCCCTCCTGGTCCAGTGGTGAAGACTCTGCACTGCTCGGGGCATGTGTTCCATCTGGGTGCAGGAAGCTCCATATGCCACGAAGTGTGCCCCCCCAAAAAAGGCCCTCCAAGGCCAATCTTTTTCAACAACACCTCCCACCCACCAAAATCCCACACTCTTCATCCTGTAGAGCCATCGCCACCATCAGGTTCACGGTAGATTCTGTTTGTCTTTGTTGTCGGGCTCTGCATTGGTAAAATGTCAGTTCTCTTGTATCCTTATACCTGCAAGCAGTGCCTCACATCAGGTAGGTGCTCAATAAACATTTGTGGAAGGGATGGATGTGGTGGGTCAAAGGCCAAGAAGGACTCAAAATGTTCGCCTGAGATGGGGCTGGGTAAGGAGGAGGGCTGCCCACATATTTTGTGTTGTACATTTTGCATTTTGAGTCATGTGAAAATAATAACTACTTAAAACAATCAAAAAGTGAAAGAAAAAGGTGGCCAGTTCCCTTCTTTCACCAAATGGGATAAATCAAGCTGGCTCCAATGTCTCAACATTACTTTACATGACTGTCATATGCAAAAGGTTTGTTCACCATATCTCATTCACCCTCAGTGCAAAGCTGGCTGTACTGTCATTGTTTGCACAACAAAACTTGATGGATTGTTTTGGATTCTCATTCCCTATTTGAGAGCCTCTTGGCTTCTTTCAAGTCACACTTTGGTGTTTCTTCAGTTCTTTCAAGTATTTTTAGCCATATAAAAGTAAAAATAAAAAGCAACTCTATTACTATGTGTCATCTACAATCTTGAAGAACAATTATTTCGAGCATATTAGAGCTACTTAACTTAATAGCTACTTTCTGAGAAAAGAGAAGTAAAAATTCAAATTTTTTAAATCAATGAGTTTAAATGCATCCTGCAGACATTCTAAGATGATCCCATGGTGAATATTATTATCGAAAAACTGAAAAAGAACCTGCAAAAAATGAATACAAGAACAGAAGAAAGAAAAAATTCCAATATTGAACCCAAACCTGGTGATTTGTTCCCATTTTCTTCGCATGATGGTTATTCAAGTGTCAAGCCCATCTTCTGTGTTTTCCTTTACATATCTCCTGGACGTCCCTGGTGGCTCAGATGGTAAAGCGTCTGCCTACAATGCGAGAGACCCGGGTTCAATCCCTGGGTTGGGAAGATCTCCTGGAGATGGAAATGTCAACCCATTCCAGTATTCTTGCCTGGAAAAACCCATGGATGGAGGAGCCTGATAGGCTACAGTCCATGCAGTCACAAAGAGTAGGACATGACTGAGTGACTTCACTTTCTTTCTCTAGATAAAAATTGAACAGTACTTTCCTCTGTTCCCAGGGTGAAATAGCAGCATCACTGGGGTGGGTGAGGGATCTTGGGAGACTTTTGCAAACTCCATAGCAGGTCTCATGGTGAGATATGCCACACCTCAAGGTTAGGGAAGGGAGACATGGTTGTAGGTTATGTTTTCTGGGAAGAAGATGCTGAGAAAGATTTGGGGGTATAGAAGGTTTATTGGGAGGTAAGATCGACAGTTCCTGGGTTGGAAATATACCCTGGGGAAGGGACTGGCTACTCACTCCAGTATGAATCTTTTGGGAGGGGGGACGCTGCCCAAGTGACACTAGTGGTAAAGACCCCACCTACCAATGCAGGAGCCAGAAGAGAGGCAAGTTCGATCTCTGTGTCAGGAAGATCCCCTGGAGAAGGAAATGGCGACCCACTCCAGTGTTCTTGCTTGGACAATCCAATGGACAGAGAAGCCTGGCAACTTACAGTTGGCAGGGTTGCAAAGAGATGGAAACGACTGAAGCGACTTCAGTTTAGTTCAGTCACTCAGTCGTGTCCAACTCTGCGATCGCATGGATTGCAGCACGCCAGGCCTCCCTGTCCGTCACCAACTCCCAGAGTTCACTCAAACTCATGTCCATTGAGTCAGTGATGCCATCCAATCATCTCACCCTTTGTCATCCCCTTCTCCTCCTGCCTTCAATCTTTCCCAGCATCAGGGTCTTTTCCAATGAATCAGCTCTTCACATCAGGTGGCCAAAGTATTGGAGTTTCAGCTTCAGCATCATTCCTTCCAATGAACACTCAGGACTGATTTCCTTTAGGATGAACTTGTTGGATCTCCTTGCAATTCAAGGGACTCTCAAGAGTCTCCTCCAACACCATAGTTCAAAAGCATCAATTCTTCTGTGCTCAGCTTTCTTTATAGTCCAACTCTCACATCCATACATGACTATTGGGAAAACCATAACTTTGACTAGACAGACCTTTGTTGGCAAAGTAAATGTCTCTCTCTGCTTTTTAATATGCTGTCTAGGTTGGTCATAACTTTTCTTCCAAGGAGCAAGTGTCTCTTAATTTCATGGCTGCAGTCACCATCTGCAGTGATTTTGGAGCCCCCTAAAATAAAGAAGCGACTTAGCAGCAGTCAACATCTATAAAAGGAAATGGGGAGAAAGCCGAATTGGGCAGGAAGGCCATCAGACTTGACTATATCTGCCAACCCCACGACAAGCTCAGTCACAGGGACTGCCTGCTAGAGGTGTCTCGAGTTGAGAGGACATGGCTAGGCTAGCACTGCCACCTTGCTCAGCCCTTGTCTGAGGATCCCCCCAAGAGGACTGTGACCTTGACTTGAAGAGCTGAGGCAGGTCCTGAAGGACCTGACAAGGGCAGGCTGTTGGACAATCACCCACCCCATGGCTGGTCAGTGAGTCATTTCTTGAAGAGGACTCTGAGCAACACGCCTCTCTGCCTCAGGAGGGAAGGGATGGGAGAATCTGAAAGACGTTCTTCAAAAAGTCAGGGCAACTCTTGATGACTGGTCAGATCTACAGAGAGAGGTTAAAGAGACTCCTGATCACTAGGAGAGCATGGCCATCAGCAGACGTGGATCGGTTGAGATAATACCTCTTCTCACCTGACCCGCAGCAGCCTTCTACTGAAAGCAGCCCACTTATTTTCTGCCTAAGTTGCCTGTGCCCTCTATACTGAGTGACCAGCCACGCTCCTTAGTGGCAACATGAAGGGCTCACCAGGGGACTGATTCACGGCCCCCGGAGGTTACATGCAGGGTGGGGATGGCTTGATGTGAAACGGTCCCATGTTGAATGGGGACAAACTAACTCTAGTTAGTTTCAAGGAGGGGTTTAAGCAGGTGCTCAGGCTTCATCCTGAAGGACACTGAGTGTTTTTTCCTTCTCTCCCGCGTCACGGAGCTGACCAGAGGGCAGCGGACATCCACCCTGTTGTTGCCTAAAGAGGCACCATGTCCTTCGCTACCCAGTGTCCTAATGAGAAACTCTGTCATCACAGGCGATCTGGGGATGTCACTTCCTTAAAATCTGTCCTTTGAACTGCAAAATGACAACAGTGACAGTTATTTCTTCTTTGTAAAAGAGTGAGTGAAAAGATGAGATTTGACCCTGAAACTCTAACAACTGTCCCTTAGGTTTGGGTTTGGGCGACTTTCGTAAACCTTGAGCTCATCCAACTTGCTCCTCACCTCCTATGGTGGTTTTTCCCACAGCAGGAGCTGTCATGTCTCTAAATTTTGAATGTCAGGCTGATCTGCCTGCCGCTGTGGGTGATACGAACAGCTGACACTAACAGTTCACCATCTAATTAGCAGGACGTTATCTCCAGCAGACCTTATTTAAAGTCATTCTGTATACATAAAACTGTTTATAATACTATCTTTAATACCAAGTCTCTGTAACTTCCCTGTATGTAAAGCCTTAAAAGCCTGATTTCAAATTGGAATTGAGCTACACACACACATACACACACATGCACACACACACACACACACACGGCATGTGTATGTACAGCTTAGAATCAGACAGATGGTTTCAGGTTTGATAATTCCTTGCCTCTCCTACAGGTTTGCAATTCTTTGGCCTTCAGTTCATGGAATAAGAATCATCTATTCCCAGGCAGAAGCCAGATTAAAATGGAAAAGGGCAACCATTAAGAGGTTGTGTTGTAGGGAATTTTAATTTTTAAAAGAGTAACTGAGATCATACTTTGAAAATTAAAATTTTAAAGAGTTTAAAGGTGAAAAAGAAAAGAAGAAATAAGAAAAAGTTATAACAGTACTACTTATTAAACTCATTCTTTTTATATGTTAGTTAAAAATCAGAGTTATACCAACAAATACCAATATTCATTCTCTACACTAGTCCTTGGGAATTTATTTTTAATTGAATGGAATAATGACTTGGAAGAATCAAGCTTGTAGATTTTAGAGTCTGTCAGGGAGAAAACTTAGAAATGCTAAACAGATCACATTTTGTTCAAGTTTATACGTGCTACCATTCCAACAACTTAGATGAAAATATTTGCAATCATATCTGCAAACACAGATGAGGGGTTTAAGGCAAGATGAGGTATAAATTAAGTAAAGCGTAGAATGCAAATAAAAATAATGATGGGACACGGGATTGTAGGGGCTAAAATACCAGTGTCAGAATCTGGCTTTGTGTCAGATTCTGACACAAAGTCAGAATTCAAGCTTTGCCCATTACTTAATTGAAGGATCTTAATTTAAGAAAGGCAAACAACTTCACCTTTGTGTATCTATACTTGCTATAAAATAAGAATAAGGAGAAGATCCAAGATACCAGCCTTCAGAACTGCTCATGTGGCTAAATGCTCCCCAATATGTCTAAAACCAGTGCCTCTATCCCCAGGGTGAGCTGCAGCTTTCATATCAGACAACAAGTGGATTACCTACAGCAAGAGGGAAACCAGGCTATTAAAATGTTTCTGGTATAAAAGCATCCTGCTCTGGTCATTTCTTCAGGTCTCCATTTTCTTCTGACAGCTCCCATGTATAAGTAAGAATTCAATAAAATTTCTATACTTTTCTCCTGTTTTTAAAAAAAAGAATAAGGAAACCTACCTCATGTTAGTTTTGTGAGAATTCATATATAAAGCACTTGGTGCACAATTTGGTACACAGTAACTGTCCAATTAATGAAAACAACCTATAACAAAACACAACGTAAAATTAAAGTCTTATTGCAAGTCATTTCTGACTTTTTTAGTGGTTAGCTTGTAGACTAGGATCACTGAAAAATGAGAATAAGAGTTGTTATTTATTGAACATCTACTATTAGCCCAGGAGAGCGGCGGACATTATTTACATATCACTAATTTTCACATTTATCTGATATTATTATCTCTATTTATAGATGAAGAAACTGAGGATCAGAAGGTCAGAGAGGTTGTTCAGTTCAGTCGCTCAGTCGTGTCCGACTCTTTGCGACCCCATGAATCACAGCACGCCAGGCCTCCGTGTCCATCACCAACTCCCGGAGTTCATTCAGACTCGCATCCATCAAGTCAGTGATGCCATCCAGCCATCTCATCCTTGGGCGTCCCCTTCTCCTCCTGCCCCCAATCCCTCCCAGCATCAGAGTCTTTTCCAATGAGTCAACTCTTCTCATGAGGTGTCCAAAGTACTGGAGTTTCAGCTTTAGCATCATTCCCTCCAAAGAAATCCCAGGGCTGATCTCCTTCAGAATGGACTGATTGGATCTCCTTGCAGTCCAAGGACTCTCAAGAGTTTTCTCCAACACCACAGTTCAAAAGCATCAATTCTTCGGCACTCAGCTTTCTTCACAGTCTAACTCTCACATCCATACATGACGACTGGAAAAACCATAGCTTTAACTAGACGGACCTTTGTTAGCAAAGTAATGTCTGTGCTTTTGAATATGCTATCTAGGTTGGTCATAACTTTCCTTCCAAGGAGTAAGCGTCTTTTAATTTCATGGCTGCAGTCACCATCTGCAGTGATTTTGGAGCCCTCCAAAATAAAGTCTGACACTGTTTCCAGTTTCCCCATCTATTTCCCATGGAGTGATAGGACCAGATGCGATGATCTTCGTTTTCTGAATGTTGAGCTTTATGCCAGCTTTTTCACTCTCCTCTTTCAGAGAGGTTGTAAGTGGCTCTATAATCTAATCCCTATTCACTCTGCCATATTGCCTCTGAGTTAGGATGCCACCAAATAGTCTATAAATAAAGTTAATTAACAATGTAACCAACTGCTGACTTCCACATCATTCTTGTCAGATGTGCTTGGTGGACTCTGGCATCAAATCTACTGCTGGTTTTCAATCCACTGGATTGAAACAAAAAGCAAGATGGGAGATTGCACTACCCTCTATCTGTCTCCAGTGTCTCTACCCTACTGGATCATAGCACTTACTGCCATCTAGCAGGGGCATGCCTCGAGGCACATCTTGACAATGTTGAGAGGCTTTTCAAAGTTAGAAGAAAGAAAGATTACCTTTGAAAAGGGTCAGAAAAATTATTAAGAAGAGTTATTTGCTAACATGCAGGCTTAAAGAGTTTAAGTCCTTCACATTCTGTTAGCAACGTGTGCCTCGTCACTCAGTTGTGTCCAGTTTTTTGCAACTCCGTGGACTGTAGCCCACCAGGCTCCTCTGTCCATGGGATTCCCGAAAATACTAGAGTCAATGGCCATTTTCTTCTCCAGGGTATCTTTCCAACACAGGGACTGAACCCAAGTTTCTTGCATCTTCTGCATTGCAGGAGGATTCTTTACCGATGAGTCATCAGGGAAGCCCCTTCTGTTAGCAATATGATCACCAAAATATCATTTTCACTTTAATTCAACAAAGGTTGAACACTAAGCACTATATATTTTTTAATTATTCTGCTGCATGTGCTTACGCTGTGTGTGCGCACAGTCGCTTCAGTTGTGCCCAACTCTGTGCAACACTATGGACTGCAGCCTGCCAGGCTCTTCTGTCCATGTGATTCTCCAGGCAAGAATACTGGAGTGGGTTGCCATGCCCTCCTCCAGGGTACCTCCCCAACCCAAGAATCAAACCCGTACCTCTTGCATCTCCTGCACTGGCAGCAGGGCCTTTACCACTAGCATCACCTGGGAAGCCCATTCTGTTGAATATCTTCTTTAAATAACTTACTATTATACACAAGAATCTAAATACATACACCAAATAAATTAGGAAAGTAGTTCTCTCTTTTAAAAAAAAATGAGGAAAAAATTTTGTTTTCTTAAAGACCTAATACACTTTGAAGCTGGGAAGGACCACTTCAGCATTCCTTTAAAGGTAATCTCCTCAAAATACTTATTTGATTTTTTAAAATATGTACCTAATAAGACAAAAAACATTAACATGTAGAAAAGATTATATAAAAATGGCAAGTAAGAACATGAAAATATACCCAGCCTCATTAGTCATTAGGGAAATGCATTTTTAAATTACTATGAGATAGCACCCACACACCCACTAGAGTAGCTGTAATCAAAGAGACTGACAATACTGTTTCCAAGGATTCAGAACAACTGGGATTTTCATACACTGCTTGTGTATGAAAACAGTTTGGCAGCTTCTTGTAAAATTAAACATATACCTACCATAAGAGCCCTCAGTCCCACTCCCAGATATTAGCCCCAAAGAAATGAAAGCAGATGTCCACACAAAAACTGATATGTCAGCGTTCACAGAAGCTTTCTTCACAGAAGTCAAAAGCAAAAAAAACAACCAGATGTTGAACGATGCGTGAGTGGATAAAGAGCCTGTGGACTATCCATACAATGGAATACTATTCAGTAATAACAAGGAATGAACTAATCTGTGTGTGTGTGTTAGTAGCTCAGTCCTGTCCGACTCTTTGCAACCCCATGGACTGTAGCTTCTCAGGCTCCTCTGTCTGTGGATTCTCCAGGCAAGTATACTGAAGTGGGTTGCCATTCCCTTCTCCAGAGGATCTTCTCAACCCAGGGATCAAACCCCCAACTGGAGGCCCACACAAATGTGCCCAGCTGATTTTTTGACAAAGGTGCACAAGCAATTCAATGGAGAAAGGATACCTTTCCAAAAAAGAAAAAAAAAATGATGCTAGAGCAACTGGACAGCCAACGTTGTTGCTTAGTCACTAAGTTATATCTGACTCTTTGCAACCTCATGGACTGCAGCATGCCAAGCTTCCCTGTCCTTCACTGTCTCCCAGCGTTTGCTCAAACTCATGTCCATTGAGTTGGTGATGCCATCCAACCACCTCATCCTCTGTCACCCTCTTCTCCTCCTGCCCTCAATCTTTCCCAGCATCAGGGTCTTTTACAATGAATCAGTTCTTTGCATCAGGTGGCCAAAGCATTGGAGCTTCCACTTCAGCATCAGTCCTTCCAATGAATATTCAGCACTGATTTCCCTCAGGATGGACCGGTTTGATCTCACTGTCCAACGGAATCTCAAGAGGCTTCTCCAACACCACAATTCGAAAGCATCAATTCTGTGGTGCTCAGCCTTCTTTATGATCTGTACACGACTACTGGAAAAACTGTAGCTAGGCAAAAAAGAGAAATGAATCTCAAACTAGTGTCATAGAATCCATGACAAGCATACAAAATAGGTAACAATTTTAGAACTATTTATGCCACTACTAGAGGAGAAGGAAATGGCAACCCACTCCAGTATTCTTGCCTGGAAAGTCCCATGGACAGACGAGCCTGGTGGGCTGCTGTCCATGGGGTCGCACAGAGTCGGACACAACTGCAGTGGCTTAGCAGCAGCAGCAGCAGCATGCCACTACTGGCTAGGATTACATTTGATTGCATATGACAAACATGCTTAATCTTTCTAACAAAAACAACAGAAATGCAGGTTAGGACTAGTACAGCAGTTCCAGGATGCTGTGAGAACCCCAGGCCCCTTCTGCTTGGTTGCTCCACTCTCCTTGATATTCCACTTAGGTCCAGGCTGTCCACATTCAGGTAGTGAGCATCCTTTCCCTTTCTGGACACTTCCCAGAAGTCTCACATCAAACATCCCTTATATCTCTCAGGTGTCACTTATTTCCAAGGCCCACTTAACTGGGTGGGCAGTAAGAAATGTGTTGTTTTACTCCAGGGAGCATTGTGCCCCGTTGACTATCAGAAATTCTATCAATGTTTCTAGAAGAAAGGAAGAAGGTGTATAGGAGCAAACTTGCAAACTCTTCCGCAGACCACATTTAAATTTGTTTCTTCGGTTCTCAAGCTTTTATCTTCTTAAAATGTCTGAACAAAAAATATGATGATTTTTCTATGAAAATACAAAACACCCAGTACTCACTAACTGATTCATCATTCATTTAATAAACATAACTTTACTTTCTCAAGAAACTCAAGGGGGAAAACTTCCTAATTATTAGTCGAAAAAGAAAATTCTTACTTTGCTGACAAAGGTGCATATAGTCAAAGCTATGGTTTTTCCAGTAGTCATGTGTGAATGTGAGAGTTGGACCATAAAGAAGGCTTAGCACCAAAGAATTGATGCTTTCGAATTATGGTGCTGGAAAAGACTCTTGAGAGCCCCTTGGACTGCAAGGAAATCTAACCAGTCTGTCCTAAAGGAAATCAGTCCTGAATATTCATTGGAAGGACTGATGCTGAAACTGAAGCTCTAGTACTTTGACCACCTGATGTGAACAGCCAACTCTTTGGAAAAGACTCTGATGCCGGGAAAGATTGAAGGCAAAAGGAGAAGAAAGAGTCAGAGGATGAGATGGTTGAATGGCATCACTGACTCAGTGGACATGAGTTTGAGTAAACTCCAGGAGATGGTGAAGGACAGGGAAGCCTGGCATGCTGCAGGTGATATCTTAATTCTAATAGCCTCTTTTAAATTTGTGTCTTAGGGTCTGAATAAAGTAAATATTTCAAAAATGGCAATGTCCATTTTAGTTTCAATATTTATACATAACTGGATTATCCAGCTCTTGTTTCTCTTCTCCTTTGACTCTCCTATCTCACTTCATCACTAACCAAATCTCTCTTGGAGTCCTTTACAGAGAAATGAACATAAAGAAAAATTACTCAGTTTTTCTTTAAAAAGGAATACTTCCTACTATTTCTAGGTTTAAATAAAGAGAATTTATCAGTGAATTTCCTTTATTCAGCTTATTATTCATACATAGCAATATTACTAATCTCCAACATGCTATTCTCTTTAAAAAATCCATTTATTTAGTTATTATTCCCCCATTCAACCAGTCTTTACCAATTATCTACAAAGAGTGGCTTTCCCACCAAAATGTGACTCTATTGTGGTCCAGCAGTGTCTTTTTTGTTTCCATCTTCCCACTCTCAGCACCTGTTACATCTGATATTTATTAAGTAGCTACTCAACAACATCTGTTCAAGAATGAAAGAAAGAATAAATGTGGTTTTTCTAGAACCCAGATCCATTGATGGGGTTCTATTTTCCTAAAGACAATGAAGACCATCCATGATGATGTTGAGTGTTTCACTGATATTCCAGAATCCCCTGGTCCTGATAATATTTATTTGCCCTTCCAGAAAGGCCCTGAGATGTTTCAGCAAAGAACAGTAGGGTACCATACAAAAGCCTGTCTTAGAACTCACTATCCATTCTCTGACTCTCTGCAATAGACATTGGGGCTTTTCCTGCATCTATAGTCTCCTCAATTCTCAGTCAAGACCAACACCCACTTCTCCCTGACCTCTGACACTCAACTTACCCTAATAAAATAATCAAGTCTTCTTTGTCAGCAGCTCAGGGTTAATTGTTCTTTCTAAAGCTTGACCTTCGTACTGTTTCTAATCCCTACCCTCTCATATCTACAGCCACTGCCTAGCAGAATATTTTGACTTATTTATGCTGCTTGCATGCATAAACTATTGCTGGCTGCACTGTTATGATAGGAAAGTCACAAAAAGAAGGTGACTTCATCTTATACATTGCTTAGCTAGATCTTTTGGCCAATGGTGATTCAGAGAAACAGTTCAACACATGTGTCCTTTCCTTTTACTGGTCACTTACCAATTTAAATGTTCTTATAGTTGTTGCTTATTCATTTTTTAGTTGACCAAGTCTGAAGTCTTCTGACTATACTAGCTTTTTTTAAAAAAATCAATCTTTAATGAATAAGTGAGGCATTAACTGTACAGAAGTTAGTCATGTTAAAAACACACATCTGACTGACCCAAAACAACCATCTCCTGTCCCATAGAGTGGATTTGGTTTAAATTTCCTGTCAAATTGCTGAAATAGTAAATGTTTCAGGGATTCTTTAGGATTTCATGGTTAAGAAAGTGTGTAAACTATTCCTAAGAATAATTTCAAGTTGAGAGAGATTGCCCCAGTCCAAGAAAACTACAATACAGAAATTCTGCTCTTAGGTCCTGAAAAACTTTATATCAGGTCCTGGGAAAACTGCCAGAAATTCACATTGCCCTTGATTCCTTTTCCAGATGCCTAAAGGTTCAGGGGCAGGCAGGGGGAGAGGGGGAGGGAGAGGATTTTTAAGTCTTCTAATATATATGCATTATTCTATTTTCAACCCTTAATGAATCCCAAATGTTCCCTTCACTTATTCTTGGGTCCTCAGGGCTGAAATACAGTCCAGAAAGGGACAAATTCTTCTTCTAACCTTTTCACTGCATGATTACTTTTGAATTGTAAATCATGCACTTTTGAAACTGTGAATTCCCAGCTGCTTTCACCTGCCTCAAACAATTGTCAAATGATGGAAAGCTCCAAGGGATAATCAGACATGGCAGTACCTGTACCATTTTTCATTTTGCTTTGTATGAATGAGAATCTCTCATACAAAATGATTTTTGAATTCAGAAAATATTTCTGGTAAGTACCATAAACAAGTACCTTCATTTCTGCACTACTAATCTCAATGGTACCTTCCAAAAGTTATTTTAATGCTTAACACCAAATTAAAGTTTTTACCTTTGCTTACAAAATATAAAAATATATTAAAAATATAATTAATCAAGAGGATGGGAAGACAAGCCACAGACTGGGAGAAAATAATTGCAACAGACTAATAGAAGACTGCTTTTCAAATTACACAAAGAGCTCTTAAAACTCAACAATGAGAAGACAACTGGATTAAAAAGTTGGTCAAAGACCTCAACAGTGACCTCATCGAAGAAGATATACAGATGGCAAATAAGCATATGAAAAATGCTCCACATCATTTGTCATTGGTGAAATGCAAGTTCAAACAACAATAACACTACTCACCTATTAAAATGGCCAAAATCCAGAACAGTGACATCAAATGCTGACAAGGATGTAGAGCAGTAGGAACTATCATTCACTGCTGGTGAGAATGCAAAATGATACAGTCATTGTGAAAGATAGTTTTGTGGTTTCCCACCAGGACTTCCCTGGTGGCTCAGACGGTAAAGTATCTGCCTATAGTGTGGGAGACCCGGGTTCAATCCCTGGGTCGGGAAGATCTCCTGGAGAAGGCAATGGCAACCCACTCCAGTATTCTTGCCTGGAAAATCCCATGGATGGAGGAGCCTGGTAGGCTACAGTCCCTGGAGTCGCAAAGAGTCAGACACGACTGAGCGACTTCACTTTCACTTTCACAACACTAAACATACTCTGACCATATGATCCAGCAGCGGCACTCCTTGGTGTTTGCTCAAAGGAGTTGAAGACTAATGTGCACACAAAAACCTGCATGTGGATGTTTATAGCAGCATTACTCATAATTGCCCAAACTTGGATGCAACCAAGATGTCCTATGGTAGGTGAATGGGTGTATCACAGTTTTGTGGTGCATCCAGACAATGGCATATCACTCAATCCTTAAAACACCAACAGCAGCAAAGCAACAAATCAAGGAGGAATCTTAAATGCAAATTACTGAGTGAAACAAGCCAATGCGAACAGCTGCTGTTTTATGATTCCAACTATATGGCATTCTGGAAAAGAGAAAATTATGGAGTCAGTAAAATGATGAGTGGTTACCAAGGGTTAGGGGGAGAGACGAACAGGTGGACAAGAGAATTTTAGGACCGTGAAAGTACCTTGTATGACACTATAATGATGGATATATGTTATAATTTGTTGTTTTTGTTTAGTTGCTAAGTCATATCTGACTCTTTTGTGACCCATGAATTGTAGCCTGCCAGTCTCCTCTCTCCTTGGGATTTCCCAGGTGAGAATAATGGAGTGGGTTGCTATTCTTCTCCAGGGGATATTCCCGACCCAAGGATTGCACCCAGATTGCAATTGCACCCAATTGCCAATTGCATTGGCAAGCAGATTCTTTACTGTCGAGCCAGCAGAGAAGCCCATATGTCGTCACACATTTGTCCAAACCTGTAGAATGTACAATACTCAGAGTCAACCTAAAGGTAAATGTTGAACTTTGGGTGATAATGACTGTAAATGTATTTTAAGAAAATACCACTCAATTTTATTCATTTTAACAAATATCCCACTCTGTGGGAGATGTCAAAAATAGGGGAAGCTATGCATAAGTGGGTGCTAGAACTATATGAAGCTCTGTACCTTCCTCTCAATTTTGTTATGAATCTAAAATAAATCCTACAATACTGGAGACTGCAATAGAGACTTAAAGCTTAAGATAGTAAAATAGTGCCAAGTTACAATCTTTGCTATAATCTTTCCCATTTTCCCATTAAAGTTACATGAAAAACTTTTTGAAAATTAAGAATCAATCATTTGCAAGAGGTATTTCCACTAACTACAGTACAGAGGGAACTAAATCAAGAAACTTTATCATGAATACTTTATCCTCAAGAAAGAAGAGCAAAATTGGTAGGAAGAAGTTAAGCCTTCACACTGTTATTCAATCAGAATCTCTAGATCCCAGGAGAAGGCACAGGAGAATTACAGAGAACCAGGGAGGCAGGGGTGGCTGGCTACAGAATGTGATGGATAGACCCCTGGCATAAGGAGCTGCAGATAAAGCATTGTGGGGAAGCACCCTGACAGCCCGCAGTATTCAAGACTGCAGTTTTTTCATTTATCACAGCTGATTAAAGACAAACCCCAGATAGCCTCTGATTCTTGACAACATAAATTCCCCTCCTTGCAGATAACTGGACAATGGGTCAGGGGAAGATCTTGTCATGGCGGCTGCTCCGCAAGTGATAAATGTAAATGTCTGCTGGATTCCAGCATTTGGGTAGGTGAGTGTGTTCCTGTACTCTCCTACAACTTTAGATCTATCTATCTTTTCAAGAGGATGGCAAAGAGAAGCAGAGGACATTTCACCTGCTGGTTGGCCAACTCTAAGACTGGAAGGAATTTCTCTTGTTGATCTGTAATAGGAAAAACAATCACCACCTCAACACAAGATTGAAAAAAACTCTATAGTGCAAGGAAATAGAGAGCTAGCTGAAGACTCCAAAGAAGAGCATACAACTGAAGATGGGAAAATAAGACTTTATTATGGGAAAAGAAGAATTTAGAAAATGTCTCTCTGTACTTAATGGAAGGCAGGAGAGATCGTGTCTATTTATTGATCATCAGTAAATTAAAAATATAAGGCAACTAAAATTTCACTGTGGAATTAAAAATGCCATTGGAGGCAAAAAAGCAAAACTGACTCTGCTGATGGTCAAATAAGTAATTTGTAGGATGAATATAAGGTTTTGTTTTTCGGGAACATTTCTTGCTTCTCCATGGACAGTGCTCACAGCTCAGATTTCTCAAAACACAATCTGCTTACCTTTATGAGCCCTTACTTCGCTGTGCTTCTCTGTAATTGCATTTGGTGTTTGGGTCTGTCCCTTGACCATGTGTTGCTTCAGGGAGGGAGTATGAATCATGCATTTCTATCCCTCCAAAGCAGCATAATCTCTGATCAGTGGGCCCTAGTTAAGGGTCTGGTGAAGGTATGAAATGAGAGCTCACCGAAGACCTCGGATTCTTATTGGTTTATATTTTCATTTTTTTAATCAGCATGTGAAAAACTCAGTCTGTGATCAAAGTATCACAGAACACCGTTTAGAGATTGGGATGTCAGGATAGAGTTAAAAGGTATGGATTGAAAAACAAGTTTGTTTTTTTTTAAAGAAAAACAAGGTTAAAACAGTATACAAAAGAGTAAGGACGGCATCAAGTGAATACTAAATTAAAAAGTAGTGAGACTATTAGAGTGACTAAGAATTGAGAAAATGTTACTTTCCTAAAGTCATTCTAGGAGTCAATAGATTAGTTGAGAATACATAAAATACCTCTTATCACAAGAGCAGAGGCCCTTACTCTCACTTCTTTTCCCTCTCTGTGCCTTTTTTCTTTCACATTTCCTCTTAAAAAAAAAAAAAATCCTTACCATGCTTTGGATTTGCCAATGATATCTACAGACATTACAATGCGAGCCGTTATAACAGATAAAACCTAAATTTCAGTGGCTTAAAAAAGAAAAGGTATCCTTCGATAAAGTCCTATAGGATCAAGGCTGGCTTTTAAAGGCCTTCAGGGACTCAGACTGCTTTTATCTTATGGTTCCCCTCTAAAGCCTTGGAATCCTCTCTATTTCAGCTGGTAAATAGTGATCCATTAATGGATTGAACAGAGGTTAAGACAAGGAGGTTTTTACGGACCAAAGCCACAAGAGGAGAACATGGCTTTGGATATTCCTATTAGTGCTCAGTCACATGTATGTGTGCTAAGTCACCTTTAGTCATGTCCAATTCTTTGCGACCTTACAGGCTGTAGCCCCCCAGACTCCTCTGTCCAAAGGATTCTCCAGGCAAGAATACTGGAGTGGGTTACCATGCCCTCCTCCAGGGAATCTTCCCAACTCAGGGATCGAACCTCCACTGGCAGGTCTTCTGCACTGGCAGGCAGGTTCTTTACTGCTTGTGCCATCTGAGAAGCCATATATAATATATATTCATTTAATCTTCAATACCATTTAATGAGTTGTGTTTTTATTACCACTACTTTATTGACAGTAATATCAAGACTCTGCATATAAGAGTCTGCATATAACTTCTATGCAGAGTACATCACGAGAAACGCTGGGCTGGAAGAAGCACAAGCTGGAATCAAGATTGCCGGAGGGAGAAATATCAGTAACCTCAGATATGCAGATGACACCACCCTTATGGCAGAAAGGGAAGAGGAACTAAAAAGCCTCTTGATGAAAGTGAAAAAGGAGAGTGAAAAAGTTGGCTTAAAGCTCAACATTCAGAAAACGAAGATCATGGCATCTGGTCCCATCACTTCATGGGAAATAGATGGGGAAACAGTGGAAACAGTGTCAGACTTTTTGGGCTCCAATATCACTGCAGATGGTGATTGCAGCCATGAAATTAAAAGACGCTTACTCCTTGGAAGGAAAGTTATGACCAACCTAGATAGCATATTCAAAAGCAGAGACATTACTTTGCCAACAAACGTCCGTCTAGTCAAGGCTATGGTTTTTCCAGTAGTCATGCATGGATGTGAGAGTTGGACTGTGAAGAAAGCTGAGCGCCGAAGAATTGATGCTTTTGAACTGTGGTGTTGGAGAAGACTCTTGAGCGTCCCTTGGACCGCAAGGAGATCCAACCAGCCCATTCCGAAGGAGATCAGTCCTGGGTGTTCTTTGGAAGGAATGATGCTAAAGCTGAAACTCCAATATTTTGGCCACCTCATGAGAAGAGTTGACTCATTGGAAAAGACTCTGATGCTGGGAGGGATTGGGGGCAGGAGGAGAAGGGGACGACAGAGGATGAGATGGCTGGATGGCATCACCGACTCGATGGATGTGAGTTTGAGTGAACTCCAGGAGTTGGTGATGGACAGGGAGGCCTGGCGTGCTGCGATTCATGGGGTCGCAAAGAGTTGGACACGATTAAGCGACTGAAATGAACTGAACTGAATATCAAGACACAGAAAGTTAAGCAACTTGACTGAGCCAACAGGGTTGAGCACTGAAGAAAGTAAAACAAGTCAGACTACTAGTGAAAGTTTCTAGTAAATGTCCTAGCGTTCAAGTTCATAGGTTCTATTTGTTTTCAATTATCCTTGCCATATGTTATTCCTATTCCTCAAAGTATTTATCACTTGGGGCTTCCATGGCATTCCCTATTCTTGCTTCCCTGCAACCTCATTACACTTTATTCCATGAACACATTGATCTGAGTTTGTAAAACCTAATAGTTACTGTCCTTTCACCAAAAAAGCAGGAGGCATAAATCTAATTTAGCTGTTTCCTAAGGTAAATCCACAACTTATTTATGCAGCAAAATCCCTAAACTTCCTCTAAAACAAAGGGCATATATTCTATCTATATATATACTTGAGATATTAAACAACCTCACTTTTTTTGATGGAGTGAGGTTTATGAGCAATCTGTTTCATCCCACGGATAGAACCCAGGTCATGGCAGTGAAAGCCTGGAATCCTAACCATTAGGCCACTAGGGAACTCCCATCAATTTCCTTTTAGGAAATGTTTTTTAAACTTGGTATCTTCCGTCTTTCTGGTGCTGAAATCTGGTATAAAACTAGAGACAAGAATTTCTTTTAAAGAAAGCTTTTGAAATATTAGTCATTTTAAGTGAGTCACTCCCTAAAAGAATTTGCTTGGGAGTCAAAGAAAGGTGACTTTAATATCCCAGAAACAAAACTCTGATCAATTTATTCATCCACTCTGTCCACTATTAATCTGTTCCGACGGGAAAATTAAAAACACTGAAATTGAACTGGTCAGTAGAAAATCCTCTTTCTCGTTTATATTTTACTATTTAACTGCCAGCTGGAACTTCAGGCCAAACGTTACTTGTAGAACACTCTTGTGGCACACTGAACCCATCATACAGAACAGACAAGGCGCTCCGAGCACCAGGCGCTGGAAGAGTGAGGAAACATTTTACGTGACGGTTACTGATAAATTCAATCCTCTGGGGAACTTGAGGCTGAACTCCTGGAAGGCTTTTTTGTCAGCTGTGCTTAAAGCAGGGCCCTACTATGTTCTCAGCGGAGAAGGCAATGGCACCCCACTCCAGTACTCTTGCCTGGAAAATCCCATGGACGGAGGAGCCTGGTAGGCTGCAGTCCATGGGGTAGCTAAGCGTCGGACACGACTGAGCGACTTCACTTTCACTTTTCACTTTCACGCATTGGAGAAGGAAATGGCAACCCACTCCCATGTTCTTGCCTGGAGAATCCCAGGAATGGGGGAGCCTGGTGGGCTGCCGTCTCTGGGGTCTTACAGAGTCGGACATGACTGAAGCGACTTTTAGGTCAGTTGGTAAAGAATCTGCCTACAATGCAGGAGACCAGTCGGGAGGATCCCCCGGAGAAGGAAACGGCAACCCACTCCAGTATTCTTGCCTGGAGAATCCCCTGAACAGAGGAGCCTGGCAGGCTACAATTGATGCGTCACAAAAGAGTTGGACACCACTTAGCGACCAAACCACCACAGTAGGTGCTCAATAAAGTGATGTTGGAAAAGTAAACGAGGCCAAGATGGAGCTCACACATGGGTAGCAAGAAGAGTTCTGAGTTCTAGAAACTCTCAATGACTTTTGCAATTGGTTTGGTAGGTCATCCAGGTACTAATCTTTTCTAAGTTCTAACAATTACCTAAAGGAAGACGGATCAAAGACATTTCACACAGTGAATGCATGTCTTTGAACTTCCTGAAGTTGACTGGGTGGAGGCCCTACCGTTTTAGGTTGGCACGTTAACGCGGCACCTGCAATTTCCGCCCTTCTCTTTTCCTCTCTTCCTGGCTCCGGGTCCCTGTTCTTCGCTCCGCCCGCGGCCCACCGCCCGCTGGGTCAACCCGGGCCCTGGGAATAGCGCGTCCCCCTGTCAGGAGGAAACAGGTAATCATCACGTTTTAAACCACGGAAGCATGAGGTCTCTAAGGGAAAGCTTTATTTTGGATAGAAAAAATTCAGCCTACGAAAAATGAGGGAATACAGTCAAACCTCTATGCCTCCTGTCATGTTACGGCCTCCAGGGTCCCCTCAAAGCCTCCACCTAAGGACGCCGTCTTTCCCTCTCAGAGGCTGAAGGCCTTTTGAGAGCCTCTTCCCAGGCCTCACCTCCCGCCAGCTCCGCCTGCCACACCTCACTCCCACTTGGTGCCCACCCATTGTCCCCTCGCAGCTGTCACTGCGCACTGATGCCCCAGCCCCGATTGGAAAAACCAACTGGTGGCTCAGCCCACGTACTGGGACCGGACGCCTCCCTCTATCCCGAGCCTTAAAAGGCCTCCGGCCGCAGTCCCTGAGGCAGCAGGTAAAAGGGCGGCAGCGGAAAGGAAAAAGGGAGGGGCCGCGCGCCCCGATCGCCCCGCCCGGCGTGTGTGTCGGGGGAAGCTGGGGGGCTAGCGCGCCACATCGCCCCCACCCCCAAGTCCAGATCATAATGCCCGCGCCGTGGAGCCGCTCTCGTAATCTAGCCCCGCGGATGGCCCCGGGGGGCAGTTACCGCCGAGAAGCACGGAGGGCGGGGCGGGCCAGGCGGATGGGAGGGGGTGGGGGGGGGAGAGTGTGAAAGGTCCCGGATGTTGCCGAACGGGCGCCCCTTCTTGAGGGAGTAACTGGCGCAGGCGCAGAAGGGTCGCACGAACCCTAAGTGGGGGTGGGGAAAAATTGCCTCCCGGCTGGTTTTGGGGGAGCGAGCCGGAGAAGGGTTGCGGGAGATCCGTGGGGAAGGCGAGGGAAACGGTGGGGATACTGGTGACCAGAAGAAGAAAAAAAGGGCTTTCTGTACGGGCACCCTCAGGACAGGAGTAGAGAAGTTGGAAACCGAGAGGGCTAGGGAGGAGAGTTAGGAGCGGAGGGGACGGGCGCGCTCCTCCACTCGCCCTCCAGCGCGGGCGGGCAGGACGGCCGCGCGCTGGGGAGCGGCGGTTGCTCTGGGCCCCCAGAGCTGTGGGCACCAATCAACGGTTGCCATAGCAGCGTTTGACGTCATCGTGCGTGTGGTGCCCCTGCTGCCGGGGCTGGTGATTGGAGGAAACCCCGTGTCTGCGGAGCGGCTGTAGCCTGTGAGCAGCGAGATCCAGGGACAGAGTCTCAGCCTCGCCGCTGCCGCCCAGAGACTGCTGAGCCCCATCCGTCCGTCGCCACCTACTCCGGACACAGGTAAGGGACTCGGCCTCCACCGCCGCCGCCACCTCGCGCCGCTTCTTCCTGTCCCAGACCAAACATCCGAAAGCGCGGGAGCAGTCCCCGCTCCGCATCCCCTCAAGCCCCGCTCGCCCGCGGTTGGGAGCGGCGCTGGGCTGAGGCGGAGTCTCCTCAGGCGGAGACGGGCGGCGGCTTCTCTTCCGCTGGGTTCTGGCGGGCGGCTCGCGGCCGCCTCCGGCTACTTGCTTCCGGATCGACGCCTCGGCCCGGAGGGGCGCCCGGTCTGATCCGGTCCCCGGGGGTTGGGGGGGTGGGAAGGGCGCCCGCACTCCAGGTTTCCCCCAGGGACCCGACCGGTCGCCGGTCTCCCGAGGGTGACCGAGGCAGCGCCGGCCGCGATCCGTTCTTTTTCGCGCCCCCCCACCCCGCCCCACCCCCCCGCAGCCCCCTCCTCCGCGCCGCCCCGCTGCCCGCTTCCGCCCGAGAGAGAATGACTCGGCGGCCGCGGGCATTGCAGTGGCGCAGGTGAGCCGCCCCCTCCCCGCCGCCCCCCATCCCCTCCCCCCGCCTCTCCCGCCCTCTCGGCGGCGCAGCCTCCGCGCCCCGCGCTGCGGAGGCACCCAGCCCTCCTCCCCCACCCGGGCGGCGGCGGCGCGGCGGCGGGAGGGTCGGCCCTGGCCACGGGGCTGCGAGCCAAGGCGGCCCGGAAGCGCCTGCCAGGTGGAGCGGGGCGAGGCCGTGCTTGGGTCGAGCCGGCCCCGGGGTGGGGCTCGCCTGAGACCTCGAGCCGAATTTCCCGGGTTCCGCGGGGGTGGGGGGGGGGCGGGGGGCGGGGAGAACTTGAATATTCCGGCGGAGTGGGGGGGATGGAGCTGGCTTTCTGTCTCCGCGTGGAGGAGGGGGGTTTCGGAGCCCAGGTAGGGGAGAGCGATGAGGGTAGGGAAGACGGGGGACCACGGGGCTCGCTCGTCCTCCCGGGGGTGCGGGGACCTGGTAGACCTGAGGGTTCCTGCGCGCGTGTGTGTCGACCGGGGTGGGTGAGCCAGCGCGTAACAGCCGGCGGCGGCCGGGCTCGCCTGGGTGTGGCTCGCCCCCTCCCCCACCGGCTGCAGCTGTCGGGCCCCCGGAGACTAAAGGAGCACCCGCGGCGGCCGGTGGCCGCCGGACGCCGACGGGACAGTGGGGTGTGTCCGCGGCCGGCCGCTCGTGGTTCCGCTTCTGCGGGCGGGCGGCACCGGCGTCCGTGCCCCCGAGGCGGGCGGGCGGGCGGCTCCCCATTCCCCGCGCAGGCGGGGGCTCGCCTCTCCTCCCCGCGCCCCCCGCCCCCACCCCACCCCACCCCGGGCCCGGTGCGGGAATTAACACTAGGCTGTAGGTTGGGCTCCTTGACACAGATCCGCCATGACAAAGAGGGAGACGCGGGGACTCGCGCGGAGGCACCAGCCTGGGCGGAGCCAAGGAGGGGGGTTGCGGCTGGCGCGGACGGAAGGGTTTGCCCTTTAAAGTCACAGGCGGCCCGTTGTCGTTTCACCCACCTCGAAGTCTTCCGCCGGTGAAGGGTTAAATGGGTGCGGCGAGTCCTGGGAGCGCTGCTTATTCTTTGAGAAAACTAGTCCACTTCCCCTCTTTACCGAGGGGTTTGGGAGAGGAACCTTTACTGGTTGTAGATAATTTTCTTTAGAAGTAGCATTAGCCGGAGAGCATTTTTTAATTTCTAGGGGGGAGAATTGGGAATTGGAAGTAAGGGCTAGGAAGGTTATGCGACAATAGATTTTGGGTTTGACATTGAAAACAGTATACTTCCTATTAAGGCTAGCTAGTTACTTGTTTAAATACAAAGGATTGGTTCCGATTTGGTTTTTTAAAAAGAAATGTTTTGTGGGATTTCCCTGGGAATGTAAAAAAAGGGAGTCAGTTCCCATAGTGAGTGACAGTGACTCCTCTGTTCATCGTAAGTCATATACCCTTTGGGACCACTGTAGGGGCTAGTATCTTCCTGTGCTGCTTTAGGATCTTTCAGAAGGATGTCTTAAGGAATAGAATAAGGGGGAAATTGAAAAGTCCAGAGCTTTAAAATGAGAAAGAATTAGGAAGTCTTGATAAGGGCAGCTTGAGTGATAATGTATTCAATTAATTTTTGACTATTAGAAACAAGGCAGTAAGTCTGCATTTAAACTGAACAGTGACATCAGAAACACTGATCACACTGGGAAGCATTTAGTATCTACATTTTAGTGCTCAAAGATAGTAAGAATTGAAGTTCCAGGACTCACGGTTGTTTTTTTTTTTAAAGCTCATGTGCATGTAACAAGGTACAGATGAATGAAGCCTTAGGGTTAGTTATTGATCCTTGGTGGTGGTTTTACAGTCACAGTATTAAAATAAGCAATATGGTCATTTCTTCCAGGAAATTGGCATGCTGATCAACTGTTGCAAAGATCAGTGGACTTGGGGTGGGAGTGTTATTAGCTAAAATTTAAACACTTGACAAGAGCAGATACTAACTGTAATAGGACATGAATTACATTAAAACTGACAGGAGTCGTGATTCTGAAAGTATGGTCGTATTCTTCATAGATGGTGTTTTCACTAAAGAAAAGCTGCTTGATTTTTGATTACCCAGTGATATTTGAAACTACAGTTGAGATTTTGACAAAGTAAGATAAGGATTGGTTTTTAAGGCAGCCTTTTTGGTCAAGTGTGCTTCAGCTTGATGTGAAATTAAGGATCTTGTGAACAAAGATGAGATAATGTAATTTTAGTTTTGCTAAACTGATTTTAATGGCTTTAAATGTACACTATGCTCATTGAGTATGCCACTTTTTTTTTCCTTATTCTGAGCATCTTTTTGTGAAGTTCCGTTGAATTCCACACGTAGAGAATCTTCCATCGGTAATTAAGTTTGAAGTGTTAACATGTTTACAAAGGGTATGATTTTTAGTCTGTTTTACTGGAAAAAATATCTAAATGCTACTTTTTTTCCCCTGCAGAACATCCAATCATGGATAAAAACGAGCTGGTACAGAAGGCCAAACTGGCCGAGCAGGCTGAGCGATATGATGACATGGCAGCCTGCATGAAGTCTGTAACTGAGCAAGGAGCTGAATTATCCAATGAGGAGAGGAATCTTCTCTCAGTTGCTTATAAAAATGTTGTAGGAGCCCGTAGGTCATCTTGGAGGGTCGTCTCCAGTATTGAGCAAAAGACGGAAGGTGCTGAGAAAAAACAGCAGATGGCTCGAGAATACAGAGAGAAAATAGAGACCGAGCTAAGAGATATCTGCAATGATGTACTGGTGAGAAACCTTTCAGTCTAGTGTCACTGTAATACAGAGTTTCTGTAACGATTATCAGTTCCATTACTCTCAGCTTTTTCTTTCTTTGGTTTCTCTTTTCCTTTTAAAAATGGGGTGTTCTAGATTTCCAAGTGTTTCAGAGTGTCATTACTAAAATGTTAGAACAATTGTGGTTAGATTTGTATAAAATGAATTCTGTAATGATTATCAGTCAGCTCAAATAGATTGGTAGTATATTTTGTTCTAATTGAAAAGGTAAAGTAATCAAATTATCATTTCAGTTGTGGTTAGAATATTTGTAGTAGTTCTAGAGCTGATTTTCTTAAAAGTATATAGATGCAGACATTTTACCTCTCTTGCTTTATGTGAGATGTAGTAGACATGGTAGACCTAGTAGCCTTCCCTGGGTTAGCCACTGAAATGTTAATATAATGAGTCAGCCGTGCAGAAAACTGGCTTGACAGTTGTTTTTGCCTTTCTGCATTTAAGTGTTGGAAGTCGACTTTGAACTTGACAACCACATTAAAAGATTATGAAAAACTCAAAGCTTGATTTTCCAGGTTCAGTCAAGAAGCATTTTAAGAATTCAGTGTCTACTCCGTTGAAGCACTGCTTCTCTAAATAGCTTAAAAGACTTGAACATTACATTTTGGTTAATTTTTAAATTTTCTTACAAATGGTGACTTTCTGTGCCAAAAAAGTTGAAATATAAGGATAAGTTGGTGGACAGTGCAACTGTTTAGCATATAACAGCCTATGTACACTAACACTTTCATATTTTAATGAACAGGGAGTTTGTGGAATAATGTTTAATGTGGGTTTAACTAAATGATTACTCTTACATTGCAGATGGGTACTCTTACATACACTGAGTCTCTGTTTGACAGGGCTCTGGTATATATAGAGAGGCTGAATCCCACTTTCTCTGAAAATCCAGCTGCATTTCTTAATATTTGAATCTTGTTCATGGAAGAAGTACTATAACAAGCAATACAGAATTATTTCTGATGGGGTTTGGAGTTTTTGTTAAAATTATAATGGTATTATGATTCCTTTACAGTAGTCTAACGCTGATGGAATAGCTTCAGTTCCTAAATTATGAGTATTTTTTTCAAATGATAATTTACTTTAGACTGTCTTTTTAAAGAAGAATAACATTTTCTATCTTAATGTGGGCTACAGTCTTCTCATGTGGTATCTATCTTGTGGGTAGTTTGTTTTCGATTCCTTACTTGAAATCTTTATATTGATAGCTATCATTCATTACTAAAATGAGAAGGGAGTTCCATGCTTTTATTGAGACTCAGTGACAAATGCTTATCTTATGCTTTGCTAATGTGATAGGAATATTCAAAATTTGGAAATACCTTGTTTCCCTACAACTAAAAAAATGCTATTGGACTTTTCCCCACCTTCCTTGCTCTGTTTACTGGTAAGAACCGGAGTGTGTTGTTTAATTTTGTTCACTCTAATGTTTCTCCCCCTGTTATTATATCTGATAGATTAAATAATTAAGAGTTTTGTTATTTCCCTTAAGACAAAAGTCAGTTTTAGGAATAAAAGGGGATGTGGTAACATTCATCCTCTACTAACAGCTTATTTGCAATTCCAGGTAGGTATTTGCATGTTTTCCACACAAAAAGTATAAAAGCTCCCATCGTGAGACTTTTCCTGGGAAAAGACTGTAGCAGTTTTAGCTTTACTTTCCTTTGCTTTCGTTATCAAGGAAAAACAATACTGCATTGGATCAGTGGATGAGAATATTTGGATTAATCTCTGAATAGCTTTTCTTGTTGAAATGATTATTAAGGGAGTTTGATACTGGTTGCTGGTCACTGTGTTCTTCAGAATAGCACACTGGCTTCGCACCAAATCTAAATGAAATTTCCAGTTTGAAAGTATAAATGAAATTTCCACTTTGAAAGTATAGATAAATGAAAGTTTAATTCCTTTACTATGTAAAAGGCTCAGAGAATTCTAAAGCTTTTGCTCCCAACCTTAGTCTTTTCAGAAGTGAAGCTCCATTAGTGATCTTTGCATGGCTCATCCCTGCTAATATATAGTAGATATTCAAATTATTTGTTAAGTTAATGAGCTTTTGGCTTCTTTTGAAAAAGAGGTGAAACTAGGTCAGCAGTACGGCTAATTTTCCAAAGCCTTTTCTGTTTCAGCTTGGGGAAACTTGGATATTTACAGATACTGTGATTCTTTACAGGCAGGCTTCTTTTCCCGATCATCTTTCTTCACACTGGTCCTGTTGACTCGGGAAACATCTTGCATAAAATTCCTTTTTTCCTGTTAAGTAAAATGAAAGAATAAAATACAGCAGAACTGTTGCTTCTAGAGAAAAAATGATTTGACCTGATTTGCTTGATAATTAGTGAACGTGTGCCTAATTATATCTCAATATCTTATATAATAAAAATGTAACCAGTTGTAATTTTTATTGCTCTAGTTTTTTTCTTTGACTTTTAATTTGAGAAAAATAAGCAGATTGCTTTTCAGAATTGATATTATTGGCTGATAGCATCATTAATGAACCAGACTTCATTGTTCTGTACTTCCTAAGAAAATATTTATTGTCTTCCTATTAGTAGGAACTAATCTCCATGGTTCAAAGTTTCTCTGAAGAGCTCTTTACTCTTATTTGGTTATATGTACTTATCAAATGTTTGTTTAATTTATACTATTTACTAAGCAGTGAAAGAGCAGGGACCATGTTACTTTATACAGAAGTTTTAGAGCATTACTGAAGAACATGGTCACTGGCCTTATTCTTCACAACATGAACTTCTCTTTATGCGAAATTACGGTTCTTCTCTTCCTTGTGTTGTTAAATTTGAAATTACGGTATGTGAACTAATGCAGTCAGCCTTTCCTAGCAGATCTTAGACCAAATGTTCTTGTGTCAGTGGGGGAAGGGGTTGATACCTCTTCTGTCTCAAGTCACAAGAAGCCAAAAATTAGGTGGTTTTATCTTGAATCTGATGAAATGTAAAATGAAATGAGCATATGCATACTAGGTTGTACCTAATTCAAACTCAATAATATAGCGGCCTAAAAGAGCAGGTTTTGAGTCGTAAGTGGTGTTACCTTTAAATGGCCGGGTGGCCTGAAGGTATTCATCAGAGAAAACTGAGCTCAGTTAAAAGGGAATAATACCTACTCCATAGGGCTGTGGAGAAGATCAGGTAGAGCTCTTGGTGCCCTGATTATCTTAGTTTGGGGCTTCTCTGTAAAGCAGTGAGAGTGGTACAGACCTGCCTATAAGTTAATAGCCGTCTCTCTAACTTGGAAATCTAAGAATGAAATTTAAAGGATCCAAGAAACCTTAAAAATTCTCTATCTTTCAAGGACAGAGACCCATACTGGCCAGCAAGTTTTCAAAGGTTTCATTTTAAGAAATGAAAGCCACTGGAATAAGTTAAAGAATGGCTTCCTTATTAGGACATGAATTAGTAGAATTGTGAGTCTGTCATTTATAACAGTTGGCAACAGTATTTGTTGTGTGATTCAGTTAACCTGACTGAGTTCCATTTTGTTATGCTTCTCTACATTTTTAAGGTGGTGTTGCTGGGCACTGGTTTTTATCTCCATAGAACTGCCATTAAGCAGGAGCAAGCTGGGAAGTGCCTTGGGCTTTAAAAACTGCATTGGACAGTCTTTTGGTAATAAAATTCAGCAGTCTTTTTAAGAGTTTTCTTGATAACGGTTAACTGTTGTACTTGGTGAGGTAGTTTGTAAATTTGGGAAGTCTGAGGTGTATGAAATGTAAAGGAAAGAAACAATGGAAAGATAGGTGTTTACTATTTGGTGGGAAGGGGAAGAATAACAGCTTGGTCAAGAGCAACGGGTTACTTATCCTTTTTCAGCCTAGCAATACTTTAATATAAGAATGAAGTCTTTCCTGCTGTTTTAGAAAGAGAAACAGATGACCTGGAGAAGTTTAGTGATTAGATGAGCTATGAAGATAGTTAAAAGTGAACTAAGGAATAGATTACAGAATTAAAAATTGAAATTCAAGCAGAAAAACCTAAGAAAAATCTTAAAAGTATAGGAGGAACATGTACGCTTATGAAGAACTCTTTGACTCTTCTGATCTGCCCAAGAAAGAGGAAGAAATTGTATTCAGCCCCAGCAGACGCATTTGAATTAGAGAGGTAGGGAGATAAAGATACCCTAAAGTATCTTTATAGTTTACCAAGAGTAATTTTGCTTTTCAGTTTTTCTTCTAAAAACACCCAATTTGGGGACTTCTCTGGTGGTCCAATGGTTAAGACTCCACACTTCAAATGCAGGAGTGAAGGTTCACGCCCTTGTTGGGGAAGTAAGATCCCATGTGTTTTGCAGGGTGTGGCCAAAAATTAAATGCCCATTTTTTTACTCATAAAAAAAATCTTACGGTAACATCTCAGTAGTGGTACAGTAGAAGATCCTAGTTAATTGGTTAATTGAAAAGTAGTTCAAATTGTGTTCCTACGTATTCTAAACATTTTCAGTTAAAACAAATGTGTGTGTTCATTTGCCCATTTCTAGTGTGGAGCTAAGACCTTTTTGAATGTACATAGACGTGCTGCTAAAAGAGACGTAACCTTTATAAAATGTAATTTGAGTTTACATAGTAGAGGAAGAACTCAGAAGCTAAAAGAAAGTAATCAGAATTTTCCTAATCTTTCAATTGTTTGGATAACCCAAGTGATTAACGTGTGTGTGTCTCCTTTCAAAACATGCAGTGTAATTGCATTAGAAATGCTTCTTTTCATACTTAAATTTGATAACAAAAATAGCATAGCATTTTAAGTAATTATATCCAAGTATAATGGCGTAGCTTGGGGAACAAATACAGGACTGAATAATGGTATAACTGCTGATAGAAACTAAAGGGGGTTTCAGAGAGTAGCTGAAAAATGTATCTGAAGTATTTAGCCCAAAGATAAAACAACATGGGCATTATTGGTGTTTGCCTAGGAATGAAAAAGGCCTGGCCTAAAGCCAGTCTGTTAAGTGAGGTTTGGTTAATCCAGCAAATTAAGTGATGGTTCATTCTATCAGAGCATTAGGTAGAAACAGTTGCTTTATTCAAAAGCCTTTTGCAGTAATTTTGCAGGAGATGAGATTAGGAAGAGAGAGAGGGTGCTGGTTAGAGCATGAAGGGGTCAATTATGTTATAAATTAATGAATTTGGGACTTAATGGCCTTGCAGAAACTTTACCCAAAGGAAATGATGCCAGATTTTGCCTCTTCCAAGACATGCAAAAAAAAGTTGTGCTTTTATAAAGAAAATCAGAGCTACCTATGTCCTGCTAACATCAGAAGCAGATTTTCAGTACCCTCCATCATAGTTTATAATCATTTAAGTATTAACTTTGGGTTTTTGGAATTGGGGCTTCAATCTGTGAAAGACGGGTTCCCCCCTGCCATGAATATAATTTGCTGTTGACTAGTCTCTCAGTTGTGTCCAACTGTTTTTCGACCCATGGACTGTACAGCCCGGCAGGCTCCTTTGTTGGATTTCTCAGGCAAGAATACTGGAGTGGGTTGCCGTTTCCTCCTCAAGTGGATCTTCCCAACCCAAGGATTCAATCCGCATCTCCTGCATTACAAGAGGAAGTCAAAATTATGGGTGTTCTGATGTCAGCTAAGCTCAGAAAAACTTAATGTAGTCCACTGAAATGCTAATAGGCCTTAGAATTTTTTTTTTTTTAATTCCTGAGATAATCCCTATTGTGATTTCATCCTGATTTCCGGCTCTCTTTATTACGGTTTTGCATTGAGCATAAACACTGCTCTTCAGGGAATTTTTTTTCTTCTTTTTTTGGTATTTGTTTACTGGGTTGCCTCAGGTCTTGGTTGTGTCATGTAGGATCTGTGTTGCAGTTGCAGGATATGTCGTCGTGGCATGTGGGCTCCTCTCCAGCAGTGGTGTGCGGGCTTCAGAGTGTGGAGCTTAGTTGTCAGTTGACAACGTGGACTCTTAGTTCCCTGACCAGGTATCGAACCAACTTCCCTTGCATTGGGAGACAGATTCTTGAGCGCTGAACCTCTGCTGTCAGCTTCAGTGTGCTGCAATCAGGAGCTCCTCTTCCTTTTGAAACTACCTATTCTTTCTAACCTCTTAATTTTTAGCACATTTTCTAGACTTTTAACAATGACATCTTGGACTCAACTTTGAGTTCTTTTTCTAATTGTAAGTTAATTGCTGTGTTGGCTGCATCATTGGTTCTCAACTGTTTACATTCATGTTGATACTCATTTGTATGGTGCATTTCCTGTGGGTAGTACCCAGGATTATTTGCCACTCCCATTCTACTAGTAGTAATTCTATCCCTTACTCTCCCACTCAGAAGCATATTGGCAAGAAAGTGATGTTGTAAGAATAAACTTGACCTAATTTTAATGGACAGAAGCTAAGTTACAAACTTTACGTTGCTAGTGGTGGTCATTCACTTGGACTTGTTACCTTTACTGTTCTTTTCCCAGTTCTGTGCTGCATACAGATAGCTCTTACTCTTATCTTTTTATAAGGCAAATGCTTTCCTTCTGTGCCTTTGGCTCTTGTTTGGTCTTCTTGTCCCTGATACAAGCCATTGCCAATTTCCATCTTATGGCCTGAGGGTTTCTTTACTCCGATTGGTACAAAAGTAATTGTGGTTTCAGACAGTGAATTTTAAATAACTGTTAACTAGGCTCATATACATCTTTATTCATCAAAATAGGAACCATTACAGTCAACACATTTTTGCCAACAGAGGAAAGTTTTTGTTTATTCCTGTAGCATAAAAATCTATGCTTCATTATTCGATGAACTCTTGGAAAGCATTTTCTGCCTCCTGCTGGTTGTGGAAATGTTTTGCCTGCAAAAAGTTGTCAAGATGCTTTGAAGAAATGATAGTTGGTGAGAGTTCAGGTGAATATGGTGGACGAGGCAAGATGTTGTAGTCATAGCCCAGCTTGTTCAACTTTTGAAGTGTTGGTTGTGCGACATGGAGTTGGTCGGGTGTTACTGTGGAGAAGAATTGGGCCCATTCTATTGATCAGTGCCGGCTGCAGGCGTGGCAGTTTTTGATGCATCTCATCGATTTCCTGAGCAGACTTCTCAGATATAACGGTTTTGCCAGAATTCAGAGAGCTATAGTGTATGACACCAGCAGCAGACCACCAAACAGTGACCATGACCTTTTTTGGTGCAAGTTTGTCTTTGGGAGGTGCCTTGGAGCTTTTTCTTGGTCTAGCCACTGATCTAGTCGTGACTGGTTGTCATAAAATCCACTTTTTGTTGCACGTCACAATCAGATTAGAAAAAGATTCATTTAGAATAAGAGACGAAAACACTTCAAAACAACGATTTTTTGATTTTCAGTCAGCTCAGGAGGCACCCACTTACTGAGCTTTTTCACCTTTCCAATTTGCTTCAAATATTGAATGACTGTAGAATGGTGGATGTTGAGTTCTTTAGCAACTTCCTGTGTAGTTGTAAGGGGATCAGCTTCAAACGGCTGGCCATTACCCTCCTCGTCTTCAAGGCTCTCACCTCCTTTGTAAAATTTCTTGAACCACCAGTGCACTGTACCTTTGTTAGCAGTTTCTGGGCCAAATTCGTTGTTGTGAGTTGTCTTTGCTCCTTTACCACCCATTTTGAACTTGAATTTAAAAATCGCTGTAATTTGCTTTTTGTCTAACATTTCTGCAGTCTAAAATAAATAGCAATAGTAATGTCATTAGCAAAGAAACATAAAGCAAGAAAGGCGTATGAAAATAATGTATAACATAACCACATTTACTTTAAGAATGTATTTCAATACCAAAGTTCCAACAACGCAAAGCTGCAACTACTTTTGCAGCAATCTAATAACTTTCTTTAATCTTGATGTCTGAGTTGTTTTTGAGTTTAGGATTGGCTCTATTCCTTTATTCCCCTTAAAAACAGGACTGTTGACATTCGTCAAACACACTGTAGGAATATGATATGCTTAATATTTAGATGGCACAAGTTTGAATTTGACTTGGGAAAAACGGCATGCTTAGCCAACTGACATTCTTATCAGTTACCATTGTACTAAGTACATTTCTTTGCAACAGGTTGTTCTCCATTTTATTCTCCAGTGAGCATTTCCCTATAATAATGAAAAACTTGTATCTGTAAAAATTGCTATGCAATTGCAGTTTGTCATTGATGACAGTTTTACATTTTCTGTTAACGTATAACATAAGTAGTAGTGTGCTATAAAATAGTTTTATATCTTGGCAGATTTCACTAATTTTATTCTGTTGACATTCTTTTGCTATAGTATGGGTCTTGGGGGGACAGCAGAGCATGGATGAATATAGGTGACTTGTTAGCAGTGTGGCCCTGTTGATGACACACATTCACATTTGTTTTTATTGGAATAGATTAGTAAAAGAGTTCAGCATATAATCTTTTTCTTAGTTTCTCACAATGGAATTTGTGAGCTTTCTTCTGTTCTCCTCCAAATAAAAATATGGTTATAACAGATGACAAAGAAAGAACATAAAGATAATCCAAATGTTAATTTATAGAGTGAAGTAACTCAAGCTAAGACTTTGTCCAATAGGTTGACTTGTATGCATGTTCGTTCTTTTAAAACCAGGAGTCCCAGGAATGCCCAATTTTTGTAGTACAGGGATTGACTTGAATTGCTTAATGAGTTGGACAACATTAGAGAAGTTAGAAATGTTTTAGTGGAAGTTAACGTCTGTCTTGCAAACAAGTTGGGGGACCTGGGGGTTCTTTCAAATTAACAGTATTGCCAAGGAACCCAGTGGTGAGGTGAATGTTTCTCATCCAGGTGATTAAATATAAATGTGTTTCTGAGATAGACCCGCTTCTCTTGAATCAACATTCAAGACTTGTGAATTGTCAGATCATAATTATTTTTTCTTCTTTAAATATAACATTAAAACATACATTCTTGCCCAGAATTTCAAAGGAACACTTGAACCACATTCAACCCGGGGGCACTTCGTAAAAATCTTACTCAAAACACATTACCTTCAAAATGTTATTCTGGGAAATAGACAGTTGAGGACATTGATTTATGTAGGTGAGTTGTAGTATACTTAGAACAAGCAAGTTCTCAAGTCATTAATTTGTTGAGTATTTTTCTGCTAGATGTTTATGACATCAGAAGAATCATGCTCTTGTAATGACCTTTCCTTTCAGTTTCCTCTTTGATCGTTTCCACCATTAAGTCCATTATCATCAGACTTAATTGGATCATAGGGATAAGACTTGAAGAATAATCTTGTGTAACATTTCTAAAAATGTAAACTGCTGCTTTACTTTAAAAGGGTGACATAACCTAGCACAGTCTACGTAGACTTTGGTGGTTTGAATTTTCTTTGATTCATTTTTTTATGACCTTGGGCAAGTGTTTCATCTCTGTGACTCTTGTTTCCATGTATTCAAAATGGAAATGATAATAGTAGCATCTACCTGTAGGGTATTTTATGTAGAGTTCGTACACCCCTGTGTTGATATTAAATAGCAGATATACTGCTTACCTTCTTTGGTATCACTTCTGTGCTTCTTTGATATCACTGCATTGAGGGTTAGTTTATTGGATATTAAATTTAGGAGAATGTTAATAAGTTTAATATTTATTACCTGCTACTTTATAAGCTGTGTGCTATAAAGAAAAACATAATAAATATAAAAAGTTTCTACTCAACACTATCCAATAGTGGGATGTTGCTGTATAACACAGGGAGCCCAGCCTGTACCCTGATGACCTAGGGGGTGGGATGGGGGAGGAGAGGGAGGCCCACTAGGGAGGGGGGGATATATGTATGGTTATGGCTGATTGACATTGCCCTACAGCAGAAACCAACTAACATTGTAAAAAGTAAAATTAAAAAATAATACTAACGGGGAAAAAAGCCTCTGTTCATAGAAATCTCAACAACCTAGAGGGGAAAGTGCTGTGTTGGTCAAATTCAGAAGAACTGGTCTTCAGCCTTCTATTTAAAAAGTGGCTGATAAAATCTGGTCCACTAGGGAGCTGTACATAATATACAGCGTGCATATGCAAGTTTTTAAAACACTATAAAAAATGAGTTTGTTTTTTTTTAAACAAAACATCCTTCGTGATGGAAATACTGGGAAATGGAGCTTTGATGGGTGAGAAACTTCAGCCCAGGTCAACAGTAATGCCAGCTCTGAAAAGGGCTCTGGGGAAGGGGAGAAGGAAAACCCCCTAGTGTCAGTTTTAGCAGTTACCAGTCAATACTCGGTAAGTTCTTTTTGGTATGTTTCACCATCTTAATTTTTAGGAGGTACATTTTGAATCTTGGCTTTATCAAATTTCTTGTTGATATGCTAAAACTTATATGGGGCAGATTTACCAGTTCTTAACTAATGGAAAGTGCATTCAGTTAAGTGGCTGGTCAGACTCCTGTATGATTCCATCCTTGAAGTTAAGCAACTCTGCTCATTTATAGCAGTGTGACCTTATTCATAAAACACCTAAAATATTACTTTGTGCCAGCATTGCACAGAAAGTCAAAAAGTGTACAAATACCAGCTAAATCAGTTCATGTGCGCGCGCGTGTGTGTTAGTTGCTTCATCATATCTGACTCTTTGCGACTCCATGGTCTGTCCATGGAATTCTCCAGGCAAGGTTACTGGAGTGGGTTGCCATTGTCTTCTTCTCCAAGGGAATCTTTCTGACCCAGAGATCAGACCTGGGTATTCTGCATTGCGGGCCCATCTTTACCAGCTGAACTACCAGGGGAGCCCCAAATCAGTTCTTGACACCACCTAATTCTCTAGCAGTTTTGGTGGAGCACTTTTGAAAGCAACTGATGAAGTTGTAATTGAAAAGAAAGCAATCCAGCCACAAGAGGGAGTAAGAGAATAATTTCCAAATTGATGGGCCTTTTATCTCAACGAAAATAGCCACTTTCTTTTTACAGTAGCCACTTTCTTTTCACTCTCTTTCCTCAAAGTGAAAGTTTTGGGAAATTCTCTGTGCACAAGGGAATTGTGCAATACCAGAATTTTGACCTTCTGCATTGTGCTGTTGAAATAAATTTCATATTGAGGATATTTAAAATGACATTTGTGGGGCTTCTGAGTTTTTAAATTGGATAATAAATTGGGAGGTGAATTTTATTGAATCAATGGATTTTAGGCTTAAAGGAGCATAGGCCCTACCTGGTTTTTTCATTTTCACAGATCAAGATGCTGAAGCACAACAAGATTTTGTCTAGTTGCTTGACTTGTATGGGTGTTGGTAAATCTAGGAGAGTTCCAGTTGCATTTAATTTGCAAAGAGTGACCACTTTTTGTTTCATTGGAATTTCATGTATTTGAATTGTTTGATAAGTTGGATATTAGAGAAGTTAGAGGTGTGTTTTTAGTGAAGGTTAAATCCCATCTTGCAAGCTGGGAAGAATAACATTTTCATTAAAAGTGATGGCTTTAGTTTTAGACTGCATTTTTAGAGTTTTATACTTGAAAATAACAGGAATCACACTTGAACGCCTTGTGCTTCAAGTTCTTGGCACCTTTTAACCATCAACATTTTCTATGCTTGATTGGTATAAATGTGTAATATCTATATCCTGACCTCTTTATCTTTGTTGTGTTCGTGGAAAAGGGCTATGATTATACAATCTAAAAGAGAGGAATGGGTTGTAGAGGCTTGGTCTTTCCAGTGTACACATATCTAGTGAGGGCAAGTCAAAGGAGATGCTTCCCCAGCTGTTTTCAAATTGCAGTCCATAAATGTCTCATTAGAAGTTGATTATTTTGCTTTGATATTCTGGGACTATTTAGTATTTGCTTAGTGATTTTTTTTTTAAGGTATATTTACATTAATGGAAATTAAAGTGTGACCAGTTGGTGGAATATAGTCTGAAACGAAGTGGGAACCTCGTCTCCACCCCTCATATTTTTATTTACAACTACATCACTCGTTTTCGTATTACCTCCTAAACACAAGTTTTACCAGCCTGATAAGGAAATTTGAAAAACTCAGATGAGCATGAAAAACGGTATAAGGTTGGAGTGCAGAACTCAATGATAATCTTCCAGAAAAAGAATCCAATTTCCTCTTTAAAACTTTTATATAATAATTGTAATATTAAATAACCAAAAGGGAAAGTATCCTCTTTTACCATATGGTAATTAAATGGTCTTTTCTAGCCTGTTATTTTTTTTTTACTTTTTATTTTGAAATAATTTAAAATGTTCCCATGTATCCTTTACCTGGTTCTCTTAATGGTCAAAATCAATAAATTAATAAAATAATGGATAAAATAAACTTACGTAACCCATAGCACTTACAAAGTGTACCACCATAATTGCCTAATTCTGGTCCAGAATTCAGTCCAGGATCACAGTTTGTCTTGTCTCCTTACTCTAGTTTAATCTGGATCAGTTTTCCAGTCTTTGCCTTTTTACGCATTTGCCACTTTTTTCAAGAGTTCTGGCCAGTTTCTGTTTTTGGTAAACTATTCCTTGGTTTGGATTCATCTGGTGATTTTCTCATGAGTAAATTCAGATTGTGCATTTTCGGGGAGAATTCCTGGGAATGACACTGTGCCTTCCTTGGTGTATCATATTAGGATACACATGCTGTTGTTCTGTTACCAAACCATTGTTTTTAGGACATTATATTTTCAAATTTAAACAGCAGTGAGACTTCTAAAAACTCCCTATAGTATAAAAGTACCCATTAATTTTTTTTTACAATAGATGTGCCCCGTAAATACGATTTTTTCTAATCAATGAAAAGTGAAAGTGAAGTTGCTCAGTTGTGTCCAAGGCTCTTTGGGATCCCATGGACTATAGCCTGTCAGGCTCCCCTGTCCATGGGATTCTCCAGGCAAGAATACTGGAGTGGGTTGCCATTTCCTTCTCTAGGAGGTCTTCCCAACCCAGGGATTGAACCTGGGTCTCCTGCATTGTAGGCAGATCCTTTTGATAGTCCCTCAATTGTGTCCAACTCTTTGTGACCCCATGGACTGTGGCCCACCAGGCTCCTCTGTCCATGGGATTCTCCAGGCAAGAATACTGGAGTGGGTTGCCATTACCTTCTCCAGGGGATCTTCCTGACCCAGGGATCAAACTTGGGTCTCCTGCATTGCAGGCGGATTCTTTACCATCTGAGCCACATAGAACTAAATGTAGTTTGCCAAAGTGCTAATGTCATTTTATAATGAATGGATTACTTTTTTGAAAGGGGAAGATATCCCAGCTTTATAACTTGTAATTTTCTTTTGAAATTTATTTTCATTAATTGGCTTCATGTATTCTAATTGACAGGCTTCCCTTGTGGCTCAGCTGGTAAATCCTTCTGCAATGCAGGAGACCTGGGTTCAATCCCTGAGTTGGGAAGCTCCCCTGGAGAAGGGAAAGACTACCCACTCCCGTATTCTGACCTGGGGAATTCCATGGACTGTATAGTCCATGGGGTCACAAAGAGTCAGACATGACTGAGCGACTTTCACTTCACTTCATTTCATTCTAATTGACAAGCCAAATCATAGCCTATAGCCCAGTGATACGAGTTCTTCATGGCAGGTGGTCATTCTTCAGAGCTGTAGTAAACACTTCAAAAAATTAGTAAATACCCATTATAGTCTATATAATGTCTGATTCTCACTTAATAAAGGAAGAATGGTGGGTTAGAAAGTGTTCAGCGCATTAGAGAAGCTTTCCTGTGATGAAATTTGGAAAGAAGGTTTTGAAAAGAATGCTGTTATAAAATACAGTAGCTTGAATGAGGGGGTGTATCATGGTTTTCTATCTGAAACTCCTCTATTTGCTCTTGGTGGCAGAGTTTTACTACCGAAATCTAGGTGTTCTGACTTCCAAACAGATTTACTTCACTTTACTGCTTCAGACTATTCTCCCACCCTATCTCTGGTGAATTTTTGTTGTTTCGTCTTCCTTAGTTGCCCCCTCTAGAGTCATTACATAGAACCTAGAGCTTATCCAAGGATCCTGAAAGCATATTGGGATGTACCTAGCTTGCCCTTTGGCTGCTATTTCTGAATATATGTGCGTAGAACAGCAACCAGACACCTGTCATTTTTGAACAATTAGGTCTTTAATGGAGAAGGAAATGGCAGCCCACTTCAGTACTCTTGCCTGGAAAATTCCATGGACTGAGGAGACTGATAGGCTACAGTCCGTGGGGTTGTAAAGAGTCGACCATGACTGAGCGACTTTATTGACTTTAGGTCTTTAAAGAAACAGAACGTTTTTCCTCTTGGAGCAAAATATTCATTATCTAACCTTCAATATCAGCTTCAGTAATTGCCATCACATTTTACCTAAACTGTTTAGAAGTTTGCGAAGATGATGAGCTCTCGATAGTCAAGATTGTTCTAAGTTTCCTGTTATATTTAAATGAAGCTGTTAAAATAGCATGTTAATTTGGCCTTGGGATTTGATGTTTGAGTGCTTAATATGTGCAAAACATGTGTCTTTAAGGAACCTGTAAGCAGGTTGAGAGTACATACATGAAAAGTTGAAGGTGCAA
Organism: Capra hircus; assembly: GCF_001704415.2. Lineage (NCBI taxonomy): Eukaryota > Metazoa > Chordata > Mammalia > Artiodactyla > Bovidae > Capra > Capra hircus. The sequence continues at coordinate 18,779,225 of NC_030821.1, read as the reverse complement.
AATCATAATTAAATTTTACTTTATATTGTTCTGAATAACAGATGTTGCAGAACATAGGATATAAAGTTAAAAAATTAAATTCTCTCTACATCATCTCAGTTATTCAGAGGTAATCGCTAACAGTCTTTTTTTTTTTGTATCCTGGGAACTTACAGTGCCTGTGCAAACAGTTCTGTCCTTGAAGAATATATACAAGTAGGATCATATAGAAACTGTTCTGTAAGTTGTATCCACACACACAACACTTTGATTATATTTTATGCTTCATTCCATATTGGCACACAGCTTCTTTGTAATGTCAGTATAGTGTTTTATGAGTGTAACATAATTTAGTTAGTCCATTGTTGATATTGGCAGAAATTAGTGTATTGCTGAGAATTAGCTTGAGGGAGAACATACATTTAGAGCTTGGTATATTGAAAGGTGGATGGTTCAGATTGCTTTAAGTCAGTCAGCAGTTCTTAAAAAGGGATCTTTGGACCCTGGGCGTCCGTTGGGAGAGATTCATGAAGTTGTACCTATTTTCCAGTATCTCTTTTACAGATGAGAAACCTGAGGCCCAGAGAAATTCCAGAACTTCGTCAAGTTGACATGGCTAGTAAGCAGTGTTTCCGTAGTTTGTGCCCTTTACACGTTTGCTGTAAAAAGAATAAGTACTAATGGAAAATGTTTCCTTTATCTTTTGTACTTTGATGTAATTTAACCCTGTGTTTTAAATGAAAGGGTTTTTTTGTGCATTATTTCACCACTCTTACTAGATAAACAAACTTTTGATGACTGAACCCAAAGTAGAGTACTAAAATTGAGAGTGAAGTGAAGTGAAGTTGCTCAGTCTTGTCTGACTCTTTTGAGACCTGACCCCATGGACTGTAGCCTACCAGGTTCCACCATCCATGGGATTTTCCAGGCAAGAATACTGGAGTGGGTTGCCATTTCCTTCTCCAGGACATCTTCCCTCCCCAGGGATTGAACCCGGGTCTCCTGCATTGTAGGCAGACGCTTTACCGTCTGAGCCACCAGGGAGCACACTAAAGCAGGTTTTTGAATGTCAAGATCCCCAGGCTTTAAATTTATGTCTGAGTAGAGTGTGCCTCCCCACTCCAGTACTCTTGCCTGGAAAATCCCATGGACAGAGGAGCCTGGTAGGCTGCAGTCCATGGGGTCACTAAGAGTCAGACACGACGGAGCGAGTTCCCTTTCACTTTTCACTTTCATGCATTGGAGAAGGAAATGGCAACCCACTCCAGTGTTCTTGCCTGGAGAATCCCAGGGACGGCGGAGCCTGGCGGACTGCCGTCTATGGGGTCGCACACGACTGAAGCGACTTAGCAGCAGCAGCAGCAGCAGAGTGTGCCTACTGTGTCAGGTGCTGTGACTGGTGCTTTCCTATTTATATTAATACTCAGACCTCATAGCTGCCTTTTGAAGTAGATTTTCATTTTAATCAATTTGTATGTTTTTATTAAAGGATAAATCATTATATAAAATTAAATTTTGTTTAATTCTTTTATAGATGAGAAAATTAAGGTTCTGAGAGATTAACTTGCCTGAGATCTCAAAATTAATGATGAGACAGGGATATAAGTTTGCCTGATTTTAGTTTATATTTTGTTTCTATTACCCCAAACTGTTGCTCCAAGAAATGCTTGGATGCCCAGAAATTAGGGCCTTGCCACCACCAGGTCAGCAGCAGTTTTGGTGTTTTAGAGTGTTCTCTAGTCTTAATTGTTCCTAAAGAGTTGATGTTCTACTCTTAATTTCAGTCTGTAGTCAGATTGAAGGACAGTGAGAGAGAGAGGTATATCATTAGAATAGAGGGTGGATTTTCACTTTACAAACCTTTAATTAGAAATATTTGACCATGGTTAGGATTAAATGTTTATTGTAGTGTGGTGGCAGGTTGAGCCTTAAGAAGCGCAATCAGAACTAGATAACCTGTCAGTTTATGAGGTTCCTTAGTATTAATACAGTCCCAAAGTCAAAGCATTGACCTTCTTTGGATCAAGACGTGTTAGAAACTATTATTTATATATTCTGCCTTGGGTAGTTTAACTTGGGGGCAGAAATCATTAGTTCACCCTATATATCTTAAGTGTTTTTACAACCTAGGAAGTTAATTGTATTTGATACTGTAAAGGAAAAAAAAAATCTTTTAACTCTAAAATCTCAAACCCTTTTGTCTGTTGATGAGATTAAGGTTCAGCAACCTCTCCAGAATTACATCATGTATTTAGCTTGGATTATGAACCATTTAGAGTTTCAGATGTAGGTTTTATGCTTCCAATCCCGTTATTGAGATGACTACTGCATAAAGTCAGAACATGCATTAACTCTAATTTAGCGAATTGATTTTAGGTATTTTTTAAATGACCATGATTATCTTTACAAGACAGTAGCTATCGTCAAAAACAGATTTTTTTTTAAGTGCTTGAGAAACTACTGTAAATCTAAATCAGATTCTGTTTCAGCGAGGTCCCTGTGTGTTCACATGGCAGCCCCTGTCCAGTGTGTGAGTGCACAACGTGAAAGTTTGCATTTGACACGAAAATCCTTTCCTGTTATAAATTAGATTAGAAAGTCAGGGTACTATGTTATATGGAGAATTTCACAAGTGAAAGGTACATTAGTAGTCAGCCTAACCTTCATTTTAGAAATAGAAATTGTGGCACCTTATTTGCGTCTTTCCTTGTGTAATGCTGTGTCTCCTTTTAAATTTAGATTGTCACAGTGTCCCAGCTGTCATCACCTTCATTGTACCTGGTATACATGAATGAAACATAGGAGGTTGTATTGTATACCTAGCGCAAGATATTCTGGTTTACGTATGTTTTGAAAATAGCTATTAGTTCTTTACTCTTTGTTTTCTGTTCTCCAATTTTTCTTGTCACTCCTGCTTTCTAAGAAGTGCAGCTTCCTTTTTTTCCCTTCTGTTTTTATTCCCATCATGGTCTTGTCCCTTCCATCATGCTTTTCTCCCCTCTGGCTTTTAAATCTGGAAAATTGAATGTTTATTTCTCTTTGTTCAGTCCGATAAATTAACATACTTAAATCACCTCTAGTTAACTTAATTCAGTGAATTCGGTATCTTCCATATCTCAGAGTTGAATGAAACCACATCTGATTTATGAATCTCTGAAAAATAGTGATTTGCTCCTTTAAAATTTCTGTAAGAGTAGAACTTGCCATCTAATGAGATGACCTATTCCAAATTTGTTTCATAAGTTTTCTCATACTGAGCAGAAATCTGCCTCTGCCTAAATTTAGCCTTGTCTTCTGGAGCCATTCATGTTAAATTTTTTTTTTCAGCTTTCATGACTGTTTCTAGTTTCATCAACATTCTTGCTTGCTTTCCTAGATACTCTCCAGTTTGTCAAAGCCTGTCTAGATATTTTGGGGTGGGGCATTTGACATCTTAGTTCCCCCACCAAGGCTCAAATCCTTGTCTCCTGCAGTGGAAGAGTGGAGTCTTAACCACTGGACTGGCAGTGAAATCTCTATTTTTAAAGGAACAACATACTCTAGATTTGGTCTCATCGGCACAGTGTAGAGCTAAAACATCATCCTTAACTGTGGTTTCTGATTACTATCTCTGAATCATGTTCTGCTTCTTAGTAGGCAGAGGAAATGTAGGACAGTGTAGAGCGGGTCATACTGCCTCATTGGAGTTGCACCTTTGCAGCTTAGCTGTAGTTTGAGCACGTACACTGCTGGGCCCTGTTTGTTGTCTTCTATGATACGGGGCTAATTGTAGTTTGTCCCTCAGAGGTAAGGTTATGGAAGGATCAATTAATCCATATAAAGTGCTTAATTTAAGTGTTAAAATGCCATTTATTACTGAAGTAATATTTTTATTTTCTCAATTGTGTCTTGCTGCTTGACAAACCGATACAAACTAAAACAGTAATTTAATTCTTTTTCATGACTCTGTGGCTTGTCTGGATTCTTTTGGACAGTTTTTCCACATGGTGTTGGCTGTAGTCATTCATTGCTGTCTTCCGCTGGGTCTGAAGTACGCGTGTGGCTTCACTAAACATGTCTCATGACTGGAGCTGACTTGACGTTGCTCTCTAGCAGGATAGTTTTTTTGTTTTGTTTTAACACTGGCTTAGGGTTCAAAGAGAGCAATAGGGGAAACTGCTAGTCCTCATAAGGGTTAGGTCTGGAACTGGAATAGGAGTCATCTTTATCACATTCTGTTTGGTTAAAGCTAATCAACAAAGTTAACCCTGACTCAGGAGCATGGTGGAGGCCATCTCTGGAGTCAGTCTACCACAGTTCTGTTCTTTCACAGTTAGCCTTTGAAACCAAATTTAATCTTTAATCCAGTCTTTCTTGCTTTTTTTGTTTAAATCTTAATGGTTTTTACTTTTATGTCATCAAAAGATTTTAAGTTTGTCATGTATCCCTGTCTCAGCTTTTATTTTTAACTGCTTTACTGAGATATAAGTGACAGAAAGAACTCTATGTATTTATTTAATGGGTACAGAGTGATGAGTTTGCTTTTTCAACTTTTTGTAGTCACCATTTTATCAGAAACATTCACCACTGTGTTGGCACTCAGTCCTTTTGGTTTGTCATTAGGCCAGTAAGCAGCCTGGCTTTTGCCTTTTGTTACTTGTAGGTTCCGGTTCAGTTCAGTCGCTCAGTCAAGTCCAACTCTTTGTGACCCCATGGACTGCAGCACTCCAGGCCTCCCTGTCCATCACCAACTCCCGGAGTTCACTCAAACCCACGTCCATGGAGTTGGTGATGCCATCCAACCATCTCCTCTGTCGTCCCCTTCTGCCTTCAGTCTTTCCCAGCATCAGGGTCTTTTCAAATGAGTCAACTCTTCGCATCAGGTGGCCAAAGTATTGGAGTTTCAGCTTCAACATCAGTCCTTCCAATAAACACTCAGGACTGATCTCCTTTAGGATGGACTGGTTGGAGCTCCTTGCAGTCCAAGGGACTCTCAGGAGTCTTCTCCAACACCATAGTTCAAAAGCGTCAATTCTTTGGCGCTCAGCTTTCTTGATAGTCCAACTCTCACATCCATACATGACCACTGGAAAAACCATAGCCTTGACTAGACAGACCTTTGTTGACAAAGTAATGTCTCTGCTTTTGAATATGCTATCTAGGTTGGTCATAACTTTCCTTCCAAGGAGCAAGTGTCTTTTAATTTCACGGCTGCAGTCACCATCTGCAGTGATTTTGGAGCCCAAAAAAATAAAGTCTGTCCCTGTTTTCACTGTTTCTCAATCTGTTTGCCATGAAGTGATGGGACTGGATGCCATGATTAGTTTTCTGAATGTTGAGCTTCAAGCCAACTTTTTCACTCTCCTTTTTCATCAAGAGGCTCTTTAATTCTTCCCTTTCTGCCATAAGGGTGGTGTCATCTGCATATCTGAGGTTATTGATATTTCTCCAGGCAATCTTGATTCCAGCTTGTGCTTCCTCTAGCCCAGCATTTCTCATGATGTACTCTGCATATAAGTTAAATAAACTGAGTGACAATATACAGCCTTGACGTATTCCTTTTCCTATTTGGAACCAGTCTGTTGTTCCATGTCCAGTTCTAACTGTTGCTTCCTGACCTGCATAAAGATTTCTCAAGAGGCAGGTCAGATGGTCTGGTATTCCCATCTCTTGAAGAATTTTCCACAGTTTATTATGATCCACACAGTCAAAAGACTTTGGCATAGTCAATAAAGCAGAAATAGATGTTTTTCTGGAACTGTTGCTTTTTTGATGATCCAGCGGATGTTGGCAATTTGATCTCTGGTTCCTCTGGCTTGGAGAATTTTGAGCATTACTTTATTAGTGTGTGAGATGAGTGCTTCCAGTTAATGGCTTTAAAAAATAGATTATTTTTATCAGATGTTTTGGATAAATTCAGTGTTCACCTTGGAGGAAGAGGTACTTAATTGCTAATTGAAAAATTCTCAGTGTGAGTTACCCTAATGTAAAATGGTAGTTTTAGAGAGAGAGAAGCTACCACTCATAAAAGATGGGTTACAAATTCTCACGACATTGATTGACACCTTGCCTAAGTAACTTCTCCAAGTTTGTATTCTTACTTTAAATGATTTTCCCTTAACTAACTGCACGTTTGTGTCCTTTATTTTTACAAACACACAGTGGATTAGATAAAAGTCATTGAAAAGTGGAAGGACATGACCAGGCTGTGTTAATCCTTAGTTTCTATAGTGCCTTCCCTGCTTGACATTTTATCCTTGTTCTGTCTTGCTCACTGTTTTCAGTGCCTCACACAATATTTAAGTTTTGGAGAATAAGTCAATGTTAAAAAAATGTTGAAGCAGTAAAATATGAATTAGAAATACCTAGAGAACTGATTTCATGGTTAGGCTTTTACTTGTCACTTGTTTGATTTGGAGATATTCTTCATATAATCATAAATTTACATAAATGAGCCAAAGAGCAGTTCACAATTGAGTAATACATGGAGACTTCTTTAAATTTATATACATATTTTTTTTTTCTTTTCATGCTGTTTAATTTAAAGTTATTTGTGAATTCTGGTTAATCGCAATACACGTTTTCTTTAGTTAGACTTCATAGCATAACCTTTAGCCTAGCCAGTCAGAAGTGGAATTGGCCCTTCCAGCTGTGGAGTGCCATAGTCTAAACCTAGACTGACTCCAAAGCCATTGTGCTGTACGGTCTCCCATAGTTGAATGAATACATTTTGTATTAAGATATAAAATTTGAAGAGGCCTGGGCATTTAATTTTAAAAACCACTATATTAAATGGAATGCTCTTATGCTGTTGAGGCAGATCCTCAAAGACCAGCCCTAGAGTTCAGAGTGTTCATGCCTCAAAAGAGAATGATGGCGTCTAAGGGACAAGACGGCAGAAGTTTGAATTCTGCCAAGTCTTCGGTTGTGGGCATCCTCCGTCAGAGAAGGCAGTGGTGCTCCAACCCCAGAGGGTCCCTGTATTTTGAGGCTGGTTGAGGTTTCACACTGTGTGTGCGTGTGCGTGTGCGTGTGTGGGTGTCCATGGACTGTAGTCCATGAGGCTTTTCTATCCTTGAGAGTTTCCAGAGAAGAATCCTGGAGTAGGTTGCTATTTCCTACTCCAGAGGATCTTCTCCACCCAAGGATCAAACCCGCGTCTCCTGCATTTATTGGCAGGTGCATTCTTTACCATTAGCACCACCTAGGAAGCCTTAAAACTGAATGAAGGAATGAATGACAGAACACTTTTGCAGCCGAGAGGTGTCGTGTGATAAGAATTTTGTTACTTAACCAAAGTGCTCTTCTGATTTCAGGCCAGCTAATAATCACAGGAAACATTATTTCAGGTTGAATTCTGTCACCTCCAACCTTTTCCTGTAATGCATTGCAACCTGGTCCTACTGCCAACTTGGAGCTACCCAGTTCATTTGAGTATATGTAGTTTTAAGTTGTAGGAAGGGGAGAGAAGCTAGATTAAAGCTTACTCACCCACTCACCATTTGGAACATGATAATGGGATAAACATAAAAAGTTACAGTTACTATTTAAAAGCATTTTTCAAACTGTTTGGCATATAAGGAAGTGCTGTATAGACTAAACTATTGGGCAACTATAAGAATAGAAACCAAGAATTAAATACCCTTATTCCTTGTAAAGATTGAGACTTGTTTGGGGCTAAGCCCAGTTGAAAATTGACTTTGATTTGTAGAGTATATTTAGTAGGACGTGGAGAATTTTAAAAAACAGTAAACATTTTGCCTAATTCTACTACTGGAATATTATCTTTCTCCTCCTTAAAAAATCACTTGTTTATTGTGCCTTAATCCCCCTAATACAGTGAAGTCAAGGTTTTCTGAAATCATTTGCAGAGTGTAATTATTAGCATGTATGGATTTAATTAGATTGTTATAGTTTTGAACAGAATCATGTAGGGTGAAGTTTTACTTGTTTGAGGTGATTGGTAAACATTTATCTTGTTAGCTGAGAATCACTTTAATGAACTAAAGGTTTACTCTTCAGATCTTTAATTGTCATATTCCTACCAGTGTCTTAATTTAGATAGGAAAAATAGAACTTTTACTTTGAACAGCTTTTTACCTTAGAAGGTATTACTTTAATTGTAGTTTTACAAATAAAGTTTTATTCTGCTTCTTCTGTCATGGACTCCGGTAGTGTGTATTATATTAACAGTTTCTGCCTATGTCATATAGCTTCATAGTCTCAAAAGGTTAATTTCTGTCTTCTTTCCATTTTAGTGTCATGACTGCCTTGAAACTGAAAAGTTTGCCAGTTTGTTAAATATATATTAATAAAACATAATAACACATGATAATAAAGTTTTGTCAACTTTCATGCTTTCACATTCACTGAAACATGTAGTCTTTATCAGCTTGTAAATTAATAAGCATTATGAGGGAAAGGCCAGTATTCAGATTAGCCTTAAATAGTAAGCTGAATACAAATTTCAAATTTCGAGTATTGCTGTCCAAATTGCTTCTGCTTCTAAACCACAAATTTATGACCCTACTACTTTCAAAAGTAGTATTATTGGCAATGAGTGGGTATTAAAATTTTATCACTTAAGTTGTGGTGTGTATTTTGGAAATGCAGATTCTCTGAATTTTATAAATATTTTAGTCTTATTATGACTGTTTCTTTTCTCCCCAAGTCTCTTTTGGAAAAGTTCTTGATCCCCAACGCTTCACAAGCAGAGAGCAAAGTCTTCTATTTGAAAATGAAAGGAGACTACTATCGCTACTTGGCTGAGGTTGCAGCTGGTGATGACAAGAAAGGTATGCTGCCTCAGCCTGTTGCTGGGCGCTACAAAGTCACAGAGGCCAGAGGTGGTCTCTTCTGTTCTGTTGTTTGAAGAGCAGCAAATGGACTCTGCTCACTCTTCTTGCTCTTTCTCCCTTTTCCTCTCTGTTTCTCTCTCTTCCCCCAGTCCCTGTCCCTTCCCTTCTTTTTTTCCTTTTTCCTAAGACTGTACAGTTGACTCTTGAAGAACACAGATTGAGCTGCACGGATCCATTTACACAGGGATTTTTTTTCCTGTAAATATTATAGTACTACATTATACAAGGTTGGACGTGAAGGGCCAGCTATAAAATTATACTCAGATTTTCAGCTGCATCAACAGTTGGTATCCATCCCTGAGCCCCGTGTTGTTCAAGGGTCAGCTGTATACCTACTGCCTAGTAATTGGTTTCGTAAAATGTATGATTGCTCACAAGTCAATTTTATGTATAGGAATGTTTCCTCACAATTTTAAGACATAGTAATTACAGCATAACTGTAGAGCAGTACAGACTAATTAAAAATTATACTGAGATGGTTACAGAGTTATTTTGTCTTGACATTGATCAGTGACTAGGGTAGGTTTCTAGCAGAAGCTTATTTTTTTAAGGGCCAGTTTTAAAGTTGCTGCAGCTTAGTATTCAGAATTTATTACTGGATGAGTAAAGATTTGGTTCGAGGGATGGAAACAAAGTACTTTTCATTGATACATTTTGGTGCCTTTTATTATCCAGGGATTGTGGATCAGTCACAGCAAGCATACCAAGAAGCTTTTGAAATCAGCAAAAAGGAAATGCAACCAACACATCCTATCAGACTGGGTCTGGCCCTTAACTTCTCTGTGTTCTATTATGAGATTCTGAACTCCCCTGAGAAAGCCTGCTCTCTTGCAAAGACAGTATGTATTTTTTACCTGTTACGTGGAAATTCAGTAGTCGTCATTATTTGAGCACTGAATTGTGTATTTTTTTGGTCACAGGCATTTGATGAAGCCATTGCTGAACTTGATACATTAAGTGAAGAGTCATACAAAGACAGCACGCTAATAATGCAGTTACTGAGAGATAACTTGACAGTAAGTACCTAACAGCGCTGTGAATGGTTAATTAATAATGAAGAAATTATAGGTGCATTTCTGTTTTATTGTACTTCAGATATTGTGGTTTTTACAAATTGAAGGCTTGTTGAAACTCTATTGAGCAGGGTTCTCTGCTCATCTCATGTTTCTGGGTCACATTTTGGTAATTTTCAGTGATTCAAACCCTCCAACAAAGATTTCAGTGGCTAAAGGTTCAATTGATGATGAACTTTTGTTTAGCAACAAAGTATTTTTTAATAAGGTATGTACATTGGTTTTTTTAAACACGTAATACATTCTTAATAGACTGCAGTATGGTGTCAATATAACTTTTATATGTACTGGAAACAAATTTATGTGACTCACTTTGATTTCTGCTTTACTGCGGTGATCTAAAATTGAACTCTTAATATCTCTGAAGTATGCTTATATATGTTTTATAGACTATGACAGGAATATTTCTAATCCTTTTTTTTGTTTTTAATGTAAGATACTATCTGCTTTAAAAACTGAAGAAAACCAACAGAAGCTGAAATATTAGACCAAGGACTAAAAATGTGCCCTTTTACTAGTTACATATTTATTAAAATTCATGTTTTTAAAATAATTTTGTAATTCATGGTTTTGGACTTTCAGTTGTATAGGCCATTTTATTTTTCATTTCAATGCAAAGAATTCTGTTCTTTCCATTTTAGTCACAGGAGAGTTTTGCTTTTAGTTTCAAAAGTATGCTTAAGTTATCTTTGAAGTGTGTTAAAAATGGTGACCCTAAAGTTGCCTCTATTCATGTAGGGCTTCTCTGGTGTGGATCAAATCCGCCTGCCAGTGCAGGAGACTTACAGGTTCGATCCCTGGAGAAGGAAATAGCAACCCACTCCATTATTATTTTTTTTTTTTTCCCACTCCATTATTCTTGCATGGGAAATAACATGGACAGAGGAGCCTGGCAGGCTGCAGTCAATGGGACTGTAAAAGAGTTGGACATGACTTAGCAACTAAACAGCAACAGTATTTATGTAGCTAGGGGTAGGGCATTAATAACTTTATTTATAAAATTTCAGATACCCTGCATAGTCTTGACATCTATTTTGTCTAGTCTCTTAGGGAAAAAAAAAGAATTACTGTGGCAGGTCATGATTACCCTTTTTGGTATACTGTAGACCAAGGTCCCCAACGCCTGGTCCATAGACTGGTACTGGTCTGTGGCCTGTTAAGAACTGGGCTGCACTGCAGGAGGTGAGTGGTGGGTGGGCAAGTGAGTGAAGCTTCATCTGTTTTTACAGGCATTACTGCCTTAGCTCCACTTCCTGTCAGATCAGCAGTGACTTAAATTCTCATTCAGTTCAGTTCAGTCGCTCAGTCATGTCCGACTCTTTGCAGCCCCATGAACTGCAGCACGCCAGGCCTCCCTGTCCATCACCAACTCCTGGAGTTTACCCAAACCCATGTCCATGGAGTTGGTGATGCCATCAACCATCTTATCCTCTGTCGCCCCCTCTCTTGCCTTCAGTCTTTCCCAGCATCAGGGTCTTTTCAAATGAGTCAGCTCTTCACATCAGGTGGCCAAAATATTGAAATTTCAGCTTCAACATCAGTCCTTCCAATGAACACCAAGGACTGACTTCCTTTAGGAAGGCCTGGTTGGATCTCCTTGCAGTCCAAGGGACTCTCAAGAGTCTTCTTAAATACCGCAGTTCAAAAACATCATTCTTCTGCACTCAGCTTTCTTTATAGTCCACCTCTCACATCCATACATGACTACTGGAAAAACCATAGCCTTGACTAGATGAACCTTTGTTGACAAAGTAATGTCTCTGATTTTTAATATGCTGTCTAGATTCTCATAGGAGCACAATAAATGTAAAATACTTAAATCTTCCCCAAAACATCTCTTGCCTCTGGTCCATGGAAAAATTGTCTTCCACTAAATTGATCCTTGGTGCCAAAGAGGTTGAGGCCTGCTGCTCTAGACTGAAAAACATTAAAACCACAATGCCAGTATCACACTGAGAAAGTACAGTTAATTCCTTAATAGTGAATTTCTTGCATTCAGTTATCGCTTGTTTTTTTGTATTGTCTTTGTTGTATATTGTCTTTTTTTTCTCCCCCCTAATAGTTTTTTTAAACTTGCATTGAGATCCAAATAGTCTACATATTGCGGGTGGTTGATATGTCAGGGTTTTCATGTTCTTCACATAGATACTAAATTTGAAGTTACGAGGCTTGAGTGAAAAGAGTGTTAAGCATCTGTTACGTGCCAGATAAAGAGCTAGGAGTGAAGATTATAGTTTAGTGCTACTGGTTTTTTATTAGCTTTAGGTCCGTTTCTTCTGGGGACTGTATGTCATTGTATACATTTCACTTTTCTCAGCTTTATTTTATCTAGTCCATTGCCAATTTTCTGAACCAGTTTATATATTCTAGTGTTGAATGTTCTCAGCAGTTTTTTGAACAATATTGTATAGTTGTTATTAAACACTGAAAGTTATTTTAGAAAGTGTAATTGAGGGCTTCCTATACACTTGGAAGGTTATTATTTTCAAGAGGGTATGGTATAGTCCATTTTAAAGAGCGAATAATTTTATGTACATTAAATGAAGTACTGCAGTTTGTTAGCTAATTTTTCATATTTTTCTGGTTTGAAATGATGAGGTACTTCTAAAAGGTAGAATTTGAGACCCAATCACTACTGAATTGTATTGTCGGCACTTTTTGAGAGGGCCTGATGTGAAATATGTACTTGCAGCTGAATTTTGGTATCTGTATAGCTTGAAGAGCATACTTGAAGAGCTGAGTGAGAAGAAAATCCAAGGTTCAGATTCTGATTTTATCACTATTATGTGCCTTCTCTGAGCCCTGGTTGTATCGCCTGTTACCATTATAGGGTTGATCATCCACTCACTCACATGTCAAGCAAAGAAATTTTTTGTAGAAACTAATATTTGAGTCTGAATCCAGTTGACATACACTGTCAACACATAACCCTGGGAAGAGAAACACATTTTATCCAATTTTTCATGTTTATGTGAAAAATACAAAGATCCTTGAAAGTTAGAAGTGGAAAGATAATGTTGAAGGATAATTTTATTTTGTCTTACAAGACTCCCAGTTTAATAAAAGCAGTACAGACTTCTAGAGATCATTCAGCTAACTGTATGATTGTTCCAAGAGTCTCCTTTCCAGGCCAGAAATGTATTTGATTAGTAAAACTAATGGGTAATTTAGGGGATAGAAAAACATTAATAAGGTTCCCCTTCTTTCATTTTCCAGTGTGAAGCAGTATAGAATTTCAAGGTCATCTTGAAATAGTCCTTCTCTAATTACCTCTAAAAATCATTTTAGGGTGGTAAGACTTAGAAAAACTGTTGATATTTGAAGCAGCTGAGATAATTTAAAAAATCATCTTTTTAACCTGACGAAGAGCTGTAATATTAATCTAAAAATCAATAGGCTTCATAGTCCTACCACTTTGAGACAGTTCAATTTTTACCTCTTGTAAGATTTGGTTCTAACCTGTTTTGTGTTTAACTATATATTTTGAATCAGACAGATTCACAAAAGGTGTGTTTTCCTAAACTAAAAATGTTAGTAAAGTTAAATTGTATTTTAGTCCAGACTTGCTCCTGACTCTTGAATGTCACAGAGTGTGGCACTCTCTTTAGAGTGGAAGTCTAAAGCTACGAGGTGGAAGTAGTCAAGTCAGCCTTGAGCACGGGCCGGGGTGAGGGGTATGGTTTAGTTGCACTGAACTCGCACACTGCAGCGTTTGAAGACAGGCTATAATCGGATAGCCGTTGATGTTTAGAATTGGCATTTCTATGATTTCACCTACTTTTTCTTTACCTTCTATGAATAGCCAAGAATTTCCTTAATCTGATATTGTTATTTAAAGATAACTCTGGTATGTATTTACTGTGCTGAGAGAATGATTAGGTAGGAAATGTGTTATATTCAGGTGTTTTTTTAAATTTATTGAAGTATAGTTCATTTACAGTGTTGTGTTAATTTCTGCTGTATAGCAAAGTGATTAAATTACACATATACATTCTTTTTCATATTAACTTTCTATTATGATTTAATCACAGGATATTGGATAGTTTCCTGGAGGTGTTTTATATCTTGAGGCTGTTTTCAGTGCTGCTGTTTTTTAAGCCTTCCAGTAATTGTGCTTACATTCCGGTACCTTGGCGTATATAATAAAAAATTTTCAAGCTGAAATATACTAAAAATTCTTTCTTTCTTTTTTAACTAGTTGTGGACATCGGATACCCAAGGAGACGAAGCTGAAGCAGGAGAAGGAGGGGAAAATTAACCTGCCTTCCACCTTTTGTCTGCCTCATTCTAAAATTTACACAGTAGACCATTTGTCATCCATGCTGTCCCACAAATAGTTTTTTGTTTACGATTTATGACAGGTTTATGTTACTTCTATTTGAATTTCTATATTTCCCATGTGGTTTTTATGTTTAATATTAGGGGAGTAGAGCCAGTTAACATTTAGGGAGTTACCTGTTTTCATCTTGAGGTGGCCAATATGGGGATGTGGAATTTTTATACAAGTTATAAATGTTTGGCATAGTACTTTTGGTACATTGTGGCTTCATGAGGGCCAGTGTTAAAACTGCTTCCATGTCTAAGCAAAGAAAATTGCCTGCATATTGGTATGTTCTGGTGGGGAATAAAAGGGATAATTGGTTCCAATCACAGGTGTAGTTGTGGGTACTTTTTAGGTTTGGAGCATTTACAAAGCTGTAGTAGAAATGGATATCCCATGGATATTGCATGTTAAACCATGTGTTATCTGTGGAATACTCAGACTCAGTGTGCACACCGTTGACTGCAGCTACAGAAGTGTTCCTTTAGTTGTGACCCAATTTACTCTGGATAAGGGCAGAAACGGTTCACATTCCATTATTTGTAAAGTTACCTGCTGTTTGCTTTCATTATTTTTGCTACACTCATTTTATTTGTATTTAAATGTTTTAGGCAACCTAAGAACAAATGTACAAGTAAAGATGCAGTAAAAATGAATTGCTTGATATTCATTACTTCATGTGTATCAAGCACAGCAGTAAAACAAAAACCCATGTATTTAACTTTTTTTAGTTGGTTTTTTTTTTTGCTTTTGTGATTTTTTTTTTTTTTTGATACTTGCCTAACATGCATGTGCTGTAAAAAATAGTTAACAGGGAAATAACTTGAGATGATGGCTAGCTTTGTTTAATGTCTTATGAGATTTTCATGAACAATCCAAGCATAATTGTTAAGAACACGTGTATTAAGTTCATGTAAGTGGAATAAAAGTTTTATGAATGGACTTTTCAACTACTTTCTCTACAGCTTTTCATGTAAATTAGTCTTTTGGTTCTGAAACTTCTCTAAAGAAAATTGTACATTTTTGGAAATTCATTCCTTATTCCCTCTTGGCAGCTAATGGGCTTTTACCAAGTTTGAATACAAAGTTTATCATAACAGTAAAATACTACTAAGATAACTACTACTGTTCCCAACCATGTCCTATACTCCCCCCTCCCCCTGAAAATTTTTTTCAGAGACGGGGAGTTGATTGAAAAAAGTAATGTTATTCCATTTAAAATTTTGGTATATGGCATTTTCTAACTTAGGAAGCCACAGTGTTCTTGGCCCATCATGACATTGGGTAGCATTAACTGTAAGTTTTGTGCTTCCAAATCACTTTTGTTTTTAAGAATTTCTCGGTATTCTTATAGCCTGCCTTCAGTTTTGATCCTTTCTTCTTTCTATTTGTCAGGTGCACAGGATTACCTTTTTTAGCCTCTGTCTTGTCACCAACCATTCCTACTTGGTGGCCATGTACTTGGGGAAAAGGCCGCATGATCTTTCTGGCTCCACTCAATGTCTAAGGACACCCTGCTTCCTCTGCTTGCATCCCACAGACTATTTCCCTCTTCCTATTCACTGCAGTGAATCTCTCCTGAGTCGATGAGATTGTGTTATCTCCCTATACACCCTACCTATCCTGAATGGTCTGTCATTGTCTTTGCCTTTAAATTCCTCCCCTTCCTCTCTTTAAATAATGATGGGGCTAAGTAATACCCAAAGCTCACCCTACCAACTATTTCCTCAGTACCTTGCAGAAAACACCAAACAAAAATAACCATTTTAAAAGAGGTGTATTTTTTTTTTCTTCTAGAATGTAAGCTCCTCAAGAGCAGGGACAATGTTTTCTGTATGTTCTATTGTGCCTAGTACACTGTAAATGCTCAATAAATACTGATGATGGGAGGCAGTGAGTCTTGATGATAAGGGTGAGAAACTGAAATCCCAAATACTGTTTTGTTGTTTGTTTTATTATGACCTCAGATTAAATTGGGAATTAGCCCTCTGGGACAACTGTCCCAAATATTACATTCAAATAAAAGTGCAATGGAGGCCTTGGGGTCTTTCTTTCAAGGAGTAAAAGATCTCTTATGCATTTGGGACAACATGATAATGCATCTTCACTCACAGCTCTTTTCTCTTTCTGTTAATTTCTGCTGACCACCAGGCCAAGGACATGAAATAATCTTTTTATAGCTACAGGGAATGAAGCTAGACTGAGGAGATGGATCTTATTCACCTAAATTATAAATAAAATCTAAAGCTTATCTCATTTGCCTACTTATGTGCCTCAGTCATCTGCTAAGCTAGTTTGATTCTGAAATTGTGATAAAATTTCATTAATATTAGCTTTTACTATGTTTCTGCATAGTAGTGCCCAGTAGATAAAGGAAGATTTCAACCTGAGACTTTTTTTTGCCTTGAGATCCGAATAATAAATTTTTTATAACAGTTCTTAAATTGCCCCCAATTCAGGCTTCATGTCTGTTTCTGTCAACATTCCCAGGAATTTGGAGACCTCAACAACGTTTTGTATTTGGTGTATGTGTAGTAGTGGAGTTGTTAAATGTATATATCCACTTGAGAGCTGTGCCTCGTGAGTGGGCAGCAGTGTGATCAGTTAAAGTCTGAATTTTGCTGCCACTTGGGCCTGTGGTCCTAGCTTTTCCAGTTGGGGTGGGGGTCAAAGAGGATTAAAAGAAGGTAATGTCAAGGGGCTTAGTAACTATAGGAGTTTTCTTGTCTTCTCTAAAAATAGTCACCAATCTTGCCATGGCCCAGAGCATATTTTTAAAACTACTTAAGGCCAGTTTGTAATCTGCAGTCAAAGATTTATTTGTGATCAGGTCTTAACTTTATTGGGCTTCCCTGGTGGCTCAGATGGTAAAGCGTCTGCCTGCAATGTGGGAGACCCGGGTTCGGTCCCTGGGTTGGGAAGATCCTCTGGAGAAGGAAATGGCAGCCCGCTCCAGTACTCTTCCTGGAGAGTTCCATGGACTGAGAAGACTGGTAGGCTACAGTCCATGGGGTCACAAAGAGTTGGACACGACTGAGTGACTTGACTTTATTGATCGATGGTGAGAGGTTTAAGTCTTTAGTTGACTAAGTGCAGGTCTAAGAATTTGAGACTTCTAGTGGTGGTAGTGTCATTCTAAGTGGTTTATGTTGCCAGTAGGGGAGGGTGGCATTTTATGGATGCAGGAACATTGTAGTCTATTCCCTTAGAGGAGAGCCTGAAGTATGTGAGAACTTTAAATGGCCTTATGTGCTCAGAGAGCGACACATTCCTGTAGAAAAACAGGTCAAGAAATAAGCCAGTTTATTTTGTCACATACCATATAGGCAGTTATAGTGGAATCAAAATACTTGCAGTCTTAAAATGGTGGCTTAGACTAGGCACCTGGGAAATGGCTGGACTTGGATCCTTTCCTGAATGTGAAATTGCATCTATAAAGTACTTTTCTGTTACCTTGATGGGACTGACAGCAATCGCAGTCCTGTAAAAATACAAGAGACCTAAACATAAGATCTGCTTACTGGGTCTTCATAGGTCTTCTGGTTTTTTTAATGTTTCGGAAACTACAACATGCCTCTAAGGAAACCGATACTTTTGGTATCAAGAAATGGTATTTAAGAACCCATTACAGTGGTAGGTCTACTTTAAAAGTCTGAAAACTAAAAAAGTTGCTTGTGTACATCCAAGTCTGGTTATACTACCCACCTGGTCCTTTGAAGTCTATGTCTGACTGTCAACCCCCAAGTATATCAAGGACATCTGCTTCTGACCTGTGTACCCATAGTATGTAAGAATATCCAACCATCGTGCTGGTCAAGCAAGTATGTGTGTCTTGGATGCAGAAACCAAGATATATTGAATGGATATACTTAGGCACAGCTATTATCAATCCTAGGTGATGCCACGGAGAAGGCAGTGGCACCCCACTCTAGTACTCTTGCCTGGAGAATCCCTGGGATGGGGGAGCCTGGTGGGCTGCCGTCTATGGGGTCGCACAGAGTCGGACATGACTGAAGCGACTTAGCAGCAGCAGCCCGTGAAAAGCAGCCCGTGATGCCAGGGATTCAGTTGAGTATTTCATGTAAGTACTCATAAGTACCATAAATTTCTGAAAACCCAAACTTACTAAAAAGTAATTAGTAAAATTATTTCCAATTCAAGAACTTTAAAACCTATCAATATTTCAGTACTTATATTTTTTAATACTAGCGGTTGGTTAGGGCCAGCCACTGTTCTGAGTGTTTAAGGTGGACTTTATTTAGAGATTTTATGTTGGAGTCAGACTTGGAAAATGGATGGGACCTGATGGAGGTTACAGTCTGCACAAAGGCATCAAGACAGAACTTGAAAGACTTCCCTGCACTCAGGTGAGACGCCCTGTGAGATTGTAGGAAGAAACAGGCTCTGCCTTCTTAACACCTGTGGCTTTTCACTTGTAATGCTTTTGATCACATCAGGGGAGCTTGTCTAAAATGCTTTCTACCAGCAGCCAGTCTCAGGCATTCTAATTTTGAGCTATAATAACTTAGTGTCCACATTGCTGAAGTCTAGGTGGAGAGGGAATATGTAATGTTTGGGTATTTGAGAAAACAAGGGTGTGTAAAACATTTCAACAACTGTCACCCCACCCCCACCCCCAGAAAAAAGCTTCAGTCTGCAAAACAGAAGTCTGCTTAGCAGATCATGTCACAACAGGTTTTTCACCTTACTGATTCTGAATTAGTTTGGGAGCAGTTAGATTAAAACTTCTGTCAAGAGGAGAGAGGTAACATAATTTTTATGTTTTGTTTTAATGAACGCAAGTTCTACTGGTTTTGTTAACTAATCATGCACAAAAATCAAATCCAGGGAGTACCCTGGTGGTCCAGTGCTCAGGATTTCACACTTAGACTGCAGAGGCTGCAGGTTCAATTGCTTGTTGGGTAAGATCGCGCAAGCCAGGCAGCAAAAATCAAACCAGAAGGATGAAAGATTTAAAAGCAAACTTTGGAATGGTCATAAGATGTTTAAGTGAGTAACTTGCTGACCTTGAAGTTTGTAAGGAAAAGTCTGGTAAAGATGGACCCAGAAAACTAGAAACATTAAAGCCCAGTCAATATATGAACTTTAATATAAATTAAACTGTATAGGAATTCTTACACCTGGAAGTGGAAGGAAACAACTGAGGAAAGACTGGCCAAAAAGCGAGTATAGATAGGTAAAGAATTATAATAAAAATAGCAAAATGGGCAGATTGAGAATATTTTTATACAAGAAAAATATCTGATCATTAAATACATGCAAAGAGGCTTAACAGAGAAATGCAAACCAAGACCACAGTTTATCTACCATTTTACTCCAGTTGACTAATAACAGTTTGAAAGTGGCCATACCAGACATTGGAGATGGTGTGGATGGAAATGTCACATACAGTATTGATTGGAGTTTAAATCCCATCCCTTTGGACAACAATTTGGCGTTATCTTGTAAGGTTAAACATTAATACCCCTACAGCCAAGCAGTTCTCTCTCTTGAACACATCTCTTAAAAATACTTGCATGTGTGCCCTAAGAAACTGAAATAGAGTATTCAGAGCTAAACTATTGGAAAAAAAACCTGGAGACGATCCAAATGTTCATTGAAAGGAAATGGATAAATATTTTCCCGATGAGATAGTCTTCATTCATGAGAGTAAGTCAACTACGGTCCTGTCAATAACATGGTTGAATTTTAATAACTGAGAAAACAGCCTCAGTAAGCTACGTAGTGAATGTGAAGTCGCTCGGTTGTGCCTGACTCTTAGCGACCCCATGGACTGCAGCCTACCAGGCTCCTCCATCCATGGGATTTTCCAGGCAAGAGCACTGGAGTGGATTGCCATTGCCTTCTCCGAGTAAACTACATGATACAGTACAATATAAAGTTCAAAACAGCAGATCTTTTGCCTAGGCAAACACGTGATAAAACTTTCTGTACCAAGGACTCGTATGACCAGTACAAAATGTAGAAGAGGTTAACTATGGAGAGGGATGGGCTAGGATGGGAAGACAGGGTGAATACGTCACTGGTTGTCTGCTTGGGAGCAGGGCAGTGGGTTCATAAACACTCAGAGATCCATTCAAGAAGAGCGGTGAAACGAGGATTATGATTAACCCAGTTCTGGGCATTGAAAATCAAAGGAAAGGAACTAAATGGAAACAAAGTACAGAGGGCCAATAAACTAGTCAAAAGCTTGCTTGAATGGTAAAATGATTGGCAGTTTTAAAAATACGGAAAATAGCAAGATTCGTGAAGCTGTCCATACTTAAAAATCGCCACCCCGTGCATTACACCCTAAAACTCCCATCCTTTCCATTTAATTGTGCAGGAGCAAGAAGCAAGAACCAGAGCTTTGGCCGGAAGAACAACTGAGCCGGTAAAGTATGTCAGGAAACACTGAAACAAGTGAGAAATGAAGGGTCTCTTAACATGAAAGAGGAACGTCTCCAGGAACTTTTGATAGCACATTCTGGGTCTATCCTGGAGAATTTTTGGGGTCTGAAGAATTTTGTCATACCAGCCAAACCACTTCAGCGAATTCAGCCTGAGTTTCCTCACTCCTTAATATTTAGAGGAAACATGTTGCATTCAGGCCTAAGTCACTGAGGCATCTCCTTTTGTACCTTATGTGTAGCCAATTCTTAAATTTTTCAATATTTTTTCATCTCTTGGTTTCTTCAGGAGTTCTTAATTGGTTTCTGTAGGGAAAGTCTACTGACTTGAGTTTAAAGTACAAAATCGACTTTTTTATGATCTGTACACAGAAGTACTTAGGTCAAATAGAAATACAGCTGTTGGTCCTTTGTTTTCTTTCCCAAAATTTGCAAGATAGATATCCAGGTAATCATTTTTGGAGACTTTAGTCCACACTTGATCTTAAGGATCAAAGTTGAAGAGCCAGAAAAATTGAAAAAGACAGTTTCTTCAGAGAAAGCTTTAAAGTGCTAGGCCTGTCCCTCCACCACCACCTGCCTGCTCAGGGGAAGGAAGGAGGGGGCATTTCAAAAACTTCTGGAATCTACTGTGTGATGCTCTGTGAAGCTAGGTTCACTGGGACTTCTCGAGTCGAGACAATGTCTAGCTGGTGATGCTGATAGCAGATGGGGAGCAGTCATGGCATTTGAAATGGTTTGCTATCTCAGGATTTCTGAAGACAAAGAACGTGGACATGCTTCCAGGAGGCCAGGATCAAGACCAGGAACTTGGTCTAAAAGCGTTGCCTGGCTGAAGGGCAGAGCAGCAGCAGCTGATAGAGAGAGCGCTCAAGATTTAATCTGTGACTGGTCTCCAAAGAATCAACGGATGGCTAGGAAAGTTGGCTTTTAATATCTGTCATGGTCAGAGGAGAGCAATGCTCATTTTTTGGTTCTCGTCCTGTGAGAGCTGCCCCCACCTAATGCAACCCCGTTGGAGCCAGCGCAGCTGGCCGCCAAAGGAGGAGTGGGCCAGGTGAGGACATGGAAAACGAAGCTACCCACCCATCCCTCCATCAGTGCACGGTGAAGGAAAGAAACTTAACAGGATGTGCAATTAGATCTTCATCTCCACTTTTAAAACAGTCTCAGCTCAGTGAAAAATGACAAGGGTGAGACTGCAAAAGAGTGGAAGGATTAGCGCTCTAAGAGCTTGAGTGAAAGAGCCATCTGAAAGAAACTGGAAAAAACGGTTTTTGATATGACTAAGAAGGTGAAAGAGAATAGAAACCAAAATGAAGAAAATAAGGAAGACACTGAAAAAAACTGACTAGGTAATTGAATAATACTTGAATAATCTGCAGGTAATCTAAAAAAACAGCTCAGTAAATTGAGAAAACATGTTCCTACTTGATTATTTTTTCTTTCAAGAAACAAGCAAAAACACCAGTGAGGAATTTTACTTTTCCCAGAAAATAAAATATTTCTGTCTAATGACACCAAACAGCAACTACTTTTTCCTGAGAAGAAAGCCTTATAATCAGTCTTTCATTAAGAAAAAACATATTAATATAGTCCGTGTATCTTACTTTTAAAACTTTGATTAATATAGTCTGTGCATCTTACTTTCAAAACATTTAGCAAAATTTGAGAGTGTCCTCTCATCAAAGAAATAGGATCAACGTTGTGGAACTTTAGGTGATTTAGAGTTAAAAACCTTTTTTGATTGCATATTCTTAAGAGTAGCAAACATGAAATAGTCTTCTGTAAAATTTTCGACTTAGAGAAAAGTTGTAAAAATAATATGAAGAATTTTTATGTACCTTTCGTCTAGGCTTTCCAAATGTCAATATATTGCCATATTCTTCTCCCTAAGTAATTTTTCTGAATCATTTGAGAGTAAATTTGAGCGCTGATGCCTCTTTACCAGTGTATGCTCGAGTGTTTATTTGAAAAGAGAAAAAAGACAGTCACAGGAATTCCCTGGCAGTCCAATGGTTAGGACTCGACGCTTTCACTGCAGGGGGCGCCTGGGTTCAATCCCTGGTCAGGGGTCTTAAGATCCTGAAAGCCACCACACAGCCAAAACAAAAGAAAATAAGATAATCTTATATAAAACTATATAATTATCAAAACCGGGAAATTTACATCTGTGATACTATAATCTACAGACCTTATTCAAATCTGCCTGTTCTGCTAATGACCTTTGTGGCAGAAGAAAGGAACTTCTTTTCTGGGTCTAAGATCCAATCCAGGATCTTAGTTACATCTCCTTAGTTTCCTTTAACCTGAAACAGTTTCTTGGTTTTTGTTTTCATGGCATGTTTTCAGAGTGCAGACCAATTGATTCGTATGTCTCTTTTCTCGATTGTGTACTTTATTTTTCCCTGATGTTTTCTCATTAGTTCCAGCTTGTGCCCTTTTTTCAAAGAGTTGCACTGAAATGACCTGTGGTCCTTAGGGTATCGTAACAGGAGGCATGTGATATCCCCACCCCATTACTGATGCTGTTAAAGAAAAAAAAAATCTCTCTTAAGAAAGTAGAGGGCACATTATTTATTCAACATTCTCATTGTTTTAAAATTATGTAAATAAATTGCCCAAATACCACACTCTCCTTCTTGACGGGAGACCCCAAAATTATCCTGACCTCTAGCAGGAATTCAACAATGAAAAAACCATCCTCAGCTAGAGTCTGCACATACAAGAGGACATCAGGAAAAGTGTACCCTCCCTACTCAGGGCAAGCATTCTGGAGACACCCCAGCCAAGTTACACCCAATAGGGACAGTGAATTAAGCTGCAAGAAGGCAACAACTATGTTCTATTGATCATTCTGTTCTTCACTCAGCATAGAACATGGCGCAAAATAGATCTTTAGCAAACAATTGTAAATAAGCCTGAACCTTCTGGCATCTGTGCTAACAAACAAAAAGATTTTTCCCTTTTTGACTCTCAAAAACCTACCTGACTTCCCAGTTGGCGCCAGTGTTAAAGAACTCACCTGCCAATGCAGGAGATGTGGGTTCTGGTCTGGAAGATCTCCTGAAGGAGGGCATGGCAACCCAAGCCAGTATTCTTGCTGGAGAACCCCATGGACAGAATCCTGATGGTCTACAGTCCATGGGGTCACAAAAAAGTTGGACACTACTGAAGCAATTTTGTACACATACATAGTAAGCAACAATGACTTACTAGAAATAGGTGTTCAAATATATTGTGTTAGAAGAATGAGTCTCACTTGTAATTTGCTCCCAAGACCGTATTTCCAGAATGAAGTCTGTTTTATATTTAACAGCTATTTTTTAATATAAAAAATAGCCTCAAGGGACAATGATAATAGTAGTATCACTTTGAGTTATTGGCAAATTTGGAAAGCTTAGGGTGTATTTTAAAGATGTACCTGGCTCCTAGGGTTCTAGTCCACGGTAGGCTTTATTACCTATAATAATAAAGGGCCTGTCCTGTGCCCTGAGGATTGGTGGGGTCCGCTCTTGTTCACACAAGGACCTCCACGAGGATCTGTCTGGCTCTTAATAGCCTGCAGTCAGAGTGTTATATCCGCCTTCCCTCACCAGAAACTGGCCCGATGTTAAACCCTTAAGCTCCAGGGAGGAAAAGGCCCAGTGTTCTGCAGCATTAAGGGACAAAGATGGCAGAGTTTATTTCAGGCATCTTGTGCTATGACTTTTCCTACAGGACCCCGAGACATGAGCTGAAAAGCACGAAGGATGCCTATTCACCCAGGTTTTTATGCAGTGTAATAGAGAACTCCTAAAATCCGAGTTATTCTTTAAGACATAAATTATCAGTGCATTCCTCATGGTGGGATTTCAGGCAACAAGGGAGGAGCTATTTTTGTGCCCTCCCTAGCATCTCACAACTCATAATGCTGCCCTTGTATGTAAGGCGCCTACCCTGCTGTGACTTGATGTGACACGTGGAACTGGCCTGAATGGATAAGTCCAGATGTGACAGAAAATATCTCGGCCCCTGCTTCTCCCTCCCTGCCACCTCTTTCTGTCCGGAGATGGCTTCAGTAAGTCGTGGGCCAGGAGGAAAGGGAGCCTTTGCTTCACAAGCTCCTGGCCATTCTGCTCTGTGGAAATGTCAGAAGAAAGGACTGTGCAGCGCCAGAGAAAGGGGTGATTCTCCTATCTTTCCTAGTTCATTAAACTCTCCAGTCTCAAGCCTGGAAAAAAACACTTAGTCCAACAACCATCTGATGAAAGAATCATGTATTTATTTATTCATTGCTTTATCCACTGATGAACTGTTTGATAGATTCGTGCATGAATTCAGCATCTAGTGAGTAGCTGCTCTGGACCAGATAATGTGCCGGTCACTGGAGAAGCTGAAATAAAAGGCGTACAACCCACGTGTGGTCAGTAATTCAAGCACAACTGTTATTAATATAAGGTGATCTAAACAGGGGAGCACTTGGACAGGTCCTAAGCCTCCACGTGGAACATTTCTCCTAGCAGACTTTGCCTGGAACCTCAAAGGCCTGTATCTCCCAGCCTTCGGAGGCTGTCCATTGATTCACAGAAGTTCCCATCTTCAGACAGTCCCTATACCTACAGACAGAAACTGACCTCCCTGAGCCTCTGTCCCACAGCCCCTCACTCTGGGCACCAGCAGGTGAGGCATCTCCCTGTTATTTAGTTGTTGGATCCTCACAGGATACACATGTTGTTGGACTGGAAGAAGGCATATCCGTTTAGCTTCCCCTCATTGATTTACGCAAGAACATCTACAGACAAATTCCCTGGTCTTAAGACTCCAGAGAATTTCTCCTACAGAAATCGACAGTTAACAGCTCCTGAAGTGAGCCATCAACCTGCAGTTTCTCTTTCTTCTTTGTTACATCCTGGCTCCTAATTTTCTTCACAGTCTCTTGGAATCCTCAGAAGGGAATTAACTTCCTTCATCTTCTGTTGTGTAAGATTGACTATAGAACTTCATGAAGCAAGAGATCCTACCCACCGTCCCAAAGGGAGAATCCTCTTCTGGGTTGAGTGGGCAGCTCCATATCCATTTCCCAGCCTCCCAGCCTCTTGTCAAGAGATGACAAGAGGAAGACTCAGAAGTACCCAGAAGCTTCCAAGAGTGGCTGACTTCCCCAGAGGGTGCTCCCAAGGAGGAGTTCAGAGAATGATGGCACATCAGTGACAAAAGGGACTTCAGAGAACTTCAACCCCTCCACGTTACAAACGAGGAAACCGAGAAACCCAGGTGGCGCCACCTGCCAATGCAGGAGACACAGGAGACATGGGTTCGATCCCAGGGTCGGGAAGATCCCCTGGAGGAGGAAACAGCAACCCACTCCACTGTTCTTGCCTGGAGAATCCCCATGGACAGAGGAGCCTGGCAGGCTACAGTCCATAGGGTTGCAAAGAGTCAGACACAACTGAGGTGACTTAGCATGCATGCATGAGAGAAACCCAAAAGAGAGGTGATTTTCTTCAGATGGACCCAGCTGGTGGGTGGACAGGATGAGTATTTCCTGAGCACTGGGGCACACTCTCCTCAGGTACAGCTCTACTCTGCCCTGGGGCCTCTGGTTGTATTTGTAGAGACAACCGCCTTCCAGCTCACATGTGGACCCTGGATGTCTGGAGCTGACTTTATTTGTTGGTCATATTCCTTTACTTCTACGTTTAGAGTCAAAACCTGCACTGTCCAATGCAAGATCCACTTGCCACGTGTGACTATTAGGAACTTGAAATGTGTCTGGTCCAGGCTGAGATGGGCCAGATTTCTGAGGGTTAGTATGAAAAAAGAATGTAAAATACACTTGATAATGTTTTTATGTTGATTATAGGTAAAAATGATAATATTTGGCACATACAGAATTAAAAGGCATATATTTTTAAAATTAATTTTTACTTTTTAATGTGACTACAAGAAAATTTAAAATAATATATGTGGCTTGCATGCTATTCATGATGGCCTAAAAAGTAAAAATCACTTATTTTTTAAAAAAAACTTTTCAAAAAGTTAAGAAAAAATTCTTAAACGTAAAATGAACATGTGTCAAGGATTTTTTAAAACTCATTAATTAATTAGGGAACCAATAAGATGTTATGACCAGTACAAAGAACATATGAAAAGCCAAGATGTTAGGAATTAACAATGACTGAGTAATGAAATGTTAGGACACAATTGCTGGGTTAGATATAAAACCGGTGAAATCTTAAGGGTTATTTGTTCCACTCAACAGAAATTATCTGCATCTCTACTGGAAAAAAGTTTATAAATTAACAAGTAACTTCATTACATCTAGAACTTTTAATCAATAGGAAACAATGAGATGCACTAAGTACATTCTGCTGGACCAGTCCTCCCAACAGAAATAAAATACAAACCACAGACACAATTTAAAATTTCTGATTAGCCATATTTAAAAAGGCTAATAAGCTTTAGCTTATAGGCTAATAAGCCTTTAATAAGCTATGTTGCAATTTTTTTCCATGCTAAGTCTATGAAGTCCAGTGTAGAGTTTCCACTTAACAGCACATCTCAATCCAGAGGCCACCATTCAAAAACTCACAGGCAGAGTGGCTAGTGGCTATTGCATTGGGCAGGGCAATTATAGACACTCTTGGGTGCTCTTTTACCTGCTATGATGTGAAAAGGATGTGCCATTTTCATCTTCTCTGTCTTATTTCCAAATGGTGCTTTTTACACAGCGTATCCAGACCTCCATATGAAATAGGTGGGGAAGTTTGTGGGATGTTTGTGGGAAATCTGAGGATGTCTGGGATGGAAAAGTTTGTGCAGTGAATCTGAGCGTGGACTATAGATGATTGAATACGATGATATATGTCATATATAGCTCAGTGTCTAGCACATACGAGATGCCCCATAAGAACCAGTAGCCCCTCTAGCGAGAGAAGGAGTCATTCAGATGAGTCACCTGTACACAAAGCATGGTAGAGACTCACCCCAGCCAGGGCTAAAGTACTGCTGGCTGAGAAACGCTTTTCAGAAACTTCCCCCGTTTTTAGTGCTCACTCACCCAGAATTTTCTGCAGCCTCCATGGGTCTAAAACACGTTCAGTTAAGTTCAGTTGCTCAGTCGTGTCCAACTCTTTGTGACCCCATGGACTGCAGCACGCCAGACCTCCCTGTCCATCACCAACTCCCGGAGTTTACTCAAACTCATGTCCACTGAGTCGGTGATGCCATCCAACCACATTAGCTTCCTCCTTCTTATCCCCAGAAAGGCTGAAAAGGGAAAATGCAGCTTCAAAACTCTTGCAGGCAAGTCAAGTCCCCTCAGATCCAAGCAGCAGACAGAAGGAACAGCTGTGCTGTGTACTCCACAGGTGGCCTGGAGGTGAAAACCAGTCCAGACCCAGCCCGCAGAGCCGACTCTTATTCCTCAGGCTGAGAACCGTTCACTTGGTAAAGGAGGAAGTGAGAGCAGGGGAACCTGATAAGAGAGGGCCACAACCTTCAGTAAAAATGCAGATGCGTGAAAAGCTTCCATAATAGTTAAAGACGTGTGATATTCAGCCTTGAATGCTGGATTCAAGCATCAGTTTCAAGCACCAGTCCAGCTGTCGCTGTTGACAGCCACTGCCTGTTCTAATAGGCTGGCAGCCAGGCCTTTCCAGTTATAGTACCTCTAGATGGAGGCGCCCTTTACTGAACCTCTCAAGATGCTTCATGATGCCAAAAGGAACTTATACTTCATGATGCCAAAAGGTCCTTCACTCATATTACTTCCTTGCCCTCTCTCTTCCTTGCCATCTCCCTTCTCTCTTCTCCACTAGATTCAGCATCAACAAACAAGCCTGATTCTCCCCTGTAGCTTGCCTGGCCCTTGGAAGACAGACTTCCCAATACTATGCACTCTGTTGATTGGACCAGAGATGGTCAGCTGAGCCCCAAACAGTTGACCAGTGGTTGGCTAGTGAGTTGGGTGTCCTGGATTGGACTACTGAGCTAGATCAAT
Source organism: Capra hircus (assembly GCF_001704415.2). Classification (NCBI taxonomy): domain Eukaryota; kingdom Metazoa; phylum Chordata; class Mammalia; order Artiodactyla; family Bovidae; genus Capra; species Capra hircus. The sequence continues at coordinate 18,750,621 of NC_030821.1, read as the reverse complement.
CATTCTAGAATTCAAATGAATTCTGTACCTTGTGGTCAGGTAGTGACAAAGCAAATAAAAACAAAGCAAATCAGAAACAGTACTAGAAGTTTATCTAGATTCTGGGCTTGGAGCCTAAGGCAGCAGTTTTGGGGCTCATTTACAGGCTGATGAGCCCACAGAGAAGCTGATCTACAGAGAAAAAGGAAGAGATGTACAGAGGGAGTCAGAAATGAGAGAGAGTGAGGGATGGAGGAGGGGAGCGAGGAGTAGGAGAGACATAATGAAAAAGAGGTGGGTTCTTTCTGGTGGTTCAGAGGGTGGTTTCCAGGTGGTTCCTGCCAATGCAGGAGACACAGGTTTGATCCCTGATCTGGGAAGGTCCCACATGCTGTGCAGAAACTAAGCCCACGCATCTACTGAGCCTGTGCCCTAGAGCCCAAGGGCTGCCCAAGGGCTGCAACTACTGAGCCCATGCACCCTAGAGCCTCTGCTGTGCAGCGAGAGAGGGCGCCGCAGCGAGAAGCCTGAGCACAGCACCCAGAGCAGCCCCCACTCGCCGTCACTAGAGAAGAAGGCCTGCACGGCAATGAGGACCCAGCACAGCCAAAACCAGTTTTAAAACTTTTTTTTTTTTTTTTTTTCAAAAAGAGAGAGACCATGTGTCTCCTCTGTTCTTTCCAGTGTTCCATTTCAGATCGATGACCCTGGACTACATAACTCATTTCCTGGCTTAGGTTCCAGGAGATCCCTCAGTCCCTCAATCCCTCAATCCCTCATTTGAAGAGATTTCTATTCCTTGAGGACTTCCCTAGTGGTTCAGATGGTTAAATGTCTGCCTACAATGTGGGAGACCCAGGTTCATCTCCTGGAGAAGGAAATGGCAACCCACTCCAGTATTCCTGCCTAGAGAATCCCATGCATGGAGGAGCGTGATAGGCTACAGTCCATGGGGTTGCAAAGAGTCGGACACGACTGAGTGACTTCACTTTCTATTCCTTGAAGTCAAATCAGCCTTGGCTAGAATATTGTTCTTTGAGATTCAGATTGAGTGCCGCCTCATACAAGGACCACTCCCCCCAACCACCACCACCCAGCACCCTTCCCAACTTTCACTGTCCTTGGCTGTTTCCTCTCTAGGTCCAAGGCTCCTCCAAGTCAGGGGCTTATCCTATGTTTCTTTGTATTCTCAGCACCCAGCACTGAGCTCACTAAATATCTGTTGCCCCATAGATGATTGAGAGAATTAAGCATATCTTAATGTTTCCCATCTCCAGTAAAAAATTCTTACCTTTGCATGGCTTTTGTAGCTTATAGAACCCGTTCATTCCCAGGCTTCTAGCTCATAGATGACCTGGTCAACCTGACTATTTGTATTCTTCTAGAATGACACAGACTTAGTTAGAGCTGACTGCTGGAGAGGGCTTCCAAGGCCCCTCTCACGTGGGCAACGGACCAGTTCAGTGACCTGCCTGACGTCACAGTTGGTGACATGACTGAGACTGGAAGTTGGGTCTCCTGACCTCGAATGGGGGTATTTCCTGTACTTGTAATCTGAATCCTTGCACTTATCTCCACCTTAATGAAATTTAGGCTGTGATGGTCTCCGTGAAATGCTAAGATGATCCTTGAAGAAGGCTTTTTCAGTCCCACCTCTGAGCATTCTCACCTTGCTCCGAGGACTGCCTGCTTAGCAAATTTAGGGCAAGGCTTTAAAAGGACATCATCAGCTCTCTAGGAACTGGGGCGGCTCTGCCCTCTCAAAGAAGCACTTGGCTCCCTGGTTGCTCTCCCCAGCTATAACCCTGCACAAAACCATAGTAATCTGGCCTCTGAGCTCCACGCTCTCTCCATTCCCCAGAATCCCTCCTCAGCTCATCCATTTCATTACCAAAGCAGTCCCCATGATTCCCTTGTCTTTGTACCACTGAGAATGCTGAATAAAGCATCCAAGCTCCAGAAGCAAGCTTCATCCTTCCTTGCTTCTATTAGCCACTCCTCCCCACCTCCCAGCAGTAACATGTGGGATGTCTAGTCCTCAAAATGTTACCCTTTAGTCAATATGCGCTTGATAAAAGAACAATTCTCTACAGCATTTCAAGTGGAATCTCCAAATTTTAGGTGCATTACAGTAGTGGCTTTTCACCTGCATATAAGACATTTACAATGCTAGGAATATATATATACTGAACCAGTAGTCTGAGTACATCACAATAACTAATGCAATTAAAAGCATTTTAGCATTTTGGAAACGCTACCGAGTTTGTCAAAGAAAATTACTTATTCTCTTATTCTACACTGTCTTCTATGACAGGCCAGTATGTGTCATTTCTGGCAAATGAAAAATATTCTTTGAAGCTCTCTACAAGGGGAAAAATAATCCCCAAATTACAAGAAACACTTCTTTATGCTCCACAAAAACAACCACCTCTTATTTTTTTTATTGATGTGAATTCATGTTACACAATGTGAATCATTTCAGAGTGAACAATTCAGTGTCACTTGGCACATTCACAAAGTTGTGTAAATATCGCCTCTGTCTAGTTCCAAGCCACTTTCATCCCTCCAAAAGGAAATAGAATGTCCATTGAACACCTGCTCCCTTCCGCCCCTGGCAACCACCCATCTGCTTTCTGTCTCCATGGGTTTACCAATTCTGGACACTTCATATATTGAATCACAATACCTTTCATTGTAGATCCCCTGTCATCTCACAGAAGAGACCTGAGAGGTTAAGGGACTGTCCCAGGGCCAGGGAGCACCACCCACCAAGCCCCTGGGCCCACCGCCTGCTATAGTGCTTCTGAAGCTCACTCTCTTCTTGGCTCCTGCCTTTGTCTGTTCAGGTTATAGAACAAAATACCAGAGACTGGGTAGCTTATAAACAACAGGGATTTATTTATCAGGGTCTGGACTGAGACCAGGTGCAGGCATGTCAGGTGAGGCCCCTTTTCCAGGATCAGGCTCCCGTGTCCTCACATGGCAGAAGGGGCCACAGAGCTGTGTGGGGTCTTTTCTGGGTCAGTATCATTCAGGAGGGCTCCAGCCTCATACCCTAAGCACCTCCCAAAGCCCCGCCTCCTGATACCACCACCTTAGGGGTTAGGAGTGAACAAAAGAGTGTAGGGATGCACAAATATTCAAACTGTAGTAATTCCGCTTCCCGGTCACCTGACCTCAGGTCATGCTCTAGCTAGATCGCAGATCTCACAGGTCCATTCCTGCCTCCTCCTTCAGCACCTAAACAACAGTTCACAGCTTTCACCCTGACCCTACCTTCTGTTCCTTCCTACCTTGAGGTGTGCCCTCCAGCACGACCTAACTGCTTCTGGTGACAGAATATTCCAGCTCCCATCATTGCTTGGTGCCTTTGCACATGCTGTTTTTTTGATGGGAATGCCCTCCTTGTTTTTCTCCTTGGCAAACACTAATTTCTCCTTGGTTTCCCGGTGGCTCAGATGGTAAAGAATCTGCCTACGATCCAGGAGATGTGGGTTTGATCCTTGGGTCAGGAAGATCCTCTGGAGAAGGGAATGGCAACCCACTTCAGTATTATTGCCTGAAAAAATCCCATGGAGAGAGGAGCCTGGCGGGCTACAGTCCATGGGGTCACACGACTGAATGACTAACAACACAACAAAATGCCTATCTCAGTACCCAAATCTCAGGCCCTCTGCGAAGGCTCCCTGATGCCCCCACGTAAAATTAGGAGCTGGTTCCTGTGGGCCCCGGGGTGCCTGCTGGTCCTCTGCTGTCGCCTTTGCCATTCCATCTGAGCATCGCCAAGACTCAGCCCGGGTGCGTGCATGTATGCTCAGACACGTCCAACTCTTTGCAACCCTGGGGACTGTAGCCGCCAGACTCCTCTGTTCATGGAGTTTTCCAGGCAAGAATACTGGAGTGGGTTGTGGTTTAGATCTTCCTGACCTGGCCCTTAGCCTGCAGTACCAGCCCCAAGGCAGCTGCACCCTCACCCCAGCCCCTCGGTCCAGCTCTCCGGACAGTGTTCCAGATAGGCAGCAGGTCATGGGGTCCCAGGCCAGATGAGACAGTTCTGAAAGGCACGCTGTGCAGGAGTTTGAGCACCTTACCCACCCCAGACAGTATGCTGGGCCCTAAAGTTTCACCAACAGACCACAGAGACTTTATCTGCCCTGTGTAGCTTCCAGGAAAAATAGATATCACATGTATCACATGTACTTCCTGCCTGATCCCCGCCTGTCTGCCTTGAATCGCAGAGCTGAAGAGCTTGGAAATACTTAGTTCAGTGCACGTCCATTCCAGGTGAGAGACGAAAGTGCCAGAGAGCTAAGTGATTTGCTCAAAGCCACTCCAGTGGTAGGTGGGGGCTGGGCTGGTACACAGCTTCTTTCAGAGCTAGTTCTGTGCTTGCTCTGGTGGCTACCCTAGAGATTGAGAAAATCCAGGGTTTTCTATTTTTTCTCTTAGCTTCTGAGATAACAAGAGCTTTGTAGCAAAAACACTTTCTTGATGTTGATTATCGCACTAACTGATGCTCTGTGTGATTCAGCAGTTTAGCTGGGCTAGCGGATCAGAAGGGATCTGGGCTGTGTAGAAGCTGACGAGACTAGCAACAGTGACCCAGGGCACTCTACTGTTCAAAAACCCTGGCTTTCAGCATTGGGGTGCTAACCTGAGAGTCCTCTGGAGCCAGCTGGGTGCCAATAGGCATGGAGCTCCGGGAGTGAGCTGGGATGCCTCTGGGGTGGGCCAAGGAAGCAAACAGAATACAGAGTCTGCTTTCTGAAGAAGGACAGGAATCAGGGCAGAGATCTGGTGTAAAGGGCTCTGTTACAGGTTGAGCTGTGTCCCTCAAGAAGGTGTTGAAGTTATAAGCCCCCACACCTGTGAATGGAGCCTTATTTGGTAATAGAGTCTTTTTTTTTTTTTTTTGCTGCTTCTTTTTTTCCAATTTTATTGAGATATAATTGACATATAACATTGTGTAAATGTAAGGTGTACAGCAAACATAGACAGTATATTAAAAAGCAGAGACATCACTTTGCTGACAAAGGTCCGTATAGTCAAAGCTATGGTTTTTCCAGTGGTCATGTATGGATGTGAGAGTTGGACTGTAAAGAAGACTGAGCACCAAAGAATTGATGCTTTTGAACTGTGGTGTTGGAGAAGACTCTTGAGAGTCCCTTGGACTGCAAGGAGATCCAACCAGTTCATCCTAGAGGAAGTCAGTCCTGAATATTCATTGGAAGGACTGATGCTGAAGTGGAAGTTCCACTACTTTGGCCACCTGATGTGAAGAGCTGATTCATTGGAAAAGATCCTGATGCTGGGAAAGATTGAAGGCAGGAGAAGGGGATGGCAGAGGGTGAGATGGCTGGATGGCATCACTGATTCAGTGGACATGAGTGTGAGCAAGCTCCGGAAGTTGGTGATGGACAGGGAGGTCTGGTGTGCCACAGTCCATGGGATTGCAGAGAGTTGGGCACGACTGAGCGGCTGAACAACAGACAACAACAAGGAGTACAACATGTTGATTTGATACGCTTCTATATTTCACACTGAGGTAATAGGATATTTTCGACCCTATTTGGACAATTATTTCGAAATAGAATCGTCGAATGGATAATCAAGTTGTGGTCATTAGAGGACACCCAATATGACTGGTGTCCTTATAAAAAGAGGAAACCTGGATGTGGAGACAGACCCACGGAGAATACCAGATGACATAAAGGTAGACATGGGATGGAACAGGAAATGCCCAAGAGATGCCAAAAAGTGCCAGCAAACCACCCCCAGCAAGGAGAGCATCATGGAACAGAGCCTCCCTCAGAATCCGCAGACAGAGCCACCTTCCTGACACCTCGATCACAGACTACTAGCCTCGAGAACTGAGGCAATAGACCTCTGTGGTTTAAGTCACCCAGATTGTGGTACAGCTGACCCTTGAACAACACAGGTTTGAACGAGGTGGGACCCCTTATACGTGGATTTGTTTGAAGAGCAAATATAGCATGAAACTATCCCAGTTGGTTGATCCTTGGATACAAAATGGCATGTGTAGGAGGTTGACTGTAGGATTTTGGATCCTGCAACCAATCTCCTCTGGGAACTGAAGCTCAATTATATTTGTTACATCAATACTAGCAACCTAGTACAGGCTCCAACTGCAAGTGGACAAGAGGGAGCAGATTAGAGTGGGGGTTGGACACTGCTTGAGAAATACTCAGAGTCCTAGAGAAGCCCTTGGCGGTTCACACATAAAGAACATTGCGAGGAAAGGGGGTGGAGGGATAAATTGGGAGACTGGGATTGACCCGTACACACAACTATATAGAAAATAAATAACTAATAAGGACCTACTGTATAGCACAGGGAACACTACTAAGCATTCTATATTGACCAATATGGGAAAATAACCTAAAAAAGAGTGCCTATAGGTATACGCATAACTGATTCACTTCACTGTACTGCAGAAACTAACACAATATTGTAAATCAAATATTCTCCAGTTTAAAACAAATCAGTGGGCAAGGTCATGATTCTAGACAAGTTCTCCTGCTGCTTCCAGACCTGGTCAGGGAGAGTCCCAGACCCTTTGAAAACCTGGATCTCTTCACCATCTCTGCCCACAGGGGCCTCGAGTATCTCTGAAAATCAGAGATGTCTCCGCTTTGTTATATTCAGAATCAATTCAAATTGCTGTCAGCTTGTCTTCCAGCTGTCAACTCCAGCCAGAGCATCATATATTTCCCATCAATAATTCAATTATATCAGTGATGGAGGCTCCAGGGTGTCCCCGAGGAGCCAGCAAGCATCATTCATTATTAAGATCCAGCCCGGATGCCTTCTCCCTGACTCCTTCTCCCTTCCTCTCTCAGCCATTCCTTTTCATCTTCTTTTTCTGCTCCTTTCTCTGAGGCTGCTCCCCATCATCTGGTGTGGATACCTTTCAGATTTTGAACAGTTTCCCACGTCTATATGCGGTCACACAACACAAACAGGGATGCAAAAATCTAAGAGGAAAGATGTAGTTAAGAATTCTTCCTGTTCTTCATCCCGCTTAAAAAAGGTTTTTGATTGAGTGTAGGAACATTTATCAGAGAAGGCAATGGCACCCCACTCCAGTACTCTTGCCTGGGAAATCCCATGGATGGGGAGCCTCCTAGGCAACAGTCCATGGGGTCGCTAAGAGTCAGACACTGCTGAGCGACTTCACTTTCACTTTTCACTTTCATGCATTGGAGAAGGAAATGGCAACCCACTCCAGGGTTCTTGCCTGGAGAATCCCAGGGATAGAGGAACCTGGTGGGCTTCTGTCTATGGGGTCGCACAGAGTCGGACACGATTAACGCGACTTAGCAGCAGCAGCAGCAGGAACATTTATAAGTATTTGCTCATTTGTTGCTCTTCCCCTCACCCAAGATCCTGGTAAATTGTTCAAACAGGGCATCTTGGCAGGGAAGCTGGGAAAAAGGACCATGGGATTCCTTCTGATGGCTCCTTCGCACCCACTGATTGCCTGGGAGCCATTGGTTTGGGGAGTGGTGGAGGAGAAGAGTGAGTCAGGTGAGTGGGCTGTGTAGCAGCCAGGGGAGAGAAGCAGAGTCAGGAGAAAGGGACCAGCTGAGGACTAGCTGTTTCCCGCCTGGCTCCTTGAGCAGGACAGAGCCTTTGTTAGGGGGTGAGGACAAGCAGTGAAGTGACTGGCTTCATCAGAGACGGTGAGGTTCTGGGATCATCTCACACCAGAGATTAGTGGCTGAGACAAACCCTGGGACAGCGTCGGTGACAAGGCCAGTCAGCAGTGGCAATGGAGAGACAGCGCTCAGTGGCAATGAGCAAAAATGAGTGGGATTTGGAACCCAAGAGGAGTAACACCGCACAGTCCCTGGCGACTATCGCCAGCAGACAGTCTGGCTTAAGGGCACACGTGGACCCCTGTGGAGAATGCATGCAGCCCACTCCAGTATCCTTGCCTGGAGAATCCCCGTGGACAGAAGAACTTGGGAGGCTACAGTCCATGGGGCTGCAAAGAGTTGGACACAACTAAGTGACTAACACACACACACACACAACTGAGCTCCTAGAAGTAACCAGGAGAGTGAAGCAGAGTGAGGGTCAGGGCAAGGCCTGTGGGCTTTCAGTCAGGCAGCTGGTGGCTCAGGGCCTCTGCATTTTGGAGATGGATGTTAATTTGACCTCTTTGGAATTCAGTCTGTGAAAGCTTGCAACAGGCAACTTAGAGCCTAAATATAGAGTGATCAAAAAACAATTGTTGGTCACGTTCAAATATTTATTATTCAGTGTTTGAGTGATCTGAGACTAGGAAACAAAATGACCCAAATTTTAATGGCTTAAAACAACCATGTTTATTTTGCTCATGATTTTGCAGGTCAGGAATTTGAGGGAGGGTTCACTATCTCTGTTCTACACAATGTTGTCTGGGACAGCTGGAGGACCCAGGCCTGAGAGAGCTTTTCACTCTTGTGTCCAGCCCATTCAGTACTCCTCAGTCTCTCTCTCCCCATGTAATGTCTCGTCTTCCAGGTCCTGTGCACACAGCTTGACCTTACATCGTGGGTGTCTCAGGGTAGCAGCATTTCTTACAGGGAGACTGGTTTCCAAGAGGCAGAATGTAGAGCATGCCAAGCCAATTAAGGGCCACAAGAAGAACTGGCACCAGGTCATTTCTACTGTGTGGCCTTGATCAAAACAGGCATGGAGTCTTTCCAGGCAAAAAGCGAGGAGAAATAGACTCCACCACATGATCAAATACAGCAAGTTTTCATCGAAGAAGAGCATGTGGAATAATCTGGCTATCTTTGGAAAATTCAACATCCCACAATAACTATGTTATGTGTGAACATATAATTAAAATTAATTTGAGAAAAATCATGGTTATCTCTATAATCAATATGCATACTTTGTGTCACAAGGTATGCATCAATTCAACAGTCTTATTCACCCCAGACACCTTGGAGCATGTCACCATCAGTGGTGGAAGGGACAGACGGGATGCATTCTTTCGTTTTCTAGAGGCCCTGAGGAAGAGGGTCACAACTATGACGTTCCTAATTGTCACCACTAGGGGCAAGGGAGCTCCGTGGGTTCTCTTTCAGTTCAGTTCAGTTCAGTCTCTCAGTCGTATCCGACTCTTTGCGACCCCATGAATTGCAGCACGCCAGGCCTCCCTGTCCATCACCAACTCCCGGAGTTTACTCAAACTCATGGCTATCGAGTCGGTGATGCCATCCAGCCATCTCATCCTCTGTCGTCCCCTTCTCCTCCTGTCCCCAATCCCTCCCAGCATCAGAGTATTTTCCAATGAGTCAACTTTTTGCATGAAGTGGCCAGAGTGTTGGAGTTGCAGCTTCAGCATGAGTCCTTCCGATGAACACCCAGGACTGATCTCCTTTAGGATGGACTGGTTGGATCTTCCTCCAGTCCAAGGGACTCTCAAGAGTCTTCTCCAACACCACAGTTCAAAAGCATCAATTCTTTGGCACTCAGCTTTCTTCACAGTCCAACTCTCACATCCATACATGACCACTGGAAAAACCATAGCCTTGACTAGGCGGACCTTTGTTGGCAAAGTAATATCTCTGCTTTTCAATATATTATCTAAGTTGGTCATAACTTTCCTTCCAAGGAGTAAGCATCTTTTAATTTCATGGCTGCAATCACCATCTGCAGTGATTTTGGAGCCCCCCCAAATAAAGTCTGACACTGTTTCCACTGTTTCCCCATCTATTTCTCATGAAGTGATGGGACCAGATGCCATGATCTTAGTTTTCTGAATGTTGAGCTTTAAGCCATCTTTTTCACTCTCCTCTTTCACTTTCATCAAGAGGCTTTTTAGTTCCTCTTCACTTTCTCTTTACTAGGCCACTAATATCATTTGTGAGGGCTCCACCTTTACTACATAATGACCTCCCAAGCCTCTACCTCCTAATACCATCACCTTGGGGGTTAGGACTTCAACATATGAATTTTGAGCGGACACAAACATTCAGACCATAATACATGTTCATTCTTAAAGAGTCAAGACCCATAAGTCAAAATTTTGGGGAGTGCAAAAATTTTGTCCGTGTGAAATGAGTAAACATAATGACTTCGGAAAACTCATGAAGTCTATCAAAGACTCCCACCCCTTCCAATTGCAACCCCCAAAGCAAAACAATAACCCCTCAAAAAACACTGTTCTCTAATGGGTAACGCTAATAGTCACTCATACAAGGCTCTTTCCTAGTGTTTAGGGTCTTAGCACTGGCTGTCACCTGACTTTGATTTTCTAGGAAGGATGTCAGTGGGATGAAGGCAGAGTCCCATCACATGAAGCTCTTAGGGTCCTGGAGAGGTTGTTTTCTACTCATGCTCCCCTTGGAGAGACTTTAAACTACTCATTATTTTCCAGGCCTGCATGACCTAATGGGGAGATAGCTGTGTACAATTTTAAAATGTCTTCAGTGTTCTCAGGAAAGGCTACTTAATAATTAGCCAACTACTTATTTTCCCTTTAATCTCTGGAATTACCTTTTTATACCAGAGGCAGAAGGAGGGCTGGTAGCCAAACAAGCCCAACAGGTGGAAGAAATATTAGGATGAGAAGAAAAACTTAGCCTGTCAAAATGAGGCAGAGAGACAGGGTCAACATAGGGAGCTAAAAGCTGCCCCAGTCTGCAGAGGGAGGGGCCAGATGGAAGCATCAGGGAGCAGAGATGTTAAGAAGGAATCTGACCCTTTTAGCAAAAAGTTCTCCAGAAAATGTATACTTTCCTATCTTAGTATGTGAACAGTACTGAAAATAATGGAATCACTAATGGTTGACTCATCCTTAGAAAACCTACACCAGCCTGCAATTATACTCTCATTTGTGAACCCATTGGAATAACAGCTCCCACCTCCACTGGTCTGAATACTGCATGAGACAAAATCTGGGTTAGGTTTGCTCACCATGGTAACCCCAGAGGCTAGCAAGATGCTCGGCACATGAAGCTTTTAGGATAGCACCTGGTAAGTACCAGTGAGTATAAAAATGTTGGCTATCATAATCATTATTGCTCATATAAGCTAGAAAAATGGTTTTGGATAAATCTCTGATCTGAGTTTGCAATGCTTTGCTCTTTTTAAAAGAATTTAGCCTAAACTAACCAATAGTTTCTGAAAGTCATGCTGGTTTTTTTAAACCTTTTTATTTTGTACTGGGGTAGAGCTGATTAACAATGTTGTGATAGTTTCAGGTGCACAGCAAAGGGACTCAGCCACACATACACATACACTACATCCCTTCTCCCCCAAACTCCCCTTCCATCCAAGCTGCCACTAACCCTGAGCAGAGTTCCATGTGCTATACACTACATATTTATCCATTTTAAATATAGCAATGTCCATCCCAAACTCCCTAATTATCCCTTCCCCTATCCTTCCCCCTCTCCCTGCCAATCATAAACTCGTTCTCTGTGAGTCTCTTTCTGTTTTGTAAGTTCATTTGTACCCTTTCTTTTTAGATTTCACATATAAAGGATGTCACGCAATGTGTCTCCTCTGTGAAAGTCTTGAGGCTTTAAATGCAGGGAATTTATGACGCATAATTGCTGGCAGTTGCAAGCTTATCCTCACTCTCTTCCTACATCTGTGACCAACTCTTTTTTCTGACATTGACCCTGCCTGCTGACCAATAGCATCTGCAGGCTCAACCCAGACACAGAGGTAACAGCCTCCCGTGGACTTCTCAACCAGCCATGTGTGGGTCCTCCAACTGCATACTTGGCTCCCCAGGTTCCCTGAAAGCATTGACTTGTCTGCGCATGCCAGATCAGCTTTGGGTAGGTAGCTGGTCTCCAGGCCTGACCCCCAGTTAGCCACTGGGAACTCTATGAAGTCTGGCTGGCCCTGTGGCTCTCTTAAATCAACAGAGACCACGGTGGAAGTGACAAATGATCTCTTCTGGTCCTAGGATTCGAGAGGGCCTGGAGACTTTCACTTCGGCACTTGTGGGACTCCCCCCAGTCACCACGTAAGAAGTCCTGCAGGACAGACCACATGGGACAGCCTGGAGAGGGAGAAACCCTGAGGCTGTGAGAGAGGGAGGGGCCCTCCATCACAGCATCCCTCTAGTCCAGCCTCACCGAAACCCGGATGAGAGAGGGAGATGTGAGTGGCACCATCTTGGATATTCCTGCCCCAGCCAACATCTGACTCTAGAGGCAAGAGATCCTGAATAAGACCAGAAAGAAACTGACCAGCTGAGCCCCGCAATCCCCAGAAACAGGAAGAACAAGAAAATCATTGTTATAAAATTCTTTTTATTTTGACCCACAGATAAGATATGAAAATAGTATCCAAAAATCCCATATACCATTCACCCAAACTGCTCAAATGTTGACATTCCATCTCCCTACCCTCCAACACTCTCAACGGTTTGAAAGTAAAGCACGGAAACTCCATGTGCTTGTTCTTAGTCGCTCAGTCATGTCTGACTCTTTGCGACTGCATGGACTGTAGCCCACCAGGCCCCTTCACCCACGGGGATTCCCCAGGCAAGGATACTGGAGTGGGTTGCCATTTCCTTCTCCATGGTAACTCCTCATCCCTGTGTAATCCCACTGTACATCTCTCTGAAAACAAGAAAATTCCTCTTTCATAAACAAGTTTAATTATTAAAACTGGAACTTGGTATTTTATAATGTGATCATGTAATCTACAGACCTTGCTCAAATTTTGCCGATCATACAAAAAAAATGTCATTTATGGTAAAAGAAAATCCTGGGTCACATATTGTATTCACTTGTCCTGTTTCTATTATCTCCTTTAACTTGTACCGGTTTCTCTGGCTTTCTTTGCCTTCCATGGCACTGACACTTTTGAAGAGTACTGGCCAGTTAGCCTGCAGGCTGTCCTTCAATATGGGTTTCTGCTATTTCTCATGATTAGATTTAGCTTATACATTTTTGACAGGAAATACTCTGGAAGTATTCAGTTCAGTGCTTCAGCCAGAAGATAGTCATTGTTGATTTGCCTCATCACCAGCGATGTTGAATCTGAACTTGGTTGTGATGGTTTCTGACAATTTTCTCAAAGTTACAGTTTTTTTCTTTGTTATTAACAAGTGTCTTACATAGAGATTCTTCGAGACCATGTGACTGTCCTGTTTCTCATGACACTTTAATCCACTAGCTTTAGTATCCATCGATGAGTCAATTGATGGATCAGTTCTTACCACTGTGATTGCCAAATGATGATTTTCTATCTTCATCATTTCCTCTGCATTTGATGTATTACATTGTAAGAGAGCTCTTCTCTCCCATTTATTTATTTTTATCAGTTTTTACCGATTTATTTGTATTTGGTTTAGTGGGTTATAATTTGCTCCTGTCATGATTTATTCCAATGCTTAAGCTGTCCAAGATTTGGCCTTTAGGGGGCTCTTCGACTGGTTCTATATCCTTTCAAATTTTCCATCATTCTTTGAGTACTTTTACACTTTTTTGGCATAAGATGTTCCATGCTCACTTTGTCCAATCCCTGCTCCAGCCTTGAAATCAACTGTTTTCCTACGGACCCCTCTTGCTTTTCAGTGGGAAAGATTTAGAAACCAAGATCTGGGTGCCAGGCATGCTCTCTGCTACTGGAGTATCACTGATTTTTGTCCTTCTTGGTGGAAAGAAGTAAGAAATATATAAATATACATATGTGTGTATGTGTGTGAAAGTGAAAGTTGCTCAGTTGTGTCCGACTCTTTGTGACTCTGTGGACTGCAGCCTTCCAGGTTTCTCTGTCCATGGGATTCTCCAGGCAAGAATACTGGAAAGGGTAGCAATTCCCTTCTCCAAGGGATCTTCTGACCCAGGGATCGAACCCAGGTCTCCTGCTTTGCAGGCGGATTCTTTACCATCTGAGCCACTAAGGAAGCCCATAAATGCATATACATATGCACACATACACAATATATATATATCTTCACATTTTATATATCTATATTATATTAAAAACCGTTAGAAACCATGAGCTCATGCTGATACCTCTCATCCTTGCACTTTCTATATTTATAATTTCATTTTCCAGCAATGAAAATCCTGGATCCTATTATCTGTGGCACACTGACTTATCTCCATAACCCTAGAATATATAAAAAGTCATTTCAAAATTGTTAAACCACACCTCCTCCCGACTTTGCTTGGGAACCCCTCCCAATCCTCTGTTAATCTTCCCAGGATCTCAGCTGTGGGTCCTTGACAATTATTTTGATCCCTGGTTGAGGAACTAAGATCCCATATGACGTGATGCATGGCCCAAAAAATAGAAATGATAAAATGTGTTGAAGAATGATGCTGGCCTTGCTGCCAGCCCCGCAGGTGGGACATCGGTGACTTCTCAAATTAAGGAGTTTGAAGAAAACTTCTTATTGCTGACTTGCTCGGGTGTGTGGAGCGCTGTGACCACCACAGCAACAGCCGCACCGGGTGGTGAGTGGGCTTCGGAAGGATTGATCACAGACTCGGCAACCATTCCTCAGCATTTCAGACATTATTTAGGGAAGGAGATGCTTATAATAAGAACAGAGTTTCCATCATAATCAGGATGAGGGCTGAGTCATTTTATTTGAATTTTCAAAGTGATGCAGTACTCTAGACTGGCTAGGCAGGGCATAACTCCTTATATAACGCCGTGTCAGGTGAGAAATGGGACCTGCCCATCCAAATTGGTCTCCGCAGCTAATTTCACAAGTGTCTCAAGGGCAGAGCATGATAAGTGGGCATAATGAATTTCAATATTACAGATAGATTTCCAGGGAGTTACATTACAAATTAATAAGCTGAGACTGAATTTGGAGGGAATGATTATTAAAGTGCCTGCCTGGTCTATCTTCTGTGGCAGAGCTTTTTAACCTGAGGTTCCGGGGTGCATTTCAGGGGATCCATGTTCCCCCAGATTTATGGTATTTTTATTTAGAGTCGTGCTTGTGCATTTCAAAACTATTTTATCTACTTTGGGCTGCCTCAGGTCTTCACTGGGGCACGTGGGCTCTTCATTGTGGCACGTGGGCTTCTCCCTCCCCGCTTGTGGCTCAAGGGCTCAGTGGTTGTGGCGTGGGGGTTTAGTTGCCCTGTGACATGTGGGATCCTAGTTCCCCGACCAGGGATTGAACCCATGTCCCCTTCATTGGAAGGTGGATTCTTAACCACTAGACCACCAAGGAAGTCCCTTCTTAAAAAGAGAATGCGTCTGTCTACAATGCAGGAGACCAGGGTTCGATCCCTGGGTTGGGAAGATCCTCTGGAGAAGGAAATGGGAATCCACTCCAGGACTATTGCCTGGAAAATCCCATGGACAGAGGAGCCTGGTAGGCTACAGTCCATGGGGTTGCAAAGAGTCGGACACGACTGAGCGACTTCACTTCATTTTTATATAGGGTTGTGCTTATGCATTTTTATGAGGAAAGAGTCTACAGTTTTCTTTAGATTCTCAGGGAGGCCCTTGACCCTCAATGGTTAAGATTCTTGATCTCTTTTCACATCTCTGAGCCTGGGCTTCCCGAGACAGGCCCTGTAGGAGCCCTCCAGCTGAAGGATGCCCTCCCATTGTGTGTTCAGATTTTAACATCCTTCCCTCTCCTCTACCCCAAATTGTGATGGGAAGCAGGACACTACCTGGCTGGAAAGTGCCGTAACTATCTGCTCCCTCAGTAGAAGTCTCCTTCCTCCTCACAAGGGTATATTTGAATGCAAGCGAGGGTGTATGAGGAGCTAAATGCCCTAATTTATTTCAGAGAGGAAATTTGCCCCAAAGAAATTATTTCCAACATTCCTCACACTCAGTTGAATCAATGCTCAGCTAAACAGTGAGATGTCCTTTGGAAGAACAATGAAAAATAAGTTTGAATTATGTAGTATTTGTGACCTGATGAGCCTGTGAGCCCCAGGGCAGACTTTCTGGGAGCCAGTCTTGGCTCTACTGCATCCCAGCAGTACAGTCTTGGAAGATTACTTTGCCTCCTTGGGCCTCAGTTTCCTTACCTGTAAAATGGGGGTGATAATAATAGCACTGATTTTGTAGGGTTGTTTGCGAAGGTTTAACGAGTTTATAGTTTCTAAATCCTCAGAACAGTATTCAACATGCAATAAAGAGCCCATAGATGGCTATTGTTCTTATCTTCACCATCAGTTTGAGCACTGATGCCTCCCGATGTTCTCAATAGTCAAATTTATCAGCTTAGAGTCAGTTGATCGCTTGTGTAGACCCAAATTTTGCATCTATTTTGCTTTCAATTGCTGTGTTAGAGTTTCATTAAATGGTCCATAGGTTTGATGAATCATTTCAGGAAGCATTTATGGCAGGGAGTGGATGGGCTTGCTTCTTCGGGAAACCCAGCTTCAGTCCTGAAACTGAGGATATAGTATTTCTGTGCGTGTGTGCTCAGTTATGGCAGATCTTTGTGGCCCTATGAACTGTAGCCTGCCAGGCTCCTCTGTCCATGGAATTTTCCAGACAAGAAACACTGTAGTGGGTTGCCATTTCCTTCTCCAGGGGATCATCCTAACCCAGGGATTGAACCTCTGTCTCTTGTGTCTCCTGCATTGGCAGAGGGAGTCTTTACCACTTGCACCACCTGGGAAGCCCTACAGCATTTCTGCCTGCCTGCAAAAATCCAGATCACATGATGGTGAAAAACAGTAATGATCCCAGTGACCACTTCCTGAGGGCCTTCTATTTTGTAAGGACTCTACAGATATTATTACACTTATTTTTCATCATAATTCTATAAGATCAGCCTGATATACCATTTCACAGATGACAAAATTGAAACTCAGAAAGGTTAATTGCTTTTCTCAAGGTCACACAGTGGAAGGATACACACATGGACTGACTTCAAAGCCCACACTCTCCCTTCTAGATTTGGCTTCCTCCTGTTTTCACAATTACTAATTGAGATGAGAATCATTTCATGATGCCTCCCAATGCTCTTTTATTAGCAATGCAGCTTGTTTCAAGGGGGTCTGTCTGGGAAAAGGTCCAGCAGATGTGACCCATCGATTTCTTTGTCCAGGTACCTCTCAAATTCAGTATGTGTAAGGCTAGCCTTACTTCCCCACACTCCTTGTTCTATGCCTGTCCTTCCCAATTCCTCCACCTTCTGTAGCCTCGGTCCTACTGACTAGCTCACTCTCTTCCTTATCCCACTGGCAGGAAAGCAAGGAACCTCTCAGCTCCTTCGCCCCCAGCCTCCACTTCTGATCAGTCACCAAACCCTATTGCTTCAATCCTTAAAATGCTTCTCCAGTCTCATCACTTTTTCTTAATTTGGGCCTTGTCATTTTGTGGCCTGATTATTTCAACACTTTCCCAAGCCCTGAGTTTCTCCCTCTTATGATCCATTTCCATGTAGTCCACAACATTTCTAAAGCCAAACGTGATCTTTTTCATTCCTCTCAGTCTCTCCAGTTGCCCACAGGATAAAGTCCAAACCCCTTATTGTGGCTTCCAGGGCCACAGGTGAGAATTTATGGGGTATCCACCCAGTCCATGAGTCACAGGTCCCCTTTCTCTGGGAATCCTTCCTTCTCCCATCCAGGGCTGGGCTCAGTTCAGTTGAGTTCAGTCGCTCAGTCGTGTCCGACTCTTTGCGACCCCATGAATGGCAGCACGCCAGGCCTCCCTGTCCAGCACCAACTCCTGGAGTTCACTCAGACTCACATCCATCGAGTCGGTGATGCCATCCAGCCATCTCATCCTCGGTTGTCCCTTTTTCCTCCTGCCCCCAATCCCTCCCAGCATCAAAGTCTTTTCCAATGAGTCAACTCTACGCATGAGGTGGCCGAAGTATTGGAGCTTCAGCTTTAGCATGATTCCTTCCAAAGAAATCCCAGGGCTGATCTCCTTCAGAATGGACTGGTTGGATCTCCTTGCAGTCCAAGGGACCCTCGAGTGTTCTCCAACACCACAGTTCAAAACATCAATTCTTCGGCGCTCAGCCTTCTTCACAGTCCAACTCTCACATCCATACATGACCACTGGAAAAACCATAGCCTTGACTAGACGGACCTTAGTCAGCAAAGTAATGTCTCTGCTTTTGAATATGCTATCTAGGTTGGTCATAACTTTTCTTCCAAGGAGTAAGCGTCTTTTAATTTCATGGCTGCAATCACCATCTGCAGTGATTTTGGAGCCCCCAAAAATAAAGTCTGACACTGTTTCCACTGTTTCTCCATCTATTTCCCATGGAGTGATGAGACCGGATTCCATGATCTTAGTTTTCTGAATGTTGAGCTTTAAGCCAGCTTTTTCACCCTCCTCTTTCACTTTAATCAAGAGGCTCTTTAGTTTCTCTTCACTTTCTGCCATAAGGGTGGTGTCATCTGCATATCTGAGGTTATTGATATTTCTCCTGGCAATCTTGACTCCAGCTTGTGTTTCTTCCAGTCCAGCGTTTCTCATGATGTACTCTGCATAGAAGTTAAATAAGCAGGGTGACAGTATACAGCCTTGACGTCCTCCTTTTCCTGTTTGGAACCAGTCTGTCCAGGCACCACATTCACAAAAATATGACCTCGGCCTTTAGCAATAGTTGATTGAACTAGGGGCAGTCCCATGATGGGAGCTGTGCCAACCAGAAATGTCACATCAAGAACTGGCACTGGGACCGCAGAGTTGTTTTCTCTGGGTGTCTGCATCTGTTCCATGCAAACGCTAGTGCTATGCACAGGACAGGTGTCACAGAGACTGGATTGACCAGAATTCCTGTCTGAAAAGAGAAAGAAGGAAACACTCCTGTCTGCAGAGAGAAGAGTTAAAAATTGAAGCGTGAACACTGCCTGGGCTCACCATGACCTACCTCCAAGTTTCAGTCTTCTTGACTCTGTGATGTGGTCTTGTCTTTGGGTTCTGAGAAATCTCCTATTTCTTAAGCAATTCCATCTTTTCAACCTTAGTCAGCTTCGGTGGGTTTTTACATAGCATCCATACAGGCATGCTAAGTCACTTCACTCGTGTCTGACTCTTAGCAACCCTATGGACTGTAGCCTGCCAGGCTCCTCATGGGGAATCTCCAGGCAGGAATACTGGAGTGGGGTTGCCATGCCCTCCTCCAGGGATCTTCCCAACTCAGGGATCGAACCTGTGTCTCCTGTGGCTCTTACATTACAGGTGGATCCTTTACTGCTGAGCCACTGGGAAATCCCACGTACCATCAAGGCCCAGGCGAATTTGACCCCTACTTTTCTACCTTGGTCTTCCCTGGTGGCTCAGAGGTTAAAAGCATCTGCCTGCAATGCGGGAGACCTGGGTTCGATCCCTGGGTCAGGAAGATCCCCTGGAGAAGGAAATGGCAACCCATTCCAGTATTCTTGCCTGGAGAATCCCATGGACGGAGGAGCCTGCTGGGCTACAGTTCACAGGGTCACAAAGAGTCGGACATGACTGAGCGACCTCACTTTCACTTTTCCTCCTTACATTTCTTACTAACTCTTCCACCTTTCCTCTGTTCTTCCTGTGCACTCACCTTTCACGTCAGCCGTGAAACCATCCTTACCATCTTCCCTACCATCTCCTCCACTCTCATCACTCCAGGCCTTCAGTTCAGTTCCGTTCAGTCACTCAGTCACGTCCAACTCTTTGCGACCCCATGAATCGCAGCACGCCAGGCCTCCCTGGCGTTCACTTAAACTCACGGGAGTTCACTTAAACTCACGTCCATCGAGTCAGTGATGCCATCCAGCCATCTCATCCTCTGTCATCCCCTTCTCCTCCTGCCCCCAATCCCTCCCAGCATCAGGGTCTTTGCCAGTGAGTCAACTCTTTGCATGAGGTGGCCAAAGTACTGGAGTTTCAGCTTCAGCATCAGTCCTTCCAATGAACACCCAGGACTGATTTCCTTTAGATTGGACTGGTTGGAGCTCCTTGCAGTCCAAGGGACTCTCAAGAGTCATCTCCAACACCACAGTTCAAAAGCATCAGTTCTTCGGCACTCAGCTTTCTTCATAGTCCAACTCTCACATCCATACAGGACCACTAGAAAAACCATAGCCTTGACTAGACAGATCTTTGTGGACAAAGTAATGTCTGCTTTTGAATATGCTATCTAGGTTGGTCATAACTTTTCTTCCAAGGAGTAAGCATCTTTTAATTTCATGGCTGCAATCACCTTCTGCAGTGATTTTGGAGCCCCCCAAAAAATAAAGTTTGACACTGTTTCCACTGTTTCCACATCTACTTCCCATGAAGTGATAAGACCAGATGCCATGATCTTAGTTTTCTGAATGTTGAGCTTTAAGCCAACTCTCTCACTCTCCACTTTCACTTTCATCAAGAGACTTGTTAGTTCTTCTTCACTTTCTGCCATAAGGGTGGTGTCATCTGCATATCTGAGGTTATTGATATTTCTCCTGGCAATCTTGATTCCAGCTTGTGCTTCTTCCAGCCCAGCATTTCTCATGATGTACTCTGCATAAAAATTAAATAAGCAGGGTGACAATATACAGCCTTGATATATTCCTTTTCCTATTTGGAACCAATCTGTTGTTCCGTGTCCAGTTCTAACTGTTGCTTCCTGACCTGCATATAGGTTTCTCAAGAGGCAGGTCAGGTGGTCTTGTATTCCCATCTCTTTCAGAATTTTCCACAGTTTATTGTGATCCACACAGGCAAAGGCTTTGGCATAGTCAATAAAGCAGAAATAGATGTTTTTCTGGAAGTCTCTTGCTTTTTCCATGATCCAGAGGATGTTGGCAATTTGATCTCCGGTTCCTCTGCCTTTTCTAAAACCAGCTTGAACATCTGGAAGTTCACAGTTCACGTATTGCTGAAGCCTGCCTTGGAGAATTTTGAGCATTCCTTTACTAGCATGTGAGATGAGTGCAATTGTGCGGTAGTTTGAGCATTCTTTGGCATTGCCTTTCTTTGGGATTGGAATGAAAACTGAGCTTTTCCAGTCCTGTGGCCACTGCTGAGTTTTCCAGATTTGCTGGCATGTTGGTCATTCTGTTCTTTCTGCCCTGAATCCTCTTCCCTCCCTTGTGGTTCGGTGAGACCCTATCCCTTTAAGGCACTATTCATGTACCACTTCCCTTCTGAAGTTTTACATTAGTCCCTCCTTTGTAGCCTCAGAACTTCCTTTCTGTACTGTTGTAGAACTTACCCTCTTGACTCTGTGTTTGTTTATGTGCCATCTCAATAGATACTGAAGAGGCATTTGACAAAATTCAATAACCTTTCATGAAAACTCTCAGCAAACTAGGACTATGAGGAAATTGCCTAAAAATAATAAAGAAAATGTAGCACTGCCAAAGAATTGATGCGTTTGAACTGCGGTGTTGGAGAAGACTCTTGAGAGTCCCTTGGACTGCAAGGAGATCCAACCAGTCCATCCTAAAGGAGATCAGTCCTGTGTGTTCACTGGAAGTACTAATGTTGAAGCTGAAACTCCAAAACTTTGGCCACCTAATGCGAAGAGCTGACTCATTTGAAAAGACCCTGATGCTGGGAAAGATCGAAGGCAGGAGGAGAAGGGGACAACAGAGGATGAGATGGTTGGATGGCATCACTGACTCAATGGACATGGGTTTGGGTGAACTCCAGAAGTTGGTGATGGACAGGGAGGCCTGGCGTGCTGTGATTCATGGGGTCGCAAAGAGTTGGACACGACTGAGTGACTGAACTGAACTGATAGAATTTGCATTTCTAACAAGTTACCAGGTGATGCTAACACTGTTGGTCCAGGGACTATACTTTGGCCACTGATTCAGAGCCATGGTTTTCAACCTAGGTTGTCCATTAGAACTTTTTAAACGCCCAATTCCTGAGTTGCACCCTGTGGAAATAAATGAAAAACACCCAAAGCAAATCAAAAACTATTTATTCACAGTTTGCTCTAGCAAGAGAAACAGCCACCATCACCAGCATTTGGTAGACTCAGAGGCAGGCAGAAGAGTAGGAAAGCTTTAGGGTGGGAAAAAAGGAAGGCTCCAGGGGTGCCCTGATTGTGGTTGCTGGCATGGGGAAACTGAAGTGGGAGAATGAGAAGAAGGGTTTCCTATATAGTTGGTTAGGGGTGTATATTTGACTTTTTTTGATTCTTCCTAAGTTGGAAGCAGGAGCCAAAATTAGGGAAGCTGGCAGAGGTAGATTAAGTACTGTGTGTTTGGTTCCAGTTGCTAAAGAGGTTGTAGTTTGGTTTCCTGGGCTGGTTGCTGCAGACGGTGGCTCAGAGTTCTGTTGTCATATGTGGTTTGGCTATTGTCGGTTTGTGTATTCAAGTCTCTCAATCCAGACCAAATAAGTCAGAGTTGGCAGATTCAGGGGTTTGGGCTTAAATATTTTAAAAATAAACTCTCCAAATGATTCCCACGAGAGCCAAGGTTAAGAACCCCATTTTGAGACAGCCTGAGTTCTCTTCTGGGGGAGGTGGAGAACCAGGAGGTACAAGGGACGCGTTCTTCCTCTGCTCTCTGCCCCCAGGAACAAATGGCCTGGGTGAGGTGACCCGCTCTCCATCAAGCTGGTTAGCAATCAGCTATCAGCTTATATCTTGAGGCACCTTTAGAGTAGGGGTCCCTAACCCCAGTGCAGAAACTTACCGAAAACATGACAGTGGGCAGGATTTCCTTTGTTTTTGCATCTCTTATAGATAGGCGTTTATTGAAATTAGCATAAAAATCCAAATTCACCAGGACTACAAAGCATTAGTTGCTCAGTCATGTCCCACTTTTTGTAAGCCCATGGACTGTAGCCCATCCATCCATGGAATTCTCCAGGCAATACTGGGGTGTGTAGCCATTTCCTTCTCCAGTGGATCTTCTTGACCCAGGGATCAAACTGGGGTCTCCCACCATGCAGACAGATTCTTTACTATCTGAGCCACCAGGGAAGCTACAGGACCTACAAAGTCCCTGCCAATTCTCTGGTCCAGCTTCTGTCCTGTCTCTCCCAGTCTCCACACTCCCTCTTTACCATGCCCAGCTCAGCCTGGTCCTTAGGCAGGGCCTGTGGTCTTCTCCATCCACCGTGCTCTCCCCTCAGATCTTCCCTTGATTTGCACAGTATCATTCAGGATTTAGAAGAAACTCACATCTCGGGGACGCCTTCCCAAGCCTCCTTGCTGGGGCACTTCTCTCCTCTTCCAGTCCCTTTTTTTGTCCTATTGGTCGATTTTATTTTCCTTATAGAATTTACCTATCTGAAATTTGTCCGTTTATATATTTTTTGGCCCTCTCCCCCAGCAGCAGTATAAGCTTTCTGAAGGTAGAGATTTTTGTCTGTTAGCAAGACACAGCTGTATTCTTAGTGCTCGAAATATAATAGATGCTAATAATCAATCTTTATTGAGTGAATGAAGGGGGTCAGGACTTGGCTCTCAATTTATCCCTCTGTCATTTACTAACTATGACTTTGGGTCTGTCACTTCAGCCTCTCAATTTTCTCATCTGTAAGTGGGAAAAAAAAATGATACCTTCCTAGACGATCTTCCAGTGCTGCTGCCATGGTCTAATCATATTTTGGCGGATTTAGGCTAAAAGTGCTCTTGCATTCATCACATCTGCATTTCAATAGGGCCTTCAACCAATATAATGGCTTAAATGTCCAAGAGTAAGTCTAGTGAAAGTGGGGATATTTTGAGGAGATCGGGCACTTCCAGGGTCCTCAAATTCTGCCACCTAAGCACCCATCATCTCTGACTACACCCAGAGCCAGCCAATGGGCTACCTTCCAACACAGTCTGTATCACTCATGATGGGGGTGCTGCAATTCTTGGGGTCTTAGAGTAAAATATGCATCGGTTGGTTCCAGGGTGGAGGTGGCAGTCAAGGAGCTGATGCCCTCCCATCTCCTTTCAAGAGGACCTGCAGGAAGCAGAGGTAACCGACAACTTCCAGCTGTATGCCTCTGTCTCCACCATGGCCTTCACACCAAGACCGTGTTTCCTGGAGCTACTTCCAGCTAATGCATGAGCACCGTAGAGATTTTGGAGGTGGACATTCCTGCCCAACGTGGGATCTTCCAATGGGCACCCTTTGCTTGGAGGCTCTGCACTGTCCAGCTAAGACTTTCTCGAGCTGCACCACAGTCAGAAGTGATTCCTCCCTGGGGCTCCTCCTCCCCACTCTCCTTGCACAGGTGTCAGACCTGCAATGTGAACCAAAGCCTCCCCCTGCCTACTCCTGATTCCTCCACTTTATCCTTTGCAGTATTTCCCTCAATCTCTCTCTGGCATTTCTAATCCCATTTTGGTGTCTGTGTCTCAGAAGACCTGAACTAACATGGAAGAGTTGGAGACAACTCTCTTTTTCCCCTGTAGCCATAACCACCTCGTTTTGATCTAAGCCCAGTAACAACTTGCTAGGTATAAAATTTTAATAAGCATCATCGATTAGGAAACACTCTGTCTCCTCCTCCTTTAATGGAGTCTGGAGCAAGCTTATCTGATGGAGTAGACATCGCTTTCCTAGCACAGGGCTGAGGCATCCCAAGGGCCCTGGTAGAGAAGAATTGTGGAAATCACAGAAATGCATACTTTGGGAAGTCCTCTCTTTTCTAGAATCCCCAGTGGACATGTGCTTCATTGACCTCAAGTCCAGCTCATCCTATAAAGAAAGAAGAGCTGGGAAAAGAGGTTTGGAAATTAGGACAAACTTGCCAAGTAGAACTAATCAATGATAAGATGCAAAGAAAGTCAGGGAGGAGGAAGAAGCAATGCACTTAGGGAGATGTGCCTGGTGGACAAGATCCAGGAGCAATTCCCACTCATCATGTAAAAGCCTTCGGTAAGCCCCTAGTGCAGAAAGTACTGCTTGGAGAGCTTGATCAGGATAAATGAGAGACAGGACCACAGGACTTTAGAGCACGGATGCTGAGGGAACATCTTCTAGCCCAGTGCATTTCAAGCAAGTCCCCGGGCATTACCTCTGATATTTTCTGGAAGGGGACATGGGGGTACCTAAGGATGAGTCTTGTCTTCTCACTGCAGTCAAAACACTTGAACCATGAGGGTTCTGCCTCTCAAAACCAAGCCTGGAAACCACTAAGGGCATCTCACTCTTTCCTGTTATGTACAGAATAACGGAAGCCCAGAGAGGCTCAAGGTCGCACAGCAAATTAACAGCGAAGGTGGTAAGATTTGAACTTTGGACCTTTGACCTTAGTTCTTCTTGCTCTCTTTCTGTTTCATAATGCCACTCCTCTGAGGAATTTATAATTCATATGTCAGCTTGGACGTAGTCCATCAAACTGAATTGACACATTAACCACATCGAGCAGATGTTCAGGCTGCATTGGGCAGATATGTCAATTTTCTGTTCAGAGAAGATGAGTCCAAAGGGATTTCCCTGCTTTTCCCTCAAGGTGTCATTTATACATGTGTTACTTGGATTTATTCATGGATATTTAAATCCACCATTTGACCAACGTTCTACTACAGAGACAATGTAGAGAGGTGGCAACAGACAGGCCTGAGAGCTGAGCAAGTCTAGGGTTGAGCCCTGACTCCTACACCAGGACCCCAGAGAAGCTGTGCCACATATTGGAGCCTCAGGTCTTCATCTGTAAACTACGGAAAGCACTTACTCCCCAGGGTGCTCTGAGGATTAGAAATGATGCAAGCGAAGCAGGGGATCCCTGGTCACTCAAACGGTAACGAATCTGCCTGCAGTGCAGGAGACCTGGGTTTGATCCCTGGGTCAGGAACATCCCCTGGAGAAGGGAATGGCAACCCACTCCAGTATTCTTGCCTGGGAAATTCCGTGCATAGAGGACCCTGGTGGGCTACAGTTCATGGGGTCGCAAAGAGTTGGACATGACTGAGCAACTGACAAGTGAAGCACCTATCCCTGCCTGGCACATAGTAGGTGCTCTGTAACTGGTGGAGGGTGTAATAGGAAGATTAGACACAGCCCTGAAGACCCTTGCAGAATCCCAATGTTGTGGGGAAAACAAGGCCGGGGGAATGAAGGAATGATGAAGTGCTCATTATCTCTGCTGATGGTACAGGATTCAGAGGTGGGAGAGGAGGAGAATTACTTCCCAGAGATGATTTAGAGGAGAAGGGATGTGCCTTGACGCTTAAGGGTTGGGGAGGTGGAAGGTATATGAGAAGAGCCTAACAACATGAGCAAAGCGCAGAGGAAGGAATCAGAGTCAGGGCCGTGGGGCTCCTGGGAGTGGACTTGGCGAGCAGCAGCTGAATCACCGGAGGGCCAGGAGAAGCTCTGGAAACCCATGTCACCAGGTAGATTCTTACTGCTCCAACGGGAAGGAGAACTCTGTGATGTTTCACTCAGTGAGTTCTGGAAAGGATTATAAGTCCTTACTGTGAATTCTGCTTTGGTTTAGGAGCTGAAGAAGGCATTAACCCTTGGTTTTCTCCTTTTCAGGTCTCTGAGCCCTTATCCCAGTTTTCCAGAGGTGAGGAAACAGAACCAAATGACCAAATGCCTTCCCCAAAGTCACCCAGCTGGGAAGTGGCAGAGTTGGAGCTGGAGCCCAGACCTTCTGCCTCCCCAGGTCCACGGCCCCCTCCAGTTTTTCACAATTCTTTGGTTTCTCCGTGGTGTCAAACACAGGACTGGGCAGCTAGATAAATACTTGGGGAGAAAGCGATAAACCTTGACTTCAAGTTCAAATAAACTGCAAGCCTTACAGCAGTGCTCTTCAAGTCTTAAATGCACATTGGAATCATCCAGGGAGCTTTAAAAAAGAGAAATGCTGACACATCCCCATCCCCCACCACCAAGGCTCTGAGGCCCCGCTCACAGCCGAACCTCAAGGGAGGGGCCTGGGCATCAGCGTGTTTTAAGACCCTCAGGTGCTTCTGGTGGGCAGCCAGGACCGTGAGTCACTGAGCTGCTCTGTTTAACATGCCTGGGCCAACCTACGCTGGCGTTTCTCAGAAGAGCTCTTGAATGACATGCCATCTGTGTGCTCCTCAGGCCCTTCTGTGCTCGCCTTATCCTCAGGCAAGGATCTCCCTCCCTCTCTGGTTTTCTGCTGCGTTGCCTCTAGATTGGGTCTTCATACTTGCGGTGGTGACTAATTAATCCTCCTGAAACAATCAAAGAGGACCTCCTCGTGGGTGAGCCATCTGGAGATGCCTTGGGTTGACTTGGACTTCGGGGAGGCTTAGGGGACAAAAGTGGGGGATGACTCATCTGTGAGATGAAACACAAAAATTGTACTTATTCAAGGAAGGTTGTGGTGCTTGGGGCGGCAACTTTTCCTCCTGGTTCTCAGTGGTTCCAGATGGTCCATTTCCCCCTTCCACATCCCAGAGTCCACACTCATCACCATATACAGGGACAGTGTGCGATCCCTGCTCACATCCCCTTGCCTGGGTCAGGGTGCTCACCCCTCAGCTGCCACATGTGGTGGCCACAGATGGCTCCTTAGCTGCCAACCTCTCTGAAGTGGTCTTGGCCATTAGGTACCGCCCGCCCCCATCCAGGAAACCACCCCCATAGCCCATGACTGCCTGACAGGGAGTACGGATGCAAACCCCTTGCCTCAAATTGGGTGTGGTTTATGGTCCTCAAAATCATAGCTTGCGTAGACGTGAGCCACAGCCTTGAACAGTATTTTCCCTTCTCTACTCTCAGCTTCCCCTAATCGCTTACAAGACTCCCCTCAGGCCACTGACTTCGAGATCCATTCTCAGAATCCCTTCCAGGAAACTGTCCAGAGACAAGAAGTTCTCTAGGTGATGTGAAGAGCTGCAAAGATGTTTAAGTTGTAGTTGCTTAGTCACTAACTTCTGTCCAGTTCTTTTGCCACCCCCATGGACTGTAGCCCATCAGGCTCCTCTGTCCATGGGATTTCCCAGGCAAGAATACTTGAGTGGGTTGCCACTCCTGTCTCCAAGGCATCTTCCCGACCCAGGGATCAAACCCGGATCTCCTGCACTGCAGGCAGATTCTTTACCACTGAGCCACCTGGGAAGCCCAAAAGATATTTAAAACCCAATTCTTATTTATAAAATGCTTTTTGGCCCATTACAGAGGCAACATATTAACATGCAAAAAGTTAAAGAAGTTAACAACAATGAAGTTACTTTGGGACATGTCACAAGGAACTAGACCATATTCAAACAAATTTTAGAGGTAGAATGGCTCAAAGGAGGATGGCAGAGACCCATGAGGAGCATGCAGGAGGAGGAAATAGGATGGACAAAAATATGAAAAATTAAAAAGGTGCAGGAGGCACCACTGCAGTGCAGGCTCCTGAACCTCGGCGTGCAGCAGAATCGCCAGCGGGGACTGGGGAAGCGTGGAGAACCTGCCCCACGCAGTTTCTGACTCCATAGATGTATGCTAGGGTGGAAGAATTTGCCATTCTAACCGTGCTGGTTCTGCTGGCCTGGGACCACACTTTGCAAACCACTGCTATCATGAGACGGGCTTCCTAGGTGGCGCTAGTGGGAAAGAATTCCGCCTACCAGTGCAGGAGACGGAAGAGATGCTGGTTCAATCCCTGGGTCAGGAAGATCCTCCCGGAGGAGGGCATGGAAACCCACTCCAGTGTTCTTGCCTGGAGAATCCCAGGGACAGAAGCGCCTAGCAGGCTACAGTCCATAGGGTTACAGAGTTGGACATGACTGAAGTGACTTAGCACAAACACGCACGCTATCATGAGATAAAGTTTGAGATACCAAGAATTTTCTTTTTCCTATGCATTATTCCAGGGTGCCCCCTGCTACCACTCAGGTAGCAGATTTCAGGGGAGAAAGGGTAGAACCTTAAAGAACAGATTGTCAAGTTCCTGGCTTCTGACCTTTCAGAAGACTTTCCTAAATAGCAGGCAGAGAAGTAATGACCTTAAAACCTGTGACTCCCTAACGAAGAACCAGGGCTCAGAGAGAAAAGGCTCTTGTGGGTTTTAAAAGCCTGGCTCTGAATATCAAGAGCTAAAGTAGCCAAGACTGAGATCATAGAGTTTATACTATGAATCCAGGATCAGCAAACAGGGCCTGTCGCACGTTTTTGTGAATAAAGCTTTATTCATGCACAGCCACACCCTTTCCTCCACATACTGAACAGGTGTTTTCCTGCTGCAGTGGCAGAGTTGAGTTGTCTCCACAGAGACAGAATGTTCCACAGAGCCAACAACATTTAATAAATGAAAAAGTTTGCCAGCCTCTGCCATCTACCACAGAGTAAGGAAAATGGGGGAAGAGGAGTTTGATGATGGGGGAGGAGTTTTCCCATCTCTGAGAAAGAAGACAAATCCGTTATCAGCTGGAGGGAAAGCAAGAAATCATTCAGGTTATGATGAATTTCTCTCTGAGCCCCTAAATGAGGATACAAGCAAAGTTCAGTTCAGTTATAGGAAAAAAATCTTCCATTTTTGCATTTCTGAATGATCTATAAAATTCCTATCAGCATAGGAGTAATTTAGCAGGATCAGAATAGGAAGAGAGGGAGAAAGTGAGACAAAGGTACACGTGGGTCAAACTATACAGCGCCCGTACACTTGGAGGATGAGGACTGGGTGTCCAGCCCTGGCGCAGAGCAGGGTCGCTGGCTGTGAAGAGCTGTAGACCCACCGTTGTTTCAAGGCTGTGCTCCCCCCACTCCCCCAAGGCCACACCTCGGGCTGCTTTTAGGCAGTTCACCTCAACCCAGACTCACATCACCTCTGCGGGGGTGGCGGGGGGGGGGGTACTTCCTGTCCCATCTTAAGAGCAGAGGCACCGGAAGCTCTGAAAGTCTCTGGACCTTGTCTTGGGATCAGAACCCAGGTTTCTATTTCCCTCTTCAGGGCTCACCCAGTTCTGCCCAAGGAAGGGAGGGGCTGGCCCATACCTCGGGAAGGCGACTGCCAGAACTTCCTCCTGAGCTGGGTACCTGGGTGTGAGAGAGGATAGAGCACGCAAGGAGGCTGTGGAAGATGGTTCTATTTATAGTACAGGGAATGCATTCACTCATTCAGCCACTCACTTACTCACTCACTCACTCATTCATTCACTCATTCATTTTCTTGTTTCAGAGGGCCTGTCCCTCTTGACTTCTAAAGAGAATGCATTTTGACCTTTGACCTTAAAAAAAAAATCCTGAAGAGCTGTTGATCATCCTTCATAGCTAGCCAATCACACTGGTTTTGTAAAGCAGTTCAGCAGGTGAAAAAAAGGGGATGGGGGAGGCATAAGGCTCTACAGTCAGGTAACTTAGGTTACCTGCTGCTAAGTAACTTCAGTCGTGTCCGACTCTGTGTGACCCCATAGACGGCAGCCCGCCAGGCTCCGCTGTCCCTGGGATTCTCCAGGCAAGAACACTGGAGTGGGTTGCCATTTCCTTCTCCAATGCATGAAAGTGAAAAGTGAAAGTGAGGTCGCTCAGTCATGTCTGACTCTTAGCGACCCCATGGACTGCAGCCTACCAGGCTCCTCCACCTCAGCTACCCAGTCTGAAAGTCAGGTTAATAAGACCTGCCTTCAAGCCCACTGGGTAACAGCATTATGTGAAGAGACAGGATTTTCTGCTGAGTGACTAGGTGCGAACTCCAGGTTGCTGAGTGCTGAGCTGGCTGAGACGGGGGCTCCCCCTCCTCTAGGAGTAGGGCTGTGCTCACCCCCCTGAGGGGTTCCTGGCCGCTGTTAGCATCAGTGTGCACTTCCAAGAAGCCTTTCTCTGCCATCCAGGCCACTCTCAGGATTACAGAAGCCTGCATTGTCATATGCTCATCAGGTGCTATTCTGTCCTCACTCAGAGTCCCTAAAAAAAAAAAAAAAAAGGAAAGCACAGGGGCTGGGGTCCCTCTCCTGGAGCACAACCTGTGTATTGTTCAGCCAAGCTCAGATAGTGCCAAGACAGGTGGGCCCCTTGGGCCACCCCTTTTTTTCCAGCAATAATTAAAATATTTAAAGTAATACATTTACAGCCCAAATAGTTCTACATTGTACATTTCAGGTTTAACCAACTTCATAAAAATACTTGAGAACAGCTGTATCCACAGATTTAGACTACTAAATTATTTCTTTGCCCATTCTTCTCTCCCTTTTCTTTCCTGAATAATCTCTTTCAGATATAGTTCAAGGGAGAATGTATCCTCCTCATATTCTGCCCACCGCTCTTTAGGCAGGATCTGCTGCCTCATGCCCAGGTCCAGTGCTCTCTTGATGAGAAACACTCTGTAGTTACAAAGGTTCTCAGGAAGCCTTCTTATGGCTTCTTTTACATCGTCATCCTCATATATTGCATCATCTCACATTAAGCCCAGTTTATTGGACCTGTGCTGCACCAGGGGTTGGAATGAATTCCAGCATCCACATGGCATGATTAAAGAACATGTTCTATAGGCGAAAGGGAAATTTGCAGAGGCCAGTGCAGAACCAGAGAAGAGAAGGAATCTTCTCTAGTCCAGTGCAGAACCATAGAAGAGGAATCTCCCTGCATTCTCTTTTCAGCCACAGAGAATTGTGCTCAGGGCTCAGATTCTGCTGACTGGCAGTTTGGTCTATGTTCCATGACCAGACCCTCCCCCATGGGCCTCCCTTTGTCTAGGGTAATTGTAGGACAGCCCTTTTGACATGGAGACTATCTAGGCAGCTTGGACCAGTGGTCTGGATCAAGGGCAGTGGAAGAGGGCGGAGTAGGCAGGATGCAAAGAATGTTTCCTGGCCTGAGAAGCCACAGCAGCTCCAGGCCAGCCCCTCCCCTTCCTCTAGACCAGCCCTTCCCCTTCCTCCAGGCCAGCCCCTCCCCTTCCTCCAGACTCAGGGAGCCTAGGAAGAGGAGGGAGACTCTTCATCTGGTCACGCTGCACAAAAACCACCCACAGGAAGTCTTGAACACTTGGGCCTGGACCCCAGGCTGTCTTCCCAAGCCAGGCTGACAGTGCTTGCAAGCAAGCTCAGGGCCCCTGGAAACACGATTCACAAAGCAGAGCTGGCTTTTAACAGAATCATGAGTTTCATTTGGGGATCAAATAGAATCTCCCTCCCTGGGAAGTGGATTGAATCAGAAAGGCTCTATTTTGACTCAGTGACAGAGAGGCAAGTCTGGATGAGACCAGATGACTAAAGGATGGCTCACAGAAGGGTTCTTATTTAATCCTATTCTTCCTACAAAGCAGAGGGTCCGTGCAGTCACTGGGCATTGATGCCACTGACAACGTTCCAGAAGGAGGGATGAATAATGCCAGCTAATGAGTCAGGCTGGCTGCAGGCACTGTAGTGAGCACCCACAAATCCTGGGGCGAGTTGAGGTAAACTGTTGTATCCACTTCAGAATAAAATGACTAAACAGTAAGATCCAAGCCTTGTTCTGAAAGGAACAATTTGTTTCAAAATAAACTTTCCCCAGGAAAGTAAAGAAACAATCAATCACATTTCCAGTAACACTTTCCACATAAAAACCTGTGTTCTCAGTGGAGGCTGGAGACATAGAATGGGCTGGTTGGGGAGGTGGTGGCATCTCCTGCCTGGGAAGCCAGGAGTGTTAGGCTGAATTCCTATTGGCCTGAGATGATTTAAGTGTTGTTCTGCCTAAAAGTAAGTAACGGAACCACCAAAGGGCAAGCCTGTGGGGCAAATGATGGTGTCTCTAGCTGAGTTTCTTGTTTGAGAAACCATTTGTTAAGCACCAATATCCTCCTGTTTAATCCGAGTAATAACTCCATGAGGTAGACATTAATATGATTGTCACCATTTTACAGGTTAAAAAATTGTGACAATGTCCTGCAAAAGGTGAATGGATCACCTATCACGAAGCCAGATGACGTAATAGTAAAAAGAAATGAGCTATCAAGCCACAAAAAGACATGGAAATTAAATGTGTTTTGCTAAGTGAAAGCCAGTCTGAACAGACTACATACATGCTGCATGATTCCAACTATAGGACATTCTGGAAAAGGCAAAACTCTGGAGATCATAACAAGTCAGGGGTTACGGAGGAGTGAAGGATGAATAGGTAGAGCTAATATATTCTGTCTGACGTTATACTGGTAAATATTCATCATTATGCATTTGTCAAAACTGATAGAATGTACAACACAAAGAATAAATTCCAATGTGAACTATGGATTTTGGTTGATTGAAAAAACAAAACAAGCAAGGGAAGGGATAAATTGGAAATTTGGGGTTAACAGGTATGCACTACTGTACATAAACAATAAGGACCTATTTGCAGCACAGGGAACTATTAATATCTTGTAATAACCTATAATGTGAAAGAATCTGAAAGAGAATATATAAATATAGCTAAGTCACTTTGCTGCATACCTAAAACATTTTAAATCAATTACAATAAAAAACAAAAACATATTGTACAATACCGGAAAATAGAAAATATTTTGTAATAGTTATAAATGGAATATAACATTTAAAAGTTGGTTACAATCACTGTACTGTATGCCTGAAACTTATAAATATTATATGCCGGCTACCCTTTGATAAAAAATAAATTAAAAACAAAACAAAACTGTGGTAGGTACGTGCCCACCATTCATGTTCCCTGCACCACGTCTCCACCATCCTTCATGCTGTGCCCAGCATGCAGTGCTCAGTAAGTGTTTGTCAGATGAACAACTGAATAAGTGCCTGCTAACAGGCCCAACTGTATTCAGTTAGCAGGTGGACATTTCTCTTATCCCTGGGAATGAATCAGGATTAGTTCGAATCAGTTGTGGCAACTTGGTTTCCTTGTGCAGTGATTGGCTTAGCAGTGGGTGTACAGCCCAGTCTGGTCAATAAGACAGAGCAGAACTGATGTTTAATGGGATATGTCAGAATGGCGGTACTAGTTATTAAACTAGTGAAATACTTCTGCACCAGCTAGTAAATACTGTTTCCCTGAGGAAAATTTCTCCTTGAGTAAAAAAGCAAAGGCTCATATCTTTTTTGCTCATATGCTTTCTTCCTGCTGTATCACTGTTGTTAGCACCATGGCAGGCATCTTGTAACCGTGAGGCAACAAGATGATGATAAGACAAACAGAACCTGAGTCCTTAATGATGCTGGTAAGCCACACTGCATCAAACCTGGAGCTGTCCTCCCTCTAGACGTGTTATTATGTGAAACAAATATCTTTCATAGAAGGTTTAAGTTGTTCCGTTATTGTTCTAAACAATATAGACTCAGGCTCAATGGGTTAAATAATAATCATGTTGATACTGAGTGCTAACTATGTGTCAAGTGCTATGCTAAGCTACTTGTGCCCATCATCTCCTTTGCTCTTCTCAGTAACTTTTGAGAGGTACTATTGTTATCCTCACTTTTCAGATAATGAAATTAAGGGTTGGGAGATTTTAAAACTTCCTGAAGCTCATGAAACCAGCAAACTAGAACTTGCACCCAGCTCTGGGCTGTACTAGAATACAAATTGTCTTGGTATTCATTTTGACTGCACACAAAGATCTTGTGGAAAGATTGTTGGGGACAGGAAGGATTCACCTTGGGAGGGCCACTTGGCCTTCAGATGGGTCCCTGGCATGTGGCGGCTCCATGGCCTGGTCCCATATCCCAAGTCTGGCCCCTAATGTGCAGGTTAAGAAATTCAATTGTCAGTTACCCCAGGCTGAGTGGGTGCCAGTTACCTGCCACACGAAAAACACGAGTAAGTGGGTGAAAAGAAGAGCTATCAAGCAGATCAGGTGCAGGTGAGCACTCGCTGGCACCTTCTCTTCCTTGAGGCTTGAAGATGCAAGCACATGGAAAATTAGATTACAACCAGGAAGCTGCCTGCTAGACATGGGCTCTGAGATGATAGGGAGCTAGTGATCCTCACTGCAGATGTTCCCAGGCTCTGCAGCCCCTGCAGACAGATGGGGAACTCGCTGTGTGGGCCAAGGCACCCACCTGCAGACACTTACATCACTGGGCTTGCTCGGATTTTGCACATTTTTCACTTGGATGTGTGAATGCCTTCAGGCAGCTCGCTCCTAGCTTCCCAGCTGAAACCAAGTCATTCTCCTTCAAGGTGATTCTGCCTAGTTTGTAGGCAGCCATTACAATCTTGCTTCATCATTAAACTTCCCGGAGGCAATCTTGTTTCTGACTCCTTGTTAGTCCGATACTCCAACTTAGGTCTATGTTTTGGTCCTACATGGAGTTTCATTCAAAAAAGCACTCTCTGACTATGATAGTAATTTAAAGAAATTCTGATCTTACTTGGGTGGCTCAGGAACACTCAAGGGAATAATCCATAGCAATCCTGGGTTGGGATGATCCCCTGGAGGAGGGCATGGCAACCCACTCCAGTATTCTTGCCTGGAAAATCCCCATGGACAGAGGAGCCTGGAAAGCTACAGTCCATGGGGTTGCAGAAGAGTCGGACATGATTTAGTGACTAAACAACAATAACAAATGTGTCTCTGAGCTCTTCTGTTCCCTGGCTCTCATGGTCCCACACTTCCTCCAGAGTCTCCAGCATCTGAAACAAGACTCAAGCACAGGTGGCTTTTTCCTTCTTTTTCTGCTTCTCACTTTGCAGCTCTTTGTTCTATAAATTGACTCAGCCACTCTGCTAAGACCTGTGCCCTCTCCTTCCAGCTTGTCCTCTCTCTCCTGGTTCTGCATCACAAATCTACCCCGTTAGGGGATGGGCAGGAACAGGTGTTAATAGGTTTGCATCCATCGAAATCTCCCCCAGCAGACACCAACCTGGACCCTGACAACAAGATGGTGCCCATGGCAGGGTTCTGGCCTCCACAGAGCTTCCAAGTTCTTGAAAGATACAGGTCGAGGCAACCTAGCCCAACTTGAGGGAGCTCTGACGGACAGGTGGATGTGTGGACAGAGAGAGGTTGGGTGCATGCTGAGGAACGTGTGGACCTATCACATGGATACTCATTGGCTGTGTTGCTGCACCACCATTGGGAACCAAGGCTGAGAATATGGAGTCAGTGGAGAGAAAAATCTCAAAGAGGAAAAGGGGCTACGTCTCGCCTTAAGATAATTTAAGTGCTTTAGTAGAAGGAAAGCAGCCTTGCCCTGGTCAGAGAGAGAGATGCAAGATTATGCATCCTCCTTCCTGTCACACCAACAAAGGAAAGGGCTCAGGGCAGCAGAGAGGCCACCACCTCTGGCCACAGGGAGAAACTGGAGAAGTTAGTTACCTGTGCCTCTCTGTCCTGCCAGGGTGGAATAGAGGAATGGAGAGATGTGGGCGCAGCCTAGAGGAAGGGTAGGTGCAAGCTCCCAGG
Organism: Capra hircus; assembly: GCF_001704415.2. Taxonomy (NCBI): domain Eukaryota; kingdom Metazoa; phylum Chordata; class Mammalia; order Artiodactyla; family Bovidae; genus Capra; species Capra hircus. The sequence goes on along the minus strand of NC_030821.1, from coordinate 18,714,543 downwards.
GGCTGACCTGTGAAGTGCAGTGATGTCCCAGGATTTGTTCTGCTTCATCCATTCTCACCTCCCAGCCTCCCAAGGTTTTCTCTATTACAAATAATGTGGCTATAAACATCCTTGGACATTAGCCTAGGGTGCTTTAGCTTCTATAGGGTAGATTCACAGGAATGAAATTGCTGTTTTTTTTTTTAATGGTAATGGATGTTGTCAGATTGCTTTCCAAAATGCCTGTAACCATTCGCCATTCCACAAACAATGCAAGAGAGTTCCTTTTGCTCTGCATGGTTCAGTCACCCAGTCGTGTCTGACTCTTGCCACCCCATGAACTGTAGCCTGCCAGCCTCCTCTGTCCATGGGGTTCTCCAGGGAAGAATACTGGAGTAGGTTGTGATTTCCTTCTCCAGTGGATCTTCCTGACCCAGGAATTGAACCTGGGTCTCCTGCATTTCAGGGAGATTCTTTACTGACTAAGCTACGAGGGAAGCCCAGTTTCTCTGCATCACTGCCATCAAAGGTGTTCCAGCTATTTTCATTTTTTCCAGTGTGGTGGATATAAAATTAATTTAATCTGCATATCCCTGGTGAGTTTTGGGCATCTTTTCAGATGTTTGTTGCTATTAAGATCTGCTTTCTCTGAGTTGTTATTTTTTTCCTTTCTTTCCTTTCCTTTATTTCTTTTCTCTTATTTTTTGGTACTTTCTTTTCAATTGTATATTACTTGTATATTATAAATATGCTTGTATATTATACATTAAATATTTATTACAAATGTAATCTTTATCATACATTTGTATATGCTATATATGTATATTTGCATAAGTACAAATAAATATTAATATTATAAATATTTTACTCTGAACATCTATGCCCTTCAGCTTGAGAAAATTATTTTCTGCTATTTGATGACTTCCCACTCTTATTTTCCATGTTCACTGTTTCTGGAACTCATGAATCAGCTTGAAGTCCTGCGGGCAGGCAGATGGGAAGGGAAGATGCGGGTGAAGTGGCAAGAGCAGAGACAAGGTGGAACCGCAAGCACGAGTTAAGCCCCACAGGGAGACAGAGTGACACCAGTGCCTGTTTTTGTCCCCTTGACCCTTTGCTGTGATGCGGGTGTCTGCCAAACATACACCTGGCCCCCAGGAGCTAGAGAGGCTCAAAGTGGAGCAGGAGCTGCTGATCAGATGAAAGTGAAAGTGAAGTCACTCAGTCGTGTCGACTCTGCGACCCCGTGGACTGTAGCCCACCAGGCTCTTCCATCTATGGGACTCTCCAGGCCTGAATACTGCAGTGGGTTGCCATTTCCTTCTCCAGGCGATCTTCCCGACCCACGGATCCAACCCAGGTCTCCCACATTGCAGGCAGACGCTTTAACTTCTGAGCCACCAGGGAAGCCCGCTCATCAGATGAGCGCACACATAATTTGAGCTACAAATTGGTGGCCACTTCACTTCCACCCTTCAAATCACTCCAGTCTCTCTTGTGGCCAACCCCAACCAAAATATACAGGGAAGGGAATTCTGGGAAATGTAGTTCAGCCAAGCCAAGCAGGTTAGTCACAAAGCCACCACAGCTTTCTTTGAAATCTTACTTAACATTCATATAGCACACATATAGCTATATGCCAGTTACTGTGCTAAACATTGAGTGTATATTAACTCATTTAATTGTTATAATGCTCCTTACAAGTAGCTATTGTTATAAATATTCCCATTTTGCAGAGGGAGAAACTGAAAATAGAAAGGCTAAGTAAGCTGCCTAAGGCAGACAGCAGGTAAGTGGGAGAGCTGGGCTATAAACCCAGGAAGTCTGACTCCAGGGTTTGCACACTATGCCACAGTGCAAAGGCAGCATTGTGCCCTGGCCAAGTAGATATTTAAAAGTGAAAATTGGTGAGCTGTAGAGCTTTATGTGGGGAGTTATTTGATTGGTTGTGCTTTTATTTTGGACTCTCCCACAAATTTGTTGAATTCTGTGTGTATGTACGCTAAGGAATGTGTGTTCCAGTAAATAGAGGGTCAAAATGAAATAGACTGCTCAAAGAATCTGCATTTTGTCCTCTCTTGATTCCTGTGCCCTCACCTCTCGAGTGCAGGCAATGCCAGCAGAAGGATGAGGTGGGCTCTCAGGAGGCAACTTCAAGGCCACTCCTGTCTCTCTGCAGGCTCCAGGCTCCCAGGACTGAGATCCCTGGGCTGGGGTAGCCCCAGAGATGCCTCTGCATCCTGAGCCTCTCTCTGCGAGGCAGGAACGTGAGCTAACAGAGCCCGCTTTGCCATGGGTGCTATTCCCCTGGCACGGAGGAGAAAGCATGGGGTGCCTCTATGTTTAGGCACAGCCTGGTCTTCAACAAGGAATCTGAATCCCACACAAAATGGCAAGCTACCTCCCCATGCCTTTTGCCTGGTGGCTCAGCAGTAAAAAGTCCTGAAATACAGGAGAGGAGGGTTTGATCACTGGGTTGGAAGATCCCCTGGAGGAGGAAATGGCAACCCACTCCAGTATTCTTGCCTGGGAAATCTTAAGGACAGAAGAGCATGGCGGGCTACAGTCCATGGGGTCATAGGAATTGAACACAACTTAGCGACTAAACCACCACCACCACCAAGTAGGTCATTAGAAGGGATGGGGGTAGCAACCTTGGTTTCCAACATTTTATAACCCTGGTCTCCTGCTCTGAAGCTCCTCACCCATGTGTACAGAACCCTGGTGCCCCCAAGGGCGAAGGCTGAGTGTGGGGTCACTTGGCCCCCTCAGCTCCGCTCAGGAGCCAGGGACCAGACCTCTCCCAGGGATCAAAACCTTCACTCCCGGGGCCTACCTGCAGCTGCTGTGGGCAGTGCAGGAGGTCACAGAGAAGCCTCCAGCCTGGCTTCCCCATGCTGATATCCAAGCCTGAATTCAGGGGTAGATGCTGGAGTGGATATTGGAACTGGTTGGCTGGACCCTTGTCTGCTCAGCAGCTGCACCCCACCTCCCCCGATCCCCTACAGTGGGTGTGAGAAGGCAGGTTAGCTCGTGACGCACTGATCCTCAAACGAGTGCACAGCAGAATCCCCTAGAGGGTTTAGGCCACCAGCCCCGCCCTTAGAGCATCCGAGGCCTGCGACTGCGCATTTCTTACAAGTTCTCAGTCGCTGCAGCTACCTCTGCCAGGAGGACCCCGCTTGGAGAACCACCTCTGCGGAACACCACATTGTCCTCTGAGGCATGATGCCCTTCCAATACGCACTGCTAAACCGCTGCTGCCAACCCAGCCCGGGGTTAGCGGGGGTGGGACGGGGGAGCAGCCTGGAGGCCTGCCTTTCCTGCCCGCTGGCTCCCAGCACGGAGTTGCACAGCATCAGCTAAAGCCGCCAGGGAGACCCCGGCCCTCAGTTGAGCCAGTCACCTACACAAAGCGTCCTCTGTGGTGCAGACTTGCTGACAAGCACCACCCTGTGTTTTGGGGATGAACCAAATCTTCATGACATTACACCCGTGGATTCCTGGCTCTGAAAACTGACTCGACAAGTACCCCCACTCTGCCAGCCGGCGGACCCGGGGCCTGCCTCTGCAGGCCGGAAATGGAGTCTGGCCGGCCGGAAGTCTAAGAGTTACTTCCGGTGCCCCTGACACTGCCACCCCAATACAGCTGAGGTGAGAATACTGTACTTCACAATCCCCTTGGCCTCTCCCACTTTGGCCTTAAAGGGCCTCTGACCGGACCCAGTACTCAGAACCAGAGTCAGGGGCCGGGCTGGCAGCTGGGAGCCGCTCAGACCTGTCAAAGATGTCGGCTTTGCAGACAATTATGGAGGCGCAGTGCAGCCCCACTTGACTCGTGTCCCTCTCAGAGCTTCCGTGGACGCCTAATTGTTTCTCCCTCTTTGGCTTTCAGAATTTCAAGTCTCCTGACCTCTCTTCATTTTCCCATCACAATGAACTTCAGGTGAAGGGCGAGGTATTCGTGCCTACAAAGATCTACTAACGACCTTCTTGGTGTTTTAAACGCAGACTGTCTGGTCCACGTGTCTTAACCTGGGCCCTGAACCCAAATATGGACAACGAGGTGAGTAGGTCAGCAGGTACTGATGTGTTATTCATCTATCACGTGCCCCAAAGTGGAACTGGATGGTTCGGAAAGATGGTTCCTGTTTCCACAGGCAACACTTGCCTGACTGGAAACACTTAAACTGCCCTTTGTCTCAGACTCCAGAGAAAAAACAGAACATTCCTCACTGGGGTTCTTTCTGTTGAGTGTTTTTGCATGGTGACCAATCAGCAGACATTTGCAGTCGGTAGAATAAATCACAGAGTTGTGCTGGCTATCAGAAGTCATTTATTTCACTAACTTTCAAGGGAATTTAAGAAGTTCAGAAAACTGCATGTATATGAGTAAATTCTAAACTCAAGCACAAAGGGGAGCAGTACTTTTACTAATATAAAATTTGTTTCTCTCTGCTTCTGCTAATAAATATTAAATAAATATTTGTTTAAAATGGATTTGAAGGGGATGCAAAATTATAACTTGTCACAGATCTCACTGTGACTCTGTGTAGATGTTACTGAATTAAGTCCTATGGCCCCTGCTCAGCCCCTAGGCTGACCAAGGCTCTCTGCCTCAGGTTTAAGTAGGCTAATAACCAAGATTGAGGCAGTACAAGCTTTATTCGGTGGTCAAAGAAAGGAGAAGCAGGAACTAAGTTTACAGCTCAGCTTCTTGCCCATCTGGAAAAAGACAAAGGGAGGAGGAATGAGGCTAGTGATGGGGAGGCAGGTGCATTAGTCTACTGGGAAAGGGACCTGGCTTCTTCCCAGGCAGTGGATGTCATCCTCTTTTTATCCCTTTTGGTCCTTACTGTCAGTCCTGGTCACTAATAGGTGTGCCATTTATTTACTAATGAAGTAAAATGAATGGAGCGTATAATGAGACTCAGCATCTGTTGAAGGTTAGATTCCTGCCATCTTGGTCCTGGCTAGTTCCATTTGGTTTCTTTTTTTTTTTTTCAGCCACAGCATGTAGCACGCAGGATCTTAGTTCACCAACCAGGTATTGGGGAACCCTGTGCGTCCCCTGTTTTGGAAGCACAGAGTCTTAACCACTGGACTGCTAAGAAAGTCTCCATCTCATTATTGTTTTGTTGTAGCTTCCTTTCTAATATCTGGACCTTTTAACTTAAGATTTATGTTAATTCCTGCTAAAGGTGGGGTTGCAGGTTTTGAGCAAAGATCTAGAGCAGCTCTGGTAGCATAAAGTCTATGAAATGTAAGCTTGTCCAGTTTTCTGGGTGAGTATTCATAGCTTTTGTTTGCGTAACTAAAAGCACCACAAACAACATCACCAGCTGGAGAAGGACAGGAACCAATGGCTTAGATAAAGCTCACGAGCCACTCCAACTTCTCTCCCCTCCCCTCCTTCCCCCTGCCCAGATGTCTCCAATCCTGGCTTTCCCCTGTGGACCTGATGAGGCACTAGTCTGGAGTCACACATTTCATGAATCACCACCCAACTGTAGGTTAAAGTGAGCTGAAGGGCTTTTATAAACCGAATGAAATAATATGTATAGAAATACTTTACAAAATTATCCAAAAGTAAGGAGTTGAGGAAAAGGTAGGGAGTTGCCAGTATTGTGTTAGTGCAGTGACCAATTCCCCATCTCCTGACCACCTATCCATGGGTATTTACTTAGTGCTGTAAGTGCTGAAGAGTACTGATGACCATAGCTAAGGTGTGCTGGTAGCTTCCTGTTCCACTTATTCCCCACACAAACCCTATGCGTCAGTTCAGTTCAGTTCAGTTCAGTCGCTCAGTCGTGTCCAACTGTTTGCGACCCCATGAATCGCAGCATGCCAGGCCTCCCTGTCCATCACCAACTCCTGGAGTTCACTCAGATTCACGTCCATCAAGTCAGTGATGCCATCCAGCCATCTCATCCTCTGTCATCCCCTTCTCCTCCTGCCCCCAATCCCTCCCAGCATCAGAGTCTTTTCCAATGAGTCAACTGTTCACATGAGGTGGCCAAAGTACTGGAGTTTCAGTTTTAGCATCTTTCCTTCCAAAGAAATCCCAGGGCTGATCTCCTTCAGAATGGACTGGTTGGATCTCCTTGCAGTCCAAGGGACTCTCAAGAGTCTTTTCCAACACCACAGTTCAAAAGCATCAAATCTTAGGCGCTCAGCTAGATAGCATATTCAAAAGCAGAGACGTTACTTGCTGACTAAAGTCCGTCTAGTCGAGGCTATGGGTCAAGCAGTGTTATTATCACCACTTTACAGATGAAGAAACCAAGGCCTAAGACAGTTTTGGTAACCTGCCCAAGTTACTGGAGGATATTTGAACTGAAGGCATTCTTGCTTTGGCCCTTAGCTAATAACCTCCCCTGAGCAGCTGCTGTTTACTGGGAGCTGTGCTAACCGTGCTATGAGTATTAACCTCTGAGGTCTTTACAATAAACATATGAAATGAGTGCTATTAGTATTCCCATTTTACAGAAGCCCAAACTGAGCTAAAGATTGCTTGTCTCTGGCCACAAGGTCCAAAACTAAAAATATTGGAGCTGAGATTACCCCAATCTTACTCCAGAGTTCACACTCTTAACCCTCACCCTGAAATTCTAGGCTTTAAAAAGCTGCTTAAACTAGCTTCCCAATAACTATGGGGTGGGGACGGGGTGGGGAAGTGCATTCTTTAAAGGCTATTTCTGTTTTTGGAGGATTTGAGCTATTAAAATTCAAAATCTCATGAGTAAAGAATAATTTCATCAGTCTTCTCCCACCTCCAAGATCCCACTTTGGTTTCAAGAGATACTCTCTGTACACCTACTGTGTAGAAGCGCTGGGTACAGGGTGTAGGGGCTGCAAAGTTGAAGAAGAGTGGTCCTCACTGGCTGGGGGTACTTGTCTAGGTTGACAGATGCAACCATGTAAACACCACAGAAAGTAGACTGATGAGATGGCCTGACAAGGTACTAGGGAATCTGGGGAGCATTCTGGGGCTTTTGCTGACCCTTGGGTTCCCTGGTTGGGGGCCAGGGTGGGTGGGTGGGGGCTCAGTTGTGACAGGTGTCAGGGTTTTAAGAGGTGCCTACAAGCAGGGGAGACACACAGGGCTGAGATGCTACTCAGCCCACTAGCTCCTCTGCTGGTTTCAAACTGTAGGAAAAAGGAGGATTTGGTCTCGTCATCCATCTGGTCACATGCCCCAGCTGCTCTTTATTTCCTCTGCCCAATGTCTCTGTCAATGCCCAACAGAGACACATTTTAGGGTTGTGGGGTTCTGTGTGGTCACATAGGAACAGACCCATCTCTCAACACTTCCGGCCTTGTGTTGGGGACATGGAGCCCTTGAGGCCCCCGCCTGCCTGTTTCCTAACTGATGATTAACTGTAGCTGACAACCTTGCATTATATAAGAGGATTATGAAACTCTGTAACAGGGAGGTAGGTGATCCGTGTGTATAAATAGACAAAAACCTCATGACTATGCTACTTTAAGACTCAGAGACATCTAGTGGCAGAAAATTGTATCTGCAGCCCTAGCAAATCTCCAAATAAGTGACTTGAAAAAGTCTTAATTTGTACCCAAACTAGGAAACTTTAGGTTAAATTACTTTGAAAGAGAAGAAGTGTACTGGTTTTCCACTTGTTAGGAGTACAGTATTGTCTTTTTTTTAAAAAAAATTGAAATATAGTTGATTTGCAACATTTCAGGTGTACATCAAAGTGATTCAAACTATATTCAGATACTTTTCCATTATGGGTTATTACAAAATAATGAGTAGAGTTTTCTGTGATATACAATTGATCCTTATTATTTATTTTATATATAGTAGTGTTGGCATGCTAAGTCACTTCAGTTGTGTCTGACTCTGCAACAGTATGGACTATAGCCCTCCAGGCTCCTCATTCTATGGGATTCCCCAGGCAAGAATACTGGACTGGGTTGCCATGCCCTCCTCCAGGGGATCTTCCTGACCTAGGGATCAAACTCGCCTCTGTTATGTCTCCTGCGTTGGCAGACAGGTTCTTTACCACAAGCACCACCTGGGCAGCCCCACGTGTATTCCTTAATCCCAAATTCCTAATTTATCCCTCCCCACCCTTTCCCTTTTGATAACTATAAGTTTGTTTTCTGTGTCTGTGAATCTGTTTCTGTTTTGTAAACAAGTTCATTTGTATCCTTTTTTTAGGTTCAACATGTGATATTGTACTTATATTCACACCCTTTCCAGCATTTATTATTTGTAGACTTTTTGATGATGGCCATCTTGACTGGTGTGAGGTGATACTGCAGTTTTGATTTGAATTTCTCTGATAATTAGTAGTATTGAGCATCTTTATTATGGAATTGTCTTTAACAAAAAGTACCATAAGTCTGGGGCTTCCCAGGTGAAGCTAGTGGTAAAGAATCCACCTGCCAGTGTAGGAGACACAAGAGACATGGGTTCCATCCCTGGGTCAGGAAGATTCCCTGGAGAAGCAAATGGCAAACCACTGCAGTACTCTTGCCTGGATAATTCCATGGACAGAGGAGCCTGGAGGTCTATATCCATGGGGTCACAAAGAGTCAGACATGACTGAACGCCTGAGCACATACACCATAAGTCTACTTTAAGCCTGTTCTTCCCAAAGTTTTAAATGCACACAATTGAACAGTGTGAGAAAGAGAAAAATCAGAATATAAGAAATAACTCTATTAACCACCTCTGCAAACTCACCTGTCATGATGCTGAACTTTTTTTTGATGTGATTAGGTTTTGCACTAACTTCATAATTATCACTATCAAATTGGCCTTATAGGTGAACATACACAGATTGAGTAACTACTATATGAAATATTGAGGAGAATATATGATGAGAAAGCTTCTCCATGGTCAGACTAGAAAACATGTCTCCTTGATTGAGGAGAAACAGAGAGAGCTGCAGGGGGAAACATTTAGGGATGGGATTGTTGGGTCCCAGCAACTGAGGCCCTATAGCCTGGACCACAGGCTGGGCTCCCACTTGCCAATGCCTCGACACCAGGAGAGTGCCCCACTAAGGCACAATACCAGGGAAAAGTAGGTGGAGGCATTAAGTCCCAAACCGAGTGACCCTAAGTGTTGCCACTCCAGTGAAATGGAGATGCAAAATAGAAATTAAATGGAGCTATAGAAAATGATGAAAGTATTATTTCCTTAGTACCTGTATTTGTGGTCTGAGATATACGCTACACATATGCTATATACTCACAGAACAAAGTGGAACTTTTTGAAAGACTATATACAGGAAATTTTGAAGAAAATTACCCCTCTTCATATTATACACACATACGCACAACACACACACACACACACACACACGCAACTTGGGCATTAGGATCCTAGCTGGAAAAAGATGGCACACCCAAAATGGGTAATTTACAAAGTCATGGGTAGAATTCCCAGAAACTAACAAGACATCATGCAGTACCCTGGGTTAAGGAAATCAGGAAAGTTTACCTCCGCCAGACAGAGGAGGGGACCCAGAGGGGGTTGCTGGGCATGGACAGAGCCTCCAGACAGGAGCTGGGGACTTTGCTAGAAGGATGCAGCCTGTGACATAGGGAAGGAGCTTGGGAAATAAGCGCTGGTCTCATGTCTCTGTTAGTGCCCTTTCATTGGAAATCCCAACCGGAAGCCAAGAGGCAAGGAAATCATCCATGGCATACACATGGGTCAGCCTCCTCACACACAGAGAAGAAAGGAAAAGAGGAGTTAGTGGCAAGTGGAAGAAATACAGCCGTGATAGCTTTGTTCAAACTTCAGCACCTTAAATATCTACTTCTATCTCACTCTGCCACCTCCCTCTCATTGCCTCAGCTACTGCCACCCATGCATATTCTAGCCACTCCTTCATTTTAAAAAACAGAAATTAAATGGATGGCTCAGTTGGTAAAGAATCCGCCTGCAATGCAGGAGACCCAGGTTCGATCCCTAGGTGGGGGAAATCCCTTGGAGGAAGAAATGGCAACCCATTCCAGTACTCTTGCCTGGAAAATCCCATGGACAGAGGAGCCTGGTGGCTACAGTCCATGGTGTCATACAAAGAGTTGGACATGCCTATATGCAGGTCAGGAAGCAATAGTCAGAACTGGACATGGAACAACAGACTGGTTCCAAATAGGAAAAAGAGTACGTGAAGGCTGTATATTGTCACCCTACTTATTTAACTTATATGCAGAGTACATCATGAGAAATGCTGGGCTGGAGGAAGCACAAGCTGGAATCAAGATTGCTGGGAGAAATATCAATAACCTCAGATATGCAGATGACACCACCTTTATGGCAGAAAGTGAAGAGGAACTAAAAAGCCTCTTGATGAAAGTGAAAGAGGAGAGTGAAAAAGTTTGCTTAAAGCTCAACGTTCAGAAAACGAAGATCATGGCATCTGGTCCCATCACTTCATGGCGAATAGATGGGGAAACAGTGGAAACAGTGTCAGACTTTATTTTGGGGGGCTCCAAAATCCCTGCAGATGGTGATTGCAGCCATGAAATTAAAAGACGCTTACTCCTTGGAAGGAAAGTTATGACCAACCTTGACAGCATATTAAAAAGCAGAGACATTACTTTGTCCACAAAGGTCTGTCTAGTCAAGGCTATAGTTTTTCCAGTGGTCATGTATGGATGTGAGAGTTGGACTATAAAGAAAGCTGAGTGCTGAAGAATTGATGCTTCTGAACTGTGGTGTTGGAGAAGACTCCTGAAAGTCCCTTGGACTGCAAGGAGATCCAACCAATCCATCCTAAAGGAGATCAGTCCTGGGTATTCATTGGTAGGACTGATTTTGAAGCTGAAACTCCAATACTTTGGCCACCTCATGGGAAGAGCTGACTCATTTGTAAAGACCCTGATGCTGGGAAAGATTGAAGGCAGGAGGAGAGGGGGACGCCAGAGGATGAGATGGTTGGATGTCATCACCGACTCGATGGACATGGGTTTGGGTGGACTCCGGGAGTTGGTGATGGACAGGAAGGCCTGGTGTGCTGCAGTCCATGAGGTCGCAGAGTCAGACATGACTGAGCAACTGAACTGACCTGAACTAGTGACTAAACCACCATAGAAAATGATGAAAGTATTATTTCTTTAGTACTTGTATTTGTCATCTGAAATGTATGCTACATGTCTGCTATATGCTCATTGTAGCCTTTGTTATTCATGGTACGACCAGATTTTTTTCTAATTGTAAAGGTAATATGAAGACGTCCCTGGTGGTCCAATGGCTAAGACTCCATGCCCCCAATGCAGGGGCCTGGGTTCGCTTCCTAGTGGGGGAACTAGGACCCACATGCTGCAACTAAGACCCAGTTGAGCCAAATAAAACAAATATTTTTTAAAAATTAATATGTATTCACACACACACACACACACACACACACACACACATATATATATATAGGTGTAAAGAAAGTAAAACTCATCTTAATTCCACTGCACAGAGATGACCACTGTCAATGCTTTGATCCGTATCCTCTTATACACCTTTTCTATGCATATCCGATATATATTTAAGAAATGAATCTTACCAACAAGAGATATTTTACTGCATATTCTCACGCAATAAATTGCATAGCTCTTTCAGTGTCAGTGTAGTTACATGTCATCAGTAGTATACAAGCATAGTATTGTATACTATTCATAAACCATAAGTCACTTTTTTGAGGGTCATTTAGGTGGTTTCTGATTTTTTGCAATTATAAGCAATGTTGTGATACACATCCTTCTGTGCTGAGGTCTTTGGTTGCTTGTCCAGTTCTTCCCCCAGGACAGTGGGTCTCGAAATACATTTCATGGAGCCCATGAGCCTCAGGGGCTCTTGCAGGGGTGAGGTGAAGGCTGCAGGGCTCCAGCCCTCACCTTCCTTCATAGGTTCCCTTACCAGTCATAGGTTCACTTCTCTCTGCTCTACTTGGTGAGAAAAAAGGAGTTCATCCCTAACTGCATCTGGAAATCCAGTGCTTTAGAACATAGTCAAGGAAAAATAAAATTGTTATGTCAGAGAGTAGGCATGTTTAAAGATCTGATATGTACTGCCAGATGACTCCTGAAAGAATAAACTGATTTGCATTCCTACCAAAAGAATATGTGTGCCACATATGTTTCCCACACCAACACCTTTTAGTTATACAGATCTAAAGATATTCTTTTAACTTATATTAATATAAATAAATTTATATGAATTAAATTTGTATTTCTTTGATTAGTCATTGTATTACTTTCTTACTGCTGCTGTAACACATTACTACAAACTTGGTAGCTTAAAACAGCATAAATATATTATGTTATAGACCTGGAATTTAGAAAACCAGCACAGGTCTCACAGGAGTAACTCCAGTGTGCCAGCAGGGCTGCATTTCTTTCTGGAAGCTCTAATGGAGAAGCTATTTCCTTGCCTTTTCCAGCCTCCAGAAGCCCTGCATTCCTTGGCCCGTGGCCCTTTCCTCCATCGCTAGTCCAATCCCTGCTTCTTTCCTTGCGTCTGCTTTTCTGACTCTGACCCTCCTGCTTCCCTCCTTTGGTACCATCCAGATAATCCAGAATAATACAATAATATTATAAATATTATAATAATATTTCAGAATAATCTCAAAATCCTTAGTCACTTTTTCAAAATCTCTTTTGTTACATGAGGTTAACATATTCACAGGTTCTTGGGATTACAACATAACATCTCTGGGGAGCCATTGTCCTACCTGTGACAGGTAGGACAGTTCTTCCCCCAGGACAGTGGGGGGAATATAGAGCATGTTTTCTTTTATTAATTGACAATCTGTAGTTCTTTGATAAATTATTTCTCTGTGACCTTTGCTCATTTTGCTATTAAGATATTTGTATTTTCCTGGTTGATTTGTTATATATATATATATATATATATATATGAATTATAACTGTGTTGCCTATTACATATATTGCAATCTTTTCCTTCACATTTCTGGTTTCTGAACTCTCTTTAGGTTGTGTGTTTGTCTGCTTGGGTTGCTTTGGGTTGCCGTAACAAAATAGACTATAGTCTTGATACCTTAAACAACAGAAATGTATTTTCTCACAGTTCTGGAGGTTAGAAGTCCAAGATCAAGGTGCCAGCATGGTCGATGTCTAGAGAGAGTTTTCTTTCAAGCTCACCAAAGTCTGCCTTCTTGCTGTGCCCTCACATGGCAGGGAGAGAACAAGCTCTCTGGTGTCTCTTCTTATGAGATAACTAACCCCATCATCAGGACCCCACCTTCTTGACCTCATCTAACCCTAACTACCTTCCAAAGGCATCATCTCCAACTACCATCATGTTGAGGTTTAGGACTTTGACATATGACTTTTATAGGGACACAGACATTCAGTCCATAACAGGAAGAATTTCGATCTTTGTGTGGTCAGATCCATCAATCATACTTTTGATAATTTTGGCTTCAGTGATATGTCTAGCTTAGCAAGGCCACTTTTACCAGAGATTTGTAAACATGTACATACACTTTCTTCTTCAACTTTTATATATTTGCCTTATTTAACATCCAAATTTTATAATATAATTCTGTATTATAATTTATAATATAATATTCTGTAATATAATTTGGGGTAAGGTCTTACTCTGTGTTTTGCCACCTTTGTTTACCATTTTATTCTTCAAATCCAGCTTCAAAATAGTTTCTAAGGACATGAGCCTTTAACCGGACAGGAGTCCTGGATTTGCAATCATCTGGATACTGGCCTGCTAAAACCAGTTTTTTTCCTTTGCTTTCTCTGCTAGTTGTAGAATACTATTTTCTATCTTTCTGGAAAATCCATTCATTCAGTAAAAGACCAACAGCTGAAGCCAACTTTTATTTTAAAAGGAAACAATGAGTTTCCTTAATATTTCAGGCTTGAATAGCATGCCATGTAGAACAATTTGCCATCAACTCATCTGAATATGTTTTCAAACATTCCTAAATCCTAAAGTTATTTGATTTTCAAAACCAATGGAAAAACCTATCCATGGAAGAAAATTATTTAGATATTTGAACTTTAAAAAACTTGGGCTGTATCTCTTGGGGCCATTCACTGTTCTGCACTACACAAGCCAGCATGAAATGTTTGTGCCTGGGAATCAATGATTGGGGTAAAGCTTCAAGCTACAGAAAAGTGAGTTCTAAATCTTATGAAACTGACTGAATAACTTGTAGCCACATGTAATAATTGTATATTATACATTAATAATTGTAATTCTAAAATAACATAACACAACAAATAATAATACAAGTATAAAATGATCTCAACGATTAAATATTCAATTGTATTAAAATTCCCGTTTACTCCAACGCCTTTCCTAAGCTCCTATATGTGTCTTGGCCCTGTGTTTCCAGGGACTAAAAAAACGCATGACAACAAAACAAACATTTGTGATGCAAATAATTTTGAGATACAAACAACAAATACAAATTTGTTATATAAAATATATTAAGAGTTGGACTGTGAAGAAGGCTGAGCGCCGAAGAATTGATGCTTTTGAACTGTGGTGTTGGAGAAGACTCTTGAGAGTCCCTTGGACTGCAAGGAGATCCAACCATTCTGAAGGAGATCAACCCTGGGATTTCTTTGGAAGGAATGATGCTAAAGCTGAAGCTCCAGTACTTTGGCCACCTCATGCGAAGAGTTGACTCATTGGAAAAGACTCTGATACTGGGAGGGATTGGGGGCAGGAGGAGAAGGGGACGACCAAGGATGAGATGGCTGGATGGCATCACTGACTCGATGGATGCGAGTCTGAGTTAACTCTGGGAGTTGGTGATGGACAGGGAGGCCTGGCGTGCTGCGATTCATGGGGTCACAGAGTCGGACATGACTGAGCGACTGAACTGAACTGAAATATGGTGTGATATGGTATCATATTACATGGTACATTTTAAGTAATACAGTAAAAGCAATTTTTCTACTTCATAGTCAAACCTTGAAAATGAATAGTTTCTTATCCACAAATGTGTTGAATTTGAAAAATTTGTTTCTAAATCAGTTGTTCAAAACTCAGAAATTATGTAACTATAAAGAGAAGATTCTAAGTGGTGGTGAGAGCCAGCCTGTGGGTGTGTGCGTGCTTAGTTGCTCAGTTGTGTCCGGCTGTTTGTGACACCATGGACTATAGCCCACTAGGCTTCTCTATTCATGGAATTCTCTAGGCAAGAGTACTGGATTGGGTAAGCATTCCCTTCTCTAGGGGATCTTCACAACGCAGGGATCAAACCTGGGTCTCTTGCGTTGAAGGTGGATTGTTTACCATTGAGAGCCAACCTAGCTATAGGTTTTTTATTTGGTTGAAATTATATGCATTTTCTATGAGAGGTAGTTGAAATAATATACATTTATCACAACGAATACTTTTCAGATACGATACTAGTGATTAAAAGAAAAAAAAGCAATTACTTAGTAAGACATGTTTTATTTATTTAGAACGGTAATCCTTAAGGAAGTTGAAAGCTTAGTGAATGCTTTGTGTGGACATTTCAGAAGACTTTGGGATCTTTCTAAGGGGTTAGAGGTTGGTGGCATGGGTCTAAATTATGTCACAGTTGCTCTTCTTGTTTTTAATACAGTGCCTTGCCCTACTGTTCTTGCTTATCAGTCATATTCACTGCTCTATTTTAATTAATAAACGGGATGCTGAGAAGCCAGAAGAGCAGTGAGTTAATGAAGGAAAGGGCACAGCATTGTGAGATCCCTTGGCAGGGAAAAGGAAAGGTGGAGAAAAGGATGGTGGAGAAGAGTCAGGGTCTTCTGTGAATTGGCCCTAAGGCCATTTTGGGGGAATCCTGCTAAAGATGCATAAGCTTCCTCAAATAATAATGATGGTCTCTGCTGCCATGACTTCCTCACCTAACCTGGTGTTGAACATTGCCAGAATTAGAACTAAGACTATTGCTTCCCTGAGGGAAGGGAGATTTACATAACTTGGGGAAGAATTTGGGGATTGATGATAATTAAAGAAACAAAAACAACAAAGTTAATTATTAATTCAGGAGAAAATAAAAAACCAAGTAAGGAAAAAGAAGTGACTATAGTATGCTATCAGAGAAGGCAATGGCACCCCACTCCAGTACTCTTGCCTGGAAAATCCCATGGACGGAGGAGCCTGGTGGGCTACAGTTCATGGGGTCGGTAAGAGTCGGACTGAGCGGCTTCACTTTCACTTTTCACTTTCATGCATTGGAGAAGGAAATGGCAGCCCACTCCAGTGTTCTTGCCCGGAGAATCCCAGGGACGGGGGGAGCCTGGTAGGAGGCCATCTATGCGGTCGCACAGAGTCGGACACGACCGAAGCGACTTAGCAGCAGCATAGTATACTACATGGCTCAGCTGTCTGTAAGATTTTTACAATTATGAAAGATAACTTGTACCAGTTAGCAATTTGTTGCCTTTGGCCCCAGATTGAAACTTCATTTCCTGACAAAAATTGATCTGGATCCTCCATTTCTCCTTTGCAGCCGATGTGGTGTTAAAAACTATGTCAGTAGAGGGCACTGGAGGGACACTGGAGGAGGAAGGGGCTTCTCTTCCCAGTCTCAGTGTTTCCTGTTTTCCTCCTTCTTGCTCCAACTGTTTGGTTGCCAGCAGTGGATAAGTTGGGAGAGACATCCGTGGCATTCACCTATATTAAGTTTCAATAGCACCTCATGGAGAGCTTCCTAATGAATTTTCATGGCACTCCAATGAGTAGGTTTCCACTGAGTCATGCCAGCACCCCAGTGGTTGGCTTTTCAATCTTGACCTGTCAGCCCTCCTGAAAAGCTCCTTCTGCTTTCCAGACTTGGCCATGGTTTTCTACCCACCTGGACCCTGATGTTTTCTGCTTGTCCAGTGACTGTTGACTAGCTTTGACCTAGAGCAGTTCAGTATACTTTTCTGCCAACTCAGCTGCAGGAAGGAATGTTTCTTCCTTGAGTAGGCTTACTTGTTTCTAGGGTTATTGTTCAGAGTTAAGTTTCTCCAATAAGATAGTCCCATATTGCTTTGAATAGGTGTTATACTAAACTTTCCCTTTACAAATTTCTGTGTGGTTTCTGCCTCCTGATTGGACCTTGATTAATTCAACACTGAAAACTAACCAAAATTGATTTAACTATTTTGAGATGATGGGGAGTTGGAAAGCATGAGTGTGTGTGTGTGAGAGTCAGATACAGAGAGAAAGAGAGAGAGAGAGAGAGAGAGAGAGATAAGGTAGTTAAATCTTTATCTTTGGGGCTTTATCTTTTGGTGGCTCAGTGGTAGACAATCCAACTGACAACGCAGAGGGCACAGGTTCGATCGCAATCCCTGACCCAGGAATATCCTACATGCCGTGCAGCCAACTGAGTCCATGCACCACACCTATTGAGCCTGTGCTCTAGAGTCCAAGAGCCGCAACTGCTGAGCCCACTTGCCCTAGAGCCCACGCTTTGCAGCAAGAGAAGCCACTGCAGTGAGAAGCCCGTGCTCTGCAACCAGAGACAAACCCGTGCAGCAACAGAGACCCAGCACAGCCAAAAATACATTAAAAAAATTTTAATCTTTATCTTCCATAGTAAGAAATTGATAAATAAAATCTAAAACTGCAAATTTATAGAATATAGTATAAGATTGACATTTGGATATTTGAAAGGGGTAATAATGGGAAATAGAGTATGAAGTATCTGCTCTTTTTATAGCAAGACTTACATTTGAATCTTTATGATCATGGACAACTTTGAGAAGATTTTAAGTGATTAAAAGAAAATCACTGGGGTTGAAACAAACAAAAAAAGAAGGAAGGAAAGACAGTAACAAAGTTTGTGTGATTCAAAAGATGTGTCACTATCTCAGTGTTCTTTTTTTTTCTTGGTGTTCTTTTTTTTTAATCAAACACACAATACATGATCAAATTAATAGTAAAGATAGTAGATCAGTCACTTATAAAGCTTGTAAGAAGGTTAAGAGACAAAAGTAGTAAAATCATCTATATCCATAATAAGTGGTTAAGAGAGGCACATAACAACAAGATGTAAAATATGATGTCAAAAACATTAAATGTGGGGTGGGGAAGTAAAAATGCAGGATAGTTTAAAGGTATTCAAACTTATTACAGATGTAGAGAGATTACTGTATATAAACCTCATGGTAACTACAAAACAAAAATCTAAAAAGAAAATCACACACAGAAAAAGAGAAGAAATCCAAACGTAACACTGAAGATAATCATCAAGTCACAAGGAGGGCAAAAGAAAAAGAAGCAAAAAAGGGCTCCAAAGTCAACCCAAGAACAATTCACAAAATGGCAGTAAGCACATACCAAGAATTGTTTTAAATGTAAATGATTAAATGCTCCAATCAAAAGGTATATAGTGGATGAATAGTTACAAAAGCAAGACCCATAAAATATATACTTCCTACAAAAGACTCAATTCAGCATCTAAAGACACACAGACTGAAGGTGAGGAGATGGAAAAAAGTATTCTATGCAAATGGAAATCAAAAGAAAGCCAGGGAGCTTCCCTGTTGATTTAGTCGTTAAGAGTCTGCCTGCCAGTACAGGAGACACAGGTTTGATACCTGGCATGGGAAGATCCCACATGTCACAGAGCAGCTAAGCCTGTGTGTCTCAACTACTGAGCCTGTGCTCTAGAGCCCAGGAGCTGCAAGTACTGAGCTCATGTGCCTCAACTGCTGAAGCACACACGCCCTAGAGCCTGTGTTGCACAACAAGAGAAGCCACCACAGTGAGAAGCCTGTGCACCACAGCTAGAGAGCAGCCTCCACTCACACAACTAGAGGAAAGCCAGTACAGCAACAAAGACCTAGCACAGCCACAGATGAGTAAACCTGTGTTTAAAAAAGCAAGCCAGGGTAGCGATATTTACATCAGACAAAACAGACTTTAACATAAAGACTGTTAGGAGAGACAAAGAAGGACATGACATAGTGATAAAGGGATCAATCCAAGACAAAGATATAGCAATCGTAAATATATACACCTAAACACACAAAGCAAATATTGATATACAGAAAGGAGAAACTGGCAATAATGTGATACAGTAATGGACATTAACACCCCATTTACATCAATGGACAGATCATCTAGAGAGAAAATCCACTGGGAAACACTGATCTTAAAGGACACAAGAGAATAGATGACTTAATAGATACATACATAGAATATTTCATCCAAAGGCAGCAGAACACACATTCTTCTCAAGTGTGCATGGAACATTATCCAGGATAGATCACATGCTAGTGCAGAGAACAAGTCTCAGTAAATTTAAGACTGGAATAGTATCACGCATCTTTTCTGACCACAACCCTATGGGACTTGAAATCAACTGTAAGAAAAAAAGCTACAGAAACACAAACACATGAGGACTAAACAATATGCTACTAAAAAATCAATGATTTATGGAAGAAACCAAAGGGGAAATTTTAAAAAACACCTAAAAACAAATAACAAAAATATAATGATCCAAAATCTATGGGAAAACAAAACAATGTACAGAGAGTTTCCTGGTGGTCCAGTGGTTAGGGCTCCATGCTTTCACTGCTGTGGGCCTGGGTTTAATCCCTGCTCAGGGAACTAAGATCCTACAAGCTATGCAGACCGAAAAAAAAAACCCTATGGAATTCAGCAAAAGCAGTTCAAAGAGAGAAGTTCATAGAGATGCAAGCCTACCTCAGGAAATAAGGAAAATCTCAAACAACCTAACTTTACAGCTAAAGGAACGAGAAAAAAGAAGAACAAAGTCAGTAGAAGGAAAAAATCATAAAGGTCAGAGAAGAAATAAATGAAATAGAGGTTTAAAAACAATAGAAAATATCAGTGAAGCTAAGAGCTGTTTCCTTGAAAAGATAAAATTGATAAATTTTTAGGCAGATTCATTAAAAAAAGAGGGCCCAAATAAAATCAGAAATGAAAAAGAAGTTAAAACTGGCACCACAGAAAAAACAAAAATCATAGAGATCACTATGAACAACTATATGCCAATAAAATAGATAACCTAGAATAAATGGACAAATTTTTAGAAATGTACAATCTCCCAAGACATAATAAGGAAGAAATACAAAATATGAACAGACCAGTTGTCAGGAGTAAAATCAAATCAGTAACAACAATAACAACAAAATTCCCAACAAATAAAAGTGAGGACCAGATGGCTTCACAGTGAACTCCAGCTTTTAAAGAAGAGTTAGCACCCACTCCAGTATTCTTGCCTGGAGAATCCCAGGGACAGAGGAGCCTAGTGGTCTGCTGTCTATAGGGTCGCACAGAGTCGGACACGACTGAAGTGACTTAGCAGCAGCAGCAGCAGCAACACCTATTATTATTAAACCATTCCAAAAAATTGCAGAGGAAATAATGCTTCCAGACTCAAATCTGTGAGATTAGTATCACCCTGATACTAAAAGTAGGCAAAGATACGAAAAAAAAAAAAAGATGAATATCACTGATGAACAAAGATACAAAAATCCTCAACAAAACATTGGCAAACCAAATTCAAAAATACATTAAAAAGGTCATACACCATGCTCAAGTGGGATACATCCCATGCATGCAAGGATGTTTCAATATTTGCAAATCAATCAATGATATACCATGAACCAATCAAAATGATATACCACACTAACAAATTGAAGAATGAAAATCATATAATCTCAATAAATGCAGAAAAAAGCTTTTGACAAAATTCAGCATCCATTCATGATAAAAACTCTCAACAAAGTGAGTATAGGGGGACCATACTTCAATATAATAAAGGCTATGTACAACAAGCCCACAGCTAAAATATACTTATTGGTAAAACGTTGAAAGCATTTTTTCTAAGATTAGGAACAACATAAGAACGCCCACTCTCATACGTTTATTCAACATAGTATCGGAAGTCCTAACCACAGCAATTAGACACAGTCACAATTTAGATGGTTTCAGACACAGCCCAGGAAGGCAAATGAGTCAAGTGGGCCTGGTGGGGACTGTCGCCTGTGAAGACAATCTAGTCAAAAAGCTTTCGCTCCTGTCAGCTAATGTTGAAGCTGAACTTCTGAGTATGACCGGCTGTGGGGTTGATGTGCTTAGTTGCTCAGTCGTGTCCAACTCTTTTCAACCCTATGGACTGTAGCCCCAGACTCCTCTGTCCATGGGGATTCTCCAGGCAAGAACACTGGAGGGGGTTGCCATGCCCTCCTCCTGTGCTGAAAGGAACGGTAATTAGCAGTCCTCTCCTGTGCAGTGCTCTCACCAGGGGTCCTCCATGACCCTGTTGGCTCCGGATAATCAGAGAGACCTTATCTAAGCCCTCTCCTCCCCATTTTGGGCCCTCATCTTCATCCTCCTCCCAGGACCCTCAAAAGACCTGGCTAAGGCAGTTTTTCACACTGCAGTGTTAATGAATTAACAGCTCCCTGCTCACAATGGGTGTCTACCTTTTCAAAGAGAATGCTCAGAACGGAAATAGATCTGGTTACCAATGCAGGTACTTTAGGGCCCTTCACACTTCAGAGGAGGGTCTTCCTTGGCTTTTCAGATCACACCAAGGGAGAAGAACAAAACTGGGTCTTTGTAGGAAGCTAGCTGAGTTCCAGCTTCTTCTGGGGCCTGGTTTAAAAGTCTTCGTGGACCCAGTCTTCCCTGCTGTTGAACAGTCAGTTGACTTATTCAACGCCCATTGTTAAGAGCCGTTTGATATCTACCAGCTATTGGTCAAAAAATACATCAAAAAAAGATATGTTAAACCAGAAAAGGGAATGATCACTATAAGTTGGTCTAGAATGATCAATCATTATTTCTAGTTTTAAAAAAAGTATCTTTTTTTTTTTTTTTTTTGGTTGTAAGCACATTTCTTTGGTTTCCTCCGTTCAGCCAAAGAATGTCCCCCTGGCTCCTAAAAGCAGGCCTTGCAATTTAAATGTGTGATCACCAGGTGGTGGAAGTGGGCCATGGCCATGGAATCTAATTGGTGGCCCGAGAAGCTGAGTTCACCTTGCCTCAGATTGCCTTAAACCTAGGCCGAGCTAGGACTTCTTTTCCTTTCAGTCATATTCAACATGGAGTTCATCAAAAGATGTTTGCCTTTCTGGCAATTCCTATCTGAAAATGTCTGGGTTGTAACGTACAGCCCTCTTGCTGAAAGATTTCACCCTTCTGTTCACTTCTGAGAAAGTCAAGAGTTCCTGTACTTAGCGTAAAAGCCTCAGAACCCTCTTTTTTCAATCAGTGCATCTTTGTCATCTGACACTTTCTATTTCCCTGTCCGCTCTTGGCTCTTGTTACCGTGGAAGAGCCTCTCCCCTCTCCTTACATTCTTAGGGAGGATTGTACGCTCTGCTTGGGGGCAAGCCTGGAGGCTGTACTGAGCTGTAGAGGCAGGAAGCGGGCTGGGCTGTCCAGGCAGGAGAGGATGGTGGTGATGGAGACAAGAAGGGCTGAATGTTTCCTCTCCTTGCACTGCTCTATCTGACAAGTTGATCAGTAACTCCCTATGGATACTTTGCTCACTGGGAATGGCCTCACCTAGTCCCTCTGTTCCTTTACTGGTTTCGTTTCCCCTCCAAGGACAAGAGATTCTCATTATTCATGGTTGTTATGCCCATAGAGTTGCCACAAATAATCAACCATCGCACCTATGAAAACACAAGTTTAGGTTTCCATAAGCCTTGAACATTGCCAACCATTGACCAACATCTAATCTTGTTTCATGTATATTTCTGTTTAAAGACACCTTACTCCTCTCTCGTAGCTCAGTGGGTAAAGACTCTGCCTACAATGCAGGAGACCTGGATCTGATTCCTGGGTTGGGAAGATCTCCTGGAGAAGGAAATGGCAAGCCACTCCAGTATTCTTGTCTGGTGAATCCTATGGACAGAGGAGTCCAAACTACTACTACTACTTAATATATTGATTTTCTTTATATATTATGTTATTTTTATATACTGATTTGATATATTGATATATTTGATATATTGATTAACCTTGAACTCATGGCCAATAGTAGTATAACTCATACCTGAATAAAGCTCATCTAACACAAGTCAGAGAAGGCACTGGCACCCCACTCCAGTACTCTTGCTTGGAAAATCCCATGGACGGAGGAGCCTGGTAGGCTGCAGTCCATGGGGTCGCTAAGAATCGAACATGACTGAGCAACTTCACTTTCACTTTTCCTTTCATGCATTGGAGAAAGAAATGGCAACCCACTCAAGTGTTCTTGCCTGGAGAATCCCAGGGACGGGGGAGTCTGGTGGGCTGCCGTCTCTAGGGTTGCACAGAGTCAGACACAACTGAAGCGACTTAGCAGCAGCAACACAAGTATTTTCTGCATAAGGCACATCACAATCTTTCTGTACTTAGGGTAGGATCACGATGCACTTAGGGGCCATTTCAACAGTTAAGTTACCAATAAAAGGTATAAAGGTATGATGTGTGATAAAGGCATAAAGATGTAAAAAAAAAAAAAAAGTGGCAGTGAATGAACTGCAAAAAGTTCACAGTATAAAAGCTGAGACAAGAAAGACTTGTCTGTGTGGTCTCAGCTGGGAACAGATACATCAGGCAGCTCAAACTTTTACTGATCCGCATCATGTATTGATTTGGGGGTTACAAGTGAAGTTTAGCAAGTAGGCAAAATTACAAAGGCAGACCTATCAGATCAGCTGTACACATGCTCCCAAAGTTCAGATCTCAGCTCTCTGAACTTTTCATTTCTCCTTCCAACAAGAGCTCTCCTATTCTCACATGGTCAACTATCATCTCTAGGCAAACTGCTTCAAAACATTCATTCAGAGCCTTTCCGGGGAATTCCCTGGTAGTCCAGTGATTAGGACTTGATGCTTTCACTGCCATGGTCCCAGGTTCAATCCCTGGATGGGGAACACCAGTGAAGCTTTCCAGCAGTGTCCCGCCATTCCTCTAACCAGATTTTCATTCTTTCCTTGAGGAAGAGAGTGGTGGCAAGGATTTGGTGGCACATGGGAGATGGCTTACTTCACTCCTTATGCCAAATTGTTCTGCATCCCTGTCATAGTTCATCAGGACAGACCTTTACAAATGAAACAAGTATGAATGTATTCCACTCACAAATTTATGTAACTACACAATTCACCCTCCCCTCTTCCTTCTCCCTAGGATTAGTGCTAAATTTCACGGCTTATGCAATAGCCTGATATTGGTGCGGAAGGGCTAACGCTTCTTGATTTTAGTCTGGCCTATGCTGGCCTGCTTTATGATGTGAGAGAATCATATCATTGGGGAAGATCGGCTTCCCCAGTGGCTCAGCCTCTCCCCTCTCCCTTCATACTTAGGGAGGACTACATGCTCTGCTTGGGGGCAAGCCTGGAGGCTTTACTGGGTAAAGAGCCCACCTGCAATGCAGGAGACATGGGTTCGATCCCTGAGTTAGGAAGATCCCCTGGAGAAGGGAGACGCTACCCATTCCATTATTCTTGCCTGCAGAATTCCAGGCTCGCTTGCCTGGCGAGCCATGGGGTCACAGAGTTGGAGAGACTGAGTGACTTAGCATGCATATGCTGACCTCCTTTATGATGTGAGGGAATAGACTTGGGGAGGGGGTGTGAGGAGTCACCACTGTGGTTTCTAGTCCTGTCTCATTAGGGAGTCCCTTCCACAGACTTTGATTCCAGAAAGGTCCCCATGGTAGCCAAGGCACACAGATTGCTCCTTTCTTGGGAGCTAGTTACTGATGCTTGATAATAGTAAATGTTAAGTGCATTTTTCCAATGGGATAGTCTCCATACTGGAGGCTTTTAAGACTTTATCTCATTTAATTGTCATAAGAATCCTATGAGATAAGTATTGATATTATCTCTACTTTATAGACAGGCTCAGAGGACAAAAATAATTTGCCTCAATTAACAGCTAAGTAGCAGAACTGGATGTTACCCCCAAATCCATTTGAGCCCAGGGTCCATGCACTTAGCTACTCACAATAAAACCCTTCCTCCCCTGGAAGGCTCCAGAGCCCTCCCTACTCTCCACTTTGCTGCAGTGACTCTTGTGTCCTGGTGCTGGTTGAGGACTAAAATTAGGTAGCTGTGTGTACTCTGCTATAGTGCAGTCAACTGTTTATTCTATAAGCCAGGGTAAAGAAGAGAACCAGACCCTGCCTTCTAGAAGCTCACACCAAGCTCTGCCAAGCAGTTTGCTCCAAATGCTTCCTTTGAAACCATTCATCTCAGATTAGAACTTGAACCCATGTGCTGGGACTCAAACCAGGCCAAAACCCTGCTTGGGACTTGAACCCACCTGGCCAAGACGCAAACCCAGTCAAACTCCACAGTCTCCAAAATAAGATCACACACCTGGTTTCAGGACCTAACGAAGCTCAAATTCTTGATGTCTCATCACAGAAAGAATTCAGTAAGTGACAAAGTGATAGGCAAGAAGTGGACTTATTTAGAGAGAAACGCCCTCCATAGACAGAGTATGGAACATCTCAGAGGGTGAGTGTGGCCTTGAAATGTGGTATGGTTAGCTTTTATGGGCAGGGTCATTTCATAGGCTGAGTGTGAAGATTATTCTACCTAATTTGGGGAGGGGATGGAGATTTCCAGGAATTGGGCCACTATCTGCTTTTTGGGGGGACAGGTGCTTCCCAGGTGGCCCTAGTGGTAAAGAACCCGCCTGCCATTGCAGGAGATGTAAGAGACGCAGGTTAGATCTCTGGGTCAGGAAGATTACCTGGAGAAGAGTATGGCAACCCACTCCAGTATTCTTGCCTGGAGAATCCCATGGAGAGAGGAGCCTGGCAGGCTACAGTCCGTAGGCTTGCAAAGAGTCAGACATGACTGAAGTGACTTAGAACCCACTTTTTGGTCTTTTATGATTAGCCTTAGAACTGTCATGGTGCCTGTGGATGTCTTTTAGCTTGCTGATGTGTTACAAGGAGCATACACTGAGGATCAAGGTCTAGTCAAAGTTGACTTGTCTGCCATCTTGGGCCCATTTGATTCTAACCAGTTTATGTTGGTGTCCTTGGGCTATGTCATTCCTTCAAAGGTTGTGCCCTGACCTATTCCCTCCTGCTTTCGCTTTTGCCTAACACGAGTCCATGTGTCCAGTGCACAGTGAGGCCAAACATACTGAAACAAAGGTCTACGAGGCTAAAGCCTTTTCCCCACAAGCAAGAAACACTGGAAAACTATTATACCCTGAAGGCTCCACAGGGTCCTTCAGGACTGCCAGGGTAGAAGCTGTCCTACTATGCAAAACAAAAACCATCATCTTTGCTGCTTAAGGCCACGATGCCTATTAGTTAGGCCCATGAGGAGCCAAGGAGAAGGACTGGTTGACTCTGACATGAGGTCTTTGAGGAGTCCCTGAGCCTTCCCCAGAGACATTGCTCTGCACAGGGAACCTCACTCAGCCGAAGGTACAGAGAGGCAGAAACAGAGCCTGGAAGAGGGAGGACAGCAAGAGGGAGGGGTAGAGGTGGCAGAGGGCTAGTCACAGACAAGACGCCGGATGTTCTCAAGGTGCGTGTTCCAGGATGCTGCCTCACAAAGACTTGCTCTGTGCTGAAAATGTCACCCAGCAGGGAATCCTGTCTCCTGCCACTCTGTACCAACTTCACCCAGAGGTCACTTATTGTCAGAGGGAGCCCAGGGAGAAAGTAAGATGAGAAAGGGCCCAGTAGCTGGTTTCATTCTGATTTTGATGATTTCGCTTTTTGTTTTTTAATTGAAGTATGATTGATTGTTGACTAAACAGGTGTACAACGTGAGAGTTGCAAGCTAAGTTTCATTTGGGGCAAAATGAGGACTGTAGCCTCGGAGACAGCACCTCAGATGGCTCTGAGAGACTGCTCCAAAGATTCAGTGGGGTAAGGTCAATATATATAAGGTTTTGGTGAAGGGGGAGTTCAGTGCAATCAAGCGCTTACTTTACAAAAAGTTTTCTGCTAGTCACAAGGAGCTGATGTCACCATGAAGGGATTTAGTGCTTTTCTAGATATGAGGAGATGCAAGGATGCAAGGATGATGAAATCAGTTCCTGAAAATATCTCACTATCTAAAGACCTGTTCTACCAGTTTTCCTGGAGCACAAAGTCCTTCACTCTCCACCCTGAATTCCTTTCAGGGAGCGCTGAAGGTCAGAAGCTGCAGCAGCAGGTGTGCGGGCTGCACCGCTTCAGTCGTGCCTGACTCTGTGTGACCCCGTGGACTGTAGCCCGCCAGGCTCCTCCGTCCATGGGATTCTCCAGGCAGTATCACTGGAGTGGATTGCCGTGCCCTCCTCCAGGGGATCTTCCCGACCCAGGGATCAAACCTACGTCTCTTATGTCTATGTGCATTGGCAAGTGGGTTCTTTACCACAAGAGCCACCTGGGAAGCCCACAGGCAGATGGCAAATGCCCTTGTTGTTGCTGATCAGTCACTGGCAAATGCTCTTGGCAAGTGTCAGTTTGTAGTTGACGTGATTTACAAGGTTCTAGGTATACAACAAAATGATTCACTTGTATATGTATAAATCTGTATTTTTTTTATTCTTTTCCATTGTAAGTTATATAGTTCCCTGTGCCCCACAGTAGGTCCTTGCTGTTTATTTTACATATAGTAGTGTGCATCTGTTAATCCCCAGTTCCTAACTTATCCCCTTGCCCTTTCCCTTGTTGGTAACCATACATTATTTTCTATGACTGTGAGTCTATTTCTGTTTTGTTAAAAAGTCCATTTGTATCATTCTTTCAGATTCCACATAGAAGTGATATTGTCTTCCTTTCCTGATGTACTTTACTTAGTATGATAATCCTAGGTAGCTGGTTTTGTTTAAGTAAATTAATAGGGGTAGAGTTCCAACTGGTTCCCAAATGGCAGTGAACTGTACCCTGTCACCTCAGAGTGATAGCTGATTTTAATATGAACAGGATTGTTCCGCATTTTCTGAAGGCAGTGGTGACCAGGGAAGCAAAGGTCGCTGCCCAGTCACCTAGAGAAGCTTGGAGAAAGCAGCCTTCAGAGAGCAACTATCTTGTGGCCAGGGTTGAAGCTCTACACTGGTCCCTGTGGCAGCAGAACACAGTTTTGGGTGAACCACAAGAAAAAGAGAAAGTTCTCAAATAATTGTAAACACTTGTATTACTCAGGGCACTTGGGTTGCAAACAATAGAAGTAAACTCTGGAAAACTGAAGGCAAAAAGAATATTTCTTTAAAACTTTCTATTTTGTATTGGAGTATAGACAATTAACAATGTTGTGGTGGTTTCAGATGGACAGCTAAGGGACTCAGCCACACATATCCATGTATCCATTCTCCCCCAAACTCCCTTCCCAGCCAGGCTGCCACACAACATTGAGCAGAGTTCCATGTGCTGTACACTGGGTCCTTGTTGGCTATCCACTTTAAATATAACAGTACATACATGTGGATTCCAAACTCCTTAACGATCCCTCTCCCCTGGTGACAAGCTTGTTCTCTAAGTCTGTGAGTCTACTTCTGTTTCATAAATAAGGCAATTTGCATCATTTCTTTTTAGATTCTACAAATAAGGGATGTCATACAATGTTTCTCTTTCTCTGTCTGACTGACTTCACTCGGTATGACAGTCTCTAGATCCAGCCATCCATGTTGCTGCAAATGGCATTATTTCATTCAAACAAAAGAATTTGGGCAGCCCAGAGAACTGAGAAAAGGCCTCAATAGGGGCAGAAACTAGGGCAGCTCAGAGATGCAGGAAGTGGAAGTGATGGGCAACCCTGTCCTTGGGGATGAACCTGTTTTGCCATTTGGGGTCCTTGTGTTCCGAGGCCCAGGGTCTAATTTTTACAGGACTGGAGTCCTGTTTGCTTAGTTCGGAACATGTGCTCATGTTTGGTTGGGAGTGGGGCACCTTGCGGGACAGCCCCACTAGGCCAGCGTGCTCTGGACGGGGCAGTGTCTGGATGGGACACAGATAGAGAAACAAGGGCCGCGCAAGGAATGTGCCCCTGTGTATTCACTCACCTGGGCTTTCCCTGGAGACAAGCAAGTAGGGTCTCCTTGGAGTGAATTTTAAAGCAGCCCTGCTGGTTAGAATTGAGGTTGGAAATAAGAGAAACAGCAATAGGGAAAGTACTACAGCAGGAAAGAAACCAGAGGCAATCTCAGAAAAGAGCACCATTCTGGGATGTATGTGAAGAGAGGTGGGACACTTCTCTTCCTTCCCCTCTCTTCAGAGCTGCCATGCACAGTTTGGGGAAAGCGCCCCATTAGCTGTGCCTGCAGGAAGTGCTAACCACAGATAGGAGACAAATATGGAAGAAAGAAAAGGGAAAAAATTCACAAACTTTGAACCAAAGCATAATGGCTAGCCTGTGTTCGGGTGTCTAAAGACAAAATAAGTAAATGTCTTCAATCAACATAGTCCCTCTTGGACTTCCCTGGTGGTCCAGTGGTTAAGAATCTGCTTGCCAGTGCAGCAGGGGACATGGGTTTGATCCCTGGCGCAGAGACACAGATAAGCCTAGAAGACTATAAAAGGACTACTTAGAGAACACTTGAAGTCAGGACCAAAGGCCTGCTGAGCAACAGAGACAAGTATGTCCTTGAATAGAAGAAGGCTGAGCGGCCTCTCTCTTGCTTCATTTTCTCAACAAATAGATACTGAGCTTTGTTTGAGGTGCTGTGCCATGCCTTGAAAAGATGCCACCACTGACTCAAGGGATCTACATTTACTACCACCTTACCCTCTCCTACTGAAATTCTTCTTTAAAGACCTAATGACAAAAATAGGGCAATATAGGGAACTCCCTGATATCTAGCAGTTAAAAATCTGCCTTGCAATGCAAGGGACATGCGTTCAATCCCTAGTTAGGGAACTAAGATCCCACATGCTGCAGGGGAACTAAGCCCAGGCACTGCAGCCACTGAGCGCACGAGCTATGACCAGAGAGCAGCCCACAGAACCAAAGCGAGGATCCTGAGTGTTGCAACTAAGACCCCACGTGACCAAAAATAAACGAATTTAAAACTTTAAAATAGGGCAATATAATGGTCACCAAGCTTTACAATTTCATTTCTGTGCATCTTCTTGAGGATTTCCCTGGTAGCCCAGCTGGTAAAGAATCTGCCACAATGCAGGAGACCCCGGTTTGATTCCTGGGTCAGGAAGATTCCCCTGGAGAAGGGATAAGCTACACACTCCAGTATTCTTGGGCTTCCCTGGTGGCTCAAATGGAAAAGAATCCACCTGCAATGTGGGAGACCTGGGTTCGATCCCTGGATCAGGAAGATCCCCTGGAGGAAGGCATGGCAACCCACTCCAGTATTCTTGCCTGGAGAATCCCTATGGCCAGAGGAGCCTGGTGGGCTACAGTCCATGGGGTCACAGTCGGACATGACTGAGTGACTAAGCACACACGTAGCTGCTTGAACCATCATTTGAAAAAAGAAGCACAAAAATGGCAAATACAGTATGGAACTTCAAATTTTGTATCAGTTTTCAAAATTTTTCTAATTAAAAAAGAAACTCTTGAAGCTTACCAACTCATTTTGCTGTTCTTTCAAAAGCAAAGATAGAAGCTTTGTTTAAAAGGTCATGTCTCTATTATGATAATAAAATAGTTCTTAAAAAATTATTTAACATAGTACTCAGTTGGAAAAATACAGCAAAACATGAAGCAGGTTCAGAACTGAGAAAGATCTAGTCTAGTTCTGTGAGTTGTTTTTGGAGAGAAGAAATAGGGTAAGAAAGTTTTTGGATTTTGTCCAGGTCAGATCCAGTTCAAACTTCAAAGAGAGAACAATATTGTTATTTGAGTTCAGTTTCAATTCAAATTAAAATATCACTTTCCTACTTTCGGTTTAGTTCAGCTCCCTGCTCAGAGTTGAGAATGCCATTTAGCGGAAGGAGAGACCCCAGGGCAATTATTTTTTAACTCATTTTGTTGCTCCTGAGGGTAGTGAAAGTGTCAGTTGCTCAGTCGTGTCTGACTCCCATCCCATGGACTGTAGCCCGCTAGGCTCCTCTGTCCATGGGATTACCCAGGCAAGAATGCTGGAGTGGGTAGCCTTTCTCTTCTCCAGAGAATCTTCCTGACCCAGGGATCAAACCCCAATCTCCTGCATCGCAGGCAGATTCTTTGCCATTGGAGCCACCAGGGAAACCCTGGTTACCTGCTACTCCACTGTAAACTGAGTATAGTCTGCACCTTTCAGATCCACAGAGGACAGTGGAAATCCTTCAGTGCACAGAGTTCCTTGGGCTCTGGGATCCATATGGCCAGAGAGCCTTTTTGAGTTCATGCCCTACTCTGAGGAGAGGCAGGAAGGAGGCCGAGGTCTGATGGTTTCCTTGTGTTGGGGGGGACCAGGGCTGAGGAAGTGGGAGGTAGACTCTGGGGAAGCTGGCACTTGGCATCGAGATGGAAAGCAAAGGTATGCAGTGAACTCCATCAGACACCAGGAGAAACATCAAGAGAGGTGCAAAGATACCTGTTTTCTGCTCTTCATCCATTCCTAGAGACCCAGAAAAGGAAAAGTGAAGAATAGGGGAAGGCGATGATTCAATTCCATTAGAACTGAATTGCATTGATAGATTTATTTGAGGGAAAATTGACATCTATAAAATAATAAATTTCATTCAGCAGCTAGAATGCCTTTCTACTCTTTTGGTCTTTTTTAAGTGTCCTTCAGTACACTTATGATTTTATTCCTATCTTGCATATTTATTTTTTTGGCTGTGCTGGGTCTTCGTTGCAACACATGGGCTTTCTCTAGTTGTGGCTTGCAGAGCACAGACTCTGGAGCATGCAGGCTCAGTAATCGCGGTGCTCAGGCTTGGTTGTGCTGCAGCACGTGGGATCCTAGTTCCCTGATCGAGGCTCAAACCTGCATCCCCTGCACTGGAAGGCAGATTCTTAATCACTGCGCTACCAGAGAAGCCCCAGTATCTTGCATATCTCTGATCATATTTTTGTCTCAGTATTTTAGTATTTTTGTGTGTGTGGCAATAATAATTAGAATCCTGGTGTGTTGCTTTTGTGTCCTTCTTATTAGTCTCCTATTATCTCATTTGACTATCTTGCATTTTCTGACTAGACAGTGATATCATTGACAAATAGTGACAATTGAATTCTCTCTTAAATTTCTTAAAAATGTGTTTATTTGTTTATTTTTGGCTGTTCTGAGTCTTCATTGCTGCTCGAGGGCTTCCTCTCATTGAAGCAAGTGGGGGCTACTGTTCGTTGCAGTGCTCATGGCATGTGGGATCTTCCCAGACCAGGGATCAAACTGGTGTCCCCTGCATTGGCAGGTGGATTCTTAACCACTGGACCACCAGGGAAGTCCCCCCTCCTTTTTTTTTAAGTTGAGGTGTAGTTGATTTGTAATATTATGTTAGTTTCAGGGGTGCAGCACACTGATTCATTTATACATACATATATGAAAAAATATATATATGCTTTTTCGGATTCTTTTCCCTTAGAGGTTTTTACGAAATATTGAATAAAGTTCCCTGTGCTATATAGTACATTCTTGATGGTTATCTATTTTATATATAGTAGGGTGTATATGTTAATCCTAACCTCCTAACTTATCCCTCCTCCCACCCACCTTTCCCCTTTGGTAACCATAAGTTTTGTTTTCATGTCTGTGAGTCTCTTCTGTTTTGGAAACAAGTTCATTTGTACCTTTTTTTTTTTTTTTTTAAGATTCCACATATAAGGTGATATCATATGATATTTGTCTTTCTCTGGCTTTCTTCACTTAGTATGATAATTTCCTTTCAATCTTTATACTACTTTAAAAAATATTTTTATTCTTCATTTTATTTATTTATTTTTGCCACACCATGAGGCTTCTGGAATATTAGTTCCCCAACCAGGGGTGGAACCCAAAAGTCCTAACTGCTGGATGGCCAGGAAATTTCCTTTATATTACTTTTCTTGTGCTTATTTTATTGATTCAGTAAGACTTTTGGTAGATTCCAGTGAATAGTAGTAGATGTAGAAAATAATACTGTCATTTCCCTGGTTTTGTGGAAATACTATATTTGCACCCACAGGTATCATGTTTATTGTGTGGTCCTAGTAGCTAAGTTTTCATCTAGTCTGTCTTGTTGTTTAGTAGCTGAGTCATGTCCAACTCTTTTGCAACCCCATAGACTGTAGCCCACCAGGCTCCTCTAGCCATAAGACCATGTTAGTTTCACATGAACAGCACAGTGACTCATTTATACATACATATATAAATATAAATATCAGTTCAGTTCAGTCACTCAGTCGTGTCCGACTCTTTGCGACCCCATGAATCACAGCACGCCAGGCCTCCCTGTCCGTCACCAAGTCCCGGAGTTCACTCAAACCCACGTCCATTGAGTCAGTGATGCCATCCAGCCATCTCATCCTCTGTCATCCCCTTCTCCTGCCCCCAATCCCTCCCAGCATCAGGGTCTTTTCCAGTGAGTCAGCTCTTCGCATGAGGTGGCCAAAGTACTGGAGTTTCAGTTTTAGCATCATTCCTTCCAAAGAAATCCCAGGGCTGATCTCCTTCAGAATGGACTGGTTGGACCTCCTTGCAGTCCAAGGGACTCTCAAGAGTCTTCTCCAACACCACAGTTCGAAAGCATCAATTCTTCGGCGCTCTGCCTTCTTCACAGTCCAACTCTCACATCCATACATGACCACAGGAAAAACCATAGCCTTGACTAGACGGACCTTAGTCGGCAAAGTAATGTCTCTGCTTTTGAATATACTATCTAGGTTGGTCATAACTTTTCTTCCAAGGAGTAAGCATCTTTTAATTTCATGGCTGCAATCACCATCTGCAGTGATTTTGGAGCCCCCCAAAATAAAGTCTGACACTGTTTCCACTGTTTCCCCATCTATTTGCCATGAAGTGATGGGACCGGATGCCATGATCTTCGTTTTCTGAATGTTGAGCTTTACGCCAACTTTTTCACTCTCCTCTTTCACTTTTATCAAGAGGCTTTTGAGTTCCTCTTCACTTTCTGCCATAAGGGTGGTGTCATCTGCATATCTGAGGTTATTGATATTTCTCCCGGCAATCTTGATTCCAGCTTGTGTTTCTTCCAGTCCAGCGTTTCTCATGATGTATTCTGTACATATAAGCACGGTGACAATATACAGCCTTGACGTACTCCTTTTCCTATTTGGAACCAGTCTGTTGTTCCATGTCCATATATATATATGCTTTATCAGATTCTTTTCCATTATAGGTTATTACAGAATATCGAGTAGAGTTCTCAGGCAAGAATACTGGAGTAGGTTGCCATTTCCTTCTCCAGGGAATTTTCCTGACCCAGGGATCAAACCCACATCTCCTGTGTGGCAGGTGGATTTCTTTTTTTTTTTTTTACCACTGAGCCATCTGGAAAGCCCTCTGTTCCACCACTAAGACTGTGCATCACAACTACCAGACTGAGCTACAGAACCCACAAGCCACAGCTAATGAATCTGAGAGCTGCAACTCTATATGGACTCTGTATGGACTATACTGTAGTCCATATACCTAGAGCCTGTGCTCAGCAACAAGGGAAGCCGGCACTATGAGAAGCCCACCCCCCACCCCACAAAGAGACTAGAGAGAAGATCGTGCATGGCAGCGAAGACCCAGCACAACCAAAAAGCAATCAATAAAAATAGGCTACTCAAAACAAACAGAAACAAACTATTCACACACTTCTGATGGCACGTTGTCTACTTTCCCAGGAACAGAAGCCAGAGTTGGAAGAGAAAGCCCACAGGTCACACACCTGTCCCTTACTCTCCTGTCATAAAGGTGCTAAGTCATATCTCTTCAAGGCTTGCCCAACTGTAGGGGACAGGCAAGCTTTGGCAGCTGAGGGACCAAGGGTGGAGCATTTTTTAAAACTATTTATTTATTTACTTATTTATTTGGCTGTTCCCAGACTTAGTTGCATGATAGGGTATATCTTTCGTTGCGGCACATGGGCTATCTAGCTGGGGCACACAGACTCCAGAGCGCTCAGTAGTTACGGCACAGGCTTAGTTGCCCTAAAGCATAAGGGATCTTACTTCCCCAACCGGGAATCAAACCCGAATCTCCAGCCTTGCAAGGCAGATTCTTTACCAAAAGAATCTGCCTGCCAATGTAAGAGATATGGGTTTGATCTCCAGTCCATGAAGGTCCCACATACCTCGGAGCAATGAAGCTCGTGCGCCACAACTACTAAGCTTGTGCTCTAGAGCCTGGAAGCCACAACTACTGAGGCCCGCAGGCCTAGAACCCATGCTCCGAAACAAGAGAAGCCTGCACACTGCAGCTAGAGCATAGCCGCCACTCCCACAACTAGACAGAAGCCCGTGCAGCAACAAAGACTTTGCACAGCCCAAATAAATCAATAAAATTATTAAAAAATAAAAACCCAGGGGGCCACGCCTTTTAACCTCTTCCTGTACTTAGAGACATGCCTGCTGTGTGCATGTTGGTGAGAGACAGGCCCCGCTTGCCACAGAGGAAGCCCTAAAGGCCTGTTGTTACTCACACAGAGAGAGAACAAAGCTTAGCCCACAGGTACGCTTGCCAGCTCAGATGTAGGAGGCCTGGAGATGCCAGGGCAGTTTAATATCAGTTGTAGGAAGGAGTAATAACAGTACAGTAGTTAAACATGTATTAGTTCAAAACATAAAGAAAGAGTGAGAAATTAAGTAGCATTGTTAGAGCAGATACAATCAGACATAATGAAATAAAATTCAGAGGGAAAATTTAAATCATAAACACACGGGAACATTCTAATATCAAGCTGACTAGATTATTACAAAATATTTTAGGATTTCCAGCAGGGCTCCTGCTTCTCTTCAAGGCAAGCTAAGCAACACACATTTACCTTTAAATTGCAACAAGCCAACTTAAATGTTGGTTAAAGCTCAGAGAGCATGACTCCCTGGGCTGGGCACAGTGGCAAAAACCTTCAAGGGGAAATTATTTTCAGAGGCACAAGCTGAAAATATAAATAAATGAAGCAAATGTACAGATCAATGAAACAAGTGAACTTTAAAAAATAAATGTTCTTTTCAACAAATGGTGCTGGAACAACTGTACATCCATATGTAGAAAGGTGAATCTAGACACAGACCTTAACACCCTTCACAAAAGCTGGATCATAGACCTCATTGTAAGGCGCAAAACTACAAAACTCCTAGAAGTTAATAGAGAAAACCTAGATGATGTGGGGTATAGTGATGTCTTTTGTAGATATAACACCAAAGGCATAATTCATGAAGTAAATAGTTGACAAACTAGATTTCATTAAAATTAAATACAGAGGATTTGGGGGGAATCCCCTGGCTGTCCGGTGGTTAACACTCTGGTCTGCCAGTGCAGGGGGGCTGAGGTTCGATCCCCAGTTAGGGAACTAAGATCCCACAGCACAGCCAAAAGATTTAGAAAAAAGAGAGAGGGGAGTTTTGGAAACTATAGTGGTGGACACTATATAGTCTATGAGTCCAAGCTCATAGAATGCTCAACGTCAAGAATGAGCCCTAAGGTAAACCATGGACTTCGGGTAATAATTATGTGTCACTATAGGTTCATCAGTTGCCACAAATGTCCCACTCTGGTGGCAGATGTTGGCAATGGGGGAGGCTAGGCATGGGGTGGGGGAGGAGGTATATGGGACATCTCTGTACCTTCCTCTCGTGGTTTCTGTAAACCTAAGTGGCTTAAACAAATAAAGCAAACAAAACTGTTTTAAAAAAGGAATGTAAAGAATTAAAATGATTAGGACCAGGCATTCTTAGAAAACTCATTTAGCTGAAAGGGCAGGAGATGAGGACTCAAAGAATACGTGTTCTCCAGGCCCACAAATCCGCTGGAGTCTTTGTAGCACTTAGCGATACCTGCAGTTTTCTTATTCAGTTGTTCCCATGTTTATTCTCTGTCTCATAACACTGTGCACATAGGGATGGACTCTGTCTGCTTCTCACTGTAGAGACCCAGCACCTTAAGCACACAGGCCAGATGCTCAACATAGATTTGTGGTGGGCTGATCCCCTTCCCCTTTCTTTGGGACACATCAGAACCTCAGTTCTGCTCACTTCCCTGCCAACTTTCTCATCCTCCACTCTCCAAGCGGAGGAGTCCTCACTAGATCTGAGATGTGTTAGAGGGAGGCTAGGGAGCCTTGCCTCATATCATTGCCCACGATTCTTCCAGATCTGGCTTTGCCAGAGTGCTTCCTTTGCCTCATAGGCCCAAATTATTGAATTGATGAAAGCCTTTGCTTCTGAGCCCCTCCCTTCCTAAGGCAGTGAGCCAAGGACCGCCAGGCTAAGAGGCAAGAGTCACCTGCAGCAGCACCAACCAGTAAAAGAAGTTCATCTGAGCCACTGATGCAAGTCACATATCTATGTAATTTTCGATTTTCTAGTAGTCTTACTAAAAAATATTAAAAGAACATGAAAACTAATTTTATTGCTACTACCCTGTTTTACTTAATAGATCCAAAACATTATCATGTCACTATGTAATCAGTATGAAAGAGTTATTAATGAGATAATTTCCCTTTCATTGTCCCGTCTTTAAATTTCCATGTATATTTTATGCTCACAGCACTACCGTAGGTTTGCACTAACCACGTTTCTTTTTTTTTTCTTCTAGAGAATGTTTTCTGTAAACGCTTATTGAAATACAACACGAATAGAAAAGTGCACAAATCTAATGTATACAACCTGATGAATTTTCACAAATGAACACCAACAAGCATTTTAAAGTGTTTGTTACATCCATATGTAATCCCTGAGAGGATTCCAGATAATACATTTTATTCCTGAAGAGGACATTGGTGAAGAGGATTCCCTTTCCCCAAGGACCTTTTTCTTTTTAAAAAAATCTATTTATTTTCATTGGAAGATAATTACTTTACAATATTGTGATGGTTTCTGCCATACATCCACATGAACTGGCCACAGGTATACATGTGTCCTGCCGCATCCTGAACCCCCTCCCGTCTCCCTCCCCATCTTAGCCCTCTAGGTTGTCCCAGAGCACCTGCTTTGTGTCATCCTGCTTCATGCATCCAACTTGCACAGGTCTTCTGTTTTGCATATGGTAATGCACATGTTTCAGTGCTGTTCTCAGAAGTCTTGTTCTTTATGCGTCTGTGTCTCCTTTGCTGCCCTGCATGTAGGATCGTAGGTACCGACTTTCTCAATTCCATATATGTGCATTAATATATCCAAATAGGAAAAGGAGTACATCAAGGCTGTATATTGGCACTCTACTTATTTAACTTATATGCAGAGTACACCATGAGAAACGCTGGACTGGAAGAAACACAAGCTGGAATCAAGATTGCCGGGAGAAATATCAATAACCTCAGATATGCAGATGACACCACCCTTATGGCAGAAAGTGAAGAGGAACTAAAAAGCCTCTTGATGAAAGTGAAAGAGGAGAGTGAAAAAGTTGGCTTAAAGCTCAACATTCAGAAAACGAAGATTATGGCATCCGGTCCCATCACTTCATGGAAAATAGATGGGGAAACAGTGGAAACAGTGTCAGACTTAATTTTTTTGGGCTCCAAAATCACTGCAGATGGTGATTGCAGCCATGAAATTAAAAGACGCTTACTCCTTGGAAGGAAAGTTATGACCAATAGATAGCATATTCAAAAGCAGAGACATTACTTTGCCGACTAAGGTCCGTCTAGTCAAGGCTATGGTTTTTCCAGTGGTCATGTATGGATGTGAGAGTTGGACTGTGAAGAAGGCTGAGCTCCAAAGAATTGATGCTTTTGAACTGTGGTGTTGGAGAAGACTCTTGAGAGTCCCTTGGACTGCAAGGAGATCCAACCAGTCCACTCTGAAGGAGATCAGCCCTGGGATTTCTTTGGAAGGAATGATGCTAAAGCTGAAACTCCAGTACTTTGGCTACCTCATGCGAAGAGTTGGCTCACTGGAAAAGACTTTGATGCTGGGAGGGATTGGGGGCAGGAGGAGAACGAGGATGAGATGGCTGGATGGCATCACGGACTCGATGGACGTGAGTCTGAGTGAACTCCGGGAGTTGGTGCTGGACAGGGAGGCCTGGTGTGCTGCAATTCATGGGGTCGCAGAGTCAGACATGACTGAGCGACTGAACTGAACTGATAGAGTATTTGTCTTTCTCTTTCTGAACCACATTTCAAGTGTTCAGTGACCACACGTGGTAGGTGGCTTCGCAATTTGGAGCAAGGAAAAAATGGGGAGAAAAAAACCTCCATCGGTATTTTAAGATGTCCCCTCCGATCCTCACGGTGGCATCTCCAGTATACATGGTGCGTCCAACAGAAGGGGAAGGAAGCGGGGATGGGTGGCAAGGGCGGAAGGAATTGGCCACATCCCTTGTCTTGGATCCCTTGACTACCTCTAAGACACTTGCTCCCTCTGGGTGTCTGGCAGGCTGCTTGGGCCGTGCTGGGGAGTTGGAAGCAAGGTATCAATCCCCCCAAAAGCTCACAAAGAGTCAAGCGGAGGCCGCCCCCTCTGTGGTTCCACTTGGCCCTGGCCCAGGTGGTATGGAGGGCTGGCAATGCAGAGTGCCAGCCGCATCTCCAGGTTTCTAGTGGGCTTCCCCTGTATCTCGAGGTGTTAACATCATTACTGCCAAACGCCAGCACCCTCGTGGCGCATCTCCAGGCTTCTAGTGGGCTTCCCCTGTGTCTCGAGGTGTTTACAGCATTACTGCCAAACGCCAGCACCCTTGTGCTATTCTGTCCGGCGTTCCAAATAAGTGCTTTTACAGCGTCTCCGCGCCAATTAGCCTAAAGTGTAATTGCCCTATTGTGAAGCCAGGCCTTCCTTTAGAACTTGCCATCAAAGGTCTCCGGGGCTCCCTACCAAGTACTCCTGAGCTTCTTTACCCTTTTTACTGGAGCCGAAGCGGCCTGAGAAGCCAGCGGCTGCCTATAAACAGCCGGTGAGTCAGGCAGGAAGCCAACGCCTCGCTCTTCCATCCGCAGAAGGCGGAAGCCCGGGAAGCCTTCCTTGTAGAGCAAAGTCACTGTCCGCCTAAGGAATATTTCACGTGCTTGCAGCTCACCCTTGTAACCACCTTTTGACCGATAACCTAAAAGGGATTAAGTACGGAGGATGATGAACATGATCTAACTTTTTCTTAATGAATCATGCTGATGATTAGGACCAGTAATTCTTAAAATAAGCTTCAACAAACAGCTTTTCTCTCTTCTCTAGCTGTCATTCCTAGCTGTCACTTCTGTTATGTGAGCCCTGCTTGCCTCAATCGGTCTTTTTCAAATGGTCCATGCAAGTCAGACACTATACCCTTGGGAACGTGTGCAAACTAAGAGAGAGTTAGAAGCCCTGAAGAAGGACGGAGGGGGTCTCCCTCTTAGTGGTACTTAGGTGCTTGGGCTTTGTCACAGCTATTTTAACTGTCAGAGTTGGGTTTTTTTTTTTTTTTTTCTGAATGTGATTTTTTTCCCCCTAAAGTTACACTTATCTACAGATAATTGAGAAATTCTTTGATTTGTTTGTAAACATTACTTTCCCAGGTTATACCAAGTTTTATTTCATGTAGTCTTAAGATATTGGAGAAAATGATTCTAGCTTAGGATCTAAGCTTAGAGAACTTCCGGGAGAGCACACAAAGCTGGCATTATTTGCTATATCGAATGTTCTTATTTTTCACTAACCTCTGGGCACACTTACAAATATTCTTAAAGAAGGCATTCATAGCTTATTATCTATCCAAGGAGAAAATGGAACCGAACCTGCTTTCACTAACGCCTACCTTTCAAAAACACATTCACACAGTTTCTTATTATGAAAAGGGAAAAAGAATGATTGCCAGTTGGCAACAGATGAGGTTTGTTTTGGAATCTAGTGTCATGGTTGTTTTGATGGAATCAGAGTTCACTTTGTTTTTTTTTAATCCTTGGGAGCATGTTTTTTTGCTCCTAACTCAATCAACCCTAAATTCTGTGAGATCTTGATAGGTTATAAGTCTCATTATAAACTGTAAGTTTCATTTGTGGTAGAGGAAGAAATGCCATTGTTCCGAATTCTCCCTTCACAGAGTGAAGAGCTTCCCTGGGAAAGAGACCAGACGTGGAGCTGGTGGCAACGTAGAAAGTGGAGGGGCAGAAAGTTTAGCAAAGCTCATCTTCATGGAAATGGCATCATATAACAGCATGTGAAACAGATGACCCCACCATCCCATAGAGTTTTGTTCCTACACACTGGGGTAGGATTTGGGGCAGGGAAAGCAATGTGACCCCAGAGAACTTCTAAGGGATAATTTGCTAAGCAATTGCTGAAAGCTATTGCAACACATCACGATAGGAGGAGGCGGGATTCTGAGGACTGCAGATAAACCTGCACAAGGAAACTGGTGTTGACCAAGCGGGCCCTCTGCTTCTCATTTCCTTCTCAGGGACACAGCTTCCTCTGATCTGGGAAAACATCGAAATCCCACAGCAATGCTTACTCACCAGATAAGCCAAGAAGAAGCTACCCCTTTCCAGGAAGTCTGTGACAACAGCAGGTAAGCATAGGTGAGCAAGGAGGTGTAACCAGTCCAGCCGGCCCCATCTCTGACTCACATTTGGACTATGCTTTCCTGGCTTCCCTGTGCCTCAGCTTCTCTGCCTGTCAAATGGGAGAGGGAGGGTATGGGATCATTTGGTAAAATTCTCTGAAATCTTTTGCTGAAAGGTTCTTCAAAAGGGCAAGATAGTATAATTAACCCTTAGCTATCTGGTGTGAGGTTGCTATAAATAGGGTCTGGAATATGGTCACAATGTTATAGGTTTGTTTACAACAATATAAATGGGGCCGTATAACGATCTACGGGAAGCTTAGCAGAACTCTTTGATAGGACATGCATTCAGGAAAGCTGAGACGCAGTCCTCCCCAGGACCAAATGGCCCCTGTGCATGGGCTTTCAGCAAAGATTTTCCTTCCTCCCAGAGCCCTGCTTCTCAGTGTGACCAGCCCAAGGCAGCTGTAGAGGAAGGTGGGTTCTGGTTGATCTAGGAGGCCGGTCCAAAATCTAATTTATACTGAAGTGATGTGCAGGCAAGTGTACATGTGTGTGCACATCCAGGCATCTTCTTGCCAAATCTGAATGTACCTTTAAAAATACAAAAATAAGGGGACTTCCCTGGTGGTCCAGTTGTTAAGGATCCACCTTGCAATGCAGGGGATGCAGGTTCGATCCCTGGTCAGGGAACTAAGATCCCACGTGCTGTAGAGCAACTAAACCTCCACACCACAACTAGAGAGTCAGTGCACCACAATGAAATATCCCTCACGACTCAGTGAAGATCCCGTGTGCCACAACTAAGACCCAATGCAGCTGAATTAATTAATTAGAAAAAAGTTTTTAAGTAAGTATAAACATGTAGCCTAGACAACTCCACGAAGTCAGTTCTAGGATGACACATGTCTCTGTGTTATAAACTTGGTGGTGGCCAGCCTTTAGCTCTACTAGACTGAAATGGGAAGCATTGAGCACAGAAACTGTGGCATATTCTGAAAGGATGGGTCAAGGAATCCCTTTAGTTTGGGAAGAAGCAGGAGCAAAAATGTTGGCTGGGGCAGCGTTTCGGTAATGTTAATATCCTCCTAACCCATAAGAGATGACTGGGGCGTGGCAGAGAGGCAGGTTCAGGAATAAACACCGAAATGGGGTGTGTGACCCCATTGTCTGTTATCACAGGACACTTTGATAGATGTATAAGGGACTCACTGGTGCATGGAGAAGCCAAATGTTCAGCTTTAGCCAAGTAAAATGGTAAGGTTTCTATTCTACTTTCATCTGGAGGGCAGAACTAAGGAAGGCACTTCTTAAAAGACATTTAATTATGGGCATGAGCATAAGAAACATATCAGAACTCGCTCTCGCCCTCCCTCACTCCCTCAAAGCTCTTATTTCCTCTCATTTTTGTTTACCTAGGTGATTAAATTTATTGTTTTAGATGCCTGGTACAGAGTAGTTGTCCAACTGATATTCAATGATTGAATGAAAAATAGCATTTAAACTTTTCAGAAATAGACAGTGAAGCAGCCTGGTGAAGGTTAAGTCCATGACTTATCAGCAGATGGAAGGCAGCAGGGAGAGGTTCTACAGAGCAGAGACTCCCTTCCTGCCTGGCTTTCTGTCTCTCTTTCGTTTGGGCCTCACTCCGCCTGCCTCACCTGCCTGGAGCCTCTAACCTCTTGGAAAATGGATGTTGGTACTACACAACTGGGAATTATCCTGGACTCTGATGCCCTGGAAGGGCCAAAGCTAAATTTCCCAGGTCACTCCGTGCCTGCCTGGAATAACAGGGGCAACATGGAAGACTCATGTTACATAGGAAGGACAGCCTGATGGTATATCCGCACGTCCCTGGTAAATCCCAAGTGAACTTCCCAGACAGCCGAGTGAGGTGGTTTGGAGCTTGAGTTTGCATCCCAGCTCTACCACTAGCTACGTGTTCTTGTAAATGGGTTTAATTATTGCACGGACCTGTATGATCAGGCCACCCAAGATGCCTATCCCCCTGCTCTCTTATGTCCCCTACTCAATCAGACCCTTCTTTTTTTTTTTTTTTTAACTTTTATTTACTTTTTGCTGCACTGGGTCTTCATTGCTTTGCATGGACTCTCTCTAGGTGCGGTGAGTGGGGTCTGCTCTTCATTGCAGTACACGGGCTTTTCATTGCTTTGGCTCCTCTTGTTTCTGACCACAGGCCCTAGGCACATGGGCTTCAGTGGCTGTGGCACACAGGCTCGATAGCTGTGGTTCTCGGACTCCAGAGCACCGGCTCCGTGGTTGTGGCACATGGGCTTCGTTGCTCCACGGCATGTGGAATCTTCCTGGACCAGAGATCAAACCCATGTCCCCTGCCTTGGCAGGTGGATCCTTATCCACTATGCCACCGGGGAAGTCCAGTCAGTCCTTTCTTCACCTACACCTACTCACATGGCTGATCTTCCGTCTTAATCATAGAGCTTCCAGCCCCAGCTGGTGATTGTTTTAATCTTTATATCAGAATGTCTCTACTACCATAGCTTATGAAAGGGGCTGTGAAGGGCATGCTCCTCTCCTGGTTTTCCTGGTAACCAGTGAGCCAGCTGACATCCTGGTAACCTCCACCTTCCCCCAGAGCAAAGACTGCTTCCATGATCTGCCTGCCATCTGCTGCCCACAGTGGACTATCACCCCAGGACCTTGCTTCAGACATGTAAGATCCTCTATCCACTAAGCCACTGAGGTCCTTGTCAGTGATGCTGGGCTATTTCTTCCAGCTTGAGCCTGGGCAGGTACCAGGCCTGCAGGCCTGTGGGATGCAGCCCAGCCAAACTTGTCAAGCTGTTGTGAGCACTAGGGAAGAAAATCCATGTAAAGCCTCTTAGTACAATGCCTGGAACATAGTAAATATTCTACAATGGTTAGATTATTGTATTCCATGATTCCTGCCAAATGGTCTCCTTCCCATGCTTCTGAGCCTCCATCACAAGTACATTGATTCAACCACCCATTCTTTCAGTAACCATTCCTTAGGATGTATGGTTAGTTAAGTCAGGTGTTAGGCACAAACTGTAGGATACACATATGAATCTGAATCTGACCTGAGTCCTGCTTCCAGACAACTTATACTAGGAGTGACCAAAGTGTAAGAAACAGAAAGTGTCTTAAGAGAGATGGGAATAAAGTGTGATATGGACACTCAGAAGAGACAACACAGTGGGGACTCCCCTGCTGGTCCAGTGGTTAAGATTCCACACTCCCAAGGCAGGGGGGGCAGGTTTGATCCCTGGTCGGGAAAGTAAGATCCAAAAACTAAGATTTTGGGGATGGCAAAAAAATAAAAAGAAGAACACAGTGGCTTCCAGGAGGGGAAAATAATCTTCAGCTGGGCCTTGACAGCTGGGCAGCTTTTGGA
This sequence comes from Capra hircus, assembly GCF_001704415.2. Classification (NCBI taxonomy): domain Eukaryota; kingdom Metazoa; phylum Chordata; class Mammalia; order Artiodactyla; family Bovidae; genus Capra; species Capra hircus. The sequence goes on along the minus strand of NC_030821.1, from coordinate 18,669,742 downwards.
AATGGTTGGAGGTAGGAGTGGGGATGAGAACATTTAGGGTAGAAGGCAGAGGAGGAGAATCCACAGAGGGAGAAAGCAGCAGAAGTCATGCTTGGCTTCGAGTGTCAAGGAGAATAGTTTGGAAGGGGGTTGGAGCCAGGTAAGGGGCATGGGCCTCGTGTGTTTTCTCAGCCTCCTGTCCAGAGCCTCCTCTAAGCCCCCAGGTCTGTTTTTCGGGACCAGGATACAAAGACATAGGTGAGGGCGTTGGGGTAGGCGGTAGACTGGCTAGTAACCTGTAGAACAAAATCAACCAGGCTAAGACTTCTTTCTGAAGAACCTCAATAAAAATGGTTCTGGTTACTATTGCTACATCAGAGGTTATCCCCAGATATAGCTACATTCGCTCTGCCAGGGCAGGACGGGGCCATCATACATACAAGTGTTGTGCTCAGACTCTTGTGACCCCATGGATGGTAGTCCACCAAGCTCCTCGGTCCGTGGGATTTTCCAGGCAGGAATACTGGAGGGTTGCCATGTCCTTCTCCAGGGGATCTTCCCAACCCAGAGTTAGAACCCAAGTATTCTGTGGTTCTGCATTGCAGACAGATTCTTCACCCGCTGAGTCACCTGGGAAGCCCTCCCCTCTCCGGGGGATCTTCCTAACCCAGGGATCGAACCTGGGTCTCTGGTGTTGCAGGCAGAGTCTTTACTGTCTGAGCCACCAGGGAAGCCCCTGAGCCATCATAACATGAACCAAATAGCCCTCAAAGCCATATTTGTCATCATCGAGCTTTTTGGAGAAAGTTTACCAGCTGTGCTCTAGGAAAACCAGTCCAGGAGCTGTGTGTAGGATGGGCTGGCAACAAAGAGAGTGGAGGCGAGAAGATGCATTGAAGGCCACTGTCAGGATCTGGTAGGAGGTGGAGAGGGAGTGAAAAAAGGAAAGGGCGTGTCAAAGGTTAACCAACAGGTCTGGATGCTACTTGTGCAAGCAGAACCCAGAGAACCTGAAGCCTGCATTTCCAGATGGCCATTCATTGTGTTCTTCACTGATATCTAGCAACAGGAAAAGCAGAAATCTGTCTTCATATTTTCCACCACACCCAGGGGAAGGTAGGTATAAATGGCTATGCAGCCATGACCCAGGACGCTATGCTCTGAACTGATTCTGGGATCAGGTAATAGCCAGAAACAAAAATGAGAAAACAGACCATGCAAATGAAGGTAATTTCAAATTTTTTCAGATCCTTTTCCTTCTTTTTAATTGAAGTGCAGTTGATTTATAGTGTTGTGCTAGTTTAAGGCATACTGCCAAGTGATTCAGTTATTTATATTCTTTTTCAGATTCTTTTCCATTATAGGTTATTACAGGATATTGAATATACTTTGCGATACAGTAAGTCCTTGTGTATCTATTTTATATACAGTAGCTTGTATCTGCTGACCCCAATCTCCTAATTTATCCCTCCCCTACTCCTTTCCCCTTTGATAACAGAAAGTTTGTTGTCTATGTCTGTGAGTCTGTTTCTGTTTTATAAATAAGCTCATCTGTACCCAGATTTCTCAAATGCCATGAAAGAGGGATAGGTGGCCACTGTCCCCACCCACACCCCTGTTCTTGAGTGGCAGGATTCTCATCCCAAAACAATCCAGTATCTCTAACAGGCTTCTGGGGCCTCAGCCTCTTGTCACCCTTCTTTCTACCTCCTCTCTGAAATCTCCATCAGGGAAGCCCCATTGGCTTTGGCAAGGCCTCAGGAAAGATGGGAACTGGGCCGAACCTGGCTGGAGTTCTTACTGGTGGACTGAAGAATAACCATAGGCTAACACATCTGGAATCAAGATTGCCGGGAGAAATATCAATAACCTCAGATATGCAGATGACACCACCCTTATGGCAGAAAGTGAAGAGGAACTAAAAAGCCTCTTGATGAAAGTCAAAGTGGAGAGTGAAAAAGATGGCTTAAAGCTCAACATTCAGAAAACGAAGATCATGGCATCCGGTCCCATCACTTCATGGAAAATAGATGGGGAAACAGTGGAAACAGTGTCAGACTTTTTTGGGGGGACTCCAAAATCACTGCAGATGGTGACTGCAGCCATGAAATTAAAAGACGCTTACTTCTTAGAAGAAAAGTTATGACCAACCTAGATAGCATATTCAAAAGCAGAGACATTACTTTGCCGACTAAGGTCCGTCTAGTCAAGGCTATGGTTTTTCCAGTGGTCATGTATGGATGTGAGAGTTGGACTGTGAAGAAGGCTGAGCTCCAAAGAATTGATGCTTTTGAACTGTGGTGTTGGAGAAGACTCTTGAGAGTCCCTTGGACTGCAAGGAGATCCAACCAGTCCATTCTGAAGGAGATCAGCCCTGGGATTTCTTTGGAAGGAATGATGCTAAAGCTGAAACTCCAGTACTTTGGCCACCTCATGTGAAGAGTTGACTCATTGGAAAAGACTCTGATGCTGGGAGGGATTGGGGGCAGGAGGAGAAGGGGACGACAGAGGATGAGATGGCTGGATGGCATCACGGACTCGATGGACGTAAGTCTGAGTGAACTCCGGGAGTTGGTGCTGGACAGGGAGGCCTGGCGTGCTGCAATTCATGGGGTCGCAGAGTCAGACACGACTGAGCGACTGAACTGAACTGAACTGAACACATCTTATTCACTTTTCACTCTCATGCATTGGAGAAGGAAATGGCAACCCACTCCAGCGTTCTTGCCTGGAGAATCCCAGGGATGGAGGACCCTGGTAGGCTGCCGTCTATGGGGTTGCACAGAGTTGGACACGACTGAAGGGACTTAGCAGCAGCAGCAGCAGCAGCAGCAGCAACACATCTTAATCTCATCATAACAGGATCCTGTACACACATGATCAACATCCTCCACCAGAATGGTACTCTAGTATGTACCAGATATGATAGGGGGTCCATGGGAAAGTGAACCAGGAAAGAGGGTCCACAGGGAAAGAGAACCAGACATGACTTTCTTGACATAGGAGAAGCCATTTTGGTCTAAGCTATTTTGTGATCTAAGCCTGGCCAAAATACATGGGCCTAAATGGGTCTCAGTGATTACTGATCTTAAGAGAACAAAAGAATGCAGGAACAAAGCACTGCTATTAGGCAAGAGAAGTAACAATAGTAACAATGTATCAGTTGTAAAGATTCCTCAGTTCAGTTCAGTCACTCAGTCGTGTCCCACTCTTTGCGACCCCAAGGACTGCAGCACGCCAGGCCTCCCTGTCCATCACCAACTCCCGGAGCTTGCTCAAACTCATGTCCATCGAGTCGGTGATGCCATTCAACCCTCTCATCCTCTGTCATCCCCTTCTCTTCCTGTCTTCAATCTTTCTCAGTGTCAGGGTCTTTTCTAAGGAGTCAATTCTTCACATCAGGTGGTCAAAGTATTGGAGTTTCAGCTTCAGTATCAATCCTTCCAGTGAATATTCAGGACTTATTTCCTTTAGGAGTGACTGGTTTGATTTCCTTGCAGTCCAAGTGACTCTCAAGAGTCTTCTCCAACACTACAGTTCAAAAGCATCAACTCTTCAGCACTCAGCTTTTTTTGTGGTCCAACTCTCACATTCATACATGACTACTGGAAAAACCATAGCCTTGATTAGATGGACCTTTGTTGGCAAAGTAATGTCTCTGCTTTTTAATATGCTGTCTAGGTTGGTCATAGCTTTTCTTTCAAGGAGCAAGCGTCTTTTTATTTCATGGCTGCAATCACCATCTGCAGTGAATTTGGAGCCCCAAAACAAAGTCTCTCGCAGTTTCCTTGTTTCCTTATCTATTTGCCATGAACTGATGATACTGGATGCCATAATCTTCATCTTTTGAATGTTGAGTTTTAAGCCAGCTTTTTCATTCTCCTCTTTCACTTTCATCAAGAGGCTCTTTTAGTTCTTCTTCGCTTTCTGCCATAAGGGTGGTGTCATCTGTATATCTGAGGTTATTGATATTTTTCCCAGGGAAGTAAAGATTTCTAGTAGTAAAGATTAGCCTGAAGACAACCACAGATAGACTGGAGCCTAATGATATTGTTTATTTTTGGCCTTCGTGACTTCAACTAAAGCTTGGACTCTGTTGACCTTTGCCCCAGTTCTATGCTGAATTCTCTGCCAAAGCCCTTTCATTAATATAGATGTACACTTAGATGAAAACTTCCCCAATTTTACTGTTCAGGGGGACACTAATTTGGGAAAGATCCTCGGTGTTTTCCTTACTTGTTGCAAGTAATAAATTCTTCCTTTTTCCAGTCTTTGGCTTGGTTGTGTCTTTTGGATCAACACCCACCAAGAGGCAAACACAGTTTTTTGGGTAACAGTACTTTTGTTACAATTGACAAATCTACATTGACACATCATAATCACCTAAAGTCCATAGGCTTCTTTCTTGGTGTTATACAATGTATGGTTTGGACAAATGTATAATAACACGTATCCACCATTATAATATCACACAGAGTAGTTTCATAGCCCTAAAAGTCCTAGTGCTTTCTGTTCACCATCCCTCTACCCCTAGCCCTTGGCAACCACTGGCCTTTTACTGTCCCCATAGTTTTGCTTTTTCCACAGAATGTCATAGAATTGGAATTAGACATTATATAACTTTTCACATCAGGTTTTTTCACTTGCTGATGTTCAGTCACTAAGTCACGTCTGAGTCTTTGCAACTCCAAGGTCTGCAGCATGACAGTCTCCTCTGTCCTCCACTATCTCCCGGAGCTTGCTCAAACTCCTGTCCACTGAGTCGGTGATGCCATCCAACCATCTCATCCTCTGTCACTCTCTTCTCCTCTTGCCTTGAATCTTTCCCAGCATCAGGGTCTTTTTCAGCGAGTCAGCTCTTTGCATCAGGTGGCCAAAGTAATGAAGCTTCGGCATCAGTCTGTCCAATGAATATTCAGGGTTGGCTTCCTTTAGGATTGACTGGTTTGATCTCCTTGCTGTCCAAAAGACTCTCTAGAGTCTTCTCCAGCACTGCAGTTTGAAAGCATAAACTCTTCGGCGATCATTCTTAGTAATACACATTTATGTTTCCTCTGTGTCTTTCTTGTCTTGATAGTTCATTTCTTTTTAGCACTGAATCATATTCCCTTGTCTGAATGTACTCACTTTCAAATAATTGTTGCTAATACAATTATGAAAAATTATTATCTATTATATCAATTAAGAATGAAGAAAAGAGGTTTGGTTTTACCTTCACTTATTCCTTCTTCTATATGCCTCTTTTATGTAACTCCAGGTTTCTAACCTACATCCATCATGTTCCTTCTCTCTAAAGAACTTAACATTTCTTGCAATGCAGATCCATTGGCAAAAAAATTCCCTCAGTCAATTTTTGTTTGTCTGAGTATTCCTTCTTTAAGGAATACTTCTGTTAAGTATTCCTTCTTTACTATCAAGGGTTAATTTCACAGACAAAACTGTTGTTTTTTTCTCTTATCATTTTAAATGTTTCACTACGTTCTCTTCTTGCTTGCCTGGGTTCTGAGGAGAAGTCAGATATAATTCTTATCTTTGCTCCTCTCTATTGCTAAGATTTTTCCCCTGTGACCTTTTTCAGGATTTTTTTTCATCTTCTATTTTCTCTAGCTTGAAAATTATAAGCTTAGGTGTAGTTTTTGTTTTTGTTTTTGTTTTTGCTGTTATTCTGCTTGGTATTTCTGAGCTTCTTGGATCTGTGTTTTGGTGTCTAACATTGACTTCTCAATCATTATTGTTTCAAATTCCTCAGCTACGTCTATTTCTAAGTCCATCAAAGGCATTCTTAATTTCTGCTGTGCTTCTGTTTTGTTTCCTGTTACAGTATTTTAGATCTCTAGCATTTCTTTATTCTTTCTTAGAATTCCATCTCTCTGCTTCCATGCATGTGTATGTGCCTACTAAGTTACTTCAGTCGCGTCTGACTCTTTGTGACCCTATGGACTGTAGTCCACCAGGCTTTTCTGTTCATGGGATTCTCCAGGCAGGAATACTGGAGTGGGTTGCCATGCTCTCCTCCAGGGGATCTTCCAGACCCAGGGACTGAACCTATGTCTCTTGTGGCTCCTACATCACTGGCAGATTCCTTACTGCTGAGCCACTAGGGAAGCCCTTCTCTACTTACCTTGCCCATCTATTCTTGCATGCTGACTACTTTGTCCATTAGTGCCCTTAGCATATCAATTATAAGTTGCTTTAAATTCCCAGTCTGATAATTCTAACATCTCTGCCATAACTGAGTCTGGTTCTGATGCTTGCTTGCTCTGACCCTTCAAAGTGTGTTTTTAATTTTAAATTAAAAAAACATTTTCTTCTTGATAGCCAGAATGAATTGGCTAAGAGGAACTGCTGTAAATAGGCCTTTGGTGATGTGGTGAATTGCAGGGCAAGGGGGAGCGTTTTATAGTCCTCAGATTAGGGCTCGGTCTTTTAGTGAGGCTATGCCTCTAAACTGTGAACTTCACAGGTACTTCTCAGCACTCCCCTCTCTTTAGGTGGGCAGCATGGCTGGAGGGAGCTGGAGTTGGGGACTTCCTTTCTCCTATGTGGAAGGCTACAGCCAGCTGAAGTCAGTTTGGATCTGATAAAGTTCCAGCATGTGAGGCTCTGGTTAAATAGTTTCTCTTAAGAGTGGATCTTGTTAAGAACAGAATGCTCAGTATTTCAAAATGGTTCCTCTTCCCCTCCCCTTACCAGAAGCATGGGGGAATTTTTCTCCAATATTCACTGTAAGAATCCAGTAGAGCTCCAGGAAGTAAAACTCACAAAAGTTTTGGGTGTCCTGATGACTGGATCCCTCTGGAATGTTTCACTTGCCCGCACTGAGCCTCCAGTAACTCATCAGTTACAGTTCACGTTTCCCTAGCGTGGCTCTGGTCCCCATGAAGGGTTCTTCCTGGGTAAGTTGTGATTCTCTGTATTTGCCTGTCACTCTCGCCAGTTTAGGGGACAGTGATTTGCCCTGTGACCTCACTTCCATATGGATCTAAAAAGAGTTGCTGACTTTGCAGTGTGTTCAGCCTTTTTTACCTGTTGCTAGGATGGAGTGGTGACTCTCAAACTTCTTACAATGCCAAACCAGAAACCAGAAGTTCCATCCATATGTTTTGAAAAGTAGAAGGACAGCTGATATGTATTGAGCACCTGCCCTAAATCAGGTGCTTTACCTGATCCACTATTTCATTTTTTTCCTTGTAATAGTCCTCTGTGGAAGATGTGATTCTCCCCATTTTGCAGATGAGAAGCTGAGAGTTACAGGAGAAAGGCACTTGCTCAAATGTTCACAACAAGTACATGGTCTCCTTCACTCCAGATCCCATCTGATTCCAACTATGTTCTTACGTAGGAAATAAAGGAGGAATAAAGGGCAGAAGTAAGCAACAAAAATCATTTCCCATGATTATAAAAGCAGCTCATACTGTAAAATTTATGAAGAAAAGAACTTTTGTGTGATTAGATTCTACAGAGATGAGTGTTGGTAAAGCCCCAGGGACTGAGTTTCTAGCTTACTGCTCCTTAGACACAGTGCTAAGTCATTTCAGTCATGTCCAACTGTTTGTGACCCCATGGACCATAGCTCACCAGGCTCCTCTGTCCATGGGATTCTCCAGGCAGGAATACTGGAGTGGGTCGCCATTTCCTCCTCCAGGGGGTCTTCCCAACCCAGGGATCGAGCCTGCATCCCTTATGTCTCCTGCATTACAGACAGATTCTTTACCACTAGCACCACCTTGGAAGCCAGACATAGACTGGGCATTTAATAAATTCTTGCCAAATGAATAAATGAATGAGCATTCCATCCAGTGTGTTGTATGTCATTAAAGCATTCTTTCAGTGGGCCTAGCACTGTGCTAAGTACTTTGCATTCTTTATTTCATGTAATCCTCATAACAACACAAGGGAGGGGCATTTTTTTCCTCCATTTTTATTGTTGAGGAACCAGAGACTTAGAAAAAATAACTTTGTGCAAGATCATATAACTAACAACTGTAGAGGTGGGGCTTGGGCTGGGCCTGTACAGTTCATGCTCTACACCTGGACTGTCCTTCTTCCTGAGAGGAGTAGGGGAGGGGCTTCCTCCACACACCCACCTCTGTAGGCAGGCACCCCTGCTGATGCTCCCACTAACTGCCTCACATCCCCTGCATGGGATAGGCCCTTACCTCCCCCAGATGCCTTCTCTCAGGGTGCAGAACTGAGGGTGTTTAAAGCTTCCTCTAGACTGTAGTTCATGACCTCACAGAACCAGCTAAGCTAGAGAATCAGACAGAGGACAAGCCCAAGTGCTGCTGCCTGAAAGACTTTCAGTGTGGCCCAGGAAAGTCAGGGTCTTGAGGTCCCTGCTTGGGAACGGACATGATCCTTGCTCTGGCTTCTCTTTCCGACCCTTGGGCGTCATAGGATGGAGCACAGGATTAAAAGAAGGTCCAGCTACAGAGACCTGAGCCAGGCTGGCCGTGTCATCCTGGGAAAGACCATTAACTTCACCAAGACTCCTTTTCCTTCTCTATTGCATAATAATCAGAGTAAGAATAACAATTTCTGTCTCTTGGGGCTACTGTGATGACTCAGTGAGACTGGGCAGAGGAAGGTTCTTTGTAACTGGGAAGCACTCTACAAGTGACTCAGTTCCCAGAGCCCAGGACAGGGGCTTTTCTACTCCACCCTGCACCTCCTCATAAGGGGACGGGAGCACCTTTCACAAAGCAAGGATCTCCCAGGACCTGGTATTTTGCCTGTGTCTGGTTTCTGACCCCAGCATCTGGAAGAGTAGGCAATGAAGGAGCTATAGCTTCTGAGAAGCTATAGCTTCTGGCTGTGGTCATCCCTGTGGAGGAGTAGGGTTCAAGGCCTATCTGAGGTCCTTAGATCTTTAGAAACCTAGAAAATTTAGTCTCTCCTTTCTCTCCTCTGATGATCACTGATACCTCTCTCTACTTCCTGCGCAAACCTACTAGTTTCTCTCCTCCTGTGGAAGGTAAAGCTGAGCCATTGTAAGTGACATGGGGCTTTTTTCTTCCTTGGGACACTAATAATCATGCCAAGACCCTCTGTTGTTGCTGCTCCACCCTGGGACAGCCAGTGTCTTCTGGGAGCAGGTGTGGGTGAGTAGGAGTTGTTTAACCCCTTAATCTATATTCCTATCCACCCAGAAACACAAAAACTACACAACACAACACAGCACACACATACACACACACAAGTTAACTAGTCGCTCTTCCCGCACCTCATTCTTCACAAACTGTTGCTCAGAGAGTATGGTTATCAGAGACTGCCTGGGGAACAGTGTTCTGCTCTGAACTGAAAAGCTTAACTTAGAGTGGCCAAGATGGCAGAGTAGGAAGACCCTGAGCTCACCTCCTCCCATAGGCACCCCAGAACCATGGGTACTTACAGCAGAATTATTGAGAACAGACACCCGAGGCCTAGTGGAAGAGGTTTCCTACAACTAAAGATATGAAGAAGAAACCACAACAAGATAAGCAGTAGGGCTGCAGACATGGGATAATCAAGACCCATATCCCCAGGGAGGCGGTCCACAGATGGGAGGATAGTTACAATTGCCCAGGTTCTCCTAAGGATCAAAGGGTACAAGCCCCACAGCAGGCTCCCCAGCCTTGTGGCTCTATACCAGGAAGACAAACCCCCAGAATGTTTGGCCTTGAAGACCAGTAGGGCTTACTTTCAGAAGAGCCAGAGAACTGTGGGAAATAAAAACTCTACTCTTAAAGGGCACACACAAAATCTCACACACTCTGAGACTCAGAAAAGAAGCTGTAAATTGAAAGAATCTTGGATCAGACACACCTTCTGGTCTTGGAGAGCCTCCCAGAGAAACAGAGGCAATTGGAGCTCACCCTGGGGACACAGACATGGGCAGCAGTCACTTGGAGAAACTTATTCTACTAAGAGGACTCTGGAGCTACCAAGCACTATTTTGGAATCCCCTCTCTAACTTAGCACTAGGTCATGGCCCCACCCACCAGCTTGTCAACACCAGTACTGGAACACTTCAAGTCAAGCAGCTAGCCAGGTGGGGACACAGCTCCACTCAGCTGCCCTGGGACACAGTGCCATCCACGAGAGGACCCAGAACTTGGCCCCACTCAGCAGAAGATCAACACCAGCTCCCAGACCCTAGGCCCTGCCTCCAGGGACCCCAGGACCCACAACATTAAGTGTACTAACATTCATATCATAGGAGTCTCAGAAGGAGAAGAGAGAGAGAAAGGGGCAGAGAACATATTTGAAGACATAATAACTGAAAAATTTCTTAACTTAGGAAAGGGAACAGACATCCAGGTCCAAGAAGCACAGAAAATCCCAAACAGGGCTACCCTGGTGGCTTAGTAGTAAAGAATCTATCTGCAACACAGGAGACTTTGGAAAACCCCAAACAGAATCAACCCAAAGAGGGCCACACCAAGACACATTGTAATAAAAATAACAAAAAATTAAATATAAAGAGAGAATCCTAAAAGCAGCAAAGGAAAAGGCAACAAGTTATGTTCAAGAGAATGCCCATAAAGCTATCAGCTGATTTTTCAGCAGAAACTCTGCAGGCCAGAAGGGAGTGGCCCAATATGTTTAAAGTGATAAAAGGGAAAAAACTACAACCAAGAATACTCTATCCATCAAGGCTTTCATTCAGAAATGATGGAGAGAGAGAGCTTTACAGAAAAGGAAAAGCTAAGAGAGTTCAGCACCACCAAACCAGCTATATAAGAAATATTAAAGGAACTGCTCTGAGCAGAAAAGAAATGAGAAATATAAAAATTATGAAAGGAAAAATCTTGCTGGTAGAGGCAAGTATATAGTAAAGAAGGTAAATCAACCAGGTATAAACCTAGTAGGAAGGTTAAAAAATCATCTATTTAAGAGATATAAAACAAAAAGATGTAAAATATGATGTTAAGAACAGTAAAAGAGGAGGGGAAGAGTAAAAATTCAAGGTTGTTAAAATACATTAAAAATTAAGAGATCAGCAATTTACAATTATATACATACATTATACACATTATATGTATATGTATGTATATATATAGTTATATATAGACTTCATGCTAATCACAAACCAAAATTCTATGATAGATATACATAGGAAGAATCCAAATGTAACATAAAGATTACCATCAAATCATGAGAGAAGAGAGCAAAAGAAGAAAGGAACAAGAAAACACTACAAAAACAACCTCAAATCAATTACCAAAATGGCAATAAGTACATTTCCCATCAATAGTTAAGTCTTAAAGTAAATGGGCTAAATATTCCAGTAAAAAACCTAGAGTGGCTGAATAGATACAGAAGAAAGACCCACATATAAACTACCTAGAAAAGACTCACTTTAAATCTAAAGACACACAGGTAGAAAGTGAGGGGATGGACAAAGGTATTCCATGTAAATGGAAGTGAAAAGAAAGCCAGAATAGCTTCATAAATATAAAACATTCCATCCCAAAGCAGCAGAATACACATTGTTCTCAAATGCACATGGCACATTCTTTAGGATAGATCACATGCTTGGCCACAGAACAATTCTCAGTAAATTTAAGAAACTGAAGTCATATTAAACAACTTTTTTGACCACAGTGCTTTGAGACTAGAATTCAAACACAGAGGGGAAAAACTGCAGAATACAAACGCATAGAGGCTAAACAGTGTGCTATTAAATAACCAATGGAACACTGAAGAAATCAAACCAGCAAACAAAATACCTAGAGACCAGTGCAAATGAAAATGCAATGATCCAAACTCTAGGGACACAGCAAAAGCAGTTCTAAGAGTGAAGTTTATAGTGATACAAGCCTACCTCAGAAAACAAGAAAGATCTCAAATAAAAAACCTAACCTTACACTTAGAGGAACCAGAGAAAGAATAAACATCCAAATCTGTAGAAGAAAAATCATAAAGATCAGAGCAGGAATAAATGAGATAGAGACAAAAAAAAAAAAAGACCAATGAAGCTAAGCTGATTCTTTGAATGGATAAACAAAATGGACAAACCTTTACCAGGTTTTCTTTCCATCAAGGAAAAAAGATAAAGTCAGAAATGAAAACTTCACAGCCAACACCACAGAAATTCAAAGGATGTCATGATAACCCCTATGAATGATTGTATGCCAATAAAATGGGCAACCTAGAAGAAATGCCTAGAAATGTATAATCCTCTAGGACTGAATCAAGAAGAAATAAAAATATGAACAGAGCAATTACTAGTAATGAAATTTAGTTATGAAAAAGAAAAATTCCCAACAACAAAAAAATACAGAATCAGATGGTTTCACAGGTAAAATCCAGCAAACATTCAGAGAAGAATCGACACTTATCCTTCTCAAATTATTCCAAAAAATAGCAGAGGAAGAAATGCTTCCAAACTCATTCTATTACTACAAGGCCAGCATCACCCTGACACCAAAACTAGACAAAGATAACACAAAAAAGGAAAATTACTGGCCAATATCACTGATGAACATAGACACAAAAATCCTTATCAAAATATTACCAAACAGAATTTAACAGTATATAAAAGAGGAGCTTCCCCAGGTCAGGGAGATCCCCTGGAGAAAGGAAAGGTTACACACACCAGTATTCTTGCCTGGAGGATTTCATGAGTCTGAGAGTCTGACTGGCTATAGTCCATGGAGTTGTAAAGAGTTGGACATGACTGAGTGACTAACACTTTTGCTTGCAAAAGATCATACACCATGATAGAGTGGAATTTATCCCAGGGATGCAAGGATGTTTCAACACCCATAAATCAATCAGTGTGATACACTATGCTAACAAACTGAAAAATAAAAATCATATGATCATCTGAATAGATAAAGAAAAAGTTTTTGACAAAATTCAACATCCATTTATAATAAAAACTCTCAACATCATAAAAACCGCATATGACAAGCCCAAAGCTAACATCACACACAATGGTAAAAAACTGGAAGCATTTCCTCTAAGATCAGGAACAAGATGAGGATATTTCCACTTTTATTCCAGAATAGTTTTGGAAATCCTAGCCACAGTAATCAGAGAAGAAAAAGAAATGAAATCCAAATTGAAAACGAAGTAAAATTGTCACTGTTTGCAGATGACATGATGCTATTCATAGAAAATCCTAAAGATGTTACCAAAAGCCTACGAGAACTCATCAATGAATTTGAGAGTTTCAGGATACAAAATTAATATACAGATATGTTGCAAAATTAATATACAGAAATAGTATATTTCTATATACTAACAACAAACTATCAGAAGAAGAAATTAAGGGACTTTGCTGGTGGCTCAGTGGTAAAGAATCTGCCTGCCAATGAAGACGACGATGAGTTTGACCCCTGATCCAGGAAGATCCCACATGCTGTGGAGCAACTATGCCCAGGCACCACAGCTATTGAGCCTGAGCTCTTGAGCCTGGGAACCACAACTACTGAGCCCACATGCCACAACTACTGATGCCTCCATGACCAAGAGCCCATGCTCTGCAAAACAGTGAGAAACCCACATACCGCAACAAGAAAGCAGCCCTTGCTTGCCGCGAGAGAAAAGCCAGCATAGCAATGAAGACCCATTACAGCCAAAAATAAATAAATAAAAGTAAGTAATAAAAGAAGAAATTAAGAAAACAATCTCATTTAAAATTGCATCAAAAAGAATGAAACATTTAGGAATAAGTCTAATGGATGAGGTAAAAGAGTGTTTTCAAAAAACTGTAAGACACTGATAAGAAAAATTGAAGATGACACAAACAGATGGGAGATATATCACGGATTGGAAGAATTAATTTTATTCTAGTGACCACAATACTCGAAGTAATCTAAAGATTCAATGCGCTCTATCAAAATACCAATGACATTTTTCACAGAACTGCTGCTGCTACTGCTGCTGCTGCTAAGTTGCTTCAGTCGTGTCCGACTCTGTGTGACCCCATAGACAGCAGCCCACCAGGCTCTCCCATCCCTGGGATTCTCCAGGCAAGAATACTGGAGTGGGTTGCCATTTCCTTCTCCAGTGCACGAAAGTGAAAAGTGACAGTGAAGTTGCTCAGTCGTGTCCGACTCTTAGCGACCCCACGGACTGCAGCCCACCAGACTCCTCTGTCTATGGGAGTACCAGAGTGGATTGCCATTGCCTTCTCCATTTTTACAGAACTATAAAAAGTAATTCTAATAATTGTGTGGAAACACAAAAGACTCAAAATAGTCAAAACAGTCTTAAGAAAGAATAAAACTGGTGGAAACACCCTCCCTGACTTCAAACTATACTGCAAAGCTACAGTAATAAAAACAACAGGATACTGGCAGAAAAGCAGACACACAGATCAATGGAACAGAATAGAGACCAGAAGTAAACTCACTTTTGTGTGGCAGTTAACATACCACAGAGCAGGCAAGAATATATAAATGGAAAAAGACAGCCTCTTTAATAAATGGTGTTGGGAAAATTGGACAGCTATGTGCAAAGGAATCAAACTAGACTATTCTCTTATACAAAAATAAATTTAAAATGAGTTAAAAACTTAAATGTAAGACTTGAAACCATTAGACTTAGAAGAACTCATAAGCATTAAACTCTTTGACATCAGTCTTAGTAATATTTTTTGTATATGTCTCCTTAGGCAAGGGAAAGAAAAGTAAACAAACAGGACTACATCTAACTAAAAAATTTCACATGGTGGAGGAAACGCTCAACAAAACAAAAACACCATCTACTAAATAGGATAAGATATTTGCAAATGATATATCTGACAGGACAAATGTTCAAAACATACAAAGAACTCATACAACTCAACTTCAAAAAAGAAAAAGCGATACAGTGTGATTAAAAATGAGCAGAAGATCTGAATAGACATTTTTCTGAAGAGGACATACAGATGGCCAGCAGGCACATTAAAAGATGCTCAACATTACTAATCGTTATAGAAGTGCAAATCAAAACCACAATGAGATATTGCAAATCAGTCCAAATGGATATTATCAAAAAGACAAAAAAATAGCATCTGTTGGTGAGGATATGGAGAAAACAGAACCCTTGTACGCTGTAGATGGGAATATAAATTGGTACAGCCATTATAGAAAAGAGAATAGAGATTCCTCAAAAAAATTTAAAAAGAAAGTATCACGTAATCCAGCAGTCCACTGTTAGATGTTTATCTGAAGAAAATGAAATCTCTATTTAGAAAAAATACATGCACCCTTAGGTTGATAACAGCATTGTTTATAATAGCCAAGATGTAAAAGCAATCTAAGTGCCTATCCAGAGATGAATGGATAAAGAAGATATGATATATATATACACACATACACAGATGCATACACATAAAATGAAATATTACTCAGCCATAAAAAAGAATTATGTCTTGTCACTTGTAACAACATGGATAGACCTAGAGGGAGTTATTCTAAGTAAAAGAAATCAAAGAAAGACAAATCCTGTATGGTTTCACTTATATGTGAAATCTCAAAAATAAAGCAAATGAATAAACATAACAATACAGAGTTATAGATGCAGAGAACAAACAAGTGGTTGCCAGAGAGGAAAGGAGAAGGGGGAGGAAAGAATTAAATGGAAACCAAGAGCTACAAACTTCCAGTTGTGAAATAAATGAATCATGGATATGAAATGTACAATGTGGGAAATGTAGTCGATAATTATGTGGTATCTTTGGAAACATATCATACCTAGATTTATCATGGTGATTATTTTAAAGTGCATAGGAATATCAAATCACGATGTTGTGTCCCAAGAAGTAACATAATGTTATAGGTCCATTATATTTCAAAAACAAAGGAACAAAGTTACAGAAAAAGAGATCATATTTGTGGTTATCAGGGGCAGGAGGTTTGAGTAAGAGAACTGGATGAAGGCAGTCACAGACTTCCCATTATAAGATAAATAAATACCAATAATACATGATAAATATAATTAATGCTGCTATATATTTAATATAAAACTTGTTACAAGTAAATCCTAAGAGTCCTCATCACAAGGAAAACTATATATGTATTTTTTATTTCTTTAATTTTGTATCTATATGAGATGATGAATGTTCACTAAATTTACTGTGGTAATCATTTCATGATGCGTAAGCCAAATCATTATGCTATAAGCCTTAAAGTTATACAGAGCTATTGGTCAATTATATCTCAATAAAACTTGAAGAAAAAAGTTTAATGTAAGACTTATGACTCAGAATAGAGCTAGTGCTGTGTATCATATGGAATTCCTTGTCACTTTCCACTAGAGGTTTGTTCCTGAAAGAAAGTTTTCTCCTATTTCCTCTTGTTAAAAGGCAAGATCAACCAGGGACATCTCTTGAGGTTGAAACATAGCTCAGAGAATTAACATTCTATTAGATCCCTGGATAATAACCAAAGATCCCTCTGGAACCTTTGTCTAAAGACAGTTGCCAAATGTCCCAATGATGAGTCAATATTGATGATCAAGCTGCTGCTGCTAAGTCGCTTCAGTCATGTCCGATTCTGTGCGACCCCATAGACGGCAGCCCGCCAGGCTCCCCCATCCCTGGGATCCTCCAGGCAAGAACACTGGAGTGGGTTGCCATTTCCTTCACCAATGCATGAAAGTGAAAAGTGAAAGTAAAGTTGCTCATTCGTGTCTGACTCTTAGCGACCCCGTGGACTGCAGCCTACCAGGCTCCTCCATCCAGGGGATTTTCCAGGCAAGACTACTGGAGTAGGTGTTGCCATTGCCTTCTCCGATTGATGATCATATTTATAATTAAATACATTCAGTTCAGTTCAGTTCAGTCGCTCAGTCGTGTCCGACTCTTTGCGACCCCATGAATCGCAGCACGCCAGGCCTCCCTGTCCATCACCAACTCCCGGAGATCACTCAAACTCATGTCCATCGAGTCGATGATGCCATCCAGCCCTCTCATCCTCTGTCATCTCCTTCTCCTCCTGCCCCCAATCCCTCCCAGCATCAGAGTCTTTTCCAATGGGTCAACTCTTCACATGAGGTGGCCAAAGTACTGGAGTTTCAGCTTTAGCATCATTCCTTCCAAAGAAATCCCAGGGCTGATCTCCTTTAGAACAGACTGGTTGGATCTCCTTGCAGTCCAAGGGACTCTCAAGAGTCTTCTCCAACACCACAGTTCAAAAGCATCACTTCTTTGGCATTCAGCTTTCTTCACAGCCCAACTCTCACATCCATACATGACCACTGGAAAAACCATAGCCCTGACTAGACAGACATTTGTTGGCAAAGTAATGTCTCTGCTTTTGAATATGCTATCTAGGTTGGTCATAACTTTCTTTCCAAGGAGTAAGCGTCTTTTAATTTCATGGCTGCAGTCATCATCTGCAGTGATTTTGGAGCCCAAAAAAATAAAGTCTGACACTGTTTCCACTGTTTCCCCATCTATTTGCCATGAAGTGATGGGACCAGATGCCATGATCTTCATTTTCTGAATGTTGAGCTTTAAGCCAACTCTCTCACTCTCCGCTTTCACTTTCATCAAGAGGCTCTTCAGTTCTTCTTCACTTTCTGCCATAAGGTGAGGTGAGGTGAAGTCACTCAGTCATGTCTGACTCTTTGCGACCCGTGGGCTGTAGCCCACCAGGCTCCTCTGTCCATGGGATTCTCCAGGCAAGAATACTGGAGTGGGTTGCCATTTTCTTCTCCAGGGGATCTTCCCAACTCAGGGATCGAACCCAGGTCTCCCGCGTTGCAGGCAGATGCTTTAACCTCTGAGCCACCAGGGAAGCCTCCACCATAAGGGTGGTGTCATCTGCATATCTGAGGTTATTGATATTTCTCCTGGCAGTCTTGATTCCAGCTTGTGCTTCTCCCAGCCCAGCATTTCTCATGATGTACTCTGCATAGAAGTTAAATAAGCAGGGTGACAGTATACAGACTTGATGTACTCCTTTTCCTATTTGGAACCAATCTGTTGTTCCATGTCCAGTTCTAACTGTTGCTTCCTGACCTGCATATAGGTTTCTCAAGAGGCAGATCATGTGGTCTGGTATTCCCATTTCTTTCAGAATTTTCCAGTTTATTGTGATCCACACAGTCAAAGGCTTTGGCATAGTCAATAAAGCAGAAGTAGATGTTTTTCTGGAACTTCTCTTGCTTGATCCAGCGGATGTTGGCAATTTGATCTCTGGTTCCTCTGCCTTTTCTAAAACCAGCTTGAACATCTGGAAGTTCATGGTTCACATATTGCTGAAGTCTGGCTTGGAGAATTTTGAGCATTACTTTACTAGCGTGTGAGATGAGTGCAATTGTGCGGTAGTTGGAGCATTCTTTGGCATTGCCTTTCTTTGGGATTGGAATGCAAACTGACCTTTTCCAGTCCTGTGGCCACTGCTGAGTTTTCCAGATTTGCTGTAAGTACAAACTATAGCAGTAACAGTTACAGCAGAGTTCTTTTTAATCTCCCTCTGCCAACTATTAGTAACTGAGCCTCCCATACGATTTCAGAGCAAAACATAAATAAAATCTCATCACGTTACATGTATGTATTTTATTTTTACTTATAGGTCGTAATATCCCTCCTATTACTAGGAATTCGAATATGGTTGATTAAATAACTAGAGCAAGAATTTCAAATTTATCTTTATCATTTGATCAAAAAATATTTTGCAGAGAGCTCCCCTGTGGTCCAGTGGTTAAGAATCCACCTTGCAGTGGAGGGGACGCAAGTTTCATCCCTGGTCAAGGAACTAGAATTCCACATGCTGCAGAGCAACTAAGCCTGTGCACCACAACTAGAGAATCCTCATGCCGTAACTATGATCTGGGCTAATACTATCAACCCTAAACACAGACATCTGTATATTAACACTTCATTATGGTGAGAGATAGTGACTAGCTCAGGAACATGATCAGGAGAGGAGAATATCTTACTAACAAACAACTCTTTTGGAGAACTCTCTAAGAATACTAATATTTTTGCAACTGTGTGTTTCCAGAACATTATCTAAGATTCATCAGCATCATAGAATTTGTCAAGGGTCAGGAATCTTGATAGACCATTTTAGAATTCTGCCTACCACGCAGATGTCAGTGCCTACATAGTCTTTAAACTGCTCGCTTCCTCTCTCTGAAGCTATGGGTGTTGGTTCTGAGCCCAAGCAGACAAAAAAAAAGATATCACATACACGCTGTGAAAAATGTATACACAAAGCAGAAAGAGAAGTGATCTACTATGCACAGGTGGTGGGGCTGCTGAGGGGATATTTAAAGGAAGTTTCAAGAAGTGATATTTCAACTGGATGGTTAGAGAAAGAACCATCACTTCACATTTTTGTCTTCACTGTCTGGCACAGTCTTAAGGTACATAAAAGACCCCTGTTGGTGTTTATTGAATGGCCTTGTAGGTGTCTTCTAGTGGAGGCGGGGAAAGAGAATTTTAGGAGAGTGAATCTCATGTACCGAGACCCAAAGCGTTGTTGTTTTTTTAAAATAAGCATTTGTTTTTATTTGTATTATTTTTATTTATTTTATTGCCTTGTCACATGGCATGTGGGATCTTAGTTCCCCAACCAGGGATCGAACCTGCAGCCCCTGCATTGAAAGTGTGGAGTCTTAACCACTGGACTGCCAGGGAAGTTCCCAGAGACCCAGAGATTTAAAGCCACTTGCTATGTTCAAGGATCAGTGAGAAGCGTTCGATTATCTAAACATACAAGGCATATGGCAAGAGAAGAGGCAGACGATGGGGCCAGAACATGAGAGGCCTGGAATATGGTAAAGAGATAAGACTTTATTTTGTAAATGAAGAGGGATACTTGAAGAGCTTTAAGGAAGTAAAAAAGAAAAAGACAGATTTGTGTTTGAGAAAATTAGCTCCAGTGGAAAGCATGTGTGAAGGCTACTTTGAGGTGAGGGTTAGGATGGATGGGAGTGAGGCTAACCCAGAGCTGTAGGGATTAGGGCCTTGTGGTCTTGGAGTACAAGTGGGTGAGGAGGGTCTACACCAAGACATTGGCAGTGGGATGGAGAAGGGATTGGCTCCCAAAGCTAGCTGGGAAGTAGATGGACTGAAGAGCATGGCTGGGAAGAGGAGTTGGTTGAATCTGAAGGATGACAAAGTCATGAAGGATGACCTGAAGATGACTCCAGTTTAGGAGGTGGATAAATGATGAGCCCATCCATTGACCTCGACATCTAAGGAGAACAGGCTTGAGGAGGAGGAGGGTGTTGGCAGTGATGGAGAGAAGGGCAGCTGTGAATGACAAGTACACTTTGGGGCATATTGAGTTTGAGATGCTTGTGGAACATCCTAACAGAATCCAAGAGGAGGCTTTTGAGTTCTGAGCTCTAGAGCTTAACAGGGATGGATACACATCGGATTCTATAACTCCTAGGTGAGCAATCAAGTCACAGCGTTAGATAATCACAGAGGGATGGTGTACAGAGCAAGAAAACAAGGAAGCTGAATATAAAGCCATGAGTCACCAAAAGTTTGCCATGTTGAGGGCAGAAAACATGAACTGGAATCAAAGGTGGGAGAAGAGAGGCTTTGATGGGAACCAGTGAATCTGAGAATATGTAGTGGCCACAGAAGGTAAACAAAGAAATGGGCCTCATGGTCAGAAGAAACTGTGCCCATGAAAATATTTGCTGGTATTGACTGCACTGGCTTGAAGTCGTAAAAAAAAAAAAAAAAAAAAGCCTAGGGAGGGCAACACCAACCAGACCATGTGTAATTTAAACACAAAACTATAAGTAAATTAGCTTGTAGGACAGATTGTCACAGATTTCTTTACTGGGTTAGGAAATACTTGGTTTCACTGGGTTCTATTCTTCTGAGGAAAAAAAACAACAACAACTTAGAGTGAAAATGTATGATTCTCTTTTGATCCCTATAATTAATAGATTTGACCCAAGTATTCATCGGCCCTTAATGAAAATCAGTGGTGTTTCTGTTACTTTCCACGGTTTCTCATAAGTTGAAGAACAAAAGAGTATCTTTCATAAGATCATCAAGGGTAAACAGGATGTTACAAGAAGAGAGATCACTGTGGAATAATAAAATTTTTTAAACGAGGCTGATCCATTTTTAATTTAGTTTTCCTTTGCCCATGTCAGTTCAGTTCAGTTCAGTCACTCAGTTGTGTCCAACTCTTTGCAACCCCATGCACTACGACACGCCAGGCCTCCCTGTCCATCACCAACTCCTGGAGTTTACTCAAACTCCTGTCCATTGAGTTGGTGATGCCATCCAACCATTTCATCCTCTGTCATCCCTTTCTCCTCCCACCTTCAATCTTTCCCATCATCAGGGTCTTTTCAAATGAGTCAGTTCTTCACATCAGGTGGCCAAAGTATTGGAGCTTCAGCTTCAGCATCAGTCTTTCTAGTGAATATTCAAGACTGGTTTCCTTTAGGATGGACTGGTTGGATCTCCTTGCAGTCCAAGTGACTCTCAAAAAGTCTTCTCTAACACCACATTTCAAAAGCATCAATTCTTTGATGCTCAACTTTCTTTACAGTCCAACTCTCACATCCATACATGACCACTGAAAAAACCACAGCCTTGACTAGATGGACCTTAGATGGACCTTTGTTGGCAAAGTAATGTCTCTGTTTTTTAATGTGCTGTCTAGGTTGGTCATAGCTTTTCTTCCAAGGAGCAAGCGTCTTTTAATTTCATGGCTGCAGCCACCATCTGCAGTGAATTTGGAGCCCCCAGAAATAAAGTCTGTCACTGTTTCCATTGTTTCCCCATCTATTTCCCATGAAGTGATGAAACTGGATGCCATGATCTTCGTTTTTTGAACGTTGAGTTTTAAGCCGGCTTTTTTACTCTTCTCTTTCACTTTCATCAAGAGGCTTTTTAGTTCTTCTTCACTTTCTGCCATAAGGGTGGTGTCATCTGCATATCTGAGCTTATTGATATTTCTCCCGGCAATCTTGATTTCAGCTCGTGCTTCATCCAGCCCACCATTTCTCATGATGTACTCTGCATATAAGTTAAATAAGCAGGGTGACAGTATACAGCCTTGACGTACTCCTTACCCTATTTGGAACCAGTCTGTTGTTCCATGTCCAGTTCTAACTGTTGCCTCCTGACCTGCATACTGCCCATGTCAGACTCCATCAAACAGCCTGAATGTGAAAGTTGTTCAGTCATGTCTGACACTTTGCAACTGCATGGACTGTACCATCCATGGAATTCTACAGGCCAGAATACTGGAATGGGTAGCCTTTCCCTTCTCCAAAGTAACCTGAATAAATACTAGCAATTGCTGTGCCCCACCAAAATTTAGACATGCTTAAACATCTCCAAAGAAGGACAATATACTTTTTCAAAAAAATATAAAGATGAAGTTAACCAAGTGCGTGTAAATTCACCACAACCTCTCCTCATTATCTAGAGGGGATGGCCCATGATGACAATTTAGTTAAGGCCAAGTTAAGCCAAAATGCAGAGATTCAAGTGCCAAAAAAATCAGTGTGTCTCTGCTTTTCTCCTCTGTTCCCTCGAAGCTGATGTCTTGCTAAGCAGCTGGCCAAGTATTCGCATTCTTGGTGACTTGGAGGAGGCGGAAGCCTTGGCAAAGCAGCAGTAACACACACAGAGACACCTCACTTCTGTCCTCTGCAATCCCCTCAAACAGTAAGAATGTCAAACCTTCAGTTCCAGAATGAGACTGAGGGTGTTTATGTGAAATTATTCTGTGTGTGTGCTCAGTTGTTCGGTCAAGTCCAACTCTATGCGACCTCATAGACTGTAGCCTGCCAGGCTCCTCTATCCATGGAATTTTCCAGGCAAGTATACTGGAGTGGATTGCCATGTCCTCCTCCAGGCAGTCTTTCCAACCCAGGTATCAAACCCTCATCTCTTGCATCTCTTGCATTGGCAAGTGAACTCTGCCACTGCCTGGGAAATTCTATTTCTGTGCTATTCAGTTAGCAGGGGGCTGTGTGACTGGGTTCGCACCAGCAGATGAGAGGATTGGTGAGGCTCTTGACCAGTGGAGCCAATAATGTGGTCAAGAGAGCCCTGACCTAAGGGAAGAGGAAGAGGCCCAGATGAACAGAGAAGTAGGGGAAGCAGCAGTGGAAACGCCAGGCGCTCTTGGAGCCCGTGAGAACAGAAAGCCGAGGTTGGGGAGCCCGTCCACCAGAGCAGAAGGGAAACCAAAGAAGAACGCGCACAGAGCTGGAAAAGCAGAAAGCGCAGCATATTTCCTTAGCGAGAATGAGAAAGCCACTCACCCTTCTCCTCCCCTCCCCAAACATGCGTGGAGTTTGGTTTCACTCATCTCTTTGAGGAGGTGTTCCCGCGTGCACCCTGGCCTACCGATTTACAAGAACATGTATTCATCACTCCCATTAAAAAGGAATGTGAATGTCACCCATGACTATTTTCTCAAGCGGCAGGGAAGTAGGGCAGGTTTGAGTACTTTATTTCTTGCCACATGAAGGTTTGCTGTCAGGCTGCGGTGATCCCATGCAATGGGCTGAGCAGAAGCAGCCCGAGTCTAAACGCTGGCCCCGTCACTCTCAGTGGGACCTTGGATGGGCTCTTCATAGAGCTAAACCTCAGTTTTCTCACCTGTATAGTAGGAATTATAACATTCCAGATCCACAATCCCTTTGTAGCAATTCTGAAATCCAAAGGGCTCCAAAAAAACAGATTTTTTTGGTAAACTTATACAAAATTCATCTGATGGCAAAACCTGACCTGAACTAATAATGTGAGACTTAGTTTCCATTTATCCCATTAAACATGATTATCTGGAAGTTTGCTGCAGGAACATCAGTATGTTTGATAACATGAATATTTGGGGGGTGTTATCATTAATCCAGTATATGCACTGATTTGTCCCTCACAAATATGAACCATTTGGGATTCTGAAGCATACCAGGGACCTGTGTGGAATCTGAATTAAGAGATTGGGGACCTGTTCTTTGGGGTTGTAGGAAGTACTAAGGGAAAATAAAGTGTATCAGGTGATTCTAACGATGCCTTGTTGCTGCTGATACTTAGTCACTAAGTTGTGTTTGCATCTTTGCAACCCCAAAGACTAGCCCGCCAAGCTCCTCTGTCCATGGGATTCTCCAGGCAAGAATACTGGAGTGGGTTACCATTTTCTTCTCCAGGGGATCTTACTGACCCCAGGCTCAAACCTGCATCTCCTGCATTGGCAGGCAGATTCTTTACCACTGAGCCACCAGGGAAGCCCACAGCAATGCCTGGCAGTGTGTAAGTGCTCAAGAAATACAAATTAGAATTTATTATTATAAAATATGCAGATAGGGAGTGCTCTGCCCCGATCCTGTTACTCTGGAGTTCACCCAGGGGAAACATTAAACTCTGAGGTTCTGACTCCTCATCCACCAACTATATCGCTGAAGAGTCTGGACTTTTTGAGGAAAAAGATCTCCCTGGAAAGCCATGTGTATATTCCTACAGGCACTGTGGAGTTGAGACCTAAGACCTAAAGCCAAGAAAGAAATTCCCAATGCACAACATTTGAGGATTACAAGGACAGGGAATGAAAGAAGGGCTGAAACTGGACATGCTCCCTACCAAAGGTGGTGAGGCCTGGTGGAGAGAGGCTTGCCCTTGGAGCCAGAGAGATCTCATTCCTTGCCCTGCCCTCCCTCGTGATGGGAACTGCTGGATCTCAGTTTCTTCATGTGGAAAGTGGGCTAACAGTACTTCTGAAAGCTTCGCTATAATGGAAATCATTCTTCGTGGGGGCCTGGTACATAGATGAGATTCAGCAAGGAACAGGCAAAAACACACAGGCACCATTATACTGGGTGCTAAGAAAACCAAAGTTTCTAGAGTATAATTCTGCCTTGCCCTGAATTCCTCTCCAGAGGAAAAGCCTTATGTTTCCTGCAAAAGTGAGACTAAGAGGCCACACGGAGGGGGCATTCCATCTATGAAGAGCTCTAAGCCTATAGTGAGAGTTTCTTCTCTCTTGACAAGACAGTCACTTGTGCCCCTTGGGGGGACTTCTGACTCAGAAGGACAGCCACACACAAGGTCAAGTTCAAAACTATAAAGGTGATCTGTGGACACACGGCTGGTCAATAAGACTTATTTACCCCTTGAATCCAATTTTGGCTGGATGACCAAGGCCCAGTGTGACCCCTTATAAAAGGAACAATTGTCAAGGGTACTTGGAAGAAAAGAGGGTTGTTTTCTGCCATTCAAAGTGGATCGTTTCATGAAGGAGACCTTTCACCCAAATAATCACCTTGTCCTCGCATGTCCAGATCAGGCCCAACACAGAGAATAAACAGATACCCTTATAGAGGCGTTCTTGAGATTAACCCCAGCCAATGCCTGGTTTTCTACAGAGACTTTGACCTGAGTAATCATGTTCTCTCCAGACCTGAGCCACACAACTTGAGACACGCCAGGTGTTAAAACATTCGCAACCTCTGGGCTTTCCTCAGCACTCCTTTCCTCTTTCCTGCCCATCATGGCTGGAGGTGAGAATTCCCCTCTTTCCCGCCCTCCTGAGCCTCAGGGCTTCAGCCCCCTCATTCCAGCAGAGTCAGGGCAGCACTGAGAACACCTTCGCAGCACCTGCCCCCAATCCCGGCATGAAGAGGCTTCCTTTGAACGGTGGCTCCCCGTGAACTCATTCCCATTTCTTCAGAGCAGTGGCTCAACAGCCAGATCAATCTCAGGGTTAGGGGCCCGTCAACTAAAAAGATGCACAACGTGAGAGTTGCAAGTTACATTTCATTTGGGACCCAATGAGGATTGCAGCCCAGGAGATAGCACCTCAGATAGCTCTGAGAGACTGCTCCAAAGAGACAGTAGGGGAAGGTCAATACATTAGATTTTGGTGAAGGGGGAGTTCAGGGCAATCAAGAACTTGTTTTACAAAAGGCTTTCTGCTAGTCATGAGGAGCCATGTCACCATGAAAGGATTTAGTGCTTTTCTAGACATCAGGGAGGAAATGCAAGGATTGAGATCATGAAATCAGTTTCTGAAAGTATCAATATCTAAAGACCTGTTCCACCAGTTTCCCTGGAGCACAGAGTGCCACACTCTCCACCCTGAAACCCCTTCAGGGAGTGATGAGGGCCAGCAGCTGCAGTAGCATGGGCACATGGCAAAAGCCCATGTTGCTGTTGCTCGGTTGCTGGCAAGTGCCCTTGGCAAGTGCCAATTTGTAGTTGACAGTACCAACAGAGCTGGAGCACCAGAGAAAGGCATAGAGAATCAACATGAGAGTGAGAAGAGAGAATTTTTTTAAGAAATAATCTGACATTTGATTAATTTCTTAAAGCATCAAAGTATAAAAGAAATATCCACAAGTCCATCCCGGTATAAATAAATAGCTGCATAAATAAATAGATGGGGACAGCTCTGGTTTTCCAGTGGCTAAGCCTCTGTGCTCGCAATGCAGGGAATCTGAGTTCGTTCCCTGATGGGGGAACTAGATCCCACAGGTCGCAACTAAGAGTTTGCATGCCACAGCAAAGATCAAAGATCTTGAGTGCCACAACTAAGACCGGGTGCAGCGAATAAATAATAAAATAAATAAAAATAAATATTTTAAAAGTAAGTAAATATATAAATGTAGGAGAAAGGACAGCTCTTCCTTACAAAAGAATTCCATTTAATAAATGTAGAAAGAATGAAGAAAATAGAAATTCACCATTAGAAACCACAGGAATAACTGCAGCAGGCAAGATCCTGCTAAAATTAGTAGGCAAAAGTTTGAGGAGAAGCAGCATTTGCATAGTCTCCAAGTGTTTCTCCTATGAAAGTGAAAACTCAAGGTGTTTGTGGCTCAGTCGTGTCCAGCTCTTTGCAACCCAATGGACTGTAACCCGCCAGGGATTCTCCAGGCCAGAATACTGGAGTGGGTAGCCATTCCCTTCTCCGAGGGATCTTCCTGATCCAGGGATCAAACCCGGCCTCCTGCACTGCAGGTGGACTCTTTACTGTCTGCGCCACCAAGGAAGCCCATATAGCCCGACACTGTTGATGACTTAGTGTTCCTCTGCAGGTTTACCCAATCATCCCTCACGTTCTTCCCACCCGCACTGCCGCTGCTACCATCACTCCCACTGCCTCCAGCTGAGGACTCTGAGCCACCCACGGCGACAATTTCACACCTAGGCTCACAGTCTAGGGTTGGCATTGCTGTGACCACTGTAGCTGAACTTGAAAGTCACTGTTAGTGTTGTATGACATCTTGCTACTGCTGAGTGTGTGGCCAAACACTGCTAGGATGCTGCCACATGGCTGGCGTTTCATCTCCTGTATCTCAGCCCCGGTTTTGTGACAAGGCTCCCTGCTGTCCCTGAGACTTCACACTCAGCCTTCTGTTCAATGGGGATTGTGTGCAGGGTCTGGACCTTGGATGCCAGGATGAGACACTGTCTTGCAGAATATTTCTTTTTTTATGTTTTTCTGTAAGGGAACACTGTATTGTTCCACATTTTAGCTTTGGTTTTGTAATCACTGATTATATAATGAGTTCTGGTTCTCTGCTGGCAAAATTGGTCTGCAACTGTTAAAGGCACAGCTGCTTTAGAACACACGGAGATGGAGACCGTGTCCGTATGACCCACTGCCTCCGCCACCATCCTTGCTAATCTCCTGAAAGATCAGGCCCACGTTATACTACAATGTGGTGGGTGGCAGTGCGACAGCAGGACAACTCCACTGTTGCACAAAGAGAAGCAGATCCTCATTGTGAAGTTGGCAGTTTTGCAAAACATCAGCTACCTCTAGTGGGGCCAACTTGATCGCTTCCCTCCTGTCTCAGAGCTTGAAAGTCTGTGTCCTTGACTTCCAGATTTGGGTTTCCAGATAAAACACACAACTCCCAGTTAAATTCCAATTGTGGATAAACAGTGAAAACATTTTTTCAGTGTAAATATGTCCCATGCAACACCTGGGACATACACTAAAAAAACAGTATTCATAATTTGTCTGAAATTCAAATGTAACTGGGCTGTGCTAAGTCGCTTTCAGCTGTGTCTGACTCTTTGTGACCCCATGGACTGAAGCCCACCAGGCTCCTCTGTCCACAGTATTCTCCAGGCAAGAAGACTGGAGTGGGGAGCCTTTCCTTCTCCAGGGGATCTTCCTGACCCAGGGAAATGCAACTGGGCAGCCTCTTATTTTTATTTGCTAAATCTGGCAATCCTACTCAAGATCAGACTCTCGTCATTGTCCTGTCCTCTGGGTCTGTCCTTGTGGGACTCCGATAATTCATTCTGCCAAGAAGCCTGAGACAGAATGAGGCAAAGGAAGAATCTTAATCACTCTTGGCTTTTTGTTCTTATCTAGCTCCGAGTGTCACAGATATGCATTAAATTCATAAATAAATTAAAACCTCTCGTTTGAAGTTTGATTCATTTCTATCCTGAAACTTTAGCAACATTGGATTCCACTGAGAGGAAGGATGGTGTAAAGAGGAAAGAATGATCTAGGGATGGAGGAATCTGGCCGCTCATCCCAGGCCAAGCGGCCATGATGTGGCGCACTCTCTCTTTAGAACTTAAAGGAGCCAATTAAACGACCTCTAAGATCCATTCCAGGGCTAATAATTCTATGGTTCTGGCTTCAAAAAGTCTGAAACTTACGACATGGCTGGCTGTGGCTGTGAAAGTCACTCAGTTGTGTCCAACTCTTTGGGACCCCACAGACTATACAGTCCATGGAATTCTCCAGGCCAGAATACTGGATGGAGTAGGTAGCCTTTCCCTTCTCCAGGGGATCTTTTCAACCCAGGAATCGAACCCAGGTCTCCTGCATTTCAGGCAGATTCTTTACCAGCTGAGCCACAAAGGAAGCCAAAGAATACTGGAGTGGGTAGCCTTTCCCTTCTCCAGGGGATCTTCCCAACCCAGGAATCGCACCGGGGTCTCCTGCACTGCAGGCAGATTCTTTACCAACTGAGCTACCAGGGAAGCTGAAACTTAAGACATATGTAACTGAAAGTCACAGTATTAAATTTAAAAAGCTTAAATATCAGGAATTTTTTATATGCTGAATTTTTTAATAAGTTGCTTACCAATTTTCTATCTGTTCAGTTCAGTTCAGTCGCTCAGTCACATCAGACTCTTTGCAACCCATGGACTGCAGCATGCCAGGCCTCCCTGTCCATCACCAACTCCCCAGAGTTTACTCAGACTCATGTCTATTGAGTTGGTGATGCCATCCAACCATCTCATCTTCTGTCATCCCCTTTTCCTCCCACCTTCAATCTTTCCCAGCACCAGGGTCTTTTCAAATGAGTCAGTTCTTCTCATCAGGTGGCCAAAGTATTGGAGTTTCAGCTTTAGCATCAGTCCTTCCAATGAATATTCAGGACTGATTTCCTTTAGGATGGACTGGTTGGATCTCCTTGCTGTCCAAGGGACTCTCAAGAGTCTTCTCCAACACCACCGTTCAAAAGCATCAATTAGAAGAGTACATATCTTGACCTCCTCAGAATTCTTGTTACTACATTAAATGCTTTGTGCAAACTTTTTACATAATTAGTATTCAGGTACAAGATTCACCTGTCAGAATACTCTAACAGAATTTTCCAGTCTATCATTCTTTTTTTTTTAATATTTATTTATTTGGTTGTGCTAGGTCTTTGTTTCAGCATTCAAGATCTTCAAATCTTCAAACTTTGTTGTTGCATGTGGGATCTAGTTCCCTGACCAGGGATCGAACCTGGGTCCCCTGCACTGGGAACTCAGAGTCTTAGCCAGGGAAGTCCCCATGTCTATCATTCTTAAATGACTTTATTAAATTCCAACATTCTTTTTTTTTTAATTATTTATTTTTATTTTATTTTTGGCTGCCCTGGGTCTTCGTTGCTGTGTGTGGGCTTTTCTCTAGTTGTGGTGAATGAGGGCTGCTCTCTAGTTGTGGTGTGTAGGCTTCTTGTTGTGGTGGTTTCCCTTGTCGTGGAGCATGGGCTCTAGGCTCATGGGCTTCAGTAGCTGTGGCACAGGGCTTAGCTTCTTCTTGGAATCTGGGACCTTCCTGGACCAGGGATCGAACTAGAGTCCCCTGCATTGCAAGGTGGATTCTTAACCATGGAACCACCAGGAAGCCCAGTAAACTCCAGCGTTCTAAATTAAAGCTGTATCCTGAACTTGAGCCATTAGTAGTTACTCTAAGGAGAGACCAGTATGATCTTGGATAAAGGAAGATATTTTGTGAAGATGTTCTTACTCAAGATCTAAAATACATGCTAAGGAAAAAGTACTTAGACTTAGGTGAGCATACTTTTCAAGTAGATTCAACAAACATATTGACTATCCCACTGGACTATCCTGTATACTTTTCTGCTTTTAAACTCCATTTTATAAATGTTTATGGCGCCCAAATTTCCATGTTCACATTTCATTTTCTCCTCAGTTTTGAACCGAATTTCTAATTCCCTAATAGAAATCACCACCTAAATGTCCCACAGATACCTCAAACTCAGTAAATGTAAAATAAAGTGGAAATTAACACAACATTGTAAATCAACTATACTTCAATAATTTAAAAAAATGTAGCGCCAGTTCCCTTCACCCCACAACCTGCTCTATTGGCCTCCTCAAACTTGATTAATGGTATTAATATCCACCATCATCATTATCATGGTAGAATGATGTGACAAGAATACTGGAGTAGGTTGCCACCTCCTTTTCCAGGGTATCTTCCCAATCCAGGAATTGAACTGGCATCAAACCAGAAGACATCTCCTGCATGACAAGCAGATGCTTTACCATTAGCGCTACCTGGGAAGCCCATTGATGAGCAGAAAGTGAAAGTGAAGTCGCTCAGTCATGTCCGACTCTTTGCGACCCTGTGGACTGTAGCCCACCAAGCTCCTCCATCCATGGGATTCCCCAGGTAAGAATACTGGAGTGGGTTGCCATTTCCTTCTCCAGGGGATCTTCCCGACCCAGGGATCGAACCCAGGTCTCCCACATTGCAGGCAGACGCTTTAACCTCTGAGCCACCAGGGGAAGCCCTTGATGAGCAGAGGAGAGAGGTCAAATGTCAGCAGGCTGTAAGGGGCAGGGATATTCTACAGATTGGAAAATCTGTTTCTCAGTTGTTAAAAACTCATTACTCATTAAGTAAATATTCTGTGACTACCACTTAAATTCCAGGCTTCTTGATCTTTATTTTTACTTTTTTTTGGCTATGCTTAAATTGGAAAAGGAGTACGTCAAGGCTGTATATTGTCACCCTGCTTATTTAACTTTTGTACAGAGTACATCATGAGAAATGCTGGACTGGAAGAAACAGAAGCTGGAATCAAGATTGCCGGGAGAAATATCAATAGCCTCAGATATGCAGATGACACCACCCTTATGGCAGAAAGTGAAGAGGAACTAAAAAGCCTCTTGATGGAAGTGAAAGAGGAGAGGGAAAAAGTTGGCTTAAAGCTCGACATTCAGAAAACAAAGATCATGGCATCTGGTCCCATCACTTCATGGCAAATAGACGGGAAAATAGTGGAAACAGTGTCAGACTTCATTTTTGGGGGCTCCAAAATCACTGCAGATGGTGATTGCAGCCATGAAATTAAAAGACGCTTACTCCTTGGAAGGAAAGTTATGACCAATCTAGATAGCATATTCAAAAGCAGAGACATTACTTTGCCGACTAAGGTCCATCTAGTCAAGGCTATGGTTTTTCCAGTGGTCATGTATGGATGTGAGAGTTGGACTGTGAAGAAGGCTAAGCACTGAAGAATTGATGCTTCTGAACTGTGGTGTTGGAGAAGACTCTTGAGAGTCCCTTGGACTGCAAGGAGATCCAACCAGTCCATTCTGAAGGAGATCAGCCCTGGGATTTCTTTGGAAGAAATGATGCTAAAGCTGAAACTCCAGTACTTTGGCCATCTCATGCGAAGAGTTGATTCATTGGAAAAGACTGATGCTGGGAGGGATTGGGGGCAGGAGGAGAAGGGGATGACAGAGGATGAGATGGCTGGATGGCATCGGTGACTCGATGGACGTGAGTCTGAGTGAACTCCAGGAGTTGGTGATGGACAGGGAGGCCTGGCGTGCTGCGATTCATGGGGTTGCAAAGAGTCGAACATGACTGAGCAACTGAACTGAACTGAACTGAACTCATGGCTTGTGGGAACTTAGTTCCCAGACCAGAGATGGAACCTAGGTCCTAGCATGGAAGCACGGAATCCTAACCATGAATCACCAAGAAAGTTCCACTTTTGACATTTTCTATTATTATAAAGTATTTAATACTACAGAAAGGAACATGAAATATATGTATGGTTTAAAAACAATCATTGTGTGTGTCACCTCCACCCTGGGCTTTCCTGGAGGCGCAGTGGTAAAGAGTCTGCCTGCCAATGCAGGAGATGCAGGTTTGGTCCCTGGGTCAAGAGGATCCAGTGGAGAGGGAAATGGCAACCCACACCAGTATTCTTGCCTGGAGAATTCCCGGACAGAGGAGCCTGGCAGGCTGCAGTCCATGGGGACAGACATGACTGAGTGATTAAACAACAGTGATTAAACAACAACATGTCCACTCATGCCGAGAAATGGAATTGCCAGGGCCTCAGAACCCTACTCCTCTTGTCTTTCTTCCTGAGCACTGGAGACATCACCATCCTGATTTCTGTGATAATCATTTCATTGCTTTTATTAGTTGCTTTGCCACATTGATAGGCTAGAGAGAGAGAGATACAGGTATATATTCCAAGTTTTCTAGGACAATAAACAGTGTACGGTCAAAAATAACTAAGCCTACAGGGACATATGCTAACAAGAATGAAAACTAGAAGAAAGAGACCTCCAAAGAAATTTTGAAATTACTGCACAACATACACAAGCAACTATGCTTACTAAGTTCAGAGAAAAAGGTAGTAAATATATGCAAAAGAGGAAATTATAAAAAGTGATTTAGCCAATTTAAAAAAGAACCAAATAGAATGTCTCAAAGTAAAAAATACAATAAACCAAGTTAAAAACTCAATAGAAATGTTTAAGCAATTTAAACACACTGAGGAGAAAATTAGAGAAACAAAATATAGATCAGGAGAAATTATCCAGAGTATAATATAGAAAAACAACTGGAAAAAACATAGCTTTACAAATATGACTCAAACGGTAAAGAATCTAGTCTTTAAAGACTAAGATGACACTAATTTCTTTCAGAAAGAGCTTTCATTTGCCTTTGCTAGGCACACAGGCACACTTCCAGATGGTCAAAGCTATGGTTTTTCCAGTATTCATGTATGGTTGGGAAAGTTGGACCATAAAGAAGGCTGAGCACAGAATTGATGCTTTTGAATTGTGGTGCTAGAGAAGACTCTTGAGAGTCCCTTGGGTTGCATGGAGATCAAACCAGTCAATCCTATAGGAAATTGGTCCTTGAATATTCATTGGAAGGACTGATGCTGAAGTTGAAGCTCGATACTTTGGCCACCTCATGCAAAGAGCTGACTCATTGGAAAAGACCCTGATGCTGGGAAAGATTGAGGGCAGGAGGAGAATGGGGCGACAGAGAATGAGATAGTTAGATAGCATCACTGATTCAATGGACATGAATTTGAGCAAACTGCAGGAGATAGTGATGGACAGGGAAGCCTGGCATGCTGCAGTTGATGGGATCACAGAGTCAGACACAACTTAGTGTCTGAAAAAGAAGGAGGCACACAGGAACATTTTAAATTACTTTAAACTAAATTCACTTTAGTTTGAAAGAGTTTTATGGTATTATGGCTTCCTGTTCTCTTCGTTTTCATTTATTTATTTTTCATCATCAAATGAATGTGGCTTTCAAGCTGTGAGAGTGCTAACCTGCAGTTATATCTTGTCAGGGCAGTTCCCTACCTTTCCCATCTGTCCTGCTCTGCCCAGTGTAAGGACCTGAGGGAGGCGGCACATTTACTTTTGTTTCACTCTTGCTCTGAGGGATTTTCCTGTTTTAGTAAGGAGAGGAGCAGGCCCTAGGTTTTGACTCTCTGCTCCTTGTCCTAAGAAGCCCTAAGAACCAAACTGGCCTAATTGGCAAATGTCCTTAGTTCAAAAACAGCTTTAGGGTACCACTTAACTTTAGAGACCGTGTTTTCCTTTGATCTGGGGCTTTAACCTCTTACTATCTTGTCTGATCTTTGATGCTTTTAAGAAGTTATAAATTTTTGTTTTTCTTTTTTGTTTTAGTGAGTGTTTTTGGTTGTTTCTAGTAGGAGACTGGTCTGATCATCATCCTGCCTTATTCTTGGAAATGCAAATCCTCTCATCTTTCTAGGCTTAACCGAACTGCACACTTAGAAACGAAAACCCAACACAATCTTCTGTAAGCAAGTTACCATAGGAAAAGCAAGCACATGTTTTTTAAGTCTCCTGTACTTTAGGAAAAGAATTATTGTAAAGTTCACTCAAATAGGCTACAAAACTTGAACTGCCATTAAAATTTTTAAGAAATATATCTGAAATTTTCTAAGTTTTCCCCCCAAAATTTAATTTTCAAACCACTGCTGAATTATTTTTAAATTGCAGCATTGTATCCAGAAATTGCTTTTCCATAGAACTCAACTACCCAAGAATCTAAAAGTATATAAAATGACTCTACATAATCCAGTTAGATGACAAAAGTGTTTTCACCTTATTTAATGTACTTTATTCATCAGAAGTCTTTGAGGCCTCATTCAGAGTTGATTAGCTCTTATTTTATACACAATCCAAAGAAACCTCATTCTTTGGTTTTCTAACCCATTAAACACAGAGAAGGAATAACTTGAAGGAAAACATGTATTTTCAAAGGCAGGCTCATTACAAGAGTCAGGGATGGCACTTAACAAACCCACAAGTATAAAACAGGATTTTATGTATCCGTGTATAAAATGTTCAAAAAGTTCTAGAAGAGGCACAATGGAGAATTCTTTGGCTCTGCTGGGTCTTCGTTGCCGCTCTCAGGCTTTCTCTAGCTGTGTGGCGCACGGGCTTTTCGTTGCCGTGGCTTCTCTTGCTCTCTAGGGCTTGTCGGCTTCAGTAGCTGCAGCACGTGGCTCAGTAGTTGTGGCTCCTGGGCTTAGTTGCCCCGTGGTGTATGTGGAATCTTCCTGGAGCAGGGATCAAACCCATGTCCTACACTGACAGGTGGATGCTTAACCACTGGCCCACCAGAGAAGTCTACAACGGAGACATTTTGCCCAACATTCTAGCTCCTGGGAGGCTCATGGTACCATTCACAGCTTAGTGAACAAACCTCTACATTCTTGGTATTGTTCCTATGGTAGCATCAAACCAGTGAAGCCATTTCTGAGAAAGACAGGGATGTAATGTCTTTGATATATTTTCTGTAATTTTTAAGGAAATAAAATGAAAAATTACTCTTAGGGTAAAAGCTTGCTGATTTGGAGAATCTCACTCACTAGTTGGGCCTGAAAAATAAGCATTTCTGTATTACAGCCTGCTGATCCAACTTCCCTCTGAGACTGACTCCAGAAAATTCAGAGCTTATAAATACCCTAAATGTACCTTTCAGTTCTTTAGCCTTCAATCTAGGAGTTGAGAAAAGGGACATTTTTCTCAGTATCACTGACGTCTAAAACAGGAACTTAAAGAGAAAGCAACTATACTGGCCACAAGTGAAAGAAAGGGGCAGAGATGAGGAGGGTATGGTTTTACTTTACAGCAGTCCCATTTGGGCCAGGTTATAGATATAGAAAAGATAACTTAACCAGTGCAAAATGAAACTGTCAAGATTGTTAAGTGATAGATGACAATCAGGGTTCAAAATTTGCATGGGGAAGGGGAGATGAAGGGAGTTGGAGGACAGGAAACATTCCCAGATGGTCCTGCTTTGGTTTATCTCTGTTTCAGCACAAAGGGTGCCAATCAGCTTCCTGATATATGTTAGGAGACACAGCTCTCAACTTACACATTGATTTTATATCTCCCTGAAATGTAGGCTCTGTTTCTGTGGTATAGGAGAATCATTACTTGAAAGGTTTCAGACTTCCCTGATCCCACAAGATGAGGTGCTGAGTTTTAGTATCATTATCATTATTACATCATTAGTATCATTCTAGAATCTCAAAAGTGGGAAAACCCAGACACCTGCTTAACTGCAAAATGATGGCTATTTTATATCCAGTGTATTTCCCCTTGCTTTCCCCTTAGTATTTATTGTACCATCTTGACTTTCCAAGTATTTAATTTGTAAGCTATTTTTTTTTTAATTTCACAAATGAACTTAACAACTGAAATGTAGTAGGAGAAAAAAACTTCTGTTTTGATTAGAATTGGCAAGTAGGTTTCATTTTGCTAGTCAATTCTGGTAGATCTGACAGCAAGCCACATTCTGAAGAGTATTGAAACTGCTTCTAAGTTCAGGAGGAGAGAGCTCTGAGATCCATTAGCAATGTCTGCTCTAACATAGGACTGGGAATATAGCATGCCTGTCGAATATTTGTTATTCATGGCTTAGTTCAACAAATACTGAATGTCAAGTAGTATGCAAAGTATAAGAGTTTGTTTTATATTGTTTCTGTTTTAAATAAAGAAAACATAGTTCTTTTATTTAATGTAATAAATGGCAGGCATATGACCAAATAACTAAAATCTGGTGTGGAATATGCAGTAAGGAAAGTGTATCAAGGTCCAGAGGGCCAGAGAGGAAGAGGGGCGATGGATCTTCAGGGAATGGGTCTAGGAGAAGGCCAATAATCAGCAGTTTCAGACAGACAGCTGGGTGACCTCAGTTTTGCTCTGAATCTACCCCTTTGCACTTCAACCATAAGTGGCAGAGCACCAGTATATGACCAATTTCCAGGTGGGCAAATTTCCTATAGTATTCTAATAACTAGTTCATAGAGCTCTTCTCTTGTTATCCACAGCCTTTATTTCATTATCAGTGAATCCTGGCTGGATGCCACGAGGGTATAGACTATGCTCTGTGGGCATCTGAAGGAGCCAGCCAAGGAGGATGGCACAGAGAGCACCCCAATGGGCTTATCCTTTCAGAGCACACAGGCTAACAATGACAGGAATGGCCCAAAACCAAGAACAAATATTTTTAAAAGGCATCAGCTTTGTGAGTAGCATCAGGAAGGTCAAAAATCCAGAATAATCCAAGGTTGGAAAATGCTAAACAGAGGAGCTATTTATAAGCTGTGTTTGGAACAAAACAATCAACCAAGTAAGACTATGATCAATTTGGGGGAAGAGATGCATAATGGTAACATATATAAGAACATTAGAAGAAAATAATCAGGACTTTCCTGATGGTCCAGTGGCTAAGACTCTGTATTCCCAATACAGAGGGCCCAGGTTTGACCCCAGGTCAGGGAACTAGATCCCATATCCCATTTAAGACCCAGCACAGCCAAATAAATTTAAAAATACATTTAAAAATCATAATTACCAAATTACTTCCTGTCATTTTCCTCTGTAGAAGGTATTTCTCATAGATGATGCATTAAACTCATCTAGAATATCTGTAAAAATGTATGTTCCCAGGCCCCATTTCGGACCTACCAAGCCTAAATCTCTAGAAGCCTGTGGGGAATGTACATTTTTAACAGCTCTTCCTCTCCAGGTGATCCATATATACCCTACAGATTTAAAACCACTACTCTTAGGGACAGAATGACAAGGGCTATAAGCTTCCCCAGTGGCTCAGTGGTAAAGAATCTGCCTGCAGTACAGGAGAAGTGGGAGACTCAGGTTCGAGCCCTAGGTCAGGGTGATCCCCTGGAGGAGGACATGGCAACCCACTCCAGTATTCTTGCCTGGAGAATCCCACCAGAGGAGACTGGTGGGCTACAGTCCATATGGTTGCAAAGAGTTGGACATGACTGAAACGACTGAGCACGCATAAGGAAATGAAATCCAGGATAAATGAGAAGGTGGTGAGAGTGCCAGCTGCTTTAGATGTGTTTAATTCTGCAACTCCTATGAAATACATCCAGGATAAAAAGTAACCAGCAGATGAAATTATATAAATCTCAACATCAGTCTTTAAGAAATCATGCTGCTGCTGCTAAGTCACTTCAGTCGCATCCAACTCTATGTGACGCCATAGATGGCAGCCAACCAGGCTCCCCTGTCCCTGGGATTCTCCAGGCAAGAATACTGGAGTGGATTGCCATTTCCTTCTCCAATGCATGCATGCATGCTAAGTCGCTTCAGTGGTGTCCGACTGTGTGACACTATGGATGGCAGCCCACCAGGCTCATATGTCCACAGGATTCTCTAGGCAAGAAGACTGGAGTGGGCTGCCATCTCATGGAAATGGTATAATTCCTAGAAGCCTGGATGGAGGTAGACGAATATTTGTTGCCATCACATGGCAAAAGGGAAGATTCAATAAAATACAGAATTGTCAATTGTATATGGATTCCTAGTAAAACCTTGGAAAGCATTAATAGTATTCATAAACACTTAAAAGTAGTGTTGATCATTAATAGTCAGACTGGAGTCATCACAAATAAATACATGTGTCTTTTACTTTCAGCTGCATCAACCTCTTCTTGAAAAATGTCATTATAAATTATAAATAAAAAACTATGCATACTAAACTGATATCATTTTTAAAATAAGTCTCATACAACAGCAGAATGATGGAATTAGCTTGTGTTGAGTTTTTCTTAGGCATTTGCACAGGGTCTCATGATATATACTGAGCAAGATGGAGAAATGTGAGAAAACCGGTAGGACTAACCATTTTTAGCCACTGGACCATCAGGAAAGTCCCGATTATTTTCTTCTAATGTTCTTATATGTGTTAGCATTATCCATCTCTTTCCCCAAATTGATCATAGTCTTACTTGGTTGATTGTTTTGTTCCAAACATAGCTTATAAATAGCTCTTCTGTTTAGCATTTTCCAACCGTGGATTATTCTGGATTTTTGAGCGCCTACTTTATGTCAGGAACTCTGCTAAATGTTTTATTTAAACATCTACCCACTTCTATAAAGTGAAAACAACTGTCCCATTTTACAGAAGAGGAAACTAAGCAGAGAGTCATCAGGTAACTTGCCCAGGGTCATATAGCCAGGATATGGTGGAGTTAAGGTTGAGGGGCCAACTTTGTGATCAAACTTTGCATGCCTACCAACTACGCTTTATTTCAGCTGGATGGAGTCACAACTAGGTAGAATGCCATGTCCAGAAAGAGTTCATCTGTGGTTCGTGCCAACCTGAAGGATTCACCAATGACTGCTGTGGGTCAAAGTTGTCCCAGAACTGCTCAACATTTTTACTAGTGATTTAGATAAAAATATAAAGGTTGGGCTTATTTGCAGATGGCATAAAGCTAGAGAAAGGGATAACTAAAACTGTAAATGAGATTGGCAGATGAGAACAACAGGCCAGAGTTGAAAAGATAAAAATTTTTAAAGGACCATGGTAAAATCCTATACCCTAGTTACAAAAGAAAGTACCGTTAGGCATACCCAGCCTAAGACAAAAGGTAGAAACTTGTATTGACCTGGTCAGCCTCCTAGAGACTAGATCAAAATGATAAATATGTGATGACAAAAAAATGACTCCACGTACTTCTTTAACTGGCCCCCTGACCCATGCCCCTCCAAAGCTGAAGTTACCATATTTCATCTAATTTGAGATGCCGTTGGTTGCAAGACCAATAGCTTAGCACCGCTGAGAAAAGAGGAGGGAATGCCATCAGTTAAACGAGGACACAACGCTTTCACATTCAGTTCAGTTTAGTTCCGTCACAGTCGTGTCCGACTCTTTGCAACCCCATGGACTGCAGCACGCCAGGCCTCTCTGTCCATCACCAACTCCTGGAGCTTACTCAAACTCATGTCCATCGAATCAGTGATGCCATCCAACCATTTCATCCTTGTCGTCCCCTTCTCCTCCTGCCCTCAATCTTTCCCAGTGAGTCAGATCTTCACATCAGGTGGCCAAAGTATTGGAGTTTCAGCTTCAGCATCAGTCCTCCCAGTGAATATTCAGGACTGATTTCCTTTAGGATGGACTGGTTTGATCTCCTTAAAGTCCAAGGGACTCTCAAGAGTCTTCTCCAACACCACAGTTCAAAAGCATCAATTCTTCGGCGCTCAGCTTTCTTTATAATCCACCTCTCACATCCATACATAACTACTGGAAAAACCATAGCCTTGACTAGCTAGGAGATCCAACCAATCCATTCTGAAGGAGATCAACCCTGGGATTTCCTTGGAAGGAATGATGCTAAAGGTGAAGCTCCAGTACTTTGGCCACCTCATGCGAAGAGTTGACTCATTGAAAAAGACTCTGATGCTGGGGGGGATTCGGGGCAGGAGGAGAAGGGGACGACCAAGGATGAGATGGCTGGATGGCATCACAGACTCAATGGACGTGAGTCTGAGTGAACTCCATGATATGGTGATGGACAGGGAGGCCTGGCGTGCTGCGATTCATGGGGTCGCAAAGAGTCAGACACCACTGAGCGACTGAACTGACTGACTAGCTGGACCTTTGCTGGCAAAGTAATGTCTCTGCTTTCTAATATGCTGCCTGGGTTTGTCATAACTTTTCTTCCAAGGAGCAACCATCTTTTAATTTCATGGCAGTGATTTTAGAGCCCAAGAAAATAAGGTCTGTCACTGTTTCCACTGTTTCCCCATCTATTTGCCATGAAGTGATGGGCCCAGATGCCATGATCTTAGTTTTCTGAATGTTGAGTTTTAAGCCAACTTTTTGACTCTCCTCTTTCACTTTCATCAAGAGGCTCTTTAGTTCTTCGCTTTCTGCCATATTGCTTTCATATTACTTAACATTTTTGTTTCATAATGGTGGAAGGAACTTTCTAAACTTTACTAGCTCTTTGTGGCACCTCCTAACCCTCAGCTGTTAGTCTTGTGCAGGAACAGTTTAGTGAGGAAGTTGTTAAGGATACTAGAAAGAAACCCTCAGAGTCAAAGAGAGAGATTCGCTGAATTAGAATTGCATTAACTAGCTGTGATGGAAAGGAAGCCCCTACAGGAAGTGGGCATCTTTATTTAGAAGCACAAAGGAAAGAACCACAGAGTGAAAGGACTTGGTCTTCCACTAAGACTCTGAGAATTACCACAAGAAAAATTTCTTGTGCTAACGGTCCTAGGACTTGGGAGCACTTTCAGATGAGAGTCCAGAGAATTCCCTTGCAGCCCAGAAGTTAGAAATCTGTGCTTTCATGACCAAGGTCCCAGGTTCAAGCCTTGGTAATGTAACTAAGATCCTGAAAGCCACGCAGCAAAAAAAAAAAGAAAACAAAAACCCAAAAAACCAGATGAGAGTTCAGAAGCGATCACTGATTTGTGCAGTGCTTCCAAGATTGTTCAACAGGTTACTTCAATACAGAGCCAGGAATATAGGCTGATGTCACCATTGCTGATGACTCTTAACTGTGAACAAAAAAAAAGTTTAATAGACATAGATTTGTTTTTCACATCAATTGTGCGTAATACAAAAGGAAAGCATAAGAAAAAATAAATAGGTTAAGGTATTCCCCAGACTTCTCTTATGGAATCCAATGTTCTAAAATGCATTTCACTGCAGAGTTGGGTATATTTGTCCTGTTTTTCCAAAGACAATCATCCTCTGTGCTACCAGAGGTGGTATCAGTTAGGCAGGATTTCTTTAAACAGTTCTTTCAAGGATTTTTTTTTTCCCCTGAGCCAATGACTCCAGCCGCCAACCCCCGATTTTTAATATAGCTCCTTTCTTGATTCTTTTCAGAGGGTGTCAACAGAAGATTCCAGAAAATAACCAAGATCGTATTCCTTCCTGAAATGATCATTAAATTGTTTGTTGAATGAAAAGTTGATGAGTGGCCGTTGTCTATTTGTACCATTAGAAATATAAAGCAGGTTGTTGGCTCCTGTACAAGCAGTCACTGCCCTGTATTATCTGTTACCTGGTCAACAGCAATTACAAGACACCATTGATCAGAAGAGACATCCTAATTTCAGAAATGTTAAATGTGAAAAGATATGTATCTAAGAATCAATCAAATTCAGTAATAATGCTCACTTGCAGACTGAACCCAATCCGAACTTCGGAATCTTTGCTGTTGTCTGACAAAGGAGGCTCAAGAGGCTCTTGAACATTGAAAGATTTCATAGTCACAGTTCTGTTTACTCTGGTGTAATGTAATCAAATCATCCATCATTTCTCTAAGAGAAGTATTTGAATTCTCAACTTTTCAGTTGATGCATGAGTGAGTTGCCCAGCTGAAGAGTGACTTCGGCTAACTGACATCTAGCAGCCCTGCCTCAATGCATCGTCCTGGCTCTTTACATCTCATGGAGTGGTCGCTGTCATCACATACCCATCAGCAATCTTGCATAATATAGCAGTCATGGAGATGGGGATTTCTAACCTTTTATAAATGTGATGAAGAGCAAAAAACTGAACTCAGGTCAACTTGAGTTCTATTATGACACTCACTAGATGTAAGAACTTGGCTGAGTTTGCCTTCCTAAGCTTCAATGTCTTTATCAGTAAAATACAGGTTAAACCATTATTATTACTATTATTATTACATATTAATAATAACAATATACATTATCTTATTATTAAATAAGGTAATATATGTAAAATGCTGAACACCATGCCTACTACACACAGTAAATGAACAGTAAATAAATGGTGCACCACAATGAATTTCAGAAGGATCAAAGATTTCAATGTAAAAAGTGAAACCATAAAAATAGTTGAAGATGAGATGGGAGATTATTTTCATTGTACCAGAATGGAGAAGGCTTTTTAAAAATGATATATGTGAAGAAGGAGGAGGCAAAGGAGAAGAAAAGAGCCCCAAATGAAAAGACTGATACATTTGACCACTTAAAATATAAAACTTTTCTATCTAGAATTTAAAAATACCATAAAGTGAAAAAACAAACAACAAATTGAAAAAAGTAGTTGTGCCATACAACACAAAGGACTAATTTCCTTGATATATAAAGATCTTCTAGAAATCAGCCAGGAGAAGACCTGTAAATTAATTGAAGGTTTTGCAAAGAATGTTTAAAAGAATATAACTTGCTCTTAAATAGATTAAAAACAAAAAGTTTGACCTCACTCTAAAAAGTTAAGTAGACAAGTTGAAACTACAATAAGTTATTTGTCTTCTGCACCTTTCATCAGGCACGATGCCTACCTCCCTGCCAGGACCTCTGTTCACTGACAAGGGTAGGGTCTACCTCGTGCTGTCTCTCTTCACCTTGGACTCCCCGTCTTCCCTCCTTCTATAAACCCCCACTGGATATAAACCCATTAAAAAAAAAAGACTTCACTGGACTTCCCTGGTGGCCCAGTGGTTAAGAATCCACCTGCCAGTGCAGGGGACACGAGTCTGATCCCTGTTCCAGAAAGATCCCACCTGCCCCCGGGCAACTAAGCCTGAACACCACAGCTGCCGAGCCCACAAGCCACAGCTACCAAGCCCGAATGCGGCAACTACAGAAGCCCACGCGCTCGGGAGTCTGCCCTCTGCAGTAAGAGCAGCCTCTTCAGTGAGAAGCCCAAGCACCGCAACTGGGGAGCAGCCCCTGCTCACCCCGACTGGAGAGCGCCCACACACAGCGGTGAAGACCCGGCACACCCATAAGCAAATTGATTGAGACTTCATCTCTACTGGCCTCCTAGAATTCCCCCTAACTTCCAGGGTCTGACAATTCTAGTCTAGCTGCTCCAGTGGAGATTGAGTTCTGCTTGGGATAAAGCTGAAAAACATGTTTCATTTTGATTTCATGCAGTACTGGGTCCATATGCAGGAGCAGTAGTCTAAAATATTCTGTGCTGATCAACTCACCACAGAGGGGAATGTTCTTGAGATAAAGGGTGGTGAGTTCAGAGGTGGGCAGCTGCCAGGGTGGTACTGAAACCATGTCATTCGCGAACCAACTGAAAGAAATGAGGATGTTGGGGCTATGGGGAAACTCCTGGAAGGAAACAGATGTCCTCGAACAGGTGGGAGCATCTGTCCTAGGAGAGGGGGTTAGGCTTCCCAGGTGCCGCTACTATAAGGCAGAATTCAGGATGAAGGGTAGAAGTCACTGGGAGAAGATCTGATAAACGTCAGAAATCAGAGCTTGTTTAAAATGGGACGAGTGCCTTTCGAGGAATGAACTCTCTGTAGCTGGACATCTTCAAGCAGTTAGTGGATGACAGACTTTGAGGGGAGACTTCTCAAAGAGGTTACCACTGGCCAACCTAAGCTCTCTCTTTCTTTTTCTTTTTTCCTTTCATTCTGTTTCTCTCTCTCTCTCTCTCTCTCTCTCTCTCTCTGTCACACACACCATTCTTCCCCTTCCCCTTCCACAGTTTATTT
The DNA here is from genome assembly GCF_001704415.2 of Capra hircus. Lineage (NCBI taxonomy): Eukaryota > Metazoa > Chordata > Mammalia > Artiodactyla > Bovidae > Capra > Capra hircus. The sequence goes on along the minus strand of NC_030821.1, from coordinate 18,625,564 downwards.
TTTAAAGTTTTTTCTCCTTACCATATATCAATGCCCGACACCCTGTATATTCTTTTCATCACTGTGATTAAAATCTCTCCCCAACTTATTGGCAGTCTCCCCCAACCTGAATGGAACTTCCTGTCCATGAGGGATTTGCCTGTCCTATTTGTTGATGTATCCCCATCACTCAGGACATACTTGGCACACAGTAGGCATTTATTGCTGAATGAGTAAATGATCAGGGATCACTACAGAAGGAGACGCTCCCTGGGCTGAGTGGTGGGTCTGATTATCTCTGGGAACATTCCAGCTCTAGAATCTTAGGCTGTGATAAGCCTACAAGGTGGGCCCCGCGTCTCCTGACACTTGGGCTACTCTTGAGAGGAGCATTGCTGAGAAAACCATTAAGGCCGCGTGTGCGAATTTCTAATGCATGCGAGTGGCGCAGAGCAGGGTCTGATGTGTGGGTGCCAGGCAGTAGGGGAGAAAGGCCTCAGAGAAGGAGGGGTCTGAGCTGCATGCAGAGGAGGACATAGGTTTCAGGTGGGAATCTCAGCCTTTAAGCATGTTACTTAATATCTCTGAAGCTCAATTTCCTCCTTCATGTTAATACAAACCTGGCAGGATTGTTGTGAAAATGCAATGTGAATCACTGGCCCTAGGGAGAATCACAGAAGTCTGCTGTTCAGAAAGTGCTTGCTCCCCTTTGGGTGATGGCTGTTGTGCTATTTAACTTGAGTTTTGACTGGGTGAGATTTTATAGAGATGTTGAAAAGGACTTGCAAAGTAAAGGGCATGGCCTCTAAGAAGACTTGGATGCAGAAACACACACATTATACCGGAGGACAGAGTTCCAAAGCAGGGAGTCTAGACCCAAACAGCCTGGGTTCAGATCCCGGCTATCACTTATAACTGGGTAAGCTCCTTGACCTCTCTGTGCCTCAACAGCCTCATCTATAAAATGAGTCTAATAATATTACCCATGCCCTAGGTCTTGTGAAAATTGAATGAGTTATCATATGTAAAGCACTTAAAACAGTGACTAGCCCAATATGAGCACTCTGGACACGCCGGCTATAAGGATTATTATGCATTCTGAAGAACGTCCACCACAGGTCTGTTTGGTTAAGGTCAGGAGGGAGATGTGGGAAGGAAGGATGAAACCAGACATGAGTGTCACAACAGCGTGAACCCTGCCAGACAAGGGCTTTTCACATCCAGGCCCAACCCATCTCCCTCGTCTGCCTCCCACAGAAAGCCTCTCTCGACTGCCCTGCCCCTGGGTCCCTAGGTCACCCTGGATTCCTGTGTTACATATACCACCTTGTATTATCATTTGTGTTTTTATATTCTGCATGTTGCCCCCACCCACTTCCTAACTCAGTTGTGAGTCCGTCGAGGAAGGAAGGGAAATACCTGTGAATCCAGACCCTTTCCTCTCTCGTCTGCTATGACCGTGAAGAGGACATGGGTGAGCACGGGGATAAGAGCAGTTTTGGAGTCACATGGTCCTGTTTTAAATTCCAGCTCTCCTGCTTTCTAGATTGATATGACCTGGGCAAGTTGCTTAACGCTATGAGGCCTCAGTTTCATCATCTATGAAATGGGGACAGTATTATCACCTAGGGCTATTGTAAAGATGGAGATAATGCATGAAGAGTAGTTAACACAGAGCCTGTGGCCATAATAAACATGAGGTAAGTGGTGAGTGCGACTATGCTAAAGGCAAAAGAAACACTGCTAAGAAGTGATTCTATCAGAAGTAGAGGTCGTGGTTTACAGTGGATTGGAGCAGTAAAAAGCGACCACCCAATGGTCCATCACTGAAGTGATAAGGACCATGGGCCTACACTCCTCAGCCCCCAGCCCTCCACCCTCAAGCCAGAAGCACTGTTTATTTCATTCCTTGAAGATGACAGTCTTAGTTTCAGTAACAAAACCAAAAGTACCTGCTAGGCATCGTATCCGTGGCGTGCTATAGTGCTATGGTAAAGTAACATGCTATTCCTGAGGGAGGCTGGGTGAAGAACTCATGAAAGTGAAAGTGTCAGTTGCTCAGTTGTGTCCGATGCTGTGACCTGTGCTCCTCTGTCCTTGGAATTCTCCAGGCAAAAATACTGGAGTGGGTTGCCATTTCCTTCTCCAGGAAATCTTCCCAAGATAGGGATTGAGCCTGGGTCTCCTGCATTGCAGGCAGATTCTTTACTGTCTGAGCCACCAAGGAAGGGTATATGAGAGGTCTGTAAATTGCTTCTTAATGACTGCGTGTAAATTTGCAGTTATCTCAAAATAAAAATTATTTTAAAATAAGTTCCCAGATTAACTTATCTTTCGTGACCCCTCTCTTTTATGGCCTTCTTTCCCCCTAGCTCCCTTTCCACGGGCCTTGATTATACATCCCTGTGTCCTGAACACAGCAGCACTTACATTGAATATTGATGCCCTGCCAAAAACATGGGGAGAAAAGAACAACAACAATGGATTATGATTGAGTGTTCATGAGCCAGAATTGTTCAAAGCACCTTATATATATATTAACTCTTTTAATCTTTACAATAACTCTTGAGGTTTCTATAACCTTCATTTCACAAATGAGAAAACTCAGGCTTCGAGAAATGAAGTAACCTGTTCAAGGTCACATAGAGCCCTGACTCCGAATTTCCTGGGCTCCAAAGCCTCTTTGGCCACTCTTTGAAGATCTTGTAAATCCAAGAGTGAAATTATTAAAAACAGCATTTTAAATGATTACCACAATAAGTTTAGCAAACATCTACTATCTCCTATGGATACGAAATAATAGAAAAAAGAATACTCTTCCTTGTGATGAGAACTCTTGGGATTTATTCTCTTTCATATATGAGATACAGTAATGTTAATTATATTAATCATGTTGTCATTACACCCCTAGGAATTATTTATCTTACAACTGGAAGTTTGTACTGTCATTTCATGATCTATATATGTCAAAGCATTATGCTGTACACCTTAAACTTATACAGGGCCACAAGTCAATTATAGCTCAATAAAAATGAAGGGAAAAACTTTTTTTTCTTTTTTTTTTAAATTGAAGTACAGTTGATTTACAATGTTGTGTTCATTTCTGGTGTATGGCATATATATATATATATATATAACTGAGTTGTCATATATATGTATATATGATATATATATTCTTTTCCAGACTCTGTTCTACTATAGATTATTATAAGATATTAAAGACAGTACCCTATGCTATACAGTAGGTTCTTGTTGTTTATCTATTTTGTATGAGTGGTGTTTGTCTGTTAATCCCAAACTTCCAATTTATCCCCCCTCTCCCTTTCCCCTTGCTGCTGCTGCTGCTGCTAAGTCGCTCCAGTTGTGTCTAACTCTGTGTGACCCCATGGACTGCAGCCCGCCAGGCTCCTCCATCCATAGGATTTTCCAGGCAAGAGTACTGGAGTGGAGTGCCATTGCCTTCTCCACCCTTTCCCCTTGGGTAACCACAAATTTGTTTCCTATGTCTGTGAGTCTATTTCTGTTTTGTAAATAACATTTGTATCATTAAAAAAAAATTTAATGTGTTTTTTGATAACCATTGGGATTTCCTTGATCTGTGCTCAGCGGGTTCTGTAGACAGGCTCCCAGGAACCATACAACAGTAAGGAACCACAAACTCAATCCCTCACCTGTCCACGAGGCCTCTTCTGGCCTCCATATTAAATGTTGGCCAATCCCCTCCACAAACCTAGGTAACCAGCTGTCCTGGTCCTCCAGGAAGTAAGGGGGCTCCCATGGTTTTTCAGTTTTAAAGTCAAGACAGTGCCTGGCAAGCCTGGAGGAGATGGTCACCCCTTCCTGTTCATTCAACCTTGCCTCCCTTCCGAAAGCCAGGGAGGTGTCCAGGGACAAAGCATTCTTAGTGGCAAGTAGAGGTCATAGTAAGTACGAAGTCCTGAGGCAAAACATGCTTGATAGGTGGAAGGAAGAGCGAGGAGGCCATTGTGGCTGGACGGGGACAAATGGGAGAGAGCTGGCGGGCAGTTAGGAAGGGGAACTGAAGGAAGGCACAGATTGTGTGGTAATGGCTACGGATTCTACTTTGAGTGAGAATGGAAGCCATTGGCGTGTTTGAGGAGAGAAGTAACATGACCAGAGTTGCATGTGGAATTCTGGGGATAAAAGATTGCGTATAAAAAAATGCAGTGTGGACTAAACAAAGTGTGGTGTCCTGGACTGGAGCAAACAGTACAATACATTAGTGGAAAAACTGGTGAAACCCTAATAAAGTCTGGAGTACAGTGAATAGGAAGAGTCCAATGTTAGTTTCTTGATTTTGACAAATGTACCATGGAACAACAGACTGGTTCCAAACAGGAAAAGGAGTACGTCAAGGCTGTATATTGTCACTCTGCTTATTTAACTTATATGCAGAGTACATCATGATAAACGCTGGGCTGGAAGAAGCACAAGCTGGAATCAAGACTGCCAGGAGAAATATCAATAACCTCAGATATGCAGATGACACCACCCTTATGGCAGAAAGTGAAGAAGAACTGAAGAGCCTCTTGATGGAAGTGAAAGAGGAGAGTGAAAAAGTTTGCTTAAAGCTCAACATTCAGAAAACGAAGATCATAGCATCTGGTCCCATCACGTCATGGGAAATAGATGGGGAAACAGTGGAAACAGTGTCAGACTTTATGTTTTGGGCTCCAAAATCACTGCAGATGGTGATTGCAGCCATGAAATTAAAGACGCTTACTCCTTGGAAGGAAAGTATGACCAACCTAGATAGCATATTCAAAAGCAGAGACATTACTTTGCCGACTAAGGTCCATCTAGTCAAGGCTATGGTTTTTCCAGTAGTCATGTATGGATGCGAGAGTTGGACTGTGAAGAAAGCTGAGTGCCGAAGAATTGATGCTTTTGAACTGTGGTGTTGGAGAAGACTCTTGAGAGTCCCTTGGACTGCAAGGAGATCCATCCAGTCCATTCTAAAGGAGATCAGTCCTAAGTGTTCTTTGAAAGGAATGATGCTAAAGCTCAAACCAATACTTTGGCCGCCTCATGTGAAGAGTTGACCCATTGGAAAAGACTCTGATGCTGGGAGGGATTGGGGGCAGGAGGAGAAGGGGATGACAGAGGATGAGATGGCTGGATGGCATCACTGACTCGATGGACGTGAGCTTGAGTGAACTCCGGGAGTTGGTGATGGACAGGGAGGCCTGGCGCGCTGCAATTCATGGGGTCGCAAAGTCAGACACGACTGAGTGACTGAACTGAACTAAACTGAACCATAATAATATAAAATAACATTGGGAGTAACTGGGTAAAAGACACGTGGGGACTCTCCTGTTTATCTTTGCAGCTTCTGTGTAAATCTGAAATTATTTCCAAAACAAAAGTGGAGAGAAAGAGAAAGAAAATGAAAGAAGGTAAAAAATATAGATAACTCTCTCTTCTCTCAAGATGGGAAAGTTTGTGGATGAATTTTTGGCTCTGCTGAAATTCTACCACTAAAACTTTCTACTCTTTACCAAAGATTCCTTTTACCTGCTTTATCAGTCATTTATACTTTAGTATAAGTTAATTTGGGCTTCCCTGGTGGCTCTGATGGCAAAGAATTTGCCTATAAGTCAGAAGACCCAGGTTTGATCTCTGGATTGGGAAGATCCCTTGGAGAAGGGAATGGCTACCCACTCTAGTATTCTTGCCTGGAGAATTCTAGGGACAGGGGAGTCTGGCAGGCTACAGTCTATGGGATCACAGAGAGTTGGACATGACTGAGGGACTAACACTTGTACTTTTTTTTTTTCATAAATTAGTTCATCAGCTACTTTTCTGAGAGCAAATGGGGCAAGAAGGTAGGAAGTCAGGGTTTGCTTCCTTCATAATTTTGTCTAGGACTATAGACGCACTGAGTGAGGTACCCTAAGCACGGTTAGCTCTTACTTCATTCTTTGCCTTGTGTGTGCTTAGTTGCTCAGTCGTGTCCGAGTCTTTGCCTTCCACAAGTATAAATGCATATCATTCTTAGGCTTGTTTTTTTCCTCTTCTTTTTTTTTTTTTTTTTTGATGGTTGTTTACAAAATTACCAAAAACTGGGGCAGAAACTTGTTTTCTCCCTCAGTTGCAAAAGCTTTTAGGAAGTTGCAAATTTTTTTTACAACTGCTTTGCTCCTGGCAGTAACCCAAGGGTAATCCACTACAGAAAACCTTATCTGAAGCCCCCAGATGGCATTGCCTAGTCAGAGGATGGTGGCAGGAATGGCAGTCTCTCTGAAAATTACATGTTCTCACCTTATCTCACTGTCACAGAGCCTTGAATTTTTTCCTTCTCCTGTCATTAGGCTGAGAGTATTAGATTCCTAGGAGCAGGAGGAAAACCATAACAAGATGAGAAGATCTTATAAAGAAACTGTCCTATGCATCCTTTTTTCCTGAGTCAAATACAGTACGTGGAAATTTATAAGCCGTTAATTATCAATGACTTATGAATGAAAGCAATAGACGTTTTGAACTAACCATATTTTATATAAGAAACTTCACAGGGCTACAAAACAACAAAACTTTGACTCTTCAAGGATGAAGTTGTACTTAATTTTTATTTCATCCAAAGCAAGAATTTAATTTCTGAACACAGGAAAATACATGCCAGCCAATTAGTAACTGTGCGATTTCTATTAAACTTTAAAATACAATTGAGTTCATTATTACACATGCAATCCTTAGTTCCATTAAACATGAGTTGTTGTTTTTTCATTAGAAAAAATTCCAATCATAATATCCTTTTCAAATTTTTACTGTTGTAATAAGTCCATTTTGATCTTTGTACACCGAAGTTCTCCTTGGCTTGGCTTGACTTATGAGGCCCATCAGCACCTTCAGAGCCAGTTTATAGAAAAATGAGAACCTGTCCAAGACCTCATTAAAGAGAAATACAAAATCCTTTAAGCTGATTGGATGTTCAGTGCAAATGGAACTCAGGATCCTTATTTCATCTGTAATTCCATTGCTGTGATTTTAGCTGGAAAGGAAAGGAAGTCCTTAGCACGCCTTCACATAGCACTCAGAAGCCTCCTTTGGCATGGTTGGTTGGGAAGGGCCCCCCTGGGAAAGTGACATTTAAGCTCAAACCAAGGCGGTGCCAACTTCAAGGGGGCAATACTTGTGTGGTCACAGAGGGCCCACATTCAGAAGGGCCTGTGCTTGGTTTAATGCCCTGCTGTTAACATCTTGAAATTCTGAATAATTTGGGAATAAGAGGCCCTGATGTTCATTTTGCACCAGGTCCTGTAAATTATGTAACTAGTTCTACCTGGTAGAGAATAATGCTTTGTGGAATATTTGTTGACTGGATGGCAAGAAGGAGCCAGCTGTGAGACAAACCTTCAGATGCTTGTACCAGGTAGAAGGACTAGCAAGTGCTGAAGCCTTGCCGAGTGTAAACTGGACTGCCATGCTGGGCACTTCCGGGTCTGTCACGTACCCTGAACTTACTGAACACCCCTCCCAGAGTTGTGCAGCACACAACCTGCATGTCTGTACATGGTGGCCCCATGAGCAAGAAACAGGAAGGCCATTGTGAATAGATCATTGCAAGGTAGAGGAAAGTTGGTGCAGACAGATTACTACAAAGCAGAAAAGAGCAGTATATGAGATGGGAGAGTCAGGCAGCAATCAGGTCACAGAGGGCCTCATAGACTATGGTGTTAAACTTGGGTTTTATTCTGAGATGAGATGGAACACAGATGAGTTTTAAGCAGATGAGTGACATGATACATTTTACGTATAAGATGACTCCAGCTTCAGTACGGAAAATGGATGGAGGGGGACAGAATGAAATCAAGGAGGCTGGTCAATAGCCCAGATCAATAATTGTGTCAAGATAGCTTGGACTTTGATGGTAACAGCAGAAAGTTAAGAATGAGCTGATAAGGTATATATTTGAGAACCAGCAGCAGTATTTATGCCTAGTTTCTGCTGGCAGCTACTAATCTGGTTTGTTCCATGTCATAGGAAATCACTGAATTCTCAGGTCATCCAACATGTCAGGGTTGATGGAATTCTGTCTGACTCAGCTGCCAAGAGAAGACACAGCTGCATCACAGATCTCAGTTCAGTTCAGTCGCTCAGTTGTGTCCGACTCTTTGCGACCCCATGAACTGCAGTACGCCAGGCCTCCCTGTCCATCACCAACTCCCAGAGTTCACCCAAACTCACGTCCATCAAGTCGGTGATGCCATCTAGCCATCTCATCCCCTGTCATCCTGTTCTCCTCCTGCCCTCAATCTTTACCAGCATCGGAGTTTTTTCCAGTGAGTCAACTCTTCGCATGAGGTGGCCAAAGTACTGGAGTTTCAGCTTTAGCATCAGTCCTTCCAATGAACTGGGTTTATTCAATTTAGATGATGCAGTCATGCTCATGTATGAAACAAGGAACCTGGAATTTGCAAATATCTTTATCTCTGGTTATCAAGAATCTTTTTTGTATCAAAAGGAAATGAAACCATAAAAAAAAAAAAGCTATCTAATGTACTCAAGACAGGAACTGCTGTTTCATAATGACTGTGTTCCCATAGAGATCTCACAAGATATGCGAAAACCTGGGGCCACTCCGCAGTCAGCACACGACTATGGATTGATAATGAGCCCGTCGGTGGATGGTGGGAGTCTGCCTGTAGCTGCAAAGTCCTTTTAACAGGCAAAAATATTCATCAGAAGCAGGATGCTGAAAGTTGCCATAGAATTCAGCTGCCTTGAAAATACCCTGATACACAATTGTCAAACATTTAGGAACTAAGGTTAAAAAAAAAAATTTGAACACTTTGGAAATAAGCAACTTTGCATGGTGCCAAATTCATGGTTGACCTCCAGGACAACAGGAAGCCTCGAGAATAAGGTCACATTGGTGGGACAATGTGACTGAGGAATGCTTAGGAGGAAAGGGAAGCCTATAAACCAACCTGGTGTCACAATTAGACTCAGGGCGGGCCAGCTCAAGCAAATGGGAGGCAGAAAGAACCGTGACAGTTTTGGAAACCAGTCCTACAGATGGCTAGAGAATCACAAGCCCGTAGACAGTGTTCATACCCCAGCGCAGTGTCGAGAGAATGCTAAGAGCTTCTGCGCAGTCAGCGTTAGGAGAGCAGCAATGGCTGCCTCGGCACCTTCGAAGGGGAAGGCTGGAACCAGAAGGCGTAGCCCTGCCTCCTACTAGCCTTGGAACCTTGGGTGTGTCTCCTAAGTTGTCTGAGTCACAGGTTTTCTGATTTGTCACTGAAGACCACTTCGGAGGATCTGTCCCTCTGCAGCGTGTGACACGGGCACCATCCTGGCCTTGGTATGCCTTCCTTCCTCCACTGACTTCTCTAACCCCCTGGTCTCAGTCCCAGTGCCACGCTGACCACACTGCAAGCACCTTTTTTCCAGCGCCCACTTTATTTTTTTAATTAATTTATTTATTTTAACTGGAGGCTAATTGCTTTACAATATTGTAGTGGTTTTTGCCATACACTGATATGAATCAGCCACCAGTGTACATGTGTCCCCCATCCTGAACCCCCCTCCCGCCTCCCTCCCCATCCCATCCCCCAGGGTTGTCCCCGTGCACCAGCTTTGAGTGCTCTGCTTCCTGCATCGAACTTGGACTGGCGATCTATTTCACATATGGTAATATACATAGTTCAATGCTATTCTCTCAAATCATCCCACCCTTGCCTTCTCCCACAGAGTCCAAAAGTCTGTTCTTTACGTCTGTGTCTCTTTTGCTGTCTTGCTTATAGCGTCATCGTTACCATCTTTCTAAATTCCATATATACGCGTTAATATACTGTATCGGTTTTTTCTTTCTGACTTACCTCGCTCTGTATAACCCAGCGGTCACTTTAAATGCCACTGTCCCCTGCACTGATCCCTCTTCTCATGTCCTGTGCTGGAGCGAGCAGGTCATGCTCAAGCTCCCATCACCATGGTGTTTGCAGGCTCTAACTCTAGCACCAACCTTTCTCAGGGTCTTTGGACAAGTGTTTCCAACTACCTGCAGATCTGGATATTTCTCCCTGGACATTCCTCAGTCAGCTTAAATTCACTATGCCTAGTGTCAAAGGTCGTATTTTCCTCTTTCCTCTTCCCCTAGAATCTCTACCCCAGGCAACACCATCACCAAATACCCACCTAGAAACCTAGGAGTTATCACTTCTCCTTCCTCTCCCTCACTGTAGGATCAAAACAGCACCTATTTCTCAAATACATCCCTTCCTCTCCATACACACCCACTACTCCTTTTAAACAATATTTTTGGCCACATTGAGTCTTAGTTGCAGCACAAAGGATTTTCACTGTAGCCTGTGGGATCTTTCCTTGTGGCACACGGGCTTCTCTCTAGTTGCTGCAAGCGGGGCTTAATTGTCCCACAGCATGTAGGATACCAGCTCCTAAACTGGGGTTGAACCTGAGGCCCTGTACCGCGAGGTAGATCATTAGCCACTGAGCCACCAGGGAAATCCCCATAACCCACCGCATTAGTGGGAGTGGTGCCCTGCACTTTTTTGCCTGTCCTGTTGCATAGTGATGGAGGCTATTAATTTTCTGAATAGTATTCATTCCCTGATCTTTCTTTTAATATAGAGCCCCAAGTTTTAGCTAGACACAGACTGCCCAGTTAGAGACTACCTTTTCCAACATTCCTCATAGCTGGGTGGCCACATGACCAGTTGTCAGCCAAAAGGATGTCAGAGGAAGTGATGCATTCACCTTCAAGGCACTTTTTTTTTAAAAAAAAGAAATGGTTTGCCCTCTTTTTTGCTTTCTTTCCACCTTTCCACAGGCTCATCCCACAGTTTTGACTTTATAGATGAGAAAAAAAAATCCTAGGTGAGTGTTTCTCAGACTTGAGTTTGCCTCAGAATCACCTTTATTTTCTTGGGCTCCAAAATCATTGCACACTGTGACTGCAGTCATGAAATTAAAAGACACTTGCTCCTGGGAAGAAAAGCTATGACAAACTTAGACAGCATATCAAAAAGCAGAAACATCACTTTACCGGCAAAGGTCTGCATAACAAAGCTATGGTTTTTGCAGTAGTCACGTATGGATAAGAGAGTTGGATCATAAAGAAGGCCGAGCACTGAGGAATTGATGTTTCCAAACTGTGGTGCTGGAGAAGACTCTTGAGACTCCCTCAGATAGCAAGGAGACCAAAACAGTCAATCCTAAATGAAAATCAACCCTGAATATTCATTGGAAGAACTGATGCTGAAGCAGAAGCTCCAATACTTTGGCCACTTTATGTGAACAGCTGACTCATTGGAAAAGACCCTGATGCTGGGAAAGATTGAAGGCAGGAGGAGAAGGGCACGACAGAGGATGAGATAGTTGAATAGCATTACCAACTCAATGGACACGAGTTGAGCAAACTCGGGGAGATGGTGAAGGACCGGGAAGCCTGGTGTGCTGCAGTCCATGGGGTCACAAAGAGTCAGACAGGACTGAGCAACTGAACAACAGAATCACCTGAAGGGCTTGGTAAAACAGATTTCTGGGCCCTACCATATGGGTTTCTAATAAAGTTCCCAGATGATTCTGATGCTGCTGGTCTAGGGACTACACTTTAAGAACCACTGTCTTTGGGGATAGTAGAGCAACAAGATCAAAAGGGATCTCAGTTCCCAAGTGGCCTTATGAAATAGTGTCGCTTATATGGCCTTTTAGACTCTTACATGAGGAAGAAGGAAACTTTCCTGTTTGGGTCTTATTTTGAGTCTCCATGGTACAGAAGCCTAGTCTATACCCCTAAAACGCACCCTGTATTCCCTCCTTTATGATTCAACTTATGTATTTTCAAACTGCTGATTTACTTTACATTTCTCAAATCTTGCCTTTTGCCTAGCACAGCTTAACTCATCCAGGATCTCCGGACAGACGATGTGGCCTGGGACATCGTGAGAAAATGGCGGAACTTCAGGCAAACTGGGAATTGGACAGGACCGTCTTCTATTCCTCAGGCCACGGTAAGATATTTTCAAATTCTAAGTGCTGCAAGGGAGCAACAGTGAATATCTTGTCAGGGTAGATACCCAAAAAGGCAGATAACCAGCAGCCTGGGAGTTACACGCCAGGCATATAATTGCCCCATGGGTGATCTACTATAATATTTCCATTTTGCCAATGAGAAGACAGAGACAAAGAAACAAGGAAACTGTTTGCGGCAGACCCCAAGGGTGCCCTGCTCAGAGTCGCTCCAAGGGAGGACTTGCTGCCCCGCTGTCTGCAGACAACTGCCTCCTTCAGGGTCTGCTCCAGCCACAGAGACCCACATCACCTGAGCTCATGCCTGGCCTGGCCTCTGATGCCGGGGCGGGGTGGAGGTAAAGGCCTGGCTGTTTCACCCTGACCCACCACAACCTGGACTGGCCAATATCCTCACTCCGGAGCTCCCTGTCAGGCTGGCCAAGACTTTCAGGGGCCGGCCTTATTTTCCTCCTCTGCCCAACCCTGTTTCCTTCTTCTTTCTCCCAAACCTTGATTTCTGATAACCATTCTCCCAAGTGCATCTCAGCATCTGCCTCCAGAGAACCCCACCAGCAATACTGCTTGGAATCACAGAGCTAGTGACTGGTGAGGCTGGACTTCCAACATAGCCGTCTCCACGCAATCACAGTTCCACAGCAGTGTGCCAAGGCGACTCATGGGATAGACTCAAGTTCCTTAGGGTGACATTCAAACTGTGTAATTTGATTCCAATCTTCTTTGCTCACCATACTTGCCACACTGCCCACTACAGGCCCTATTCCATTGCCATACCAAGAGTTTACTCAAGAGGCGTTTTGACTGGAAGGCCCTCCTTCCTCCCATGGAGGACCTTCCAAATCTAGCTCAGACATCATCTGTGAGGTCTTTCTGATACCCCTAGAGAGTAAATAACGTCACAGGGTAATGACGGAAGCCCAGTCCATCATGCCTAGTTCAAATTCCAGCTCCATGACATAGCTGTGTGACTTAGAATTTTGTAACTCCAACTCCTATCTATAATACAGGGCTAATAGAAATAAATTCACTGGCTGTCTATTAAATAAACTCTGTAAGTCACCTAGGCCCTGCTCCTCAACCTTTAGCGGGCAGAGATATGTCCTGAACATCTTGTTAAAATGCAGATTCTGAATCAGTGGATCTGGAGTAGAGCCTAGGATTATCCATTCCTAACAAGGACCCAGGAGACGTAGTCTCTGGGGGTCCGTGGACCATACTTGGAGTAGGAAGGCCCTAGCTCAGAACCTGGCACTTCGTAGTCAGTCAGTGATATTTGCTTTGCCCCACCCCCAGTTCCTCTCCTTCCTCTTGGCACCTATAACATTTTGTTCCCATCACTTGCATAATGTTCACCACACAGAATTTGGTTAGTTGTTATATTCGTGTCTCCTGCCAGACTGTGAGCAAATTGAGGATAGAAATTGTATTATCTTTCTCTCAGTATCACCAGGACCCAGTGTAGGGCCAGGTATATAAAAAAGAATCAATAAGAATTTGATGAACTAAGCCTGTAAAATGGAAATAAAAATATCAATTCTACCTGTCTCAACAAGTTATTGTAACATGCGAACGTGATAATTTGGGAGAACGTGGAAACATCGTGTGGTAGAAATATAAAGCATTACTATCCATTCAGTTTTCCACTCTGCATCAGCTCAGATTTATGCAGCTGAGGCATGTTTCCTCGTGGCAGTTACTCAGACTCTGATGATTATAAAACTCAGACTCATCTATGGTTTAAAAATAAATTCTTTGGGGGATAATAACTGTGGCACTATCTACCTATGATAAGAAACTAATTATGATGATGTAAATAAGAAGGATGTATCTTTCAATCAATCAATCAGTCAAGAAGCAGGCACTGAGTACCTGTCCCCAGGTGGCTCTAGACTTTCTTATCTACCTCCTTCAAATGAGTGAGTGATCCCAGCCTTATCTCCTGCCTGTTTGAAGGTGGGAGGATTCACGCGGGGTAGGGAGGCTTAGAAGCAGGGTAGATGTGACAGCGGGGTAGAAACACGAGATTAGGGAGAAAACACACATGTCCTCTTGCGGGAAGGGGTGGGGACCCAAGTGGCTATTCCTGGTGACACTGCCTGTGCCACGCCAGGTGAGTCCCAGGAGTTTGGAGAGAGTGGGCTTCAAAACTAGCCACCTGGATTCCATTCCTGGAAAAAAGGTTACCACTGGAGGCTCCCGCAGTGATTCACCTGAAATATGTTAGGTGTGTTTTCTTTTCGTGTTGCAAAAGATGATGACTGGCAGGCCGCCACCAAGGTCTCTGCTTCTTGGTGGTAGTGATAATCGGTGGTGGCTCAGGGCAGTGAGACGAGTCATTGAGAAGAACCTGCCACATCCTTAGGGACCTCTGGGCAAGTATAAGATTCTGACTGGGGGGAATGGGGTGGAGGGAGTATGGGAAGGTTAACGTGGAGGCAAAAATTCCAAAATGTAACAACCTGGAGACCATTAGAGCTGAGGTGGCAGTTTCGTGCAGATCAAGAATGACATGACATTGAAGTCGCTCAGTCGTGTCTGACTCTTTGCGACCCCATGGCCTGTAGCCTACCAGGCTCCTCCATCCATGGAATTTTCCAGGCAAGAGTACTGGAGTGGGTTGCCATTTCCTTCTCCAGGAGATCTTCCCGACCCAAGGATCGAACCCGGGTCTCCCACATTGTAGGCAGACACTTTACCGTCTAAGCCACCAGGGAAGAGAGCCTACAAACCAATAACATAATATTTTAAATAATTTTGATTATAATTAAGTAAAGTTCATGGCAAATTTTTTTTAAAGCAAAATACGAGACATGTATTAAGAATGTTCAAAATTAATTAAATGCATATGTGTATATCATTCAGAAAAATGTGAATTTTGGTTATACTTGGGCGATTTTAATTTCTGTGTTTTTTTTCCAATTAATATGTGTTATTTATTACCTACCTTTTTAGCCATCTTTTTGGTATTTTCAGACACTTTCTTAAAAACCTTTCCTTATAGTATCCTTCCCCTTTCTTATCACTAAATTCCTGCATGCCTCTCTCATCAGCTTGATCTCCAGACAACTTCAGGAGACAGTGATTGTTACAGAACAACCAGGTCAGCCCAGGAACCTCTTCCTCCTTCTGGTGCTAATTCTCAGAACACCCAGTGTTCCAAAAGGGACGTTCCTCCCTTGTCCCACCTTTCCCTATCACCCCACATGGGACATGCTCATGCAGTAGGAGAGAGGTTTGGGCAGAGTGTGCTGTGAGGGTCTCTGAATGCTGATCCAAAGGCTTTGCACGCTTGGGGCTGTGGAGCACAGAGACCACGTGACACCTGGTTCCTCTCCCGGTAACTGGGCTCATGGAGCCTGAGTGCCTGGAAAGGCCTGCCTTCGGGGAGTTACCTGACTGCTCAGCATTTGATGAGTCAGCTATGGCCTCCATACAGAAGTGAAGTCGCTCAGTCGTGTCCGACTCTTTGAGGCCGCATGGACTTTAGCCTCCCAGGCTTCTCAGACCATGGGATTTTCCAGGCAAGAGTACTGGAGTGGGTTGCCATTTCCTTCTCCAGGGGATCTTCCCGACCCAGGGATCAAACCCCGGTCTCCCGCATTGTAGGCAGACGCTTTACCCTCTGAACCACTAGCAGAGCCATACAGAGGGATACTGTAAATGTATTTGATTTGATAAGGTATGTACACTGGCTGTGGCTGGTCCTCTAGGTCCCTTTTTCTAGATGCAACCACTGTGACTATCTGATAGATGGTTACTTAATTCACAGGATTTAGATAAGATAGGGTAAGTAGGTTAAGAAACTTGGGACTACAGATATTTTCTCTAGGCCTTCCCACATTTTTGACGATCACAAAGACACTTTGTAATGAATATCACATTACAGGACCCAAAATCAGGAGATTGCTGATTTTTTTTCTTCTTCAAACATATTTTATTGAAGTATAGTCGATTTACAACGTTGTGATAGTTTCCAGTGTATAGCAAAATGATTCAGTTATACATATATATTTTTTTCATATTCTTTTCCATTATGAATTATTGAAAAAAGTGAAAAGTGTTAGTCACTCATCGTGTCTGACTCTTTGTGACCCCATGGACTGTAGTCTGCCAGGCTCCTCTGTCCATGGAATTTTCTAGGCAAGAATACTGGAGTGGGTTGCCATTCCCTTCTCCTGGGGAATCTTCCCAAACAAGGGATGGAACCTGGGTCTCCTGCATTGCAGGCAGATTCTTTACCATCTGAGCCAACATTCTTTTCCGTTACGGTTTATCACAGGATATTGAATCTAGTTCCCTGTGCCCTACAGTAGGACCTTGCTGCTCATCCATCCTATATAACAGTCTGCATCTGCTGTTTGCTGATTTTTAATTCAAATACTTACCAGGCTATCTCCTGACTCCTCAATGCCTCTGTGCTGTTTACTGTAGCTGGACAGATTTCCAGACAAACTAGAAAATCTGGAATCTAGGACAGCCTCCACAGCAAGGCAGGTAACATGTGTATGGTGACTTCCAAGATGAAAAGATTTGCTATCCTCCAATACCACCCCCTGGGCCCTCTGAGACAGACAGCACAGTGACCTCTCCTCTGCTCTAAGGCAACACAGTACAACATGGAGTTACACAGAGACCGTGTGCTAGGCAGGCCTGGATTCAGAGCCCATGTCTGTGCTGTGTGAGCTGTGTGACCCGGACCATGATGCTTAACTTCCCTGAGGCTTTTCCTTCTAGCGTAAAATCAAAATAATATCTACCCCTTAGGGCTGTTGTGAGGATGAAATGAACTCATATGTACAAATGGGCTCTCACCAAGGAGGCATGCCCCAGTTTGTTAAACAACTTCATGATCCACTGAAAATCCAGAGATGACCTCCCCCAAGAGCAACTTACGTGACTGGCCCCATCTGACTCTAAGAAGCATCAGTGTCTGCTGGTCTCCGAGGATGAGTCTCCATCTTCCTGTTTGGATTAGTAACATTTTCAGACCTACCCTCGTTATTTTCACCCCACTTAATCCCTCACCCACTAGATTCTATGAAACTAACCCCGGCATGTTCCCGCCTCTATTCCTTACATGATTTCACAGCACTGCCATCCACTCTGACACCCAAACCAGAGCCTGGGTATTCTCTTAGACTCCTGTCTCCCGGATCCTTCCTTTTCATGCTGTATGTCCAAATACTAAATCCTGATGGTGTTTGTTTCTGCAACGTTTCAGTTCCACTGTAAGAATTCAGAACCAACTTTCTTCTGGGCTCTGACCCCCTAACTGTCTCTGGATTAGCTGCTTCTTAAAATCATATTCTAGACTTTGTATTCATATTCTCCTGGAGCAGGAGTGATAAATCCAAAATTTCCCTGTCGTCTTCTCTCTTAAAAAACTCAAATGACTCTTTCCTACCCAAGAGACTTGAGGCTCTCCTTGATTTGACCCCTGTCTATTTTTCCAGCCACCTCGCAACTCAACTTCCTATTGCTCGTTCCCTTTTCTGTGGCCTAGGTTATGCTGAGAATTCCCTGCCCACCTCTCTTTGCCCACCGACTCTCATTAAGCCTTTAAGATACAGCTCAGATGTTTTCATGCCCAAGAACCCTCCTCTGAATGCTCAGGTGGCTTGCAGCTCCCTGTCATTTATCCTATGACCATGTCCTGGGGAGTAACTGGAGAGACTAGCACCCACCCTCCTAAGGTTTTCCCTTGACGGGGGTCTGGTACTCAACCTGGCAGACTCAGATACCGAAATCTGGTACTCAACCTTTGCAGATTTCATCAGCAAATTGATTGAAAATAAACCCCTCTCTTAATGGCAGACCCAAATTACTTAACTTTTTGAAAAATGTATAAAGACAGAATATAAAAAATTAATTGTAAGAAGTATAACTTTCCTAAGGATGGTAAGACTGGAATGTGAGAGACCAGTACCTTCTTTCCCTACAGAGAGACTTGCTCGTAGAGATGAATGAGAATCAGAACAACGGAAGCTAGATGAATCAAACACAAATGGAATCAGGCGAAAAAAATCTAGTGCCTCCATCTCCACATCAGGAAAAGCCTGCTTGCCAATGGGACCGTAATGTTAGAAGTCTGTTAAGTAATGTTTCCTTTTCCCTGGCCAAAGCCTGGATCGTCACTGCCAATGCTTGTCTCTGTCACTCCGGGTTTACTTCCCCTGCCCCCTACTCTCAGCGCTTCTCTCTCTCAGGAATCCTTTAGGGAAGTTATTGAAGAGGCTCTTGGCTAAGGCCATCCTTTTGACTTTTGCTTTGATCACTTAAGTGTGGATTTTGTAGTTTAAGAACTCAACCTTGGGACTTCCCCAGTGGTCCAGGGGTTAAGACTCCATGGTCCTCATGCAGGGGG